>NW_024423675.1:59684484-60335828 GCF_017311325.1 Ursus maritimus | reverse complement strand
TATGACATGTGGGGTTAAGTGCTTTGCGTCAATGATTTCGTTCATTTCTCCAATAACCATATGAAATACATATAAATGACCATGATTCCATTTACAAATGAAGAAAATCAACGGCTCATAGGTTAGGATTCAAGCTCAAGCAAAAGGATTCTGGGACCCACGTAATTAACCAATAAAACATGCTGCCTTGCCTTCCCACAAATGACTATTGAAATAAAATGAATGTAAACATCATTTGTAGAATAAGGATTAGTGTTTCTCAACCAATCCTTACCGCTTTCTGGAAGAATCTCCTTGTCAAAATAGCATAACCATTGTAGGGGATATAAAGTTAAATACAAAGCAATTCCCGCACAAGAAGCTCACCGTGTGTGCGCGTGTGTGTACGTGTGCGTACGTGTGCATGTGGTGTATGAGCTGGAGTAGCAGGGATAAGACAAGAAAAAGTATAAAAGCAAAAAAAGAAAGAAAAGTGCAAGAGTAAGTCTGCTTGAGGGGACAGGGGTCAGCGCGGTAGGGGAGTTCAGGGAAGATTCCTTTGCTGGGCTGCGACCTCAGGAGCCTGTGGGTGGGCAGGCCCTGGGACCCGGGAGAGCTGGCACCGAGTGAAAGTTCTGCACATACTGTCTACAAGATCTTAACTTGTTCTCCTCTGTTTCATCCTCTCCTCCATAAAGCAAAGATAATCCCCTCTAATACGGTCTACTTGAGGGGTCTTTGCTAGGTTTAAAGGACATTATGTATGTAAAGTATTGCAAACATGTGCGTGAAAATGGGAGGGGTTAGGCTTCTGGGTGGCGAGTAAAGCAGAAGACAGGACAGCACACACGGCACAGCCAGCCAGAGAGCAAATTCAGGACAGGTCAGTGATGCGCTTCGTGCGGCTGTGTGCGGGGGCCCCCTGGGGGAAGAGGTCAGGTTCAACAGGGCCTTGTGTTCCAGGCCAAGTGAAGGGTTCATTTTGAAGATAAGGAGGAGTTTCTCTAGGTTTTCCAGCAGAAATTGGATTTGATTAGTAACAATAATAAAAGCAAACACTTAATATTTACTATGTGCTAAGCTCAATTCCAAAATTCTTTGTATTAACTCATTTAATCCTTGTTTCGAGCCTAAGAGGCCTCTGTTATCACGATCCTACTTCTAGAGATGAGAAACCTGAGGCACAGGACGTTAAGGGGCTTGTCTCAAGGTCACGTGCCTACTAAGCAGAGAAGGCATGGTTCGCACTCAGGTGATCTGTGTGTGTTTCAGAGTCCGAGTCATGACACTACCGAGTGGTCTCTCAAGTGCTTACGAAGAAACCATACTTATGTGACATATCATCACAACTGTAAAGCCAGGTTTCCTTAAGTCCACACATGTAAAGCTGCATCACCGATAAATCTACAAGAGGTCCGTGGACTTTTCGACACAGACTGGGTACTTGCTCTCTGTTGTGTGCATCACGTGAGCTTTCTTAGCTGGGTGTCCATGAAGTGTGCTATTTGTTGCAGGTGGTAGGAAGGTCACCATTCACATGGACCATGGGCCGACACAATTTCTGTAAAGGGCTGGATGATAAATATTTTAGGCTATATGGGCCAGTTGGTCTCAACTAAACTGTCACCATGGCCCCGATGTGGCCAGAGGTACTCCATACACAAATGAGAGTGCCTGTGTTCCAATAAAACTTTATTTACAAACACAGGTGGTGGGCCAAAGTGAGCCATAATCTGCTGGCCCAATCTTAGGACAAACTAATACAGTGCTCCACCAGCACAGAAAGGGACTTGTTACAGCAGCACTTTTTTGACCATGAATGTCTTCCGAAAGCCTAAAGGGAAATGACAACAGAGCGAGGCACTAGCAATTTCAGGAACTGGAAATGGAAGGGAAAACAAAAGAGACTAGCAGGAACAGGAGAGGTGTGATATCAGCGGCCTCAGGTACCACCCAGGTCAAAGTGAGTCAGTCTTTTAGGGACAGCTCCTCAAACTTAAACTGCCTTTTCGTAACCAAATGCTCTGCCTTTGTGGAAATAATCGAACTGACACTGTTTCCAAGTAAAAGGTAAGCCATTCACTGTTGATCAGTTTCAAAGTTCTTTATAAAAAGTTCTTCAGTTGTTTTGGAATCCTCCACCCCAAAGGACCACACATAAGGTGCCCGTCTGTCTTCCTGTCACACCATCACGGTGGAAAGGGCACCTTATGCTTCCCCGGCTTGTGAGGGACACAGCGCGGCGGGCAGGCTGCTGGCCCGCCTCTTCCCACGCCTTCGCAGAGCACAGGCCTCAGAACGCTTCTCTGCGAGCAGAGTTAAGACTTTTCTCCAGCCTCCCTGACCTCGCATGCCCTGGCTTCCAGAGAGTCTGATAGCATCAGGGAACACAGTACTCTTTTTTGGCTCTTGCTTCTATTAAAAATAAATAAACTCATTCACAGTTTGAATGCAAATGAAATTAATTCACATATTCGTTCGATTACTAGCTCTTGCCCTCCCCCAGCACTTGGTAAGTGACTCATTTGTTAAGAAACCTGATTCAGCGAAAACATATGTGCCCTTTGCTTTCGAAGGAAATGAAATAACACTTTAATCTTGTTTTAGAAAACAAGTGTTTTGACATGGTTATGGCAGACGAGGCCCACAGTGTAGTTGTGTTAGAGAAGAAAGTTCCTGATTTTGTGGAACTCTGCTTACGGGTGGATCAGAGAAACTCTGTCACCCCGGGTTCTAGCACTTTGGCTCTAACAGGCAGTCAGGAGCTGTATTTTAATGAACACAAAGGAAAGAAATGACTGAGATGTTCGGTTACCCTGGACCCTACTTCACCCTCCCACTCACGGTGGATGCTAAGGGAAGAGCCGCGTTTCAATGGCTTTGCTCAGTTCCGCAGCTGGTCTTCCTACAGCAGGCGGCATTCTGCGGCCGGGCGGGGTCGGCGTGAGAGCACCACCACCATGCACACCCAGACACGCACGCAAGCACTTGTGCTTAGAAAGGCCCATTGAGTGCTGGGCTCCCAATCTCATTTTCCTCAATCAGTTGGGTTGATTCCATGAATTGGCACTCAAAAGCACACGTCAAGGGAATATGTTCTAATTATAGAGGCCTCTATTTGGGAGAAGAAATACAAAGTCCCCTTTTCTTCTCCTTGAAACGCTAAAGACTTTCCTCATTAAACTCACATGCCTGGATAGAAATGCTTTCTAAAGGCTTTAAATGGCTTAAGAGGCAGCGATGGACAAAGTGCAGGCTCTAGAATGTGGGTCTGAATAGCGGCATGACCTTGGATAAGTTACTTAACCTGTCTGAACATCAGTTTTGCCATCTGTAAAGTAAGGACGGGAACAGGGACTAGGTACAAAGGGCCTAGTAGAGCGCCGAGCCCAGAGTCCCCTAATGAACAAGAGCTGCCACCATCATCATCACCAATCATAATGCTGTCAACAACATGCATAACTGATGATCTTACCCCATAATCGTTTAAAGAATGTGTGGAAGGAGTGAAAAATGATTAATGCCCCCCCTTTGCCTACTCGATAACATATCTTTCTCCCCCAAATAAACAAAAACCAAACATGAAAGCCAAGCAAAATATGAGAGGAAAAGCCAGGAATGAGAAGTGCAATCTTATTTCCATGTTTCTCTAATAGATTAGTAATTTGTTGGCACTAGCTCTGACAGAAAACAGATGGAACCAGCATTAAGCACAATGAAGGCAGCAGATGCCGGGCCAGCCCACCTCAGCTGGACGGGTCTTGCAGCCAAGTCCGAGAGCCCACAGTTTTCAAGTGGGTTCATCTTGGCACACCAGCTTCGGAAAATCGGTCACCAAATAAATTCAGATTTCAACCCACCAGGAGGTATATTCAAGCACCACATAGAGGAGGAGGCATGAGCTAGACTCTACTCGAGTCACCATTACTGTTCTAGGAGGATCACAAAAAATTCTGTACCTGACTCTGGAATGTTTAACTTTGCTAGTTATAATCAATACTCCAAGCTTCCTGCTTTTATTGAACTATTAAGTGTTTCCACTCACATAGGAAGTTTTGCTTCTCAGTGTCATCATTCAACAATTAGTTAAGAATCACTTCTACACGCAAGGCTCCATATTATTCCTCCAGGCTGTGGAGGGCAAAATGGCACCCAAATCACAGACCAGACACTTTACCCAGAACAGGAAAAAATAAAATGGATTAATTAGCTATATATTATGATAAATATGTTTGTGAATTAGGGCTAAATAGGCATCTACCTTGTTGTTCAGTTAATCATGTTTACCACTTCTTATAGCTGTCTACTCCATAACGGGATTTCAGGTCATGTTTATAGAGACAGCATCTACATACACGAACAATCCTACACGTCCTGATAAATCACCACGACGTGGGATATTTCTATCATGACAAAAAACTGCCGGTTTGTGGTCAACCTCACCCCCACCCGTGGGAACCACTGATCTGCTTTCTCTTCCTACAGTTTTGCCTTCTCCCCAATGTCATATACAGTCATACAGTACGTAGTCTTTTGTGTCTGGCTCCTTCCCCTTAACATCACGCTTTTGAAATTCACCCACCTCACTGCACACATCAGTGGCTTATTCCCTTTTGTTGCTGAGTAGCATTCAATTCTGTGGACATTTGAGTTGTTTCCAGTTTTTGGCAATTACGAACAAAGCTGCTAACATTTGCACACAGATCTTTGTGTGGACATAGGTTTCATTTCTCTTGGCAGGAGAAACGAGAGTGCCAGGTTGTAGGGTAAGTGCATGTTTGACTTTAAAAGAAACTCTAGCAAAAAATATATGAGTTTAAAAAAAACGTATGAGTTCAAACCACTCGACATCCTTGATATTGTCAATTTAAAAAAAATGAGCCATTCTAGTAGGTGTGGAGTGGATGTCATTGTGGCTGTAATTTTCATTTCCCTAACAAAGAATGATTTTGAGCATTTTTCACATGTTTATTTGCTGGTTAGCATATTTCAGTAAGATCCTTTCTGTGTTAAAAAAAAAAAAAGTTATATTTCAAAAACCTTCCAATTCCAGCTTTCTACACAGGCTGATGAGACAATGTCGGTCTTTTAGATACTACTTTGGAGGGAAAATGATTGAGTAGATATGAAGACCACAAATGTAGGTTCAAAATGAAAGCTCACTTACCTTCAGTTGCCTTAAATCCTACTATTTGTGGGAATGGAGAGAATTTGTTTTTGGAATTGATATTTATGGCACCCTATCTTCCCTAGATCAACATGCATTTTAAAAAGTCTTCACAATGTAAGAGAAAGAATCATATTGCACAAAGCTTGGACTAGAGGGGGGAAGGCCAACTACCTTACAGTACGGCGTCAGAGGCTCACTTTTGGTAGTTCTTTCCAGATGTTACATAAACGGACCCCTTCAAAAGTTTAATTATACAATAACGCAAGCTTCGTCCAGAGAATATAGAAGCCCAGAGAGAAAGAGACAAAAAAGATCCTTCGTTTCACCTCCCGAAGATAATTCTTAAGCATTGAGTCGTCAACCCCAACCCCGTGAAGCATCAAGATAGGGTTGGAAAGGTACCAGTGTTTCTGGAATTCTCCACCCTCATCTCTCTCAGAAATAGTTCTTAAGGGCCTCTTACATGCTAGCCCTGTGCTAACGGCTGGGGGTTCAGCAGCAAACGAGGGCAAAGAGCTGACATTCTGGGGGCAAGAGATAGGCAAAGAAGTCTAGGCCATGTCATGGGTGCCCTCAAGAAACACAAAGGGAGATTTACACAGAGTGGCCAGGGGAGGCGTCCCTGCCAAGGTGACTGGGGAGAGCCACTCTGGAGCAGGGAGCTGTGTGCATGCTGGCGGCCTCTCAGGAAGAAGTGCATCTTCAGAGCAACAACTGTCATGGAGGCTGACATCATACAGGCCCAGGGGACGTATGGGCACCGTCAGCCAGCACCTGACTTCAGGGCGGTGAGTGTGGAAGAGAGCACAGGCCCTCAAGGAGAAGGGGTATAACCATCTGCTATGTGTGACCTTCAGAAAGCCACTTGTCACTCCCAAGTTCAGTTTTCTCATCTGTAAAAAGGGTATAATACAAGATTACTGTCTCATGTGGTTGCTGTGGGGAAAAAAATAATGATACTGTAACTACTGTTGGACCGGACAGTCAATAAATACAACCTTTCCAGGAATAGAGAGAAACTGTTCCAATATTAGTAACTTTTTCATCAGTGAAATTTTTTTATATATTGCATCATATGTCTAATTTTACTTTCATCAGGCACAGATATTCAAATTTATTTCTCAGAGTAGAAGGAAGCATTGACATTAAAAAATGTAAAAGGTATTACCTCAGCTCAATAGCAAAATTTACTGTAAAACAGTAAAATCTGTACGGTAAGAAATGAACGAGTCTCAGAGTCACGGCTGTCAGGCATTGCCTGGGCACCTCTGTCCTCCCTGGGCTCCACAGTCGCTATGCTCTGTGCATGCCTGCGTGGGGACAGCGCTGCCTGGAGGGAGAACTCTGACCTGCTTCCCCTGAGGACTGAGGGACCCTCACCCATTTGTCATTCAATAAGGCCGTTTCTTTTCAAACATTTGAAAAAATGGCCAAGCTATGAGCCCTAGGAAAAGGCACCTTGCTAAGATTGTCAAGTAAAGCTGAATGTCCACACCCTGTATTTCTAGTGCCGTCCAGGATTGTCACGACCAAGACCTGTCGCAGAGCGACAGCCCACCAGACGATGTCACAAGGACATGCTTCTTGAGCGAGGCGAGTGAATGGCCGCGCTCTTGAGTGCTGGCTGTTGGTTTTCATCAGCAAGGGGAGAGTTTCGCACTGGGCAAAATTAAAGCAGCTTTATGGGGTTTTTTTTCCTTTTTAAAATTTTAAGTTGTTTGGTACTTTTAAATTTTCTTCACTCCTTCCTAAATTCCTGGGTTTTGATAAAATTGTGATGGTTATCGGTCTGTTAAGGAAAAATCATGCTTAAATCTCATAACGTGAAAACTAAATTTGAACATCAAAAGAAGACTGCATTAACAATCTTTTGCTATAAAATGACCTACTTCAATTTCTGTCTTTTTCCCAGTATTAGTGAGATAGACATTTGGAATATTTCTTTAACAGCAAAAATACAGAACATAGAACTGACACTTGCCTAGGGCTGCTGATTTAACTATGAGATAAGTCTACAGTAATACGTAAGAGGAGGCTATACATTTGTCATGTGTATCACAACTGGTTTCAAGGGGAAAAAAAATGAGTTAACTGAACAGGGAGTGAGCTGCACAGAAAGCAGCCTCTGGAAAGCCAAAGAACAGGATGTGGTCGGTATGGAGCACTGTCCAGGGGAAACATGAATTCATGGGCCAGACGCATCTCACCTCTGTTGAAGAGAGGCTGAATTGAGCTTAATTCAATAATAAGACTGAGATTCGGGACTTATAACAGTAGAGACTGAAATCCTCGGTCATGGTGACACCAAGGATGTCATGGGCCTATAAGGTACTCTCAAGTAGCTAGGGGGCCGCCAACAAGTGATACTTACATGTTGTTCCTCTTCAACTGAAATAGTTGTAACATTATTAATGTGTGATTCACTATTTTGGAACTGCATATTTCAACTAGGTATGATTTGGAGTTTTCTGAATTCATTGAGAAATGTATTTTAATGAAGGGAGAAGGAATATTTCAGAAGGCGTCTATTTTAGAAAAAAAAAACCCTTTCAAACTCTGGAAAAAATACCTTTTATCAAGTAATTTAGAAATAAAAGTCTCAGGGTGCCTGGGTGGCTCAGTTGGTTAAGAGTCTAACTCCTGGTTTCGGCTCAGATCATGATCCCAGGGTCCTGGGATCGAGCCCCGTGTCGGCTCTGCACTCAGCGAGGAGTCTGCTAGAGATTCTCTCCCTCTGCCCCCGTCCCCGCCCTGTGCGCATGCATGCACGTGCATGCGCGCTTGCTGTCTCTCAAATAAATAATTAAATCTTGGAAAAGAAAAGAAATAAAAAGTCTCACCAGACTCACCTACTGAAAAGTTCCCTGCTTCCTAAGGCACACACTATACAAATTACGGCATAAACTCAGGGCTGCATCAGCATACAGCAGCCGCATGTGGTGGTCCAGACCCTCTCATGCGAGTGAGTGAGAACTGAGGGGAATCTACGCGCACAATTACTTAGTTGCCCACGGTAATACTGCTTCTTTATAGCAAAATTAAGGCTATATGCCCATTTTCTGCAGTTAGTGACAAATACGCAAAAAATATTCGGGGTCAGTGTGACAGACACCGTTCTAGAGAACACAAAAACAAGAAATATAAAGGCTATAAAAGGTGAAATTTGTTTCAGCTCTCTTTCCCCCAAATTCATTAATAATTAACATGTCAATTACAAAACTCTTTTCTATTTATTAAAGCAAGTCTCTACGGCCCTACTTGGAAACCCTTTGTAGGGGTAGTTACTACATGCACTTGCTTGAAGGTAGAAAGTACGATTTCATAAAATATACTGCAATTAAACATTTTCACACATTTAGATTGGATTCATTCCATTTGCATATTCAATAATTCAGATTTTACAGTATTTCTAAAAATCTCCTTCTTAACTTCATAGAAACTTTTTTTCTTCGTGTCTAGCATCTTTGATGTATTTCTAAGTCTGTACCCCCAAAATGTTCCTTGTTCCTTGAAGGCAAGTAGTTTGTCTTTTGCCTCCCCAGTGGCTCACTGAATGAATGAACCAGCAAGGAGGGAGGCATGGGACCATGTGAGTGGCCTCTGAAATCTCCTTCGGTTTGAACCCTGGCTCTAACACTTACTAGCTGTGGGACTGGGGGTCAATTACTTACCCTGCTCATTTGGAAAATGGGGATAACATCACAGCTTCCCATTAATAAAGAAAACGGGCAAGTCTGCCTGAATGTGAATCCTGGCATGACCGCTGTGCATCCTGGTGAAGCTATTTACGTGCTGCACGCGTCAGTGTCTTCATCTGCCAACTGGAATCATACTGGTACCTATCACAGAGCCTGTTGTGAGCAGCCACTGAGTTGGTCTATGGAAAACACTTCAGGGGCACCTGGGTGGCTCAGCCAGTTGCACGTCTGACTCTTGATTTCGGCTTAGGTCGTGATCTCGGGGTTGAGAGAGCGAGCCCCGTGTCAGGCTCCGTGTTCAGCAGGGAGTTGACTTGGGATTCTCCCTCTGTTCCTGCCCCTGCTCTCTCTCTCTCAAATAAGTAAATAAATAAAATCTATTAATAAAACAAAACAAAAAAACAACTCAAACAGGACCCAGGACACAGTAATAAATGTTGATTGTTATTACTAATAACAATTTTGGAGAAGCCATTCCTGATAGTGGAAAGGCTTAAAAAAAGATTGTAAGATATCTTCCTCTGAGATCTCTTAAAAACAAAACGAACCCAGAAGAAAGTCATCTAGTTTGGAACGGAAACAGAAGATGGGACTAATAATGGCCTCTGTGGGTCAACACAAGTGATTCTTTTCAGAGACCTTAAAACATGTAACACAAAATTGTAAGCTGAATGTTTTACTACTAAGTTGAGTATGTTGTTAATTAAGAGGAGGAAGAAAAAAAATACTTCATTTGTGTCATGCTTGAAAGGATCAACGAAGAGAGAAACGCAAAAGTAAGGACACTTTTGTTGACTTGAACAATATATTACAAGCGTTCGTTTCCTGTGGTTTCGTGCTTGCTGGAGGAGAACACAAGGAGGAAAGGCAAACCATTCTGAGTTGAACACAGAGTACCAGGATGCTAATTTTAAGCACGCAGCACTGGGAGCCAGTCAAGGGACCCAGGAGGACACGAACCTCAGAGTGGATGTGTGCGAAAGGTCACTGCGGAGAAGAAGTGGCAGATAGGACAGGTGCAGGCTACTCATACTTTCAAAGTTAGAAAGTGTTGAGTATGCAAATTATCCTCCTTATTCTAAATGGTTTCGAATATCAACCTAAACTCAGTGTTTTTGCCTTAGAAGAAATCCCTTTATATAACCAAAAGGTTATACAGTGGATCCAGCGGGTGGCATTGATAAAAGGCTGTGGAGTTGAAGCAAGATTTAGACAGTAGAACATTAGAACTGGAAGCAAATTCCCAAGTAACATGATCAAATGTTCTCATTTTCTAGAGGAAAAGTAATTCCCAAAGAGCAAGTAATTTTCCAAGGACATATAGCAGTTTGGATGAGAACCCTCACAGGTTCAGTGCTCTTAAATTATGAATCTTAACGTTCAATTACTCCGGAAAACTGAGGGTTTTATTCGGAAAAGAAATCCATTCTATAGAAATGGCCTTTCCTGCTATTAACTCCGATAGCGTAAGCGCTTTCTTAACTGTTCACAAAAGACTCATCAGATAGTCAAGGTTCTATCTTCCCTATTCTGAGAACAGCGGAGGATGAGGTTGCAAGAGTGAATTATTTAAGAGAAGACAGACCAATTTTGAAGATTACACGAAGCTCTTGTGAGTTTTAGCGGTTAAGTCCCAGAACTTTAGCCACTCCCAATTCTGAGAACAGATCTGACCTTGTCTCCAATTACATTCTGAGCCCAAGTCCCCATTTTCTGTGTATATCACAACGTACAAACTGCTTTTCTAACTTGCACTGAAGTTTTCTCCTTTTCACGAGGGTCAAAGAAACCCCCCTTTTTTTTTTTTTAAGATTTTATTTATTTATTTATTTGACAGAGAGAGAGAGAGACAGCCAGCGAGAGAGGGAACACAAGCAGGGGGAGTGGGAGAGGAAGAAGCAGGCTCCCGGGGGAGCAGGGAGCCCGATGCGGGGCTCGATCCCAGGACCCTGGAATCACGCCCTGAGCCGAAGGCAGACGCTTAACGACTGAGCCATCCAGGCACCCCAAAGAAACCCAGTTTTGAAGACACCCGCCGGACAGGTCCCGTGGGCAGTGATGCTTACACCTGAGCGCCTCACTGACCTGCCTCCACGCAGTGACAAACGTCTCCATGTCACAGCCTCTGGGGCTGCCACAGAGCAGGGCACGTTGCTACTGTCAGGGGGGACCTAAATTCCTAGGGTTTACTGGAGCTAGTATCACAGAAAGCCATAATGACATGGTGTAAAGGGAATCAAGCAAAACACAGAGAATACATCCACTCCATGTACGGACGAAGGCAGGAAGGGGCCAAGCACAGGGTTTTGTTTTGGGGGTTCTGATATAGTTTTCCCAGCAAAAGAAAGGGCTGGGATGTAAAACAGTAAAGCAACTCGAGGCAAGGAGACCGTGTGATGTTGGGAAGATTGAAGGTGCTGATGATCTTTCAGAAAGAATCTTTAAGAACAAGACAAACACACTGATAACTCCATTTTCAGACTGTGAAGTTCTATAAATAGAGAAGCTTCCCTAAGGAACACCGGGTGAAAAGCCGCGAAGGTGCCAAGGCCTTCTCAGAGGATCGCTCTCTCCTTGTGAGCTGCTTGCTCCATGGCTGGAGACGCTCCACGCACCTCGGCAGAGCTCAGTGGCCTGCTACACACGCAAATGTCTTCAGAAAAGCAGACCTGACTGAACCGGAGGACACGTGACTTGGCTGTTGTTTTACTACAGGTTCCTAGTGGGCATTCATCATCTTCACTTAGAATATTCCTGATATTTTTGAGGAAACTCTGGGAATTGTGCCAGATTATCTCATTCTCTGTAAATTATCCATTAATGTCTAATTTGAATAAACAAAACATAAAGAAGGTGCGAAATTCAAATGCCTTACTGCCCAAGGTGTCTTAGAAAAAACAATATCGGGTTAAAAACCTTGATAAAAGGATCCTCCATGTACATGACAAAACATACATCAGCTTCCAGGAAGGCAGACTGTAAACAGTGCGAGTGGGCATGGCTCCATTATCTTTCCACGCTTGCCTTATCTTCCGTTTTTTGTTTGTTTTTTTAAAGACTTTATTTTTAAGTAATCTCTACATCCCACGTGGGGCTCGAACTCACAGCCCCGAGGTCAAGAGTTGCCTGCTCCACCACCTGAGCCAGCCAGGTGCCCCCTTATCTTTCTTTTTGAAAGACATGTCCATTTCAGGCTTTGTTCTGTCTTCACAGAGTAAGACTGGGACTGACTGAGAAAACGAGAGCTACTCTTTACTGGACACAGAACTTTGGAGACAAACTGGGAGTGGATGTCATGAGACAACAACCTTCTGAGTGCTGAGCACATTGTTACAAAGATAGTGAGAGGCAGACAGGGGACACAATCAGAATTCAACATAATGAAACCCAAGTTTTCAATCAGAAACTTTTTGAGGACGAGGCCTGTGTCTATTTCAAACTACATCACAGAAACGGATTTACTCCTTTATTAGTAACACACATATGAAGCAGCATTTACCAGAGTGTCTGATGCATGAATGCTTAATGAATACTTGCTATAATTATTCTTCCCATCGCTATGGGCAACCGAAGGACTGGGTTTGCATTAACTTCACAGATCTGTCAGGTAACAAATAATGGGAACTTAAAAGGTGTTTATGATATTAAGACCTTGAAGGACTAACATACTCACAGACCTTCTATAACCTACTGCAATGCATTCTTGAGAAACGTTTACCTTGTGGTCCGTACTGGCTCATCTGTGGACCGTAAGCCCCACTTGAGTTACTCTGCTGAAAGCTACTGATCCCAGGATGCATCTGACCTCCAGGAGAAGGATGAGGCGACATGGATGGTCCTGTCTGTTGAGGTCCATACTGAGACATCTGAGGGTTTCTTTGTGTGCCTGCCATAAAACCTAGGTGGGAAATAAATGGAAATATATAAGTGCAGGTGACAAAATGGACATGGAATTGTGTGGAAGGTGGATGGGGAGAAGACGGGGTGCCGTGAGACTCCCCTAAAGAGACATCTAAAGTGGGGGATCTGGGGGGGCCCCTGGGCCTCCCCCAGTCCTAACTCTGAAAGCCCATTAGAGTTCCTGGGAACCCAGTGGATCGTGGGCTTGAACTAGGGAAAGGAGAAGAGAGAGAAGAGGCAAGGAAGCTTAACCTCTTTTGGAGATGAGGTCCCTACAAAAAGCAACAGTAACACCCAGGACCCCTTTACACTGCCAGCCTTCCATTCCTGCCAGGCTGGACATGTTGTGTGTGCCCCCTCAGAGCCCCTGCGTCCGATCTCTGGGATGCACGTCTCCGGCCGCCTAAATATCCCACTCTCTTCTCAAGGTCAGGCCACTACCCTGCTTGGAACTGCTCTGCCCCCTGATCTCCTGAGCAGATCGTTCAGGTCGACACCTACTTGAGCGGGGCAGACCCATGAACCCTGGCTCATACCACCCCTTATAGGTATACTGTGAATAAAGGGCAGGTTTGGAGCAGTTTCTGTTATTCCAAAACAGAACTCTAACTTCCTCCCGCAAACCTACCATGGCTGGGGTCTCCCCGTCTCTACCAGTGGCACCAGCACTCACCCAGACGCTCCTGTCAGAAACCCCTGACTCCCGCGGTTCCCTCCTCCCTCCCCTTGTTCCCCAGGTGTGTGCCCATCCTGTTGCCTGTGCTTCTGGAATGTCTCTCAGCTCTGCCCTACTTCCACTCCTGCAGAAGCCTGGCCTGCTACCATCTTCCTTCCCGCCACCCCGCGCTCTACTCAGTTTTCTCAGCCTCAACCACCACCCACTCCCCACTTTGCTCCTTTCGCTTCACTTTCACAAAGTTGCCAGAATCATCTTTCAGGAAGAAAAAAAGGAAATTAGACCATATCTTTCCCGCACCAAACCCCTCAAGGCTTCCAGCGAGCCTGGGAACCAAATGCAAACCTCTGACCACGGCCTGTGGTGTCCTCTGTGGTCAGGCGTTGCCATTCCACTCTAACTCCGTGTCCTGTGGCTCCTTGCAAGTAACATCAACAAAGCATCATTCCCTCCTGCCCCCTTCCTGACAGTGCTCTTCCACCTGCTGATTTCCTCTCACCTCCAAGCCCCTTCGGGGGCTGCCCGCCCTGTGGCCACGCCACCCTGGCCGTTTCTCACAGGTGTTTCTTCATAGCGCTTCTCATAACCTGCCATCATTTTACCGTATTTGGGACTCACTTAGCCTTCCTCTCCCCACTAAAACCTCAGCTCTGTGAGGGCAAGGATCGGGTCTGTCCCACCGCTGCGTCCTACAGCGGCAGCGGGGGGTCTGGCACATGGTAGCTAACTATTTACTGAACGAATATTAAATTCTTCACGCCCCCCACAGACCGCGGTGCACAACAGCTAGTTGTCCAAATGGATAAAGAAAATCCATCCTTAAATGATGCAGGACCATCATGTCAAGGTACACCCACACCATCAGTAGTTCGGGCAAATAAAAGTGAGCATGTAGAATGAGCTGTGAGAGGCTCATGGAGACAGAGCACCCCAAATCAAGATGCGTCTCTAAGAAAAAGCTAACATCACCCAACTAGCATACTAAGGAAGGGCAGTTTGAATAACAACTCCCAGAACCCAGGAGTTCGGGCCGGTGAGAGTTCTCACATGTCAGGCGAAGGCTCTAGTATGCTGCAGAGCGTAGAGGGAGCTGGTTTCTTCCAGAGAACCTAGGGCAGTAGTGGCCAAAGAGAGTCTACTGAGGCAGCTGGAGGGAAGATGATACTCAGATCTCAAGTTGGCTTCAACTGAGGGGGATAAACGAGGTTGGACATTTATAAAGGCCATGGTTTATATTTTAGTTAGGAAAAAAAAAGATCTTTCACCGTTGCTTCTGTTTAAAGAGATAGAAAATATAAGTAAGTAGAGCTGTTCCTTATTATCTTATTCCATTTATTTATAAAGATAAGTCTTATGAAATTGGGCTCAATTGGCAGCTCCCAGATATAATTCATCATAGAAAATGTTTGCTTTTTCAAATCTGAAAACAAACAGAAATCAGTGCACTAAAATGACTATAAATGATTGCACCTTAAGCTGTTTCATGAAATATTTATCTAAGCTTTCCTATAAAATTCTCAAGAGTTTCATATAGGGTCCTGTTTAATAAAAAATGTGTTTAAATTTCATACAGATTGTGTGGGTTTGTCTTTCTTTCTTTTAGAGTGTGACTGCTGTCTTCTTCATTAGTTAAAGAAAATAACACAGGTCCTTTTTTTGGGCATGAAATTTCACTTCAACCATGAAAGTCTCCATGCTGAAGAATTTAGAACCTCTGATAAAGCAGTACATCCTTGGGTTATTGCTGCCTCTGGGACACTTAATAGGCTTAAGGTTTGTTCAAATGAGTTCTAAGAATTCTTACCTGGCAAGTTATTTCATTTCTGACTACTTACTCAGTCCTTAAAAATACATATGCCACGTTCCACTTGAATTATCTCATTCATCAGTGGCATTTTGCAGAAAATCAGGTTTGTGAAAAGATTCCAGAAGAGGTAGACAATTAAAGCGAATTCAATGCAATATGTCCCAGAGTCAAATTCCACAAGTCAGAGACAAGGTTCTACGGGGAATGGGATCCACTCTCCTTCTCCGGAAGTGAAAATCGTAAAGCTACTCTTTTCTGTGTATCACTTCTGCAACGGCACCACCTACAAGAGCTTCCTGAAATCTTGTTTTATGTTCTTGGTGAGACTGCTCTCTTTCCACGTATCCCCAAGACAATGAAAGCAGAAGGCGACATCACGTGCCCGACTCCCTTCTGAGCTAAAATCACTGACGGTGGTCAATTGGGAACACGAGGCCTAGATGATGGTCTTGTCTGCGTCACTAGCTCCGCATCTACTCGGGGAGACAGATACATAAAGAACCATCTTATGGTGTATATTGATTGAACTAGCTGTGAGACCTTAGGCACATCTTAATTTATCTGAGCCTCAGTTTCCACATCTTAAAATGAAGATGAGGTTGCGTTAAGATCAACCAGAATGACACGTGAAAGTGTTCGGCGCTCTAAAATGTGGTACAGACAAGGGACTGGATCCCACTTTCCTGCTTTACGAAGAGCCACGGATACCTTTCAACTCCTGAACACCCCACCTATGCAGACATACTTTCTAGCTAGAATGCACAAGCTAGTTTTCATCCATTTGTTGTTTATTTAACTATGTGGGATCCATGTTACTCTAGTACCTGTGTAACTGTCTACAAATTCAAAATACGATACAAACGTTTAGGAACATATGCATACAGTTGTCTCCCTTTACTTGCGGGGGCGGGGGGGGGGTACGTTCCAGGACCCCCAGTGCATGCCTGAAGCTGCGGATAGTACAGAACCCTACGTATACTATGCTTTTTCCTATGCAAACACACCTATGATAAAGTTTAGTTCCTAAACTGGGCACAGTAAGAGAGGAACAGCAATAACTAACATGGAACAGAACAATTACAACAAAATACTGTAATAAAATCTGTATGAATGTGGTCTCTCTTTCTCTCGATATTTTGTACCATACTCACGCTTCTTCTTTCTGGGATGATGTGCAATGATAAAATGCCCGCATGATGAGATGAGGGTGTGAGGGTATGACGTAGGGGCTGTGACGTAGCATGAGGATACTACTAACTGTCTGAACATAGGTCAGAATCATCATGTCAAGAGGATCATCTGCTTCTGGAGCATGGCTGGCTGCGGAGACTGGGAAAGTGAAACCACCGATGGGGGGTGGGGCGGGGGGAACTACTGTGTCCCTCTCTCTGACCACTGAGTTCCCCTCGCCAAGGGCAATGGTTTGCAATGTATCTTTTCGGAGGTGTTTTATAATTTGTATTTGATTCTGTATTTCTCTTATCATGGGTAAAGGGGAACATTCTGCTTAGTAGCTGTTTTTTGTTCCTTTTTTTCCATTTATATCATCTGCCCACCTTTCTGTTAGTCACTCTATGTCCTGACTACGAAGTATTTCGTCTTGCAGATACAGCTCCTATTACGCTACAGTGATATCGCTCACTGAAGCTCTGTATCTGCTATCCGCGGGGGATGTGGTCCTTCACTGAGATCAACGGTAGCATAGCCCACCCGCGGTCTTAACAGGAAAGCGATATGCTCTGACTTGCGTTTCTGAAAGCTAATTCTGTTATAACCTGCAGCATGAAGAAAGGACTGTAGGAGACCAGTGAGGACACAGGTACAGTGAGCTGTAATATATAATCACAGTTAAATGACAGCTGTAATCCTACCAAAAAAGGCTTCCATTATGGACAGAACTGTATTTTCTAAAGGTTATTGAATATTACCAGAGTCTAAACAAATTGATGAAAAATGTGATGACAAAAGTTAGCTAAAAAGGAAGTAGTTCTACTTTTCATTCTAAAGAGAGAAACTCCGCATGTCTATTATTTTCATCCTCATCTGTAAAACAGGGTCAACTGCATCTACTTCAGAGATGCTATGGGGATTAAATGAGATGATACAGGGGGGTGCCCGGAATAGCGGCCTTTCAATAATTATTAGCTGGTACAATTATTACGCATTCACAAAAGAAAAGCAAGAGGGGCAGCTCGTGCGGCAACCGGAGCACCGGGGCTGGCTGTTGGTCCTGGCCTCCCGTGTCTGCTGTGCCCAGGACAGCAGCTAACCGAACTTTCCGGCTTCAGTTCGGGCACCTGTGAGGCCAGGAGGAGGAGGAAGCATGGTACTTAAGGGACACTCTGACTCCAGCTCTCAATTCTACCTTCAGCAGTTCTTTCCCTAGGAAAAATCTAATCAAGTTTGTGATTTCCATGTATATTTATTTGGGATAGTTCTTGCTTTGTTTTGATTTTAACCTTTGCTTTGAATGAAATAAATGTTAAAATGTTTCCCAAAACCAAATTCCAACCAAGAATTTTCTACCTATTTATGGTGACATATTTATTTGATTGTATTTTGCTTCTTTTAGAAAGTTATTATAAAACGACAGCTTGCGTCATAGTTTGTGAATAGAAAAACTGACAGCTGAGAGAATAAAGCTGCTTTTTAAAAAAGGTGTGAAGTTTCGCTGGTTACAAGCCATCTGAATTTAGAAAACCAAACTTTCTAGTAAGGGAAATTTCAAAAGTCTAAAATTCATTTCCTATATATTATGAAAGTATATTTTATTACTGGATGATTTATTGTATGCCCCAAGTAAGTCTCTAACGTGGGGAAATACAAACTTTGGATAAAGTACCAAATGAGATAATCATTATTTACATTATACAAAGTACTTATTGAAAAATCATAGAAACTGCCTACGAAAATATCACTTAAATATTTCATCCATACCATAAACCCAGAGGTTTATATACATGAATTTACTATTTCTGAGCCCTTCATGACATGTGTATACAGTCACACACACTTGCACTACCACGTTCCAAATGAAAAGAGGTGTACTTCTGATACGAGAAATTAGAGCTGCCCTTTAGGAAAAGAGCGGGAGAGAGGGAGGGAAAGCTATACTCTCAGAGAAAAGGTGATGCAGCGTAAGAGGAAACACACACAGTGCATCTGTTTGGAATCTCGAGATGTGAGCCAGGAGCTGCCTCCACGACCCACCGTGTGGACCCACGGGCTCTTACGTGTGTCACAGCACTTCCTTCCTTCCAGGATCATTCTGAGAGCCAAATAAGAAAAGCATATGCAGAAGTGCTTCTCTAAACTGAAAGCCACTGTGAAAACACGAGACAAAGCCATGACTATCGCATTGCAGTGATGCCGCGAGCCCTTCCCTTCACCGTGTGAGCTCCGATCTCAGCGGTCACACTAGGAACCCAACCACACAGCCTTGGGCACATCCTCTCCCCGTGAGCTCCAACGGGACTCCGACACTCACGGAAGGTGGCGAGGATGAGAGAGCACTGAAAAGAAGTACAAGATATGATCCTGGTCTCGGAAAGACTAAAAATTTGGTTGGGGAGCAAGTAAAACCTATCAGCAGGGAACGATGAGCAAGGCAGCTTATGAAGCCACTGAAGCCGGCGGCGGGCAGCAGGTGAGGCAAGGGGGGTACACGCCGGGAGTCAGGCTCTGCCCCCGTGAGCTTGCGTGCTGCTAGAGACAGACACGCAGCAGTGACTGGGGATATGGACGGAAGAAAACAAGTTCGGGGCCACGAGGGTGGAAGAGGAGGACCCAATTCAGACTGCGACCACCTGAGGCCTGACTCTAATAAAAACAGGTCTGACCAGCAAAGCTGATGTCACAATGTGCATTCTTAGAAGCTACAGTTTCTGCATTCGGCCGAACCCTAGAGGGGCTGGGGCACCTTCACCCGGCCAGCTCTTTTCCCGGGTGAAATGCTTTACCCCTTTCTTGAATTTCTCCCCTGCCCGGCTCCTACGTGCCAGCAAGTGACCAGCACACGGGAAAAGGCAGCACCAGCTCTCACGACGTCCTGCCCCCTTGCCCAGAAACACCCATGTCCACGCCCCGACCTGCGTTTTCCTCTCAGCAGAAGATCTTTCACTCACACGCAAGGCCCGCGCCTTCCCTTATGCTCTGAATCCCGTCCTTCCTCATCTCTCCAGGGACCTGTCGATCGTGTTTGTACAAAAACTCGTCCCTGACTCTTGAGTGCTTAACAGACGGAAGTCCAAACTTATTAGGCCAGCACATGAGTCCTTCCAAATTTGGCCTGACCTGTTTCTCCAGGTCCGTCATGGCGTCCCCACTTGGTTTTGATCAGACACTTTTTTCTCCCCGTAGGCACCAGGTTGCTTTAGACGGCAAGTCTTGGTGTGTTTCTTCACTTAATAAATATTTACTGACGACCTCTCGTGTGCTAGGCAATGTGCCACTCACCGTCAATAAGTTGACATTTAATGAACATATAACACCTGCTAATAGCTTTGCTGTTTATTAGCTCATTTAAACTTCAAAACAACTCTGAAGACACCGAGGCTCACGAAGTATTAAAACATTCTTAACCACAATCCATGGTGAAGAAACAGACTTTATATCACAATCCAGTGTGTGTATGTGAGCCTATGTTTATATACTCACACGCAGCTTCACACACACACTGCTTCACAAAACAATTTCCACCCTTGTCATGTGAAATGCACTCTGATATTTAAAACATTTTTTTTCAGTTAAAAACTCACGAACGGGAGGCACAGTTTGAAAACAAAATGCTAGACCGCGTCCTCTACTGAGTATGCGGTTTCACCGTGTGCCCACCAGGCCATTGGCCTCCGTGCAACCCACACTCCAGGCCTTCCTGGCCCCCGCTCCTGCTCTCTTCCACGGCACTCCTCGGCCTTCCAGAAAAGCAGGAATTTCATACGCTGGGAAAGCACCATGCGTGTGAGCCGAGGCAGAGCAGTTACCACACTGCCATCGTCTTGGCTCATGTGGCTGTTTTTGCCCCAAACCGTGAGTGCTGCAGCTTGCAAACACATTCTCTCCGCATCTGTGTCCTCGGGACCACGTGAGGGGCCGGCACAGAGCTGGAACCAAACACGTGTTTTTAATGAGTAAGAAAACATCTTCATTCAGAGCCCATTTACTTTTACTTTACAAAAGGAGACCTTCCTACGGGAGGTGGCCTGGCTCCCCAATTCATAGTACATTCGAAGAACTGTTTCCAGGGAAAGGAAGATGGCTTTTCAAGGAAGGCATAACTGACAGCTGAACGCCCAACAAGCAGAAAGCATGGTTGTCTCTCTCCCCTAATATCTGCCACGTGCATTCACTTGGTCCATTTCCACTGTTGCTGCAAAGTAAACTTGTGGCTTCGCCACTCACAGTTGGGGACTTCACACTAGTTAGTTAATAGTTAAGCCTGCTTCCTTTTCTGCAACATGTGGATGACAAGTGAGCCTCCATCCTAAGATTAGATGAGAAAATATTATGAGCAACACGCAGCTCAGGGCCTGCACACAGAGCAGGGGCTCCAGAAGTGAGAGCTGTTATTAGTCATATTATTTTTAAGACAACCCACCATTTATTTCCTGTCTGAATGACTCCCAAGTTTCCAAACTATCTTCCCTTTGCCAGGCTCCCCTACAAACCATCCGTCACAGCAAAGCCAAAAAGTGCTCCAAGTCCCTGGACCGTGGCGAATTCACCGAGGTGACAAATGCCATACCCTGCGAGCCACCTGGCAAACAGCCTGATGTCCTTCCCCAGGTAGTGCATGCTCTGTGTCATCGTGCTGGGCCTGCCTGCTCTACACCCCCCTCCAACAGAGCCAGTTAGAGCTGATGGGTAGCTTGCCTCACCCAGTTGACTCTCCAGAAAGCATTGCCCTTTTCCAGAGAGCTAGTTCCAGAAATAATTGGCCGGCCATGTCATTTGGCTCAGAAAAGCTAAGCTTGTCAGTTTCAGGCCACTCAACCAACAGCTACAATACTGATTAGCTCTGAGTGGCATAAGACTCAGCATACATCCTTCCTGATCTGGCAGATTCCCCAGAGTTTGCCCACTGAAACGAGAGAGAGGGATACAGAGAGACAGACAGAAATATCAAGATTCCTGTCAAGTGCCTGAATTGACTCTCAAGGTAAAGAGCAAGGATCTTGACTTTTGTTGACCACTGGATTATAAGGACCTATGACCAATGACTAGCTTGATAAACATTTATCCAATGGATGAATCAACCCATTAGGTTTGTGTGTGTGTCTGTGTCTGTGCGTGTGCGTGTGTGCGTGCATGTGGGGGGTTGGTGGAGGGGTGGTTAAAGAAGAAGATGATTCTCTTTCTACTTATAAGGAAGACCACCCAAGACCTTGGGCCAGAAGGGAATAGTGCTTGCTCTTTGGCTGGGGCCCTGTCATGGAGCTCTAGAGCTCACATGAGAAAAGCCTGATCTTAGCCAGGCTTGTTTCCACCACCTAGTAAGATGCTGATAACTTGCCCGAAGGCACATTGTGTTAATTTAGATATTTAATTAAATTTGATAATTTTTTGAAAGCTATATTCTATGTATCCAATCAACAGCTAAAGATGGGAATGGAGGGAGGGCTGCCCGAATCTTACCTGGAATCACTCAGTCTGCATGTTAAGGATTGTTTTCTTTCTTTTTTTTTCTTTTTAAGATTCTATTTATTCATTTGAGACAGAGAGAGAGAGAGAGACACACACACACACACACACACACACGGCACAAGCAGGGGGAGTGGCAGGCAGAGGGAGAAGCAGGCTCCCCGCTGAGCAGGGAGCCCCATGCGGGGCTCAATCCCGGGACCCTGGGATCATGACCTGAGCTGAAGGGAGACACTTAACTGACTTAGCCACCCAGGCGCCCCAAGGAATGTTTTCTTTAGGGTTATTATTCTACAGATATTTATATTAGTATCAGTGGAAAATTCCAAGACAGACAATCTATTCTTATTACATGGCAGGGTAAGTAATGTTAAGTCTAGGAAGACTGCTACTGATCTCTATAATAGAGACCAATACTGGAGACCAAGCCAGAGAGACATTTTTCCTTTCTCAATTAAAAAAAAAAAATCCCCTCATTGACATCTTAGAAAATTGGTCTAATCGAGAATTAGCATTTCTAAAATCTTTCTTTTTATTATTATTAGATTTTAGGACCTTTCGAATATTTTCTTCAGCACTGTAGTATTTGCGGTTTATTAAGTTGATATTTTTTCCTGGTTTTAAAAAAAGTTATAGAATTTTCTTATTAGAAAAAAGAAATCGTTTTATAGGAAAGATCCAGTGTTACTATCTAAACCTTAGCATATTAAAAAAAATTAAAAGAAACTGATTTACACAACCATTATAAACAAAACAGATTTTCCATATAAGAGATGAAATGAACACAAACTATTTTTTACACTGTAGGAATGAAGAAAAACTCTTCGTTGGACAAGATGGAGATATCTTTAGAAGGACTTCAAAAATTCTCAAAAATAGAACAACATTATATTTAAGATAAAAAGTAAAGAGGCCAGAAGGCGTATTTGGCGGAGATGAGATAGAGGAAAATAGAACGGAAAGCTCCGCGAATCCAAACACGCAACGGCAGGTTGCCACAGCTCTGGACGGTCACTGATGGAGCAAGGGGTCGTCTAATGGGAATGCGTCCCTAAGTTGAAGAGTGTACAAAACAGATTTAGAAACAAAGTCAAAGGCATAGTCAAGCAAAAATGGTAAATCTCAGGCTATTAAATTGGGAGGCATTTTAACATGGATCTAAGCCTCCCACCGTACATCCTCGTCCTCTTCGGGCAGCACGACAAATTCTACAGCAGTCAGTAAGAAAGAGACTTAAAATCCTGTTGGAAAACACAGAGTCAAACACAAAGCCCAAACCACAGCTCATCCTGCCCACGAAAGAGAACACAGCAAAGGAAGAGCGAGAGTGCCCAGGCTAATGCAGGGGAGCGAGAGAGCACAGAACCAATTACACTAAAATGTGATTTCTTCATCACAGGTGCTCTTCAGCCAGCAGAAAGCTCCAGCACGGTCAGGACACCAAGTGAAACACCCAAGGTTTTCCGAGCCACCGGAAAGCAAAGCACGTTTTTCCTTTGGCACATGGACAATTTGTTTTCACGTTGGCATCTGTTAAAAATTCACAGAACTGCCTTGTTTCTTCAAGCCAGTTCAATAAAAGATGTTTCCCCACATGTGTGAAATGATGGTCACACGCTGTACCACCTTAGCGGAGAGTCTCCCGACTATAAAGACAGACAGAGCGATTTCTCATCCCAAATAGGTGTCAGATTCCCATTTGGAGAGAAAAATAGATTTTAAAGAATATTCTTGTTACATTTTAATATCTCCAGTGTTTATTTGCCTGCCTGCTTCTCTTCACAACATGCACTGCTTTGAGGAAGACAGGAACTAATGACCCGTTCAAGGCTGTAACCCAGGCCCCCCAGTGCTCTCCCAGCTGTGCTGCTATCAGGTTAACTGGCAGAATCGCTCCCTCTTCCTTCCCTGCCACCGTAGCGCCCTATATGCAGAGGCACAGACGCGAGCATCTATGTTCTCCCCATCCACCCCCGCGGAACCCTCTCGGCCACTGACATCATCTATCACTGGGCAAATGGGAGTCCGGGGAAGGATCAGACTGATTACCCAGATGGTACATGGGGGCAAAATATCTGGCCTTTCCTTACACAAATCTTTTGAGGGTTAGCTGCAAGAGTCCGCTTCGGTGCAGAGAGCAAAGACAATTTTGTGTGTGTTCCTATGTGCTGGAAGAAGCAAAAAACTGCTTTTTAAGGTTTTCACAACCCAGGTCTCCCGTGAATCATTTGTGCCTGATGCTTATGTTTATTATTAGCATTTGCACAGGGCTTTGCAATTTATTTTATTTATTATTATTTTTTTTTTCTAGAGAGGGAGAGAGAGAACCTTAAGCAGGCTCCATGCCCAGTGCAGAGCCCGACCTCACAACGCTGAAATTATGACCTGAGCCAAAATCAAGTCAGATGTTCAACCGACGGAGCCACCCAGGCGCCCTAGGCTTCCCAGTTTATAACCTTCGGCTACAAGGTTGCATTTGATCCATGCAACAAATGCAAAGGACACTGATCCTCACTCTACATAAGAGGAAGCAGAGATTTAATTTCTTGTCCAAGGCCACAAAACGAGTTAGTGGTAAAGCCTGCACCTAAACCCAGGTTTTCTGGTTCCAAACTCCCTGAAGATTAAAATGAGGAAAAGCATGTACTACACGAGCACTGCAGGTAGAAGACTGACCAAGGCCACGGGTCCTCACTGTCACAGAGCTCTGGCTGGGGAGAGTTCCACGGATAATCCCGGCAATGGATCCTGAGCACTGCCAGGCTGCACTGGGAGGGTGCCTGGTTATGGGGGCACCACTGAGACAGGTAATGCTTCATTCATTTGTTCATGCAGCAAATATGGACTCACAGACTTACCAGGGGCCAGGCTATGGAGTGCCTGAAGGATCAGTAAAGACGGGCGGGGGGGGGCATGCCAAGGTGGGTGGCAAAAATGACGGAGAGAAGCGTTTATATAAAGATCCTAAAAGAGGTTCAGCTGACTGGAGATGAGAGGCAGAGGGGTGATGAGTGGTGAGGCCAGAAAGGGAGGCTGGCATGGGGTAAGAAGAGCCTCATAACCAAGTACCTCAGTGCAGCCTTCCTCCAATGCAAAGAGGCTCCCGGGCTGCAGGGAATCACATAATCTAACCAGCCGCCTGGAAAGACCATTCCGGACTCAGCATGGAAAGGGGACCGGAAGGGAACACAGCTGAGACAGGAAGAAGAGCTGGGAGGTTACGGAAGGTACCTGGGGCGGGGGGCAGGGGGAGCCTGGAGTAGGGCCGTGACTGCGGACACCAAGAAGAGGGGATGCATGGAACACACTGCAGGGGGTAGAATTCACAGAACACGACTAGTGGGGGGCAGATGGAAGAGAAAAAGGCATTAAGGATGCCTTCTAGCTTTCTGGCTTGGGAACCTGGGCAGACAATGGTCTTTTCCCTGAGGTAAGACCCATAAGGCACAGAAGAAAACATGTTATTATAAATTAGTGCATGTAATACACAAAGTGGAATTTACCTAAGATCTAAATGTTCTCAAATACCTTCCGTGAAGAATAATGAGCCAATTACAAATGAGGGTTAACTATTAAAAGCAAGCTTTAATTGGCAATTCAAAAAAATTGTTGCATAGAGCAAAAGTGACAAGGTTATGCATCTTTGAAAATATTCAAAAATTTAGACTGATGATTCCTCAGTGAATATAATCGACTTTTATTATATGTGGCATTTGTTTTCCCAGCTTTTTGGTGAACAGATCTCTAGACAGCAGACTTAAGAGGAATGGAACAATAACCCTGATACAAGCCCTATGCTGTTATTTCCTTCACTAGGCTAGCTTTGGCTGGGTCCACAATCCAGCCCAGAGGCACAGCTCTGAGGCTGAGGAAATTACAAACAGCTTCCTAGATACTCTCTCTTGTATGTGACCTCCCATTTGACTTTATTTTCGTCTGTCACGGATTATAGAAAAGAGGTCCTCAATTAAGAGCGGAGGCTGAATTAATTGCATCTGGGGGTGGGGGCAGACGATCACTAATGCTTTAACACACTGATAAAGACTTACACAGAAGTACATTTGGAAAGTGATACATTTTCTCTTTTTGAGAATAGCCTTGTGCTCACAAATGGTAAGAACACCTTTACACGAGGGTAATAGAAAGGTCCAGTAAGAGGACACTTTTTTTTTTTTTTAAGATTTTATTTATTTATTTGACAGAGATAGAGACAGCCAGCGAGAGAGGGAACACAAGCAGGGGGAGTGGGAGAGGAAGAAGCAGGCTCATAGCGGAGGAGCCTGATGTGGGGCCCGATCCCATAACACCGGGATCACGCCCTGAGCCGGAGGCAGACGCTTAACCGCTGTGCCACCCAGGCGCCCCAAGAGGACACTTTCTGACAACTAACATACCCTATGAAAACATTTCAGAATGTGCAGATTTACTGTCATATTAAAACTGAGAATCCAATAGAAAGAGGAACAAAATAGTTTCTGTGGTTTGCAAAAACAGAGAAAAACTCTTCAATTCTACTTCTAACTCAACGATTATCTTGGTGGTCTCCATTTTTGAGCTAACTTGTTAATTTGTTCTTGAAAATTAAGAAGTTAGATCAATTAAGATATTCAAAATCATTTAACAAATTTCAAACTAATTGTGATATAAATATTGCCATGAAACCAGCTAGTAGCATTAAAAACTCTTCAAAATTTTTACTTATTTCCATTTAAATATTCCTAAGATATAAAGAGCCTGGTTAGGGTAGGGTCGGGCGGGTGGGGGGTGGCCTCTGGACAAGTCATTTAATGAGAGGCTCCAGGTGGGAGGACTCCAGCTCAGCCTGACGTCATGTCTGTACAGTCATAGAAATACGTCTGCGAAGGATGGGGAGCAGAAGTGGCAGCTTTCATCTGGTGCAAGATCAAAGTGCCCACCACGTTTTAAGAGAGAAGAACAGCATACACCACAGTAAATGAGCTATCGTGGTAAAATTGAGACAATATTTATTAATATGGTGAGATTTCTTAATTTCAGGACACAAAATATTTTGTTCTTTGGCTGTTCTGTGCTCCGAAACCCTTGGAAACTTCTGAATTGGTGTGAAGGCTGCACTGTTTTGTGTTGCCCAGCTCAATCTTTGTCGAACATCTATTAAACACGAAGCTCTGCTGTAGACACAGGCATACAGAGTCTAAACAAGATTCAGTTCAGGCCTTCAAGAGCTCAGTCTGATTTATAGTAAGAGACTCGATTTATTTTAAGAGATCTCTTTTCTTGCTCTTGGCATTAAAAAGCAAGAAAGATTTGCCCTAAGCAAAGAGGATGTGCCTGGAAATTGGATGAGGAATTCTATGTGGACTTTAGAAAGAAAGTAAAATGCACCACTAAGGAGTGAGAATAAAATTATACCAAGTCCGTTAACATTTGGGATTAATAACAGAAGAAAAAATAGAATAATGAAGACATATTCTACTCAATCTACACAAAATAGGTATATTTGAAACCTCATACTTGTGACGTATGCAAATTCTGATTCACCTTTTCAGAGCGGGCACACAAGAAGAACATCTCAATGTCCAATCCCACCTCTGTGCTACACACTTTCTCTGGATAACGGCACTACCCATATTCATAAACATGAAGCTGCTGATAAATATCACTGTGAAGATCGGATTCCAAAGACGGGAATCTGGGGACTCTTCAAATACACAGCAGGGTCATGAATGGAGTTTGACTGGATTTTGCTACTTTCCCCTTGTCTACTGTCCCTGTGTACTCAGAGTAAACCCACCACGCGTCTAGCTTGTCTAATTTGCCGTCACTGGTAACAGTGAAAGCCAATTCTCCATCAAGTATAGTAAGCCTGTGCGCTTTGACTACGACTCTTTTTAAACAGTAAAGAGAGAGAAGAAAGGCTGTCATGTAGGTGGATAAGAATGAAGGTGGGTGGGGGGGTGGGTTTTCGGTAATTCTGGAAGATTTCACCCAGGATACCTTCCGTGCAGATCTGATGGTCACAGATTGGTGCCAAAGAGCCGCCTCCAGCAACAGAATACATTTCCTGGCCCAGCACAGTCCTACAGAAGCGTCCACTCTGCTTGCGATCCGTGTCCAAAAGGGAAAGTTCGTAGTGGTTCTGCTTTCAGCATATCTCAAGGACTAATTAAATCCTCATTACTACCTTCTAATTATTCAAATGCTATGGGATTACCCTAAGGAAGTCCCTGCTGGCGTCCCAGATGAAAAGGGTTAAATCACCTACGATGATTCTGAGAATTCAGATCTAGTTCAGACCTTCAGAAAACCACCAGCATTACCATGAATATTTAACTAGACACCACTGTGAAAATTAAAAGGGAATTCAATTAAAAGGTTTTCAAAAAATTAATTCTGACCTCTCTACATCTGTCCAAATAAATAAGCCTTCTTGAACGTTTTCACCTAATTGCCAATCCAATAACTAGAAGGGCATTTGCTAGTTTCATTAAGCTTAACATTTTACGGGGGTTAAAAATGCAATCATTTTAATGTTGATAATAATTATACTTATTTATCTACTCCTATGACTGAGTAGATATTCCCTCCAAGCCCTCTTGGAAAACAGGGCAACACATTAAGAAGCCATTTCCAATATATTGCTCTTTTCAAATTTTAAGTCATACAAGTTGAAGATTACACAAGAAGGATAAAACTAACCTAAACTTGTTAGCTGCAGTTTTCTCGTAACACTTATTTTACATATTTTAGCATTATCCGGACACTTCCTCCAATGCCTTAGGTGGCATAATTTACACTGCTTGATTTTTTTTGGTGAAGGGCTTGCTTTAACAGCAATTCTGCATTTTCTGTTATATGAGGACTACAGAGAGAAGATTTAAGATAAAACCCCGTGGCGAATGTATTACAGAATACTAAGCTGAAGTTTTGACCTTTCTTCTTTTAAACTTGTATCAATAATAAAGCAGTAAGACCAAAGAATTTGAACTCATTTTCTTTATTCAGTTAGTAGGAGGTCCTAGCACCACGTGAGGGGCAAACAGGCGAGCACTAAGCCAGGTGCTGTCCGGGAGAGCAGACCAGAGTGTAGAGACAGCACTACAGGGCAGTGAAGAGGCCAATAAATACCTAAAACGTTTCCCTTCTTTTTGTACCTGAGGACAATAGGCCATATCCCTATTTCCTTGCAAATACACCTTTGGTAGATGGAAAATATAAAACTGCAGAAACTCAGTTATGTTTGCCTACATACAATGTGGGGAAATGGACTTGTGACTGGCGACCTGAGACAAACTTGATTCCAGAACCACCAGATCGGAGGGCACTGTAGGGCTGCTGGGTATCTGGGCAGCATCCCGACTCTGCACCTGACTCCACAAGCACCTCTGGGAAGAAGACATGGCCTTGCAGATACCAACCAGTGTGGTCCAGATCCCAGGACAGCCTGAGGTTTGCAAAATTCTCAACAGAGTAGAGTTTATTAATACATGTTCTTCCTGAACAGGAATCCAAGGACCAGGCAGCAAGGAATGATGGTAGCAAGTTCAGCTTCCGGAGCCTGGAGGGAGCCAGGCTTCTGGGTAGAGTTATCAGTACTGCTGTCTTCACGAGGACTATGGGTAATACCCAGAAAACCACACCCCAAATAGAAGTAGGCTGCATCTCTTGCTTTGTGCTATTATCTCTAGGCAAGTGTGTTTCAGATTCTTCGTTATTAAAGAAAATCTATTCCTTGTAGATACATTAAAGAACATGTGTGTAACTGGAATCTTACTCTCTTATCTTAATCTTACTAAAACAAAGCAAGTGCAAAAGAAATTGCTCAGCTTGGTTATTTTAGTACGCAGCAGTACAGGGGCTATGTTCCTATCAAGGTTCATGGTTGCTGAGAGAGAATACTTTTTTTGGGGGGGGTGTTAGAAGATGCTAACTCATCAATATTACTTTTTTCCTCTCTGTTTCTTTCCTCACCTCCCTCAATAGGGGCAGGGGGATATATCAATTGTAAAGGTATAAATGAAGTTAAATTACTTTTCAATACATGGGAGTCAACACTGGGGAATTTTCTAGCAAGCGTTTTCTCAAATCTACTTTGTACTGTATATACTGTTGGTACACACCCAATGATGATGAAACGAACAAGAAAAATGTTATATTCTATCAAAGCATTATCATGACTGTCATTTGCCATTAAAATACCTGATCAAATATCATTAAGAACTAACATTTCTTCCTAGATTTTAACAAATAATAAAGCCATTTAAAAAAAGCCTTGCTATCCAATTTTGGAGGAAATTCAACTCATTCATGGCAAAGTATCATTTTTTTTTTTAATATTTTACTTATTTGAGAGAAAGAGAGAGAATGAGCAGGGGGAAGGATAGAGGGAAAGGGAGAAGCAGACTCCCCACTGAGCAGGGAGCCCAACATGGGGCTCAATCCCAGAACCAGGGGATCATGACCTGGGTCGAAGGCAGATGCTTAACCAACTGAGCCACCCAGGTACCCCAGGGCAAAGCATCATTTACCAGCTATTTGGAAATACAAGGTTTTCCTGTTTAGGGGGCTGGCCAATCAACAAAAGGCACATAAGGGACATACATAACACCTTTAGCAGCCTTTCAGAGAAAGTTTGGGGAATGTATTCATAAAAATCAATTCATATTTAGCAAATTATAAAATGTATATTTGCTATTTGAAGGAAATGAACATTGCAACTACCCAGATTGTTATGTATCCATTACCAGTTACCAAAACCACTACACACAATGAAGATAGAGGGAAAAAAATAACAAACATATCTACACAATGGTTTTTATATAGTGACACCAAAAGAAAACTCTAGATTTTGCTTGCCAATGTATTTAAAAGTGTTTTTTTTTTTTTTTTTTTTTTAAGATTTATTTATTTTAAGGGAGGAGGGGCAAAAGGAGAGGGAAAGAGAGTCATAAGCCGACTCCATGCTGAGCATAGAGCCCAGCGCGGGGCTTGATCTCAAGACCCTGAGATCACCACCTGAGCCAAAACCAAGAGTTAGACGTTTAACCTACTGCACCACCCAGGCACCCCTTTTTAAGTTAAAAATTTAACTATGTTTCCTCATTGTGTCACCATCGTTCATATCGGGCTTTCTACATTTTCAAATTTCTTAAACACGTATCAGTTGGAAGAGGTTGGGGGGGACACATTGCTGGATGATCTGAAGGGGTTTCTCTCTTTTAGTTCTTAGCAATAAAGGTTAGAATTGGACTTCCAAATAAGGAACCTCTTACCCTTGAATGCTTGCTGAAGAAGCGGACTCCCCCGGTGGGAATGGTGCTACAGGGTTATGGTGAGGATTAAAGGAAATGACAAGTATCCTCATCTTAGCTCTGGGTCTGGCCTGAGCAGGTTTTCAGTGCAGGTAATTTCTCTCATCCTTTATTTTCTCCACTTCCCTGACCCGGCAACACAACGTAGGTGCAACCCAAGGCCAAGTAAAGGAGTCTGGAGAGAATTCCCCTTGCATGGTGCTAGTATGCTCTCCATGAACTTCCAGATGACCAGAGACCCGAGGAGTTAATACAGAAAACGGATGTGAGGTCCAAGACTGGTTCACAGGAAGATACAGTGGAAAGTTTAGAGAAACAAATGCACATACCACACAATTATTAGAGCATATTACAGTGTCATTACAAGGCAGTGGTTCTCAAAGTATGGTCCTCAGATCAGCAGCATCAGCAATAGCTGGGAACTTGTCCAAAACACAGATTTTAAGTGGCCCACCACAAGCCTACTGAATCAGAAATCTGGGGGTGTGTGGCCCAGAAGTCTCTTTTAACCAGTTCTCCAGGTAATTCTCATCCACCTTGAGGTATGAAAACCATTAATTATCCCATTAAGACATATGGTAGTATCTCAATAAGGGAATTAATGTGTTAGCTATACATTAAATTATAATAAAAAGGTTGAATATGTAGAGGTAGTAGAAAATAAAAATTTCATTTTATTCCCACTAAATATTCATTTCAACACAAATGATATGTAGTTAGGACTAATCCATCTTTTCACTGGCATTACTTTCTAAATCACAAGGTGCTGAATTATTTAACATGTAAAATAACTGAAACGTTTTAATTCCAATTAGAAGCAAATCATCATCGGTACAACTCATACAGGAATAATTATAAACGTGAGGGGCTGGGAACCTTTAAATAGCAGCTACCAAGCTAGCCACTTCTGTCTTCTGGGTAGGCGTGAGGGAGAACGCAAGGGACACGCTCCACAGGCGGGATGGGTGAGCCCTGACTCAGGCTGTGGGGAGGGAGTTGGCACAGCACCACACAGTGCGGTGGGCGTGTAAACCCCCGTCTACACTAGTCTGGATGAAAATCCCCACCAACAAAAGTAGCTTTACTACAGAAGGAGAGAAAGTAGACAGAGATAAACAAACGAAGGCCAGAGGCCGCAGCCATGGCAATAATATGTGGGGTCAACGTGCACAACTGAGCTGAAGATCAAAGAGTCTGCAGATGTGGGACGACCCACGTGTGTGTTCAAGGGCTTCAGGAAAAGCCCATGTTCTTTCTTCTGGCTCTGGTCCTAACTAGCCTCTGACAATGAGGAAGTCCTATGGAAGCTCTCTGGTCCTCACAGTTTCTTTAGTTGTAGGTTGAGGTGACTGGACTCTACAATCTCTCAGGTTGGCTCTAGTTCTAAGACACTACAATTGTATAACAGAAGGTCTTACTCTGTGTTTAAATTTTTACTGTTTAAGTATCCTGGGATAAATAATTGATCAAAACAGTTAAACATACACACACTCTAACATTTTACTTCATTAGGACCGATATTCATCTGTAAGAAAGCATCCTTCTCTTCCTTATTTGTTGCTATATGTATGTTATTTTGTTCATCTGATGAAGAAACATTATCTATGAGGAGATGCACAGGTGACCAAATTCATTTAAGCCTTGTATACTCAAAACACAGAGATATATAAGATATGAACTGAAGACTAACCTCTTTCCTGTGGCATTGGTGACTGGCTCAAGGCAGGATGGGAACTGGATTCTGACTGGCTCCCAGGTGGCTGAGGAGGCATCTGACTGCCTGGAAAACACAGGAAGGGAAGTGGGGATGGGGAACCCTCTACATTAATATTGCAATTGTGCAAAACCAAGACACAGTTACATTTATTTAATCTTAACGATTAGAGAAGGTACGGCCCCATATTGAAAAAGACATGGCTCAAAAAGCGTGCTACATTGCCCCTTTCTGGTAAAATGAAGAAGAAACATGGATAATCATATTCAGCCAATGACCTCCTGAGAAGTTTCATTTCTTACTGAAGGAGTTCCCAAACTCACAAATAAATTAGCAGCAGAAATCCAACAAATACTTTAACACATTTAACAAAATCCAAGACTAATGAACTAAACTCCCCTCCTGAGTTTGAACTAGTTTCTAAGTGCCCAGACATGCACAGTGGCCAACAATTTTTTGTTGGTAAATATTTATTCGATGTAGAAATATCAACCAATTACTAGAAAAATCTTTATAATTAATCAGAGATTTAACATAAACATAGAAGACCTTCGTGAAAAAACATAAAACGTACTACTATAAAATGTAGTATATATTAGCACTAAAGAGGGAAGAGGTATTATCCTGCACCTTTTTTGATCCTTATTGTTAATAAAGCAACAGCATCTATTAACATCTATTTGATTTCCATTTATTTAATGTGTGCTCAGTTTGTCTTTTCAAACTAAAATGTAAGCTCCTTGAGACAGGAATCATGTCTTTTACTCCTTTAATCCCTTCATTAGCATAACAAATATTAATAAAACTTTGTTATTTAATGGCCCTTAATCTGAGCACATGAATTAAAGGAAATGATACTTATTATTTTTATTAATTAAAGGGAGACAATGAATCACATGAAGGCAGGAGACAGGATTTTGAAATTTAAGAATCATCAGAGGTACTTGAGATCTCAACTCACTTTCTGGCTCAGAGGTTTAGATACATTTTGACTAAAAATATTACTGAAGAAGGCAGTTGAATTTAGCACAATCCTCAAGGAGCTAGCTCTCAGGGCACCAAGACCCTGCTGTTTCATCTTCTAATCTCCTCCTTTGCTAAAATAAACTGAAAGACCGAAACAGACAAATGTACATACCTACGTACATACATGCGAGCGTATACAGACCTCCCTGCATAACCCTCCGATACCACAGTCTGTGATCCTGCCAGGTCAAGCTAACTGCTCTGACATCACAGGACCTGCTTTTCTATGGTTTTGCACATTGCTACAAGAGTCACAACTGAGTAGAGAAGGAAATTAATGTTATTGAAGATTACCACCACGTCACCTGGTGAAGGTCACGCTGCAGAGCCTGGTGTTTTATGCTGAATAACCACCCTCTCCTATTTCTAACCAATAGCATCTCTGTGAGGCCAGGCAGCCTGACTACAGACCAGGAAGAGCACGGTCCCCAGAGTCTCTCAGGACTGTCACTCATTACTAATTCTAATAACGGTTGTATCTGTGACAGCCAGAGAGGGAGGAAGATGATTTTCCATTTAGATAACATGTACACATCGTTGTTAAAATATAGCTATAAAAAAAATCCTGAAATTGTTTTTGAGAGTTTAGTCTTCGCACTTTCAGAAAAGAATGTATGTGAAACCTATGAATGTATTTCTGTGTGTTCCTGGGTTCAAATGCCCTTCTCATTCTCAGAGAGAGTGAAAACCAAGATCTGAATTTACAGATGCTGAGAAACGTGGCACTGTGAGACCACTAGGAGAAGCTCTTCAGTGACAGCCACACCTAGTGTATAAAAAACCTAGACAAACAGTCCAGCCTCTATTCGGCCATTCATTTCACTCCTTGACATTTGTAGTAAATTAGTGTGAGCACCAAATAATTAAATGTAAAGTAAAAAAAAAAAACCCAACATTCTGGATGAAAACAATTTCAAGGGTAAACACTGGTCATCAACGTGGCTGGAGACACATAAAAGGTGCTGTGTCTGCTCAGGGACATGTGCTTCCTATGACATGCCCTAAGGCTCCCAACCTGCAGCCCATTTAGAAATGGAAAGCGCTCTGCAGCCAAACCCTGACTTTTTAAAATGTCACCGGGGAGTCAGCTGCACTGAGACAGTAAGTGCTTACATTATAATGATTGTTTCTGTATGACAGCCCGAATTCATAGACTCATGACAGCAAAACACACAGTCATTCTGTGTTAATACAGGACACCACCACTTACACTACGCACGCCCAAGGCACTGCTCTCATGTACAACACATCAAGTAAAAATAAAAAAAGGCTCTAAGAAACCCATCTCATGAGTTCATGAACTACTGCTGCAGCCAAGCGGCACTGCGCCCGTCTGGCGCAATTCTAAGACAGTAACTCTTTACAGCAATGAGAGAATTGATTATTAAATCTATCCTTTAAAGAAATAAACAAGAGCCTTTGCATGGTAAAGACAGATCTGAGCAAACCGCTTTAAGCTCCCCATGTGCTTTTACCCTCTCTTTCCACTAACAGTTTCGTAGTTACGAAGAAATACCTTCATCCTCCGTATGCCCAGGTAGAAAGCAGCACAGTCATAGTAGCTGATGAATCAGAAAATATGTCTGAGAAATATAATACAGGATTCGTTTGTGTCCATGGTCCATGTTAAGAAGACAATTCAGAGAGCTCTGAACCAAATGAATTAAGTAAATACCCTCACAACCACAGGTTTTTATAGAACATATGTTTCTCGTAAGTAAAACCTTTTAAACAAAATTTGGTAATTATTTTAAAAGAGAATATTGCCATGCATAGTGAACAAACTTTATGGGAAGGCTTTAACATTAAAACGGAGTTTTTAAAGAAAGCCATTTTCCCCTTGTCTATGTCTATAAGGATGCAAACACAATCGAAAACACATTACAACTGGAAAAAACTATATTAGAATAAACATAGTTAATTCTAGAGTTAGAATAAGTCCCACTACTTTACAGCTATGTATTTATTCTTCAACGACCGTATATACAATATTGTACAAATCTTGGTGCAACAAAATAAAAATGAAACACCAATATGTCACCTGAATTTCAACTGTTGCCAACTTAAAACTCTCAGAAGTCTATATCATGATTTTTTTAAATTAAAAACTTTAAATTTTACACTGAAAGAAGTTACCAAATGAGTACAATGAGTTCCTATAAATCCCTTAGCCTACCTCCCCTAGTGTTCACATCTTTTATCACCATACTATAATTATCTAGAAGCACTTCACGTGGTACCACACTATTAGCTAAAGATCTTATTTGAATTTCACCACTGTTTTTCTTTCTTTCTTCCATTCCAGGATCTCACACTGCCTTTAGTTATTTCTCTTAGTCTCCTCCAGCCTATAAAAGACCCTCAGTCTTTCCTCATGTTTATGACCTTGACGCTTTTGGAGAGTACTGCTCATGACATTGATATGTTTCATTTCTGGCGCTGTTTACCTTGATTACTTGGTAAAAGCTGGGTGTCTACCAAATCCCTCCAATATAAAATGACTATTTTGCCCTTTGTAGTTGTATCTTGGGGAAGATATCTGAGACTATGCAAATCCTGTCTTCTCTCAAACTTGCGAGCACTAATTTAAGCATCCATTAGAGAACCCTGTCTGTAACGTTTATTACAATACTATTTGTAAGAATGATTCTTTATTCCCTTCTTTCCTTCTGCATTTATTGATGGAAATCTACTTGTGAGGAAGAACTAGCTCTTCTTCCCCATTTGCGTATGTATTTATAAGACTATTCGTTTCTATCCACAAAAACTCATTGTAGAAGGCACACTACAGGATGACTTCCAGCAAGTCACATCCTTGTGTAATCCCCACTTCTTGGTTGAGGGCAGAACTTGTGACTTGGCTTTAACCAAAGAATATAACAAGAGCAATGAAATACCACTCCTAATATTACGTTACATGGTAAAATTAAAGGAATTTTACAGACACAATTAAAGTCCCTAATCGGCTGGCTTTGAGATCACCAAAAGGGTGATGACGATGTGCAGACCCGACTTTGAAAGAGGACCCAGGCTTCTCTGAGCAGACAGTGCTTCCAATGGCCTCGAAGAACGAAGCTCCCATGATGAGAACTGAGCCACATGGCAAGGATAGGCAGCCTCCAGAACTTGAGGGCCTCACTTCTACAACCACAGGAAATTAATTTTTCCAACAATCTGAATGAGATTGGAAGCAGATTCTTCCTAGTTGAGCCTCCAGGTGAGAAGACAGACACTCTGCAGGCTTAGGAGGCCCTGAGCAGAGGACCTAACTAGGCTGCGCCTGGATGCCTCGCCATGGAAACTGTGAGACAGTGATGTGTGTTGTTTTAAGCTGCTAAGTGTGTGGTAATTTGTTAAAACAACAAAAAATGAATACACTCATTGATATATATTTTATTCCATGGGTTAACATGCAACATTGACATTATTATTTTTGCTCAAATCGCTCCACCTTTGGCCATCAGAAGCTCCTTCGAATCCTTAGTTTTTGGAATCATAGACACTGCAGGTTCATTTTGCCTTTTTCCTGACCTAGCCCTGTTATCAACCACTTCTCCTAGGAGTGCTGGTTCCTTTTACCGGAAGATGATGTTCACAGACTAAGATCAGGGCACTAGGGTCTGCTCATTATTTCTGGGGTGTTATTGCTTCTAGGCCCTCCTAGTGAACAGAAGTAGGAAATACACGTATGTACACTAACCCATACATATATGCATATCTATATTTCAGTATTTGTGTGCGGAACCGTGAGCTTATGCCAATACCTCTGATTCCAATCCAGAATTGGAGGGTGTATTGTAGCCTTCCTTCTTTCCTTATTATGAGTTCTTTTCATAATAGTTAGAAACCCTGTTCTCATTATCTAAATCAATTTACTAATTTATTCAATTCTATTATACACACAAAGTAATTTCAGAATTACTAATCTACATCACTGTGAAAAACACAGAGCCATTTGTTAGGACTTCTTGCCATTTTGCATTCCCTTTACACCTTGATTGGCTTTAATTGTTCTGATATTCAGGGGGGTATGTGAAGCACTTCTGTGGTTCCGTAAGTCACAGCGATACAAAAAGATGCACGTCCAAGAGTCAGTCCCTCCTCAACCCTGCTGCCCTATTTCCATTTCTCCTTCTTTCCATTTCTTTCCAGCTGCCCTCTATAATAAGCAATCTTTGTAGGTTTTGGCTTATCTTTGCTACATATATTTTTCATAAATGAAAGAATACCTGTGTATTCTCTTATATTATTTTACTCCTTACTTGAAGGGTAGCCTATCCTAGACAGGTTTTGGGCTTTGCTTTTCCACTTAACAACATATCCTGAAAAGTACATTCTGTAAGTACTTTTATAACATTTTTCATTTGAGGAATAGGTATATGGCATTCCTTTGTGTGAATATTCCATAGTTTACTCAACCACTTGCCTCTATATGGGCATTTACGTTGTTTCCAATCTCCTGTGTATGTATTTCTGTATTGTTGAGATCTATCTTTAGGGTAAATTCCTTGAAGTAGGATTGATGGGGCAAAAAAAAAAAAAAAAAGTAAGTTTCCCTCTGTGAAGCTCTGAACCAATTTAAATTCTCACTAGCAGAGTCTGAAGGGTCTGTCTCTCTGTGACGTCACTAACAAAGTATGTGGGCATTTAAAACATGTTTGTCAGTCTTATATGTGAGAAACAGTATCTGAGATTTTTGAATTTGCTTTCCTGATTCTGAGTGAGTTTGACCACCTTTTCATTTTGAGAGATATAAAAATATATCTTCTGGTTCATTGCTGGTTCATGTCTTTACCACATTTTTCAGTCTGGGTTTTTAGCACTTTTGTCTTGAAGTTTTTAAGAATTCTTTATATATCAGGGATGTTAGCCTTTTCTCTATGGTGTAAGTTGTGACTATTTCCTCCTACTTTGTCAATTGTCTTTGGATTTTATGATGTCTTCTGTAGTGGAACTTTTTTTTTTTTTTTTAAACAAGGGGCCAAATTTATCAATCTTTATTTTTATTGCCTCTGGATTTTGTGTCCCAGTTAGAAAGTTCTTTTCTGCACCAAGGTTAGAGGGGAATTCACCCCAGTTTTCTTCAAGTACATGAATGGTCTCAACTTAATCTACTGGGAGTTTATTTTTGTGTGTGACAAGATAGAGATAACATTTTATCTTTTGTGATCAGTTTTTAAGATCTACTCCTATAGCATGTTTTAATGTCTATTAAAGCTAGCTCTCTAACCCCTCAACCTACTTTTTCTTTTTCAGTGTTTTCTACCATATTTATTTTTTCTACATGAGCTTTAGTATCATTTTGCCTATATAACTAGCTTGTTAATATTTTTACTGGGATTACGAAGATATTATAATTTAAGGAGAATGGAGAACTATTGAGTTCATCCTGTTCAAAGAACAGGAGACATATTTCATTGTTTATGTCTTCTTTAGTTTCTTCCAAGTACATAAAAGTTTTGTGCATTTTATGTTAAATTTATTCCTGAGCATTTACTCTTCTTTGTTGCTATTACAAATGGGATTTTCTCTAATGGTATGTCTTTTAACTGTTTATTGCTCATGTAGAGGAAGGCTATTGCTTTTATTTTTCATTTTGTTTTTTCATCATCATAAGGGTACTCTTTAATACCCATTTCCAATTCCTCCACACCGCTACCAACCCACCCTGCGGTACCATCAGTTTATTCCCTGTAGTTAAGAATCTATTTCCTGGTTCTTAGTTTTCTCTTTGGAGTCTGCTTCTTAGTTCTCCCTTGGAAAAAAGAACTTTATTTTCCCCTTTGCTCATTTGTTTCTTAAAGTCTACATATGAGTGAGATCATACGGTTTTGTCTTTCTCTGACTGACTTAATTCATTTAGCATTATACTCTCTAGCTCTATCCATGTTGTGCTGAAGGGCAAGATTTCATTCTTTCTTCTGGCTGAATACTATTCCATTGTATGTATATACCACATCTTCTTTATCCATTCATCTACTGATGGACCCTAGGCTGCTTCTATAGTTTGGCTATTGTAAATAATGCTGCTATGAACACAGGGATGCATGTATCCCTCTGAATTTGTGTTTTTGTATTTTGGGAGTAAATACCCAGCAGTGTGATTCTTTGATCGTAGGATAGTTCTATTTTAACTGTTTTGAGGAACTTCCATACTGTTTTATATAGTGACTGCACCAGTTTGCATTCCCACCAACAGCGCACGAGAGTTCCCGTTTCTAAACATCCTCACCAATACCCGTTATTTCTTGTGTTGTTGATTTTAGCCATTCTGACAGGTATGAGATGATACCTCATTGTAGTTATGATTTGCATTTCCCTGATGATGAGTGATGTTGAGCATCTTTTCATGTGTCTGTTGGCCATCTGGATGTCTTCGCAGAAATGTCTGTTCATGTCTTCTGCCCATTCTTAACTGGATTATTTATTTTTTGGGTATTGAGTTGTATCAATTCTTTGTATATTTTGGATACTAACCCTTCATCAGATATGTCATTTGCAAATATCTTCTCCCACTCAGGAGGTTGCCTTTTAGTTTTGTTGATTGTTTCCTTCACTGCACAGAAAGTTTTTATTTTGATGTAGTCCCAATAGTTTATTTTTGCTTTTATTTCCCTTGCCTGAGGAGACATATCTAGAAAAATGCTGCTAACAGCTGATGTCGGAGGGATTACTGCCTATGCTCTCTTCAAGGATTTTTATGGTTTCAGGTCTCACATTTAAGTCTTTAATCCATTTCGAGTTTATTTTTGTGGATGGTGTAAGTAGTCCAGTTTCATTCTTTCACAGGTGGCTGTCCAGTTTTCCCAACACCATTTGTTGAAAATATGTTTTTCCCATTGTATATTCATTCCTCCTTTGTCAAAGATTAATTGACCATACAATTCATACAATTGCGGGTTTACTTCTGGGTTTTCTATTCTGTCTCACTGATCTATGTATCTATTTTTATGCCACTACCATACTGTCTTGATTACTACTGCTTTGTCATATAACTTGAAATTTAGAATTGTGATGCCTCCAAGTTTTGTTTTTCTTTTGCAAGATTGCTTTGGCTATTCAAGGTCTTTTGCGGTTCCATACAAATTTTAGGATTGTTTGTTCTAGTTCTGTGAAAACTGTTGTTGGAATTTTGACAGGGATTGCATTCAATCTGTATAGTGCTTTGGATAGTATAGACATTTTAACAATATTTGTTCTTCTGACCCATCACCATGGAATGTCTTTACATTTCTTTGTGTTGTCTTGAATCTCCTTTATCGGTATTTTATAGTTTTCAGAGTACAGGTTTTTCACCACTTTGGTTAAGTTTATTCCTAGATATTTTATTGCTTTTGGTGCAATTGTAAATGGGATTGTTTTCTTAGTTTTACTTTCTGCTACGTCATTATTAATATATAGGAACATAACAGATTTCTGTACATTGATTTTGTACCCTGTGACTTTACTGAATTCATTTATCAGTTCTAATAGTTTTTTGGTGAAGTCTCCAGGGTTTTCTATACATAGTATCATGTCATCTGCAAATAGTGAAAGTTTTACTTCTTCCTTACCAACTTGGATGCCTTTTATTTCTGTATGTTGACGAACTGCTGTGGCTAGGACAGCAATTCTGTATCATGTTGAATAAAAGTGGTGAGAGTGTGGGGTGCCTGAGTGGCTCAGTCGTTAAGCGTGTGCCTTCTGCTCAGGTCATGATCCCAGGGTCCTGGGATCGAGCCCCGCATTGGGCTCCCTGCTCAGAGGGAAGCCTGCTTCTCCCTCTCCCACTCCCCCTGCTTGTGTTCCCTCTCTTGCTGTGTCTCTGTAAAATAAATGAATAAAATCTTAAAAAAAAAAAAAAAGTAGTGAGAGTGGACATTCTTGTCTTGTTCTTGACCCTTGGGGAAAAGCTCTCAGTTTTCCCCCATTGAGTATGATGTTGGCTATGGGTCTTTCAAATAAGGACTTTATCACATTGAGGTATGTTCCCTCTAAACTTACTCTGTTGAGAGTTTTTATCATAAATGGATGTTGCATCTTGTTACATGTTTTTTCTCTGCCTACTGAAACGATCATATGGCTCTTATACCCTTATTGTTGTGACATATTCACGTTGATTGTTTTGTGAGTACTGGACCACATTTGCATCCTGGGAATAAATTCCACTTTGTTGTGGTATGTGATTTTTTAATGTATTGTTGGGTTGGGTTGGCTAATATTTTGTTGAGGATTTCTCCATCTATACTCATGAGAGATACTGGCCTGTATTTCTCTTCTGTTGTGGTGTCTTTATCTAGTTTTGGTATCAGGGTGATACTCGCTTCATAGAATAAATTTGGAAGTTTTCCTTCCTTTTGTATTTTTGGAATAGTTTAAGAAAAATGGGTATTAATGGGTAAGAATGGGAATTAAGAAGAATGGGTTCTTTAAATGTTTGGGAGAATTTGCCTGTGAAGCCACCTGGTCCTGGACTTTCAATTTATTGTGAGTTTTTTGATTACTGATTCAAGTTCATTGCTGGTGACTGGTCTGCTCAGATTTTCTATTTCTTCCTTCTTTAGTTTTGGTAGGTTTTACATTTCTAGGAATTTATCCTTTTCTTCTAAGTTGTCCAATTTGTTGGCATATAGGTTTTCATAATCTTGTTACAACTGTTTGTACTTCTATGGTGTTGCTCTTATTTCTCCTCTTTCATTAGTAATCTTGATTAGTTGGGTACTTTTTTTTTTAATGGGTCTAGCTAGGGGTTTATCAGTTTTGTTGATTTTTTTCAAAGAACCAGCTGCTGGTTTCATTATCTTTTTTTTAGTTTCTACAGCATTTATTTCTGTTCTAATCCTTATTATTTCCTTCATTTTGTGGGTTTGGGTTTTGTTCATTCTTTTTTCCCTAGTTCCTTTAGGTGTAATGTTAGGTTGTTTATTTGAGACTTTTCTTGCTTCTTGAGGTAGGCCTGTGTTGCTGTAAACTTCCCTCTTGCAACCTCTTTTGCTGCATCCCAAAGATTTTGGATCATTGTTTTCATTTCCGTTTGCGCCCATGTTAATTTTTTATTTCTTCTTTGATTTCTTAGTTGACCCATTCATTGTTTAATAGCCTGTTATTTAACCTCAATGTATTTATGCTCTTCCCAGATTTTTCTTATGGTTGATTTCTAGTTTCATAGACTGTGGTCAGAAAAGATACACAGTACGACTTCAATTTTTTTGAATTTGTTGAGACTTGTTTTGTGGCCTAATATGTGGTCTATTCTGGAAAACTCTGTGTGCACTTGAAAACAATGTGCATCCTGCTGTTCTGAATATATCTTTAAATCCATCTGGTCCAGTGTCTGAATATGTCTTTAAATCCATCTGGTCCGTTGTGTCATTCAAAGCCACTGTTTCCTTGTTGATTTTCTGGTTGGATGATCTGTCCACCAATGTAAGTGGGGTGTTAAAGTCCCTTACTAGTGTTGCATTGCTATTATCTCTTTTATGCTTGTTATTAGCTTTTATGTATTTGGGTGCTCCCATGTTGGGTGTGTAAATGTTTACAATTTTATATCCTCTTGTGGGATGGTCCCCTTTATTATTACACAGTGTCCTTCTTTGTCTCTTGTTACTATTTTTGTTTTGAATTCTATTTTATCTGATGTAAGTATTGCTATCCTGGCTTACTTTTGGCATCCATTTGCATGATAAATGTGTCTCTATCCCCTTACTTTCAATGTACAGGTGTCTTTTGGTCTGAAATGAGTCTCCTGTAGGCAGCATAGAGATGGGTCTTTTTTTTATTTACTCTGTCACCCTGTGTCTCTTGATTGGAGCATTTAATTCATTTATATTCAAAGTAATTATTGGTAGGTATGTATTTATTGCCATTTTGTTACTTGTTTTGTGGTTGTTTCTATAGATTTTCTGATTCTTTCTTCTCTTGCTCTTTCATGGTTTGTTGGCTTTCTTTACTGATATACTTGGATTCTTTTCTTTTTATTTTTTGTATATCTATTACTGGTTTTTGATTTGTGGTTACATTGGGTTTGTATATAACATCTGCACATAGCAGTCTATATTAAGTTAATAGTCACTTAAATTTGAGCTCACTCTTTATTTCTCTTGCCCCTATGTTTTAGGTATATGGTGTCATAGTACATCCTTTCATTTTATGAATCCTTTGATTGATTTTTGATTGAATTTTTTATGAATCCCTTGATTGATTTGAGAAACTCTTTATCCCTGCTATTCTAAATGATAGACTTGATGGATAGAGTATTCTTGGCTGCAGAATTTTCCCTTTCGGCACTTTGAATATATCATGCCACTCACTTCTGGCCCATGAAGTTTCTGCTGTAAAACCTGCTAATAGCCTTATGGGGTTCCCTCATAAGTAACTGTCTTCCTTGCTCTTGTTGCTTTAAATTTTTCTTGTTTATTGCAGGCTTTTTGCCATTTTAATTACTGTGCATCTTGGTGTGGACCTCCTTGAGTTGGATTTTTGGGGGATCTCTGTGCCTCCTGGGTCTGGAGCTCTGTTTCCTTCTCTGGATTACGGAAGTTTTCAGCTATTATTTCTTCACATCAATTTTCTGCCCCCCTTATCTCTCTCTTCTTCTTCTGAGATCACTATAATGTGGGTGTTATTACATTTGATGGAGTCACTGAGTTCCCTAAGACTATTTTCAATTTGCATAATTTTCTTTCCACTCCTTTGGTCAGTGTGGTTACTTTCCATTATTCTGTCTTCTAGGTTGTTAATTCGATCCTGTGCTTCATCTGGCTTGCTATTTATTCCATCAGGTGTATTTTAAATTTCATTTATTGTATTCTTAATTTCGATTGGTTCTTTTTACCTCTGTGTTAAGGGTCTCACTGATGTCCTCCACTTTTTTCTCCAGTCCAGTGAGTATCTTTATGATGAATGCTTTAAATTTTCTATCAGGCATATTACTTCTATCCATTTTGCTTTAGTCTCTTGCTGTGGTTTGATTCTATTCTTTCATTTGGAAGATGTTTCTCTGTCTCTCCATTGTGTCTTACTTTCTGTGTCTGTTTCTGTGTGTTAGGAAAGTCAGCTGCTTCTCTTATTCTTAACGATATTACCCTTATGAAGAAGAGGTCCTGTAGTGCCCTGCAGTGCAGTGTCTCCTGATCCCCAGGGACTGGCACTTCAGGGAGTGTCTCCTATGTGTGTTGCCTATGCTCTGCTGTTGAGTCTTGGCCTCTTTTACCTTTAATCCGTGTCCACAGAGACTCTCTTTGCATATTATGGGCAGCAAGGTGTGCAGCGGTTTGCCTGCAAAACGACATCTGTCCCTACTGGAACTGAGGTCCCGTAAGATGCACAGGTCAGGATATGTGAGGTTGGCAGGGTTTGCACCAGTCTTTGTGTGGGGGGGGGAGGGGCCCATTGCTAGGGGACTCAGGGGAGCCTAACTGGGAAGGGCAGATCCATGGAAGTGCAGTGGGGTGGGGCTTGGTGCAAGCACGTTAGGTAAAAAGTGTCAGTGTTGGGCTGGTTACTGCAGGTGGCCACTGTTTATGCTGGGGGGCCAGGAAGAGAAATGGTGCCTGCTCCTTTGTTCCTGGAGAGGTCTCCCTGGGTTCCCAGTCTCTCTGCGCAGCACTCTGAGATAAGCAAATCACTCTGCCTCCCATCTGTCCCCAGTGTTTTTCAAATTGCCAGTTCTATGCTGTATCTTCATGGGCTGTTTGTCCTGCTGTCTCCTTAAGGGTGGGGACTCCACTTCCTAAAGCCCTCCAGGCTCTCCCAAAGCTGACCCAGCTGACTTAAAATTCCAGGCTTTAAGTCCAGCTGGCTTTCAGAACACACAAAATTTAGCCCGTCTCTTTTACAAAGGCAAATATTATGGAAATTAATCCTCCCTGTTTGTGGGCTCCTGGGGTGCAAGTCTGTATCCTGCCCTCTCCACACCGCAGACTCCATCCCCATGGAGGAGGGCCATGGTCCCAGACCTTGTCTTCATTCTTCTGTCTTCTTCAATGTGGCCTCTTCCCTGCCTTCAGTTGTGGGGTCTATTCTGCCAGTATTCCAGTTTCCTGGGTTATTTATGCCAATATGGGTGTTATCGAGCTGTACCCTGGGACAAGGCAAGCTTAGGGTCCTCCTACTCTGCCATCTTCCCAGCCAATTTTTTTTTTAATTGAAGTACAGTTGACACATAATGTTATAGGCTATTGCTTTTTGTATGTTAATTTTATATCGTGCCACAACACTGAATTCTTCTACAGTTTGAGTTAATTTATCATTGATTCTCTGGGGTTTTCCAGGTTTACTATTACATCATCTGTAGACAATTTTATTTCTTCTATACCCATTTTTATGCCTGGGAGTTCTGTCTTAATTGCACTGGCCAACATCTCCAGAACATTGCTGAGTGGTAGTGCAGACAGTGGAGACAGTAGTAGCGGAGACAGTGCCTTGCTTGTATTTTAGTGGAAATGTCTTTAATGATTCCCCACTACATAAGATACTGGTTTTTAAACTAAGGCATATATACTTTACCATGTTAGAAAGTACCTTCAATTTCTATTTCACTGAGTGTTCTTATCATGATTGGGTATTGAATTTTATTAAAGAAGATATTTTTCTGCAAATTTATTTCCATTGTAAATAATATTAATGCAGTTGTTAATAATGAACCAACCTTGCATTCCTGGAATAAATTTCACTTAGTCATGTTGCACTATTTTCTTAATGCGCTGCTGAATTTTGTTTGCTAATACTTTCCTTGGGAATTTTTACACTAGGATAGATTTTGAGTGATGTTTTTCTAATTAAAAAGAGCTGTTGAGAACTGGATCAAAATAATCATCAAAGTAAACATTTCTAGTAAAAAAAAATATTGGGATTTTAGTATATAACAGAATTGGGAGAAAAGAGGCTAATACGTATATGTCTTATAAACCAGCACACATCCAGCAATGCATAACTTAACAGCGTTTAGACTGAGATATGAATATAGTATAGCTTGGTGTAGTTCACAGAGGAAGATGGTGGGACAGTCAGTACTAACAACTGCTAAGTTCTTACCGGTGACAGAGTCCTAGCACTCACCTAAATTCTTATTTTACCTTTCTGTTTTACTGTTCATCTCATCTCACTAAAATTCAAGTTCCAGTATACAGAGAATTGTCTGTTTTGTTCCCCACTATGTCTGCTGAACCAGACATATTGTAAGCATTCAATAAATATTTGTTGAATAAGTAAAGGTGTGACAGATTACCCCAAGCCCAGACTAATAGTTAAGTAAACCTTTAGTTATCAGGAATCACATAGTTTTATTATTGTAGATCAGGGATAGGCAAACTTTTTCTGTAAATTGCCAGATAGTAAATATTTCAGGCTTTGCAGGCCATATGTTCTCTGTTGCAACTATTCAACTCAGCTGTTGCAGTGCAAAAGCACCATAGATAATACATAAACAGAATAGCAAAAATAAAACTTTATTTACAAAGACAGGTGGTGAGCTGGATTTAGCCCAAAGGTGGTAGTTTGCTAACTCCTGTTTTAAGTGACAGTATCAGTAAAAAAGAAACATTTCAGGGCCACTTGCTCAAAAAGTCAATAAACATCAAATGGTATTTATTAACAACCGCAATGACATATAAACCCGACACACTCTCCCATACCGAACAAAGAGGACGACATAAATAAATGTCAGGAACAGAATTTGGTTTGTGTCGTTTTAAAATCAGATGCAGTGCTGGGTGCACTGGCTTCCTCAGTACTTAATGCACAGTTCTAAGATTTAAATGGTAATTGCATTTAGCAGGTAAACTGTTAGCTAAGTGATGCTTTTTGCAGTTTTACTTTCTCAACTTTTTTGGCCAGACCAAAATAAACAAACAGATCAGAATTACTGGCGAGATGCAATCATGTAAGTTGTACTCTATTACTGTTGTGTTGGGGGAGGAGAGAATAAACACGAGATGAATAGCATTCCCACATTAATCCTCTATTGAGGCTAAACTTCCTGGGTTAATTCCTTTCTAAATTACTACAGCATACAACTACAGGAATTCAATCAGAACAAAAACACTAACTCTGAACTACGACAGCCTCTGGCAGACAAATCACTCATCTTTTTTCAAGTAATACTGTGCTATCTTAATATGCAATACTAATAGGCAAAGAAATACCCAGAAATTCCATTTTTCAAAAGTTGTAGCAGTCAGAGAAGAAGCGTTTCTTCCATCACACTATTGCAGCCAAAAAAATTTTAAAAATTAAAAAAATAATAATCAACAAAAGTAAAAGGTTTTAGTTCTCTAAGATGCAACAGTGATATCATTAATCAACATGGCAACACTGGATTTGAATGACAGCTCCTTTGCCAGGAATCCATTCTCTCCTTCCAGTTTTGCCTCGTTAGCTGACTTTGGGCAAAAGGGGATGAAGGGAGAACAACATCTGGAGTGTGTGTCTGTCTTCCAAGTTCTGATGCAAGTAGGAGATGGCTGTGCTGGAATGTAAATAATTGAAGTACAAAACCACTGAGTCCTTACTATGGAGAAGGACATGTCTTCCCTGAGATTCCTTCATTAGCCATCCAAGGGGACTGGCTTCTTAAAATTAACATGGAATGACATGTTAAACCACAGAAGCCTCGGCAATTTTGCTGTCCAATCTTCCTCAATAAGGATGTGTAAGGTACATGGGGAATCATGGGATGTTTGATAGCAAAGACTTGGGGCCTATTCATAAATTCCCTGAAATTAACAAGGGTCAGAAAGGCTTATTGTTAGAAAAAAGTAGGGTCTGTGAATTCATGTGAATTAAACTGCTAAGTGGTTGCTGTGGAATTTTGAGAAGAAATAGGAAGTATTTCCTGTCACTTTACTAACAACCCTACTATGATGAAGTTCTTTCCCTGGAATGCTGCGACAAGATCAATACATATTTCATCGTTTTTAACAATTAGGAATTGAGTTATTCTTCTACTCTTCAAGAATTTTTGTAGGCAACACTAACTTTAGTGAGGAGTTTAAAAAAACCCACATTGTAGAAATTACTACTAATTACCAATATGTCACGACCAAGATCAACTTTCATCTTGCACGTCCCTCTATTATTCAATTCTGTTGCATCCAAAACTAAGATCTTGGGATATTTTATTCTGATGTTATCCTCATACCTTCTTCATGTTATAGAAATCAGCTCTTTCTCAAATCTTTAAAGCTAAGTATGGGCTTTACCTGCCACAGTCTGACTTTATACCTCTTGTGGAAGACATATTTCTTATACTCTGCCAATCCAACTGGTAAGAGCACTAGAACTTCTTACTGTGGGCTGTATTCACAGAAGTTATTTCTTTAATTTCTGAAACTTGAAGTACCGGCTAGGATCTTTTCTTCTGCCATGAAAAAGGACAAATATGATTTGGTTCAGAGAGGACACTGGTGGGTTGTGTAGCTGGACTCCAGATCTGTGGTAATCTTCGGACATCTCATCTAAGATAGTAACCAAACCAGTGTGTGTGGTAAGACAGCACAGCTCTGCAATTTGAGCAGCAAGGATATCACTAGTCATTTTCCTTAGTGAACTTTAAATAACTGCATAAGGCCTAATGGCAATAGTGTGCGTGAAAAACGAGTTTTCAATAACGCACATATTCATCAAATTTCCTCATCTTAAGCATTTATTTAAATGAGCTAGAAAATCCACAAATTACTTTGAGTTTGGTATCTTTCTCTCAGCGTTTTCTAGTTCATTTGCTTCAAGAAAGGAAACCTTAATATACGCCAAAGCAGACATTTCAAATACAGAATCTGCTCGGGTCCCAGCTTAGCGGATACGGTTACGACTTTTATCTCCAGTGCCTGAATGTGGACATGCGGTACTTCATGTTATTTGGTGTTGCCTTGGGTTTAGAGGGTGGGAGAGCAGCTGTGAGCAGACCACCAATACAATTCTTCATCGTGAACGAACCCCATCTCAAACAAAAGCAGTATAAAACACAAACTAACACTTTCCCCCATCTGTGCCCTCCAGTGGGAACAAACCACGGCAACCTGGTCCTCCAACAACTTTAAAGAGTTAGCCTGAGCCTGGGAAGACAAACTCTTCCGTGTCCTATGGCTCAACTGTTCATTCACAGTAGCGTTAGATTTTCCTAAATCCTTACCCAAGATAATGCCAACTGCTGATGTGCCATTGGGTCCAAAAAATATATAGATCCATCAGCACAGTGGAGGTGTGCCTGACCTCTGTACTTCTGAGCCGTTAAGGGAATGAGGAAATTCCCAAGATGCCCCAAGCACGACAGAACCCAGAGAGGAGCCACACAATCTTCATTCTAAACACGCCACCAATCACCTGCTGGATTAAGCTTTTCAACTATTGGTCCTACTGTAGTCGGAGGGTTCGGAGTCTCTTTCTTACCCTCACTGCTAGCGTCCTGGGTAGAAGAGCCTCGAAGGCCTATCAGCTGACAAATCAGGAACAAGATGCAAACGCGGTGCCTTCTGTGGCAGAACGGCGCCTTCACAGGGGATTCACCACAAATGCTTCAGAGCTTTATTTGCTTTTATGACAGAGACCAACCTGGTATAATACATTATTATTTCATCTAGCCCACTGGATTCAAGCCAGAATGTTTCCAATTGCCCTCTTTTATTAATTAAATATACTAAAGTTACGTCATGTCTCTCACAAGGAAGTCAGCTCGATAGTCTGATTATCTGAAACTCACTCCAGGCCTTCTGGGTGGACCCTTTCTACAGAGAACTTAAGACAAGACCTGAACGGCTCTTGTAGGGACGCAACTAGTCGAGCCAGGAAATACAAGGCAACACCAATTTCTAGACTTTACTGTTCAGGTCACTATAAGCTTTGACTGAAGATAAACCAGCGTCCTAAAACATTTACATACAGGAGATTCTCAGCTTTAAAACAGAATGCTCGTAGTCTGGACTACTCCCAAGTAGCCTGGAAGGAGTGGGAAAGGTGGTTTCTGGTTTTACTGAAGCATGATTTTCACTTTTGCCCTATTGCCGCTGCCGGGCCTGAGCAATGTGGCTCCACGTGGCCGGCCACGCTCCGCCCAGCCCCGTTCAGTTTAGGTGGTCTGCACCCCCCCCCCCCGATTACTCTGGTGAAGTGACTGAACTGTGGTTATGGAAAAAAAGAAATGGCCAGCAAATAAATGACAGAACTTCAGGGAAAGTCTATCAACTCTACTTCGTTTCAGGTGTGAAGACATGAATAGGAAATCGGTGACAGGACCAGAAATGTGATTTGGTTGAAAGCAGGAGCCACGTCCATCTTTGGGTGTCTTGGGCACCTCAGGAGGTCTCCCTTACGAACATCAGAGGCGCACTGAACGGTACCCACTACCGGACTGAAAATGTGCTCCCTGTCTATACTCAGCATTCTCATGGACACACCCTCTTTTCAACAGCTTTCCAGCTCAGGTATTCAATCCGAAGGTCTGTGGGGTACAGAAAACCCCCCTTGGGGTGGGGGAAGTATACGTGCTCTCGGACAGAACACAGCTTGGCCCAGGGAAGCGTAGCTTTGCGGCATTCTGTCGCCTCTAGGGAACTGGTAGGTTCTGAACTTGACTCATGCACGATACCAGACACAGAATGCGACACAGCTACCAGCCAATTCTGCTCTAATCCTTGCTTTGATGTAAGGTAAGAGGCAGGGGAGGGGAAAGCAGATCGAGCATGCAGTTTATATCTCTCTCACTAGGACAAATTAATAAAAACAAAACCTAATTTCCCCCCACTCTTACCCATTCTTATTCCTCCTCAATATTTTTCCTCTTTCTAAGATTCCTTTTTTGTTTGAGAAGCTTAATATTTGGCTGCCTTCTGAAGAAATGGGTATAGTGACAGATGAAAGACTTGTATTCATCGTATAATTCAGAATAAGGGAAAAATCGACTGCTGTGCATTTAAGATTCTAACAACCTTGCAATTTTGTATAGTCGTTTCCCCCACCCGTTCTTTTGAAGAAATCTGCTTTTATTCTGTTAATAACTAACCACAGTTGCAGCAGCATGGATCCGATTAGCAGTTCTTATGGTACAAAGGGGAGAGGAAAAAAAAAGCTGTGAACAGGGTTGCCAATTTGTCCACCTGGGCCCCCAGGAGAAAGATTAGATGAGGCGCCTGCCTGCTCCCTTTTTTCCACTTGATCGCTGCTCTGTGCTGCCTGATAGAGACGGGCCTTTTTAAAGCCAAGGGACTTTCTTTCCTTTAATAAAAGTTTCCTTTGCCTCCATCCTCTCTTGTCACGGATTTCTCATTCTGGGTCCCCACATGTCATGACAACTCTCAACCGCACACACGAGTAGCTGTGAAAAGTGCCACACGCTGATGCTTACTCACTGGAATCCCCCTGGATGCACACCAGAAACCCACACAGCCGTGCTCATGGGCCTCGCAGGGACCAACACCTGCTGGCCAGACCCAGAGGTGGTGCACGTGGTCAGCCCGCGGGCCTTTCTATGCCGCTTGCAGACGCACAGTAACAGGAAAAGATACACAACGTGGCTATTAAATATTAGAATTTGAGGAAAACAGCACAGTATCTAAAAATCTGGGACCAAGAGATAAAATACTGGTATTATAGGCAACATCGTTTCTATAGATTTCTTTTGCAGATATGGAATTGTCAATTTATGTATTACAATACTATGCTATTCTCTGAAAGCTTTAAAAATTCACTGCACCTGTAATTACACTAAATCACAAATGCTTTTTTTTTTGGTGATAAAACTTAAGATTTCTAAATTCTTGGCATAAAACTACTTTTAGGGGTGCCTGGATGGCTCAGTCAGTTAAGCGTCTGACTCTTTATTTCAGCTCAGATCATCATCTCAGGGTTATGAGATCGGGCTCCGCGCTGGGTGTGGAGTCTGCTTAAGATTCTGCCTCTCCCTCTGTCCCTTGCCCCCCATTTCTTTCTCCTCCTAAAAAAAACAAAAACAAAAGTAAAAACACTACTTTTAAAATTGACAGAAGGCTAAAGCATCGCATTATGCTGAAGAACTTAAAGAAATGCAAGGCTTCTGACTGAAATCTCTATGTTCTAAGATGGACAGGCGATACTTTACGTGGCTTTGTGACTTTTATTTAGAGGTCCTAGGCCGGCCCCGGGGGGAGAGGCAGCAGCCGTGTTCTCAGCGCTGTGCCGCTGAGCAGCAGAGTATGGCTAGGAATGGAAGCTGTCCACGGGCAAAGCGACACTCTCAGGGCTGATTACAGAGGGGTCTGGTGGGCCACGCCCAGGTCACATGGGGCCTCTGGTATGGGGGTCATTCTGAGAGTGCAGGATACGGACTGTGGAAACAAGGACAGGAGAGAAGATGTTCTGGACCATCTGCTCGTGGATTTTTTTTTATCAATTCTTTTATTTCAGACTTCAAGTTAGTGTTCAGCAAGTACGTCTTTGAAATGTACGTTTTCCACACATTTTCATCTTCCTCTCCTTGTCACTTTCAAATACTACATTTTTAAAAGATCTTTTTTTTTATTTGAGGGAGAGTGAGAGAGAGCAGGAGCAGGGGGGAGGAACAGAGGAGAGGGAGAAGCAGACTCCCTGCTGAGCTGGGAGCCCAATGGGGGGCTCGATCCCAGGACCCTGAGATCATGACCTGAGCCAAAGGCAGACGCTTAACTGACCGAGCCACCCAGGTGCTCCTCAAATATCTTAAGCATAGCATTCCTGTGTTGCTGAAGCCCAGATTCTACTATACTAGCTAACATTCCCCACTCCATGTTTGTTAGCCAATGCGGACACCACTTACTTAGGAGATGGGACTATTATCTGGGTAATGACAAAACTTCCCACAGCCAATCTGTTCTTAATCGGCCATTTTCTTGGAAAATAGGGTTAGTAGTAATAGATGTTTCAAATAATGAGATGATGAAAAAGTTGGATATTGGACAATTTCAGAATTATGTTCTGATATTTATATGGCACAATTTCTGTGCACAATGGACTGAAATCAGACAGGGTCTACATATGCAGAGGTCTGGTTTAGACTGACACAGCTTACGACCACTATTTCGGTTCTATTTTTAAGGGAAAAGAAAGCAAAATAATCTGTTACAATGGAATCTCTTTCAGGAGAAAGAGAAATAGAATGACCCCATAAGTTGTGAAATACAAAGGCACGAAGATGGCTTCCAGCCCACAGGAGGAAAGGTCATATAAGTAATCAATTTCAGAACTTACTTTTCTTGAGTTCCTGTTTATTCTAAGCAAACTGGAAGCTCTTTAATTTGGTCAGCATTTACTGAGTGTGTTCTGACTTGCCAGGCATTATGCTTGGCACCAGGGAAAAAAGGGAAGCAGTGCTCACTGCCTTTGATGGGCCCCTGGGCCACCTGGAGGACCACGGAGGGACAGTTGGACTCTGTCGCATGGACGGATCAGGAGGAGTTTACCAGGCTAGCAAGGGGCAGGATGGACAGTCCAGGCAAGAAGAATTCAGCTCTAGGAGCAAAGAGCTGACATAAAATCACAATCAATAGTATTAAAACATGGAATACTGACCTAGTTCCCTCTATTTCTTTTTTAAAAAAATTATATATATATATATATGTATATATATATATATATTTTTTAATTTAAATTCAATTAGCCAACATATAGTACATCATTAGTTTCAGATGTGGAGTTCAATCATTTATCAGTTGGGTGTAACACCCAGTGCTCATCACATCACGTGCTGTCCTTGATGCCCATCACCCAGTTACCCCATTCCCCTCCCACTCCCTTCCAGCAACATTCAGTTTTTTTCCTATAGTTAAAAGCCTCTCATGGTTTTTCCCTCTCTCATGACTTCCCATTCAGTTTTCCCTCCCTTCCCCTATGATCCTCTGCGCTGTTTCTTACATTCCACAGATGAGTGAAACCGTACTATAATTGTCTTTCTCTGATTGACTTATTTCGCTCGGCATAATACCCTCCGGTCCCAACCACGTCGATGTAAACCGTAAGTCTTCATCCTTTCTGATGGCCGAGTAATATTCCATTGCAAATATGAACCACATCTCTATCAATTCGTCTGTATGGAGGTTCCTCAAGAAGTTAAAAACAGAGCCACCTTACAACCCAGCAATTGCACCACTAGGTATTTACCCCAAAGATACAAAGGTAGTGATCTAAAGGGGCACCTGCACCCCAATGTTTATGCAGCAGTGTCCATGATAGCCAAACTGTGGAAAGCTGAGATATCCCTCTGTCTTCTTCTAATAAAAGGCACTGATGCCACATTAAAAAACCCCAAAACTATACACTGAGGTTCAGCTCTCAAAAAATACGAGTTTTTGTCTTTTTTCAAGTAGAATTTAAATGACATGATTCTTGGATTTTTGTGTGAAACAGACTTAAAGGAACAATTGTGAAACTAGGAATTCTATTAATATCTGAGTTAGGCCTGAGAATATAGCAGTTATTTTATCACAAGAATTTTCTTCCTGTGACATTATAATTTCAACTGAATCACAACGTATTTATAGAAAGGTCAAAAAAAATGGCAATATGCTGCCCTAAAGAAATGAGCTCTTTATCCATAAAATTTCCTGTGACCAATACATACACAGACCCAACTCTTTCCAAAACATGCCCTTGGGACACCTTGAGGGAGGTGCTAAGCTGTCCTGGACACAGTTGGGTCTCTCCATATTCTAGAAACACTTTCTTGCGGGGCTTCCAGAACACAACACTCTCCCAGGTTTTCCACTTACACCACCGGCTGTTCCTCTCCCTATTCAGTCTCTACACTTCTCAGAACCCTAGGGTTCAGTCCTCAGAATTCTTCTCTCAGTATTTCTCAACCTTGGCTACACACGAGAATCACCTAGAGAGCTTTTAAAAAAGTACTGGCGGAGGACCGCAGTCAGCCTTGTGAACTCGGGGCAGCTCTGGGGCTGGGCCTCGCACCCGTCTTCTCCCAGGATGTTCTGTCAGCCAGTGCTGGGAACCACTGATCTTCACTCATTTCCCAGGTCAGCAGTTCCCAGACCAGCAGCCTCAGCACCAACTAGGAACTTGCTGGAAATGCAAATTCTCCAGCCCTACCCCAAACCTACTGAATTGGGTGTGGGGCCCAGTCACCCGCTTTTCCAAGCCCTCAAGGTGACTTTGATGCAGGCTAGGTGTCCCAGGTAATGTCATCGAGAACCCTGATGACTCACAAACTTCCTTCTGCAGCTGAGATCTCTGCTCAGAATCCAGATTCTTCTTGGAACCAGCTGCCTATTCAAAATCTCCCTTTGGATGCCTAATAAACATTTCAAATGTCACATGTTCAAAACCAAACTCGTGATTCCCCCTTCAAAAACTTGTCTCTCCTTTGTCTTCCACTCTACAGAATCCGATCTTAGGGGTCAAAACTCTTCTGCCCCCTTCTGCTATGCACACACCCAGACATGACCAACCTCCCATAGGCTACTGAAGTAGCCTCCTAGCCAGTCTCCCCATTTCCACCCTCACCCCCTACAGTCCACTCAGCAGCCTATATTGGATCATGCCATTCTCTGCCTTCTCCACATGCCACGTGTCTTCCAATCAGACTTTAAATTCCTAAGTCCTAATCATAACCTACAAGCCCTTTATAAGCTGGCCCTTGGTTACTCTCTTAATCTAACTGCCTACCCATTCTGTCCCCATCTCCCCCTCTTTACTGTGCCCCAGCCCCAGTGACTTCCTTGTGTCTCCCCTGCCCAGCACACCACACACACTACTGATTCAGGGCCTGCGCGCTTGCTCGTGGCTCTGCGGGGATACCTCTCTCCCAGACATTTGCATGGCTTGCTTTTGCCCTTCGTTCACTGAGCTTCTAAGAGACACCTTCCCCAATCACTGCTATCTAAAACGAGCAACCTGATTTTTCCCCTCACAATACCTGACAATAAATTATATACTTCTTTGCTCACTTCCCAGCTTTCCCACTAGAATTTAAGTTTCATGAGGACAGGGCCCTTCGTCATTCATGTTCCACGCATTTTCCCCAGTTCGTAGAAACATGTCCACAGCAGAAGATGTATTCAGTACTTGGCTGAATTAATGAATGAAAGAGAACGATAGACAAGGACGGAAGGAAAATGCGCAGCTGGGCCAGCTGGCCTTCCTCAGGAAAGCACCTGATTTATCCAATAGCAGAAGTACAACATGCTCCTTTTCAAAAAGCCACCCAATGAATTAATACATTTGGCATCCTCAGCAAGGTCACATTCTTGGCATTCGGCTATATGCATTTAATGCAGTTTGCAAGTACAAACTCCTATGTCACTTTCTGTTTGGAAGGGAGAATATCAACATTAACAATCCCTGGTTATATCATTTATAAACATGAAGATGTGAATTATTAAAGATTAATGCATTTTAGGATTGGTGTCGGCATTCCGTTTGTCTCGTGCCGAAACCAATTCTGTTCTTCATTAGTCAATGACAACCCATATCACCCTGTTATGGAAGAGAAATCAAAGGTGCAAGGGTGTGAGCTGAGAGTAAGTCATGAAACTGATTAGTAAGAGACTTAACGGCTATAATCAATCAACACATCATCATAATCCTGGCTCCACGGCTATCGGAACATAGAGAAATAAACATAACACCCGCTGTAAAAGCGGTTTTGTTCCCTTCACAACTGGTATCTATTCCCTTTAGAAAATACAGTAACAGATCAGAAGTTCGTGAAATCAGCTTTTAGGACATCTCGACTTATACGTACTACTCATTGTATTGCCATTTTCCAAAAGTCGTAGTCGAATGATTTGTGAAACTTCTACTTCCAGGCTGAAATTGGTTCACAGAAGCTTTGGTACCCTCCCTTCCGACCCCTCGCTTGCTCCCCGTGAAGACGATGCCAACGGCATTTCGACAGTCACAGCACACGGCTGATTCAAGGAGCAACAACACTCAGTTAAGCACAAGTTTAGACGGCTGATAGTCTACTCAGCTCAAGAACTGAAATCGAACAGTCAACAAGGCGATTGAAGTGCTTCTTCCATGAACAGTGTAAAAAAAATAATAGAGAAGTGGGCGTGGACTGCTGGATCAGCCACGTAAACACATTAGTCATCACTAATCGTACAGAGCGGGAAGGAGACACAAGCATTACCCTGGTGACACAGGCTTTCCTATGTTTTCATATGCAGAAGGCCAAAGAAAGGGAATGGAAACCGAGGAGAGTTTGAACTGAACTGCATAACTTAATTTTAACTGAGAGGGGGAGCAGAACCACCTGGAAATGTGTATTTTGAGAAAATCTTAATGTTCTCTTATTTCTGAATGTGGGAGAAGGAGTGGAAAAGGTTTAATTTGAAATTTATTGGAATAGAAGAATTGACAAAATTTCTCTTTTCGAAAAAAAGAAGAAATATTCATTCCTCAACTACCAGAATACCGGACTTGGGTCAGGAGGGGCCTCAAAAGGAAAAAGGTAGCTTCAAATGCAAGGATCTGGCTGCAGGTCAGCAGTGGGGAGCCTGCACTCTAGAAACAGCAGGAGAAGAACATCCTTGAAGTGCTGGGTCTCTATAACCTAGCTCTTGGTCTGAATTTTAAATTAGTACCCTAAAGGGGAGGGCTCTAGTATCTAAGCCACACGGAGATACACTCACACGTCTCTCAAAGACAAAATATACTGTTGCTTTCTTCAGCGTGGCTAAGCATCATTTGGGATGGATGTGAAATTACTGTTTTGTAGAACATACAAATAGTTTACTTTTTGCAAGGGGAAAAAAACACTGGCTGAAGTTCTCCATGGTTTGTAGAACTCCTGAATTGATGTTTTCCAGGCTGCCACAGATAAAAACATGGATATATCAATGGCATTTTGTGTTTAAGAATTTTCTCCCCACTCGGCTTGCCAATAAGCAGCATGCATCTTCCCTGCAACAAGCTGTTGCAGGATTTCTACTTCGAGAGCAGCCAAAAAGGAGCACTTGAGAGATGTTTTAAAATAAGATTACCAGGTAGGGTGACTGTGCACACTTCCAAGTAAAAAACGTGTCATTCCTGGCAGTGCCGTCTCCGAGATGTTCCTGAAGAGACCGTGACAGGAAACTGGTTTAGAACCACTTACACAGAGTGAAATGAACTCACAATTTTACCCTGAGTTTTAAGCAAAGATAAACTGAAAAGTGGAAAATTTCTTTATTTAGGATGGGTTAAGCTTTCAGCTCTAAGAGTTCTAAAAATCCAAGGGGAATGGATTAAAAAAAAAAATCGAGAGATATGGCTTGCACCCTCGGTGTTCATTTTATAGGTACTAATCTTGACAAATTAGACCAGGAACTATCATTTCCTCTCACTAAAATCCTTCCTGTTCACTCCAGCCTATGACTAACTCCTAAATGCAATTCATTTTTCTCTTTCCCATTATAGCATCCTTCCAGAATCTGCTTGTCTGAATGTCAAATTAAGCAAGAAAATTAGTTTTTTGACCAGAGTATCTTCTTGTTTGTATCTGCAGCTCTATTAGCTCCCGCAGACTTGGCTAAGTGGAGGGTAGAAACAGGTGAGCACGTACTTAGGATATACCCCAGCGCTGCCCCCAAAGAGTCATTTCCCATATGTAATCGAATATGTGCCACCCTTTTTGGACTTCATTCCTTTAGTACCTGAGATTTTCCTGAGGGGTCCAAAGTCATCAGGACTAGTTGGTATGCTGGATGCACTGCTCACCACCCAGGAACTGACATGATCATGCTTCAGAGAATCAGGCTTAGCTGTAAAGTAACTTTAAGAGAGTGGAAGGGCTATCTCTGGCAACCCAATTCTACGGGCTCTCAAAACCTGTGATCCTTTTCGAAGGACAGCAACTGAAGGTATTTGCCGGGTCTGAGTCTGCACAGGTCAAGGGGCATGGAGTGCCGGGGGCGGGAGGGGGTGCACCTGGGGGAGGCTCCCCGGAAGCAGCTGTGTCCCTGGGGACCGTGTGCAGGGGTGCACCCAGGGAAATGCTCCAGCTAACTGTAGAGGGAGGGAAAGGAGAGCTTCCAGAGGAGGGAGGCATGAATAGCAAAAGGTCGACTGATGAGGACTGCTCTTGAAAGATTAATGAAAGACTTCGCTCCACCTTGCCCTCCTCCTTCCTGGTCTCTCAGCTCTTAAACAGCCCTGATCCACAGCCTCTCCAGTGCATGCTATCTCCCTCTGTCCCTCTCTCTCTCTCTCTCCCCTCCGCTCCGGCCGACAGTCAAGCTGCTGAGGGGCGATGTGGGAGGCGAGACCTCAAACAGCAAGGCACATAAAACTTAAAAAGAGAGAGTTTTACTTTCATATACGATGAAACTTTATCTCTGTTGATGATGGCCAGGAGGATGGGGTCTTTGATTAGTCTTAGAACAAACACCTAGGATGAAGCCAGGAGGAATGGCCATGAAAACAAACATCTATTCATCATGATGCTAACGTGAATACCTAGATTTGTATATTTGGTCCTAGCCGACTATAATCAACAGCCCTTCTGCTGTCAGACGAAAGGGTCTTAATGCCACCTAAAATTGGACTTGGTGCAGATGTCAAGTGCTTAAAAAAAAAAAAGCACGAGGAAAATCTATTCAGGGATTTACAGTTACTATCCTTAGATCTCTGTTAGCAAAACCAATGAATATTCTCAGCAGTCTGAATATTTAAAGTTTTTATAAACAAAAATGTTTATCAGGCTACGAACAGTTAATTTTTGCCTGCCCATCACCACTCCCCACTGTATGTTCAACGTACTTAATATTTAAACACTGTTGCTGCTTACAGCACATGGAGGAAAAAGCTGACAAAAGCCTTTGGCCAATAAAATAAAAATAAAAAAAAGTTGGGCTTATTTACATTTTTGCTTTGTTAGTAAACTGGCATGGTTGGCTCTGGAGGCAAGACAAGTGAAATTAACACCCACTAAATCTTCTGGCAACAGCAATGCATTCTGATGTTGTGCTGTGTCAGCTTTTCGACGCGTTAGGACGAATGAGGCCCAGTGTAAGACCTACACAATACATTCAAGACCCAACAGTTTACTTTCCTAAAACCAAGGTAAATAACTCTAGGATGTGAGCCAGTAAGCAGCAAAAGTACAACGGGATCATTTATTAGAAGGGAAACCACATGTCTAACATCAGACCTTTCAAATCAATTGCACCCGACATTAGATTTGCCTGATTTAAATGTGTATCTACATGCACACTACCAATTAGAAAGATGAAGATATTTCATTTCTGTCTCTAAATATAAATACACCAATACAAAGAGGAGGGAGAAATGAAAACAAAAAGTAAAAACAAGAAAATGTATCACAGCGCTGGCGAACGTCTAACGCACGCATTCTGGTTCTCCAATGCTTGTTTACGCTGAACGACCAGGGCTGGGGTTCTTTACCTTCTAACTATAGACTGCTGTCGTGCGGAGCCCAGTAATGTGCAAACAAAGGGAGGATCCATGTGGCTACTTACCACAGAAAATCTCCATCCTGCTTTTCAAAGGAACGCAGGAAGGAAAAGCCCCGCTGAGCTAGGGGTGTGCCAGGGCCGACACGGTGCCAGCGTGCATCACAGTAGTTGTTCCCATGACACTCACAATGTTTGTGAGGCAGCAGGACAGGAGGGCAAATTTGCAGTGGGTGGAGAAACGGTTTAATGGGCAAGAAACAGATTCAGCCATTCGGGATGCTTTCCTGGGCTTTTGTTTATCTACCTCGGTGATAGTTCTCATTAGCTGTCAATTTCATTTACCAGGACAGAGATGGAGAAAAAGGATTGCTCTTTTTTCCACGAACCCTGGGAGGCAACAGTAGGAAGAAGCCCCTACAACAGTTTGGCTTTACCTCATCGCGGCTATCGGCTACACACCAGCTGCGCGCTTAACAATGACGTGCCAGAGAGACAATGATTGAAAAGAGTCAATGTGTGACACACGGAGCGGCAGTAGCAAGCTACAGCAGCAGGTAACGGGAGAGAAGTGAGGTCAGAAGAAACAAGTTAGTGCTGGGAACGAGAGGAAGGAGGGGGGGAAGAACGCACAAGATTACAGACAGAAAAATAAACGGGGGGGGGTGGTGGAAATTCCACACAGATGTTCCCAAAGCAGCAGTTGGAGTCTCCTGCCCTGGGCGGGACACCAGGCGATCGCCACCTGGTATCTGTACGTCACCAGGACAGACTCAGAAGCAAATGGCAGTAGCCTGCACAACAGCTTAGGACCTGACGGATGGAATCACAAAACTTCAACATGAGGACTAGGGATGGGAAAAGGAGAAGGTGAGACTACTAAACGGGCCTAATTATTCTCTAAGGGAAGGTATCTTTGTATTTGGTTAAATAAAAAAAGATCAGTCAACTTTATGACCATCTTTAAAACATCATTCTATTACCTATGACCAAGTTCACATAAATACATTAAAAAAAGAAAAACAAACAAACAAACAAGGGCATAGAGGCTAGGTGGAGGCAAAGAGAAGACCAAATTTTTTTTCAATAAAACCTGCATGATTTTTAACAAATCCTCTTCAGATAACAACATCTAAGGTTGATGATGAGGATCTATCAAAAACCGATGTTTGAACGTCTCTTGGCTTAGCTTTGGGAACAGAGGAGGAGAAACAGGTATTATCTAGACGCAAGCCACGGAGGATGACCACCAAGAGGTCCGGGGCAAGCATGCGGATAGATGTGTGGCTCCTCTGTATGAATTAAAAAAGGGCGCCCCTTCCCACAGGAGAGCAGCCTGAATTTCACTCTCATTTACCCCTCCGGCCCATGTCCTTGTCCAGTGAGCAACCTGCTCGACTGCACCTGGCCACGAAGAGGATGGTACTGGTCAGTTAGCTGATGCTGTCTCGACACATGCAGAAGTGTGAGAAGTAACCCTGGATTTTAAACTACCTCTACTGTAAAAGTTTATGTTAAGACTGCCTGCCCATCACATCACAACAACAATTTGCCCATGGTCTAAATGAAGCAAGGGTAGATTCTTCCCCTTGTCTTCTGGTCTCCCCTTGGCCTTCTCAGACCCAAGAAGATCAACCACTAACCTATCCTTTCTGTTTCAAGTTAGAAGAAACATGGATTCAACTTCGTGAAGATACAGTATGCTTTCACGGCTCGCTCGAAGGCAGTCCTGCTGAGTGACCTCAGTAAACACAGCAAATCACCACTGGAAACCGCATGTGCGTCTTCTGAACTGCGCAAGAGCAGCACTGGAGTAAGGTCAGAAGACCCGCTGCCAACACCACCGGCGCTGCTCGGGGCAGGACTCGGGGGCAAGCCTCCAGGTCTCAGGTAACGATACCGTAACCTCCACGGCGGTTAACACGCACCGAGGGCGGACCCTGTGTCTGCTTCCTGTGCAGCAACACATTTCAACTTCACAGGAACGCGAAGAGACACGGTTATCATCTTTACAGATGCAGAAACTGAGGCACGGAGAGCCTTGGAGGCCTGTCCAAGGTTACACGACAAGGAAGCGCCAGTACACTGCGGAGGTGAGATCAGATGATTATGAAAGTCCATCCCGCTGAAATGTTATTCGTGATTCCACCCTGGAGAAAAGTGAACAGGTGCCGAAACTGCTGAGCAGAGTCCCCGGGAGGTCATTCCTCTTAGCATAACACGAAGATGAGAGACACGTTCCGTGTGCCCTGCTGTGTACAATTCCGGGACTCGTAGCTTCGCGCTCAGCACACACGGTTACAGATCTATTTGGAGAGCTTTCCTCCCCCCAGAAGTGGAACTTCCGCTGCGTCGTCTCTTGCCTGTGCCGGGCGGGTGCAGAGGAGCTGCCCGGAGTGTATGGTGAGATGAAAACGGAGGCCCTGGGCAGCTCGCATTTCTGACCCAAGTTTAAAAACAAACTGGACGCTTTAAACAACATTTCCAAGAAATCTGAGAGCTTTCTACTAAAAACTTACTTTCCCAGGAAGCGGACAGAGAGAATCGTATACAGGCCCCGACCTGCAGTGACTGTAAGGAACGGGCCTCGTTTGAGATGGGGTCATCAGAAGCGTCACCCGCTGACCAACCTAACCCTGCGTGCGACAGGACGAAGAGCAGACCCTGAAGCCAGTGCCGCCTGCGAGCTATCCTGCGCAAAGTGCTATCGTGTGTCCCACGGGAGCGCTTTTCTTGGGGCATGTGTTCTACAGCACATCAAACCCAAACAGTGAGCAAGAAGCTTCCCAGTCCCCGTCGGCAAGGTGAACGTATGTATGCAAACCAGCAGACCGTGAATCACCCATGTCAGGAATTTCCAATGAAAAACTACAATATCTTTATACCTCAGCAAAGTTTTCATTGAAGTAACTAAGAAAAGCCCTTTTGATCCACTTTAGAGAGCAATATCCTACACGTGACTTGCCAGTGTTTAGGCAGGTGATGCTTCAAAAACCATCTCCCAACCAAAAACCGTCTAAGGAATTCTGAAATAGAGACTATTCAGAGCTTTAAAAACGTTAAAAAGAGATAAATCCAGGTTTTACTACAATCTCTGTGAGGACAAACGTATTTTTGAAAGAAAGGTTAACATCAAATGCCTTCGTCAAAATGTGCTAACTTAATGCTGTTATTTAAAATACGGATGAATCTTAGAAACAGAATATTTAGTTAAAAAAATAAATTCTAGGAGACCATTTACAGGACGAATGGGTAACCACAGTTTCTGTTGTGCCAAGAACCTTCCTAGTTTATGCCTGTTGTCCCGTCATTATTAATAGCAACCCTTCCCTGCCCCCAAAGTGTCTCAGCTCGGCTGAAAAATGATATAGTCATTCTAAGTATGTTTCTATAAATATGTTTCTATAAAACTCAAAACTAAATAAAACTAATGATATATATACCCTATGAGTTTTTGTAATAATATTCTTCAGAAAACCCCAAAAAGAACCATTAAAACAGTATTCAGAGAGTATTTGAGGCAGGGGAGAGGAAGAAGCCTGAAGGGAGGAACACACAGGCAGACACAACGACACATCCCCCACTCCTGTAGCTGGACGGTGGGCTCACGAGCGTTCTTTGATCTTTGACAGTTACGTCTCACGATAGCACATTCTATACATTCCTATCTACGTGTCTTTATACATAAAACATTCCATCATGAGCATTTTTTAAATATAAAAGAAATAAAATGGTAAGAAGGGATAAAACTACTATCCATGCTTTCATCAAGAGAACAAAGTAAACTATCAGAAAAATTATCAGTGATTTAATATTAGTTCTAATAAGTTAGTAAGAGGCACTTTCTGGCAGCCACCTAGATCGTGTTAGCAAAAGTTACAAGGGAAAAAATTACATTTAGTTCGCTGATACAAGAAATGGGTGATGTTGACATGAGAAAGCTAGACGCGACAGACAAATAAAAAGACAAATAAGCCTACCTACACAACAAAGGAAGTAAAAGATACAGAAGCACTAAGACCACTGAAATACGAATGCAAGAGTTGAACTGGAGCATGAACTCCTCGTGTCAAAATCAGAAGGTCCGTTTCTTTCAGTAACAAGGACTCAATGTGTGCGGGCCAAGTAATATGCAGGTACACGAAACACGGGCTATAAAGTATCTGCCGGGGCATAAACTAAACAGAACACACAACCTAAGGCCAGTCCTTGCGCACAGTCTCACCTCGGGGCACGCACCTACAGAGAATCCTAGCCAACAGAATCATGACAAATATGCTGAGAATAAATAATTTTCTAGCATGAGGTAAATGTCCAAACCACAAAAATCAAAGTAACTGGTGATTTTACTGAGTGTCCACATTCATTAGTTGAGTATCTTTAGGAACTGGAACTCTCCAATGCTTTGGTGACAATTCACACAGTTATGCTTCTAACTTGTGGCTCCATCACCTGGTTTGTCAATAGTGAGAAGCAGTGGAATGCACGCTGCCCTTGATGAACACGAGGTCTACCTTTACGACAGAGTAAAATAATAATTACGGAGAAATGAATACCTGGAATACTTGCAGGAGAAATCGGGCCAGATCGTGACTGGTTGCTGCCCACAGGAGAGCCGACAGGAGAAGGCGATGGGCCCCCGGGGATGCTGGAGAGATGCGGGGATGCGTGCGGAGAGAAAGGTGACTGAGCCGGGTTGCTCTGATCCCCTTGGCTGCTCGTGGACCCCGACGCACTGACTGCTGAGCTCAGAGTTGCCTCCGTTCCTGTGGGGAGGTCATCGATGGAGCCAGACAGGTCCTGAGAAAGAAAGAAAGAAACACCATATATTTATGGAGTAACATATTTGGACCCATACCTGACCAAAAAACTATTTAAAACAATGCCTCTTTCATCAGAGATGGCTTTTCTAGATAATACGCAAAATTCAAAGCGTGGCCACTTGTTATTAGAAGACTTTCAGGAGGTCTCTCGTGAGTTGAACCCGAAGATGTTCTGGCCCCAAAAACTAAATAAAGCCATCTGACAGCTTTCCTTTAAGCTGCCAGCACCTAGTCCAACACACCTGTTCAAAGAGTCACAGAAACAGCACTTGAGTGGTGACTTACCATCTGAATGGAATGGTGGCTTCAACATGAAAACTACTGTTCTGGATCCTTCTACTTAGAGTCAACATTGAAGGACTGTTTGAATTTCAAACTATAATATTCTAATGGAACAGCAAATATTTATTTATTCGAGAGAGTGCGCTCGCAGGGCGAGGGGCAGAGAGAGAGGCAGAGAGAGAATCTCAAGCAGACTGCTCTGAGCACGGAGCCCGACGCTGGGCCTCATCTCACGATGCTGACATGAAACCAAGAGTCGGGCTCTCAACCGACTGAGCACCCAGGCGCCCCACAGAGCAGCAAAATTTTAACGAAACCTTGTGGTGAGAAATTCTTGCGTTCAAAGTAACTGCACGTGACTTTATAATAAAAGAGTGGTATGTATAGTTTTGTATGATATTGTGAAAATAAATCCCTCTGAGGTTATGTTGGCAGAAATGAGTCCTAATGTTACACCTTACTTTTTTGTACCAATTTTAAGCTAAACAATTTTTAGTGCCAACTAATTTGTTCAGAACACCCTGAAAGGCAGTTATTAAAACCACCGTTTGACACATACAGAAGCTGAAGCTCAGCTAGTCAGTTAACCGTTGAGGGCGACTCCACTGAGGACACAGCCATCTGCTAAAGGGGACGAAGGGAGGCCGAGGGAGGAGAAAGGAGAAAACAGGCTTCTGCACCCTGATCGGAATGAGAGGAGGAGAGACTTCAGTTTGGCCTTCCTCACTGCTGGGGCACCAGGGCCAGAATGGGTCACGGCCAGCAGGCAGGCGCTCAGTCAGCCAAGGGCTGGCCTGCGCTCCCAGGTCACTAAGGGTCTGCAGATCCAGGCAGGGCCCAGAGCCAGAGCGGGCTGGGCTCCAAGGCTGAGCTGCAGTATAATATTATTTGTCTTGATGACCTAGGACTAAATGCTGCAGAATGGGGTCAGAAATGCTGGCTGATGTTATTGTCTACAAAGCATATTCAATTCTAATTTATACCCTTGACTCATTCAACTTTATTAAGGTTTAATTTTACCTCACTGCTTACTACTGGGACTTGTAAAACTAGGGCTTGGAAAACTGGTGGAGGTAGAGGCTTCGGGTCTAAGGAATGAATCTACACCAGCAAATACAAAAGGGAGCAGGTAAAGCACAGCTGGTTACAGCTCTTCAGGGTCCCCCCAAACGTCACAGAGCAAACTCGGGATGAGGATCCCAGTTTCCTGGAAAGTTTGTTAACCATCTGCTACATCATATAATGAGCTTCTCCTTTTATTTAACTGTAAAATTGCCAATGATTAAAAAATACATTCTAAACAGCTACGAAAACCTCACATAAATGAATGTTACAGGAAAACAAAAAATTCTCATGCTAAGAATAACATCTACGTAGAGGGACCCTTCAACGTCACATAACCGTGCTTACAAATAACAAATATGATAGTAACAAGTAGAATGTGCAGATCACCACTAGATGAAGTACCATTAAATTTCCAAAATGAAATGGGGCAAATGGAATCATGTTTTCAGAATCCAGAGAAAAAAATATCTATAAACATTTCTACACAGGGCACACAAGTTGCATAATTTTGTACATATTCGCTGCTTGAACATTGCATTTGACTTGATCACTGGGTTCGACAACAGTTCGATTCAGACTTTTGGAACTGAGCACAGTTTTTGCGAAGCAGGGTTAGAAACACAGGAAGGTTATTAAGCAAGTGACATGCTACAAACAATGTAGAAAATATTCACACTTCAGAAATCAAGGCAATTATCTCAGTTTCTAGAAACAACACGGAAGCGAGTAGGCATACACGTGCACGCACACTGACTTGCAGAGAGAGAAAACAGGGCGAGTCCCGTAGGTCCCTCCCTCTCTCCCTCCCTCCCTCTCTCCCCAGGCTGACTGCTGACTTCTCACGTGCACAGCCTCAGAGCGAGGATGGGTGCAGGGGTGTGGAAGACTGGTTGGGGTCCTGGATAATTCTTTAAGTCCCTGCTCCCAAACCATTCCTTTCCTAACCTGATGTAACCAATTCACAGAAGTGCACAGGGACCCCCGGCAGCGCCCTTCAAAGCATAGTGAGCTCTGGCCGGGGGCTCAAACTGGACCCTACCTATTTTTGCTCTGCCCACCAGCCGAATGTTTTTAAATGACTGAAAAAAAAAACCAAGAGTAATGCTTCGTGATATATGAAAAATACTTGCAATTCAAATTTCAGTGTCTGTAACGTGTTACTGGAACAGTCCCGCCATTCCTTTAGGTATTGCCCACGGCTGCTTTGGGGCTACAACAGAGACTCCGACAGAGACCCTGTGGCCCGCAGACCCTAAAATATTTACTATGGGGTCCTGTCGGAAAAAGTGTGCAACCCCTGATTCAGAGAGCTGCGGTATTCCTGGTATGGCCTCTACTGCCTTCGCCTCCTCCTGGGGTAAAGAAGAGAGAGACGGGCCTCCATTGAACTACGTGGTGACACGCTGTCTGGCAGGAATCGTAGGAGCTTCACCAAGAATAGGGACTGACCACACACCTGCATCCACTGGGAAAACACGGAATGGGAGGCTAGAGAGAACTGTACCCTCTTTGAAGGTATCAGAATAACCCAGGGAGCCCCCAGTGAGGATGGAGGTGTAGAAACACTCTCTTAAAACCTAATGAATGTGTATCACTAATAAACATAGGGTCAATCAGACAAGAATCAGCTGGGGGGGGGAAGGATTTGATGCTTCTTTAGAGGAAAAGAAATTGGTAGATAACTAGACACAAAACCATTACCTTTTATTATACTACAAAAGACTTGACATAGATTCGATTTTTTAAAACATCATTATTTGAAGTTAAATCATCTTATGTAAATCTTTCTTCATAAAAAACAAAAACAAACTGTTACTTGGAAATTTGTAAAATTCTCCGCATGACCTATAAATTCCTTCCCTGTCCTCCCTTAAAATTCCAAGTTATGGTTGAACAAGCGACACGGATGGGTGTTAAGAAGGCTTCATTCAAGCTGCAAAAGCATGGAAAACATTTCTGTTATTCAACAAGCTGATCGAGGAAATACCAAGAGAAAAATATAAAAACGGTGGCCTTCTTAGTGTTCACATGTCATCAGAATTTCAGGGCTGACTAGACCTCAGCGTCACAGAAGAGTAATAAAAAGATATGATTTCTATATTACTATTATACATACACGTAACTTTTATATGTAAATTATGGAGAAATATTCCCGCCCTGCAGACACTTAGGGTATCCATATGCATAGCTATCTTAAAACATGTTAATAAAAGAAGTTCAACGGTGGTTTAAACATTCAGCCTAGTTAACAAAGAAGCTCTGTAACTAATACTCCTCTAGAGGACAATTTAGTCAGCAGGGCACCAACTCTATTCTTCTTTTATAAGTACTATCAGATCTATGATGCCTGGAAAGAACAGAGAGACCTTACTGCATCTCATTCTAACCAAGGCACCTTCAAGCTACACTGCTTCCATTTATCTTGCTGGAAAGCTGGCAGGTAAGGTAATTGCAGGGAGGACTCTTTTAAGGGGCTGGAGTCCCCCTGCCCCACAGCATTCCTGGCATCTTTCCTTTGTATTGATGGAGTGACGGGTGAGGCAATGACTTCACGGACTCGTGCACAGTAAATTCAGGATTTGGCAGGACAGCCCAAGTTGGTAAAATCTTGCTCTCAAGTTGGGTTTTCAGTACCTGACATCACTCAGGATATTAATACTTTCCAGCACACCAAAAATAATATAACTTCTACTGTCGATGGTTAATTTATTTTTAGAAAATCAATGCCTTAAAAAAGAAAGCTTGTTTTCTTTTAAAATTTAATTTAAATGAAGGTTCCCTGCAAAGACTTTCCTTCTGCAAACCATCATCTCTCCACCCTCTGCCCGTGTAAAATTTTCATTCTGATCCAAGTGACAAGTACAAGAGATCCCACTGCACCTGGAATGAAATGCCGCCGGGGAGCAGTACCAATCCTATCAAGACGCTGACAAGAGCAACACTTATGAATTAACACAGAGCACAAATATGTCCCTGATTCAATACAACGGGACAGGGTGGGGAGGGCGGTGACACAGGGATGGATATGGGAACATGCCATGGAGGAGGAGCATAGGAAGAATTTTTAGAGATGTACGTACGTGCAAAACAGACATACAACATTATAAATATTCTCTCTCATGTCCACCTGTTCTCCACGATCCTCCCTAAAAATATTGTTAGTATATTATGACTTACTACACCAAGAGGCATCTTTGGTTTTGGTGGAATTCAACTTATCTAGGAAGTTAGCTTCCTCAAGGATAAATTCCATCAGTGCTGGTGATGTCTTACTGTCTCAAAGACCTGGGAATAAGTCAGAAAATCTTACTCCCTTGTTTAATTAAATAAGTGGGTTTTTAAAAAAGCAGATCAACTCCAAAATACTCTAAGCTGTGGTCCTCAGCACAATTAGTTGGTAGCATTAGATCTGTCTCTGACAGAGCTGCGGAGCAGCGCACGCACTGGGCATCTCTGGCTCAGAAGCACCCCAAGAGAGCACGAGGATAAACACTGAATTAGAAACAGAGAAGATATTTCAATCAATGAGACTAGTTCAGGTCTCTTGTTCAAGGATTTTAATAGGATACAGTTAATGATTTCTCACTGTGACTTCCCATGGGTTTGACGCACAGGTTAAAATGCCAGTTCAATGGTCTTTTAAAAAGTCTCTCAGTCATCTTCAAAAGCAGGAATAGTGTCTCTTCTCCTTTTCACAATATTGAGTACGAAATTCAGGCATGCATTTTTTCTTTTTCTCTCTCCTACTAGAGCCTAACTTTCTTAAGGGCTGTGTGATTCCTTGTGCCACGTGTGGTGCTAAAGAAAGGATGGGTGTCACTGGTCACTGGTCACTGTCGCTGAATTTATATGCTCTGTGGTAAAATATAGCTGCAAACACCATACAAAGTAAGCTAGCACATGCAAGTCTTTCTAAATATTTACCATAAATGCTCTAGTGAAAACTACTGACTTCACTAATAAAATTTAGCAATGAATTCTCAGCCCTCTGTTTCCAATTAGCATCCCTGAGGCTAACCACCCCCAGCCTCATTAGATTGCTTAGTTCTTTAGAAACTGATACTTCACACACGGTGAAATCACTTCGTACCTTCCAACTTTATTTTAGAACTATTATTTTGGACATGTGAAACAAATACACCTTGAAATTGGTATTAGAATTGAGTCAATAATTGGACCGACATATACACAAAAGGAAAAACCTCACAGTGACTCTGTTCACTCTCTATGATGCTCGCAGGTTTCTTCTCAGCACAACAACCCACCAAAGTCCCTGCTGCTTTCATTTGTCTAGACAGCAAATGAGTTAAAAGCTTAGGCTTCCCGTCTAAATGAATAAAAAAATGCAAAGGCACAGAAAAACAGAACCCATGGAAAAAAAAATCCTTCAAAGCAGTAATTTTTAGGCTCTAAAAGCATCTTCTTTCCAAGTTATATATATCACTTTCTATTTAAACATGTCCAAATAACAAATATTTATCTCTTCATTGTATGTGACAATATATACAACACATAGCCTTAAGATGTACGAGGCCAACTGGGAAAAAAAAAAGTGTTTGATGTTAATTTAAACATAGTCACAAGCTCCACAAATGACAAACCCCTAGCCAAAGCCAAGGATAAATGCAAAGAAAATTCATGAGTCAAAATTCATTGTAATGATATAGCCAAGAACCGCTTTCCTTTTCTCAAGCCAAGATTCCATTATGGGTAACTCTCATTTTAATGGGACATTTATAGGGTAATCAACTAAACTGATACTTTACAAAAGCAGGATTCAGAGTTAAGCATAGTATCATGAGCAAAAATTGTTAACATGGTTATATTTCCTTTGATTTTTAAAAATCAGCACCTAAAATAGAAGCTAGCCCCAAAGGTCCTTGGGTTAGAACTCCTGATATGAAATGTGCTGCCATTCTAAATTTAGATGTGGTAAACAATATAACTATGAAATATGCATCATGTAAGGGAATTTTTTTCCACTGCAGAAGCCCCAAGGGGGTCCTAAATTATTCTCAGTTTTTTGAACTGGGCCCAGGGAGATTCTCTGTTCTTCCACTATTAACAACAGTCTCAAGATGTTATGTAGGCCAGGAAGAACAACAAACAGACCCTTTAACACAGTATGGGCAGACTTGAACCTAAAAATTATTTGGTAAGAAAATGTATTTATAGTTTTCTTTTTGCTGTATGGAATCTGGGATTCACTTTCATCTGGAAATAACATCATCCTGCTTGGTTACACTCCTAGGACTGTGCTCACAAATGATAATGATAATGAACATAATCATCATGATTTTTTAGGAACAACAACTGTTACTACCATTGATTTAGCATCTTCTAAATACCAGAGATATTATGTATATTTTCTTATATGATGAAACTATAGCATCTTATTAGCTCCAATCTCTTGTTCCTACCAAAATGTGTTTTAACTGATTTCATTGTCCAACATAGCCAAGAGCCTCCAGACCCTTCCCAACCACAAGCCAAAGCCCAAGTCCGTGCTGAAAACACTAACCAAGCCTCATGTGTGAATAGTCGCTGGCCCTTCATGATTCTGAGAACGGCATCTTGAAGAAGACACTTGTTAATACAAATGACAGACGCCCAGTGAAATTAAAACTACATAATAAAGTGAGGATAGTGAATAATTTGGGGAGAGATGTTATACTGTGGCCTGCCCTATCTAAGTTTTGCAGACGAAGCTGTGGGGTGGGTGGGTGCAAGGAGATGGGGGAAAGGGAGAAGGCAGTTTTTACATGTGAAGGACATCTGATATTTAAATGCTGGCCTGTACTGTGCTCCTGTACACTTAAGGGTCCCTTTCTCGTGGAGTCTCAATGAAAAGAGACAGCTAAGCAGATGAATTCTCAGGAAAGGAAGGAATTCTGTGATGGGGAGGTGTGTTAGTCAGACAGTAGAATACAGAACGGGTGTCCTCAACCTGCACACTTGGCCCAGGGGCTGCTGAGGCGGGTCCAGACCAGGAGCGAACGTGCGCCCTCCGGACGAGTGGTGGGCAGGAGACTGGAGGCAGAAAGAACAATGTGGAAAGGCAAGAGGTCTGGGAGGGATGCCATTGCAGGAGCAGAGAGGAGAAGGGCACCGGGAAGCTTGAAACAAAGGCTGAGTGAAGGGGATGAGGGCGGCTGAGAACCACCTCTGTCCGCGGACACCAGGCAACAGGGGCTTACACTTTTTAGGAGCCAGGGAGCCAACAGAGGTCCAACAGGTGACTTCTAACATTATCAGGGAAGGAAAAGGAATGGAAAGAAATGTTAAAACATTTTTAAAGGAAAAAAAATCATGTTTTCAATTGTTTATGAACAAAGAATGCTTCCGGAACATGATTAAAATTATAGGTACCACTGAGAAGAAACTTGTAAAAAGGTTTTTAAGGATCTATATACTTTAGCATTATACAAAATTTAACAAATGAAGGCAAGTGCCTCCATTTCTAGTATCCAGGTTAGTCAGGGGTGTGTTTCCTAGACTGCAGGGATCCCGGGAGTCTACACAGCCACCCCGCTCTGTTCAGTTCTACGTAAGAATCAATGGAGAAATTAGCTGAAATATATACACCTGACCCTTAAAACAGCACAGCAGTGTCTAAAGACGAATTCTGAGTAACATTTGGCTTTAACAGCGTCTATGTCTTACATATCCTACTCCAAAACCATTGGTGACAGGACCTGAGACACGTAGTTACAAAGGGGGAGATTCAGCTAGTTACACGTGGGAGGGGGGACGCCGGTTTATGGGTTTGTGCTTTACAAATATCAATGTCAGGTAAGAGACTGTAACGTATGAATGACCCACGTGCTTTGAAAGCAAACTGACAAACTAACAAGATCTGTAAACATGTAAGATTTAGAGTTTGTCTACTGATACCAGTTTTTATTGCTGAAAGCATATCATAAATCTTTATAACAGAAAAGCAATCAACACCACCTTTTGCATCTCTCATGGTAAAAAACTACTGTTTATCTTAGAAGTACAATGCTTAGCACGTCGAAATTCTGAAAATAAAACTTAAAAACAAAAAGGCATGAACCCTCAGGAGACATTTATTTCTTCAGTACATAGCAATGAAATACTTTAAAATAGTAAGACCTATAGGAACTGCAAATAAAGTAGCTACTTGAAAAAACCAGAAAAACACACAACTCACAGATTGTACTGAGTCTACATGGAATAAAGGGAAGTTTTACTTATATAACGATACTAAAACTTAGTTATTTTGACATTTTCCCTATTTGCATGAACCATATGAATACACCTACCTGTTCTAATCCCCCCCCCCCGGATTTTTAACAACTTTTTATTTTGGAATGACTTGAGATTTATACGGAAGTGGTGGAGCGTTGAGCCTTCTTATGCACCCTCCGCCCAGGCTCCCCCACGTCAACACTGTACGTAACCGAGGCACATTTATGCTTCGGTTTGTGTGTGTTTGGTGTTTTCTCATGATGAGGCTGAGGTTATAAATTCTGGGGAAGAATATCACAGGCGTGAAGTGTCCTTTACGAGGCATCCTATCAGTGTATGGCAGAAACGTGACATATGAGAGGTGATGTCAACTCTGACGACTTGGTTAAGGTGGCGTCTGCCAGATTTCTCCAGAGTCACGTTGGTCTTCCCCTTTCAATAGCCTGTTCCTGAGAAGGGAGTCACTAAGTCCAGCCCATACCCAAAGGAGGGGAATTAAGCTCTATCTCCTAGGAGAGGGTGAGTATCAAAGAATTTGTGGGTGTATGTTAAAACTGCACAGAATAAGTTAATGTTCGCGGGAATGTATCTGAAGCGAGTATCCTGTTTCTCCTTAAAGTTCTGCCCACTATTTTAGCATTTATCAGTGGACCCTGCCTGCAGCAAGGTGTTCTAATGTTCATTTTCTATTTCTTTCGTTCCTTCTACATTTATTGTTTGGAATTCTTCTGTAAGGAAGGACCGTCCTGTCTCCATTTATTTTTGCATGGCCAAGGCAGCTATTTCTCTTATACACGTCTTTTGGTGTAACTGAAGTTCCTTTATAAGATGATCAGGTGATACGCTTATCAACAATAAATGAAAAAAAAAATAAATGAAATAATACTTCCACCTGAGGTTTCATAATTAAAAAACATTGGCAAGATAAAAATACGCACTTTATGCTTTTCCAGACACAGCTAGTAGGAATACAAATTAGTATAACCACTTTGGACAACGATTTGTAAGCACGCTGAAAGCTGAAGGTGCATCTATCTAAGGACCCGGGCAGTCCACTAGTAAGCGTGTACTCTGGCAGATGTACACAAGGAGATATATACACGCATAGAAACATCGGTTCAGTGTTGTAACAACAAAAACTGGAGACAAACTAGTTCTCCAGCAATATGACTTCAAGATGTGTTCAGAAAATGGGATACTACACAGCAGTGAGATCGAATGAGCTAGAGTTAAAAATATTAGTATGAATCTCACAAACAATGTTGATAGAAAGCGGCCCAAAAAACCCAACGCGGTAATAGGTCCTCAACAGAGGACAACAGAGGAGACAAGGCAACAGAGTGGTGACCCAGCAACACGGTGGTGAAACTGCGGAGTCCAGAGCAGTAGCAGTCCGCAAAGACCAGAAGAGCCAACGAGAGCGGGGAGGAGCACTGCTGGGTCAGAAGGGAAATGGGAAGAGAAAGGAGAGAAGGCAGAACAACGCTGGGGTCCTCCCCCCCTTCACGATAGCTGACACGCTACCATGGACGGCACGTACAGCCCACGCAAGCTGGTCTAACCTGGAAGGAAGCTTCGCACTCTGCTCGGGGGAGCCGAGCTTCCCTCCAAGAGCCGTCCGTCCCCATCCTGGTCAGGCCGCTCTGCCGCCGACACCAGCACGGGCTGAACAGCGGCTTCCCCTGCGACGCCAAGCCGTATCTGTCCCCTGCAGAATTCTGAGGGTGGGCTTTAATGAACTCTTAGCACGTGCCACCGTGGAAACTCTGGTGTGAGAGGACCCAACATCGAACCCCGGCTTTGCCACTTACTAAGTGACCGGGTGACATACGTAACCTTTGCGTGCTTTGCTCATCTATAAATTAGGGAAAATCCTAGTGCCCGCCTACGAGCGTTGTTGTGAGAATTCAAGGAAAATTGTAGGTAAATGGACGGGTGCAGCAGGAGCCCAGGAAGGGCGAGCTAGGTGACTGCGAGCCACAGGGAGAGGCGTGGGGCAGAGACTGAACTGTGTGCATCGGGGTCCAGGGCAAGGGAGCAGTGAGGTCACGGGGAGCGGCTGACAGAATGAGTGAGGGGGGAAGGCACTCCTCCCCCATCTTCCTCATGCCAGTGGGTAACGACAAGGGCTCTGCAGCCCTAAAACCAAATCCAGTGAGAAGTAGGAACTGAAAGAGAAGGGAAAATCTGTACGGAAGAGGCAGTTCTTTTCATTTCTCAGGTGCCCTTACTGGATCAATCATTCGCAAGCTCTTTATTGAGTAAGACAAGGACCGCCTGCACTCTGCATGAAGACAGACTTTCTGTGATATTTCTATCAATGGAGTTATAACAAATATTCTAGTACTGGACAGTGACTCACAGGAGAATGATAAGAAAAAAAAAAACCATAATGACTCACTATTAAGAATCACAAATAATACAATGTTAGCACAGAGAGACGACCCTGCTTTGGGAGAAAGTACTGGATGTAAGGGGGTCTGAAGCTGGGTGCCATCAGTGATCAGCCGTGGGCTAGACAACCTAATCTTTTATTCAGTTGTCAAGGGGGGATTATCATGTTTATTTTGTCCATGGGTCAATATAATGAATAAAGCAAATGATAAGGAAACTGTGAAGGACATCACCTTTAAAATAGAAGATGACTTCCTGATGCTAAGTTATGTATTAGACACAGGATTCGAATCCTGTTTTAAAGAATAAGTTAAAAACAGAATTAACGATGCAAAAAATACTGAGGCCACATCAGCTCAAATTCCAATTTCCTTCTTTGAATGATTATCTCTTCTTCAAACACTTATGCTAAAATATCTACAAACGAATTATTTCTTCAGTATTTACAGATACATTAAAATTATCTCATTAAAAATAGAACTAGTCTAATGGCTTCAAATAAAACTGAAATTTTTGTATTTTCAGAGATTATTTTTAAGACTTCTGAGTTAATTTAGGAAAAAAGTACAGAATCCAGATTTTTTTTAACAAGATTAGCTGGATTATATTATAAATGGAAAGGTTTTGTGAGGACTACTTTTATATTTTACAATGAAATACAACAGATTCAGTAGTACCTCTCTCAAAAGCCAAACTTAAAAACATGAATTTTCCTTATTTTCAGTTATGATTCACAGACTCACTTAGATAAGAGGTTTCCAAAATGAGTCCTTTTCCATCTGTGTACAGGGGCAGCCGGTCACTTAACACCTCAAGTGCTGGCAATCAAGTGCAATTTTACATGATAATTTTTCCTGAGAGCACGTAACCATTTTATAACCTATTACTTCACACACTGCCTCTCAAGAGGAGGTGGCCATAAACCTACTCGGGGTTTCAGGCAGAAACCTGCAAATACCAATAATGATGATGGTGATACTCCTACTTCTACTAATGTCATCATCAATAAGGGCCTGAATTAGGTCCGCAAGGCCAGCATGGTGCCCCCTCAAACACGTGACCTCTCAGCAGAGCCATTTACGGGCCATGCAACGGTATTACTGAGCCTCACACTTAGGGTAATTATCCTGTCACTTGGAACACATTTCAGGGCCCACGAGGAGAAGAAAGAGTTTTCTCTGATGGGCACTGGAGTCCCCTACTAGCAGCCTCAAAGCCAGCATAAACAGATTAAGACACAGGATTCTGAAAGGCGGAAGGATAAAATTCACATGCCCTTTGCTTTCTAAACGTCCCAATAGGGAAGGGACGTCAGTAACCTGATGTGCAAGCCCATCACATTGCCTAATTCCTCTCTGATCCCAGTAAATCATAAGTTTTGAAATAAAATTGGACTTAAAACTCTAGTCATCAATCTGTAGATCCCTGGAAAGTGCCAGAAAGTCTTATAAATCTCTACATCGTATTCCCCACCTCTAATGAAACTTGCTTTTTAAAGGCATGCATTTGATGTTAGTTGGTTGGGTTTTTTTTGTTTTTGTTTTTAACCTTCATATTGCATCATACAGCGATCTTTACGAATGCGGGCCATGGTGGTTACAAAGAAACTGGGCTCTGGAACCACACAGATGACCCCGACCCAGCCCCTCTTTCCCAAATTCCAAGGACTCTGGCACATAACTGGGCCCCACAAGCTTCCACCCCTCATCTGTAGGTAGTGTGGGGGATGATAAAAGTAACGGCCTCAGGGTGTTGATGGGTGAGTCAAGCGAGTTCTATATACATAAAGCACCAAGCATGATGCCGACCCCAGGGAAGTGCTCATTAAATATTTACTGGAATGTGGGTTTACAGTAATAACGGAGCAGGCAAAATCATGAATTCTGGAGTAAGAGCAGTCTGAAATCAAGTCCTGGCCCCATCACTTCTTGGACCCAATCTTGGGCAAGTTCTTTAACCTCACTGAGCCTCAGATTCACCATCCAAAAAATAGGGAAAATTATAACTTATGCTATAGTGACAATTAGATATAATCATAAGAAGTATTAAGCATATGTTCAATAACCAGTTGCCATGTATATAAATGCTTACATACTATATAAACATACATACATTTGGGATACACGGTTTGTTTTTTTTTAACACTCGTTGTAATCTAAATCCCATTCTGAGACCAGGATAAAGAACTTGCAAATGACTTCTAGAAAATCATCTCACTTATAAAATAGGATGAGTAAATAGTGGCATGAATGCATCCTTCCATTCTTTATAACAAATATTTACCAGATAATTATGTGTCAGGCAAATAGTTATGTTAACAATCAATATCATATTAAGTAAATAGTCTTTGGCACTTTAAAATGTAGTGTTACCAATGATAAAAACCGCATGCCAAAAAGGGATTGGAAAAGGTAATCAGGCCAGGCTGTGAAGCTGTGGTTCAGTTCTTTGCTCCAGCACTTTCTAGTGGTGTAGACCAGGCAAGTGGATTAACCTCCCCAAGCCTCAGTTTTACCACCTCTAAAATGGATCTCTGTCTCAAAGATATGGAGAGAATTAAGCTTAACAAAGAATCTATTTAATAAGTATTAGCCATCATGATTTTTACTACATTACATAGTGTAGGGATAAATTTAAAAAGAAATAACAAAAAAACTGGATGTTAAAATGGCAAAAAAGTTAGAAGCCACCTGTCAATTTAGTAGTGGGTTATTTAAAATGTATAGTAATTATTGAAAATAGATATTAAAAGTATAATTTTTATTGAAAAGACTACTGAGTGAAAATCAGGTAACAGCAGAAAACAGGATCTACTTGATGTAAAATATATAAAATATTATATGAATATATATGCACCTAGGTGTCCATATAAGAAATACTTGTGGGCCTTTTTTTTTTTTTTTTTTTAAAGATTTTATTTATTTATTTGACAGAGATAGAGACAGCCAGCGAGAGAGGGAACACAGGCAGGGGGAGCGGGAGAGGAAGAAGCAGGCTCCCAGCGGAGGAGCCCGATGTGGGACTCGATTCCGGAACGCCGGGATCACGCCCTGAGCCGAAGGCAGACGCCTTAACGACTGCGCTACCCAGGCGCCCCCATTGTGGGCCTTTTTTAATGCCTAAGAAGTATCAGCTGATGCTCAGTAAAATGTTAACGGTGGTTATTCTAGGTGGTCAGGTCTGAAAGAGTTTCTTCTTTCTTCTTTGTACTTGAGCAGATATCACTTTAAAAAAATGCTGAAGCTTTTTTTTTTTGCAAAAGAAACAAAACAAAACGGGACCCCGGAGATTTGAACAGTCTCTCACACAGAGCCACAGCAATAATGAACAGAGTATTAATTTATGCCCACTCTAAGGCAAATGACACATGAACTTTAAAAAAAGCCCATTCAAAAAATGGGTAACAGCTGAATAGTAGTAGCATGAAATTATATTACTATTTTCAGAAGAGATGTGAAAACAACACAAATGTATATGGTAAGGAGATGAAAGACAAAGTTGGACAAATTATGCTCATATGCATAGTTTTCACGTTATCAGGCTCAGATATTTTTAAAGAAATTATTTATTTATTTATTTATGAAAGAGAAAGCAAGCGTGTGTGTGAGCGGGGAAGGAGCAGAGGGAGAGGGACAAGCAGACTCTGTGCTGAATGTAGAGCCTGACATGGGGCTCCATCTCACAACCCTGAGATCATGACCTGAGCTGAAATCAACAGTCCAATGCTCAACTGACTGAGCCACCCAGGCGCCCCCTATCAGGCTAAGATTTTAATAGAACTTTCCTCATGGTCTCCATTAGCAAGTGTGTACATAGTTGAGTAAGATGGCTGAAGAAACCTTTAAAAATCAGATAATAGGAAAGTAGAATAAAGCAAAAATATACAGATTGATTTTAATAGCGTGGCCTCTTGATACAGCAGGGCCCAGCCTAACAACTCAACCCTCTCAGCAAATACAGACACAGGCACTTCCAGTCAAATGGGTCCTACAGAGCTTATCCCCCCCCCCCAAACTGCCATCTTGAACCTGAAGATTCTCAGAGGAAAGAGAAGTCACGTGTCTCGACACTTTAAATAGACTATAAATAGCTATTTTGTCATTGTTGGCAACACTGAAGAAACAGGACCAATTACTAGGAACACTGAATACCATTGCTCCGGGCTCATGTATCTCCGACGCTCTACAGAACTCCGTACAGAAAACTCCCGTCAAGGGTCTCATTTTAAGAGTTACACGTTCTACATTATTGATTTTCTTTTACTTCCAAAGAAAATTACAATTTTTAACACATTTCTCTCTGTGAATTGATGCTTTTAAATTTCCTACTTCATTTGAAAATTGTGGAAGAAAGCAGAGTAGAATAAACAGGCTCTTAAAGTATCCAAAAGGAGCTGAAGTAATAGCCAGAGTATTATAAAATCCTAACCTGAGGTAAATCTGTTCTACTGAGCTCACTTCAGCTCTCAGAATGAGGAACCACGAGATTGCCGAGACGCGCCATCCTGGTCCATTAGTTTGTAGAATGCGATAGGACTTCCCGGGACTTGTCCTTGCATAGAACAGACCTGTCTCTTCCTGCCTTCCGCGAGCCTGTCCTCTTCTGAATTTTCCTCCACGCTCAAGGAGGTACGACATTGTATTAAGGAAAAAAATATACTTTGGCTCTGAGAACAAATGCAATGTATATATTTAAAACCATGTATATAAAAATTGGTGCAAACTACTTATGAATTAAATAAAAGAGGAGTGAAGGAAAATGTAGAACTACAACAAGGCTCGCAATCTGTCAGGAGCTGAGCGAGTGCCAGTTTGTGGGCCTCGGGGCTCGGTAGGATTTCTCTGCACAGTGCCAAACTCCAACAATATTGTTATGGTTAGAAAGGAATTTCTCACAAGAGCTAACAAAGGCAGAAGGTCATAAATAAACCCAGCAGGATTGCCTTGTCAGTTCTCATTATTAGCGCTGCAGGCACTGGCTTTTCTATGGGCTTCTTACAGGTTCATTTAAGTGTAAGAGTTCCTCCTTGAAAATTCACAAACTCATAAATAAAATGGTTCCTAATCTAGCAAACAAAAATACTTGAAAAGTAAGTAAGAAAATAAGTAAGCAAGTAAATAAATAAAGGACAGAAGCACGGCCAAGGGCCGAGCTCAGCCCTGCATTTCCGAGAGCTGGAACACCGCAACTCCTGGCCTTAGCACCCCAGCAGTGACCATCAGGATGCTCTGCTTTCCCACCACAAACACAGTCTGCAGAATGCTATCTGGGCAGGAAATGAAGCTCAGCTCCTAAACTGATGCTGACATGTGTTATAAACTGAGGGAAGCGCAGCTGTGTGTGATCATTACTGCAATTATGAAGTGGCATTTAGTGTGAACTTTATTTTGCTGAAGTTTTTACCTAGTAACAAAAAAAAGGCGGTACAAGTCTATTAATGATAGGGAGGGATCTTGATTTTCCGCCATTAAAAAACAGGAATGCGCTAGTGGGTCTCTAAAGGTGGACACTGCCTGTTACCTAAGTCAGATCTACCTCTTGGAGCTCTTATCAGTGCCTCCGAATAGAAAAGAAGATTTAGTTCTGTAATATTTAAAAACTGAGATGCAAATCTCAATTCTTTCTCAATTTTGTATTTGTCTAGTCCAAGAAGAGCAGAGAACAACAAGCTTCCTATTATCCCAATACAGATATTAATTCAAAGGAGAAATGATCTGATCAGCTTGATTCCATTTACTAATAACTCAAAACAAGAATACACTTTCCTTCGACAAGAAAAATACATTTTACAGTGTCATCGATTTTCTTTAAAAAGGAAGAGAAACAAAATTGGTATTTTAAAGTAATATAGCTCATTATTCTTAAAAACAGACGAGAAACACATCAGAAAACACAACAGAAAGTAAAAATCCTCAGTACTGCCACAACGCAGAGCTAGCCCAATTCTAATAGTCTGCCATATCTCCTTCTAGTCCTTTTTCTTACGTAGAGCACAACAGCTGATCTTTAAGCTTGATGTATGCAAAACCAAGTTAGGTACCAAGTGACCTACTTGCCATCCTCTATCAAGAAAGTGAACCTTTTGTTTCCCAGATGGTTTTCAGTTTTATAATTTGTGCGTCTTTTTAATGTAATTGTAAATTAACAACATTATAAACAGCGTTCCACATCTCCTTTCAGCGACCGATGATGGTTTACGGAAGAACAATGCTGTTCTCACAGGCGGGGATGCTAGAATGCGGTTTTGTGTGGTCAGTCAGTCCAAGAAGCTGGGCGAGGAGCACGCACGTGCTACAAAGGAAGGTATATTTGCAGAATTGCTTTTCACTGGCTTGCAGCCTCTCATTACCCACCACTCATGATTATTAGTGTCAAGCTGATGTTGAATTCTTCTCAGAGAAAAGTCTCCGTGTTTGCTTTAGGTTCTGGCAATTGGTCTGTATTCTCAGCATTCAAACAGGATTGCCCTTGAAGAACCTAACACTACTGGTACAAGGGACGTGAATAAATGCTGAAAAGAGGGGAGCTGAAGTGTCTAAGAACGGTAAGAGGCTCAGACAGGCCTTACTTCACACTGGTGGGGAGAACCGGTTCTTTCTGAAACGGCAAGTAACTACATCAACTGTAGCCTAGACAGGAAATCCGTGCTGTTACATCTCCAGTATGCTGCAGATATCAGAGAGTGTTTTTCGGTCAGCAGCTTTATATCCAGGTAGCCCATGGTTGACAATGGTAGGCCAGAAAGATACTCAGGAACTTACTACTGAATATTCTGCCAACAGAAAGAAATAATAAACACAAGGTCCCTAAATTTGACATGTAAAAAAATAAAAGTTTTAGACTATTAGACTATTTTTAGACTTCAACAGCTAATTCATGCTAGTAGTAACCAAACTATACTTCATCAATTCTTAGAACTGTTTAACAGATGATAATGGGGCTCACATACAATACTTCAGGTAGAAACGTGCTAGAAGCATTAAAACATGGGGACAGCAATAATGTAATATACAGCATGGTGACTGTATCATATACTACGGTTAACAGCACTATTTCAAAGTTGCTAAGAGAGTAAATCTTAAAGCTTTCAGCACAAGAAAAATAATTGTGTAACAAATGTACATTGATAGAGATCAGATTTATTGGGATTATTTCAATATATATATAAATATTGAATCATTATGTTGGATACCTGAAACTAATATAATGTTATAAGTCACTTATAGCTAAGTAAATAAATATATATAAAACAACATGGGGAGAGCTTAGTTTGACTCCTTTGGAAGAGAAACACTTATGAGGAACTGTTAGGAAAGTACAGAGTTTTCAGAACTAAAAAAAAAAAAAAAAAAAAGCCACAGTAAACACTCACTCCAGTTCTTTGTTTTTAGAATGTGAAACTGAGGACCAGGGAGACTAAATTATCTACATCAAAACTAGGCCTGGGTTCTACAGACACAGACTACATTAGAATGCAGTTTTCTAGGTGTATTTATTATCAAAATATTACCACTGATATTGACAGCCTCACCCCAGAGCTGAAAGGACAGGGAGAGAGAAGGAGAGAGGGAGAGGGAGGAGGGAGGGGGGAGCAGAAAAGGACAGAGGGCGAGGGAGGAGGGAGGGGGAAGAGAGAAGGAGAGAGGGAGAGGGAGGAGGTGGAGAGAGAGGGGAAGAAGGGAGGAGGGGGGAGAGGGACAAAGGGAGAAGAGAACGCATGCATGTGCGCTGGTCACCAGAGCACCCCTAGACCTACTCAAGTGCATTTTCTAATAGCTATTATTTTACACTGTGTATTGAGGTACGTGCCTCTATCTCAAAATCCCATTTCATTTAGTAAATAAGGACATGACTCTGTAAGTGACAAAACCATGTAGCAGAGATGCCCCAATTTGTGTTAATAGCAGGATACAGTTTAACAGATCCTTTGGTGATTTAAAACAGACCTTTTCTTTTCTCATTTCTAGCCTTTGGTGTGTCTCACACAATGTTTTCTCTAGTTCTCCGATTTTTCAAACTTATAAATGTGTTCACTCCATCTCCTTGTGGGTGAGTCACAACAGCTGTCACGCGCAGGCCCATAAACAAGAGACCATAAAGTGGCACCACTGAGGACGGCCAACTCCCACAGCCACAGACAGAATCCACACATCCGCTTACCTCGTGACCTCAGCTGGGCAGGACGCCCGCTTCCAACACAGCAAAGGAATTCATGATTAAATTCAGAGGGAATCCAAACAGCAGTAAGGTAAATGTATTTTATCACTTAAACTGATAAAGGATCTGATTTTTTTCATTCTGTCTGATGACTGCCCACAGGATTCACGGAGGGAAACAGAAGAGGAGCAAACTGTGAAGGCAGACTGTTTTGTGAAATCATGATCCATGAAATATACCATCTGTGATCTAGCACAGTTCTCAACCTACAATGGATCCCTAGTGCAATTTGATACGATAAATAGTTTATTTTATAGAGTTCTGAATTCTGAAGTATGTGTAATTGTTTTAGGTCTTAAACATATGGGATACAGCTCAAACCGAATTTAAATTCCTGAGGACAGAGGAATTAACCAGCACCTATGGAAGAGCTGGTCAGGTGTAATGCATGGTGACATATCACAGGCCACAAAGGCAGGAAGAAAAAGAGGAATAAGGAGGGACAAAGAAAAGGGGAGAAGGGAACAGAAGCCAGAGAATATGAGAACGATATAAGATGCATGACAAACGTTAGAAGAGTTTCTGATGAGTGAATGGCTCAATGACTACATGTGGGAAATAAAGCAAGACAAGTAGACAAAACTTCTGGCAGATGTGACAAATAATATTATTAAAGATTTTTAACCTATCACTCCTGAGCTAAATAGTGTGGAAAATTCTACACATGCATTTAGGCCAGGGAGCACCTTTGTGAGAAGCAGGAAAAAGTGGCATTCCGGGCAGACGCGGCCCCGCAGAACCACGGTGCCCCTCTGTGGAAGAACACTGCACCCCTTTCTCAGCAGAGTGTCAGCCCCATCTGTTCCCGCCCACAGTGAGTCCTAGCTGCACAGTCATGGTGACCTCCTCCTGGCACCACAGCCGCCAACTACTTACCTAGTGAATGAGGAGCTGGTGACGCGAGGATTAGAAGCTAGGATTAGAAGCATGGTCTTTGTGGTCTGAACTTAGTTCACTTCTTTCTTCTGGTAATTACTAGCCACTCAGCCTTATATACATCACTCAGGCTCTCAGAGGCCTGAATTTCTTTACTGAGACACTAGTCTAAGTGGTTAAATAATATAAAAGAAAGCACTTGGAATAGTGCTTGGCAAATAGTGAGAGTATAGTAAATGATAGCTATTATCATTTTATCTTTTTATCCAAGCCATTTTGTCACTTAATCTTGACAGCAGTCTCATTAGGTAGGGTCAACCAAATGCATTTTATACATAAAAATATAGGCCATAGGTTCAGAGGGTGAGGTGGGCCACGATTCCAGTGTAGTTCTCGGATTTCGAAGCCCATGGTACGTCCACCACTCTGATCCTTGTTCTTCTCCTTCTTGTTACCGTTTCTACTCCCATGCCAAACAAAGGAAAAGACAAGAAAAAGCCAGAGTAAAAGAAAAAAATGGTACTCTACCAGTGTTTCCACAACATTCACTGTTTTTCTCGAATGAAAATCATTTAACAATCCCAATGAATCTTCTTTGTCTCCTAGCGAAAAAATTCTTAGTTTTGTTTTGATAAAAAAATGAAAAATTTCCCCACTGCAATTAGCTTCCAGATTTTCCTTTGGAACAGAAAGTAGCAAAATACCACCATCAGTATTTCAACAAGAGGACTAAATGCGATCTATTCTTTGGAAAAAGCACAATCCGGAATCCAGATACAAGCTACCTGTTAAAGACCGTAATAACATCATGCAAGCAGCATGGCGTTTGGGCCCCAAAATGTCATTAGAATTAAGACTCCCTTGATTTAGATATCTAATGGAAGATATTTTAAAACTAACATGCATTACTTGTCAGGACAAATATAAAATTTTGAGATTATATACTATCCACAGAAAATAGTAATTATGTAAGGAAGACCACCACAAACACCACTGAAAAGAACTGAACTATAACGTCCCTTCTGTTCTGGAATTCTTAGAAGCTAACTTTTGAGTATTGAATTCCAATGCAAAGGAAAGAATACTCTCTTCTGTGACATCGTCACTTCTAAAATTTCTTTTAACAGCTACATGACCGTGAAAACCAATGTTGATATACATTGCTTGAACGAGGTTTCTGTTTTCTTTGCACAAAACTTTTTAACATTTTTAACTGGAGGGATAAGATAATATAATACTACTAAATGAAGAATGGCTTCCCATGAGTACCCACTGACTCTCTGAAATATCACTGACTTTTATTTGGGATAGTGGTTACCCTTGGTGGGGGCTGAGGGATGGATGGAGTCATGATGCAGAGGGGGCACAGAGGGCTTCCGGGGTCCAGGTGGTACCTTCTGAACTGAGTACTGATGATACAAGCCGGTTCACTGAGGAAATGTATCAAGCTGCACATTTCTAACTCGTACCCTTCCCTTACAATATAGTATTTATACTGAAAAAATGGACTTCAAGACAATAACCCCAGAGCCACTTGTCACGACAGAGGAGAAAAAAAGGAAATAAGAGAAAACAAACCAGACAATCTCTGGGATCCTCACAGCCCTATCTCATCCTGAGAGATTAGCAGGAACACGTGCTACACTCCTCTTCAGTATTCTCCCTGCTTTCAGAAAAGCAAGAGTCCAATTTAAACGGAAGTTCCTGTGGGTAGGTAATGGTTTGACCCCTGATCCCACTACCACAATTGTTCCAATTCTCTAATGATTTCCCTGCAGGGTTCATTTACCAGTTCTGGGTCAAAGACCAACATGCCCATGAAGTCAAGGGTCGACAAAAGCAGTGCTTGAGGTATTTGAAAGAACTGTACCATAAAGGCACGTTTCATCAATTAGAGATGGTTTTTGAATTAAAATAAAAGGAAGTCTAAGCCACAATATTGTCATCCTTTACACTGACACATTCACAGGCATACACATACCGAGTGAGATATCCGCACGGAAGCACAGAACCACTATCATGTGAAGCCAAAGTAGTACTAGCAAAAAAAGGGACAATTTTACTTTATTATCTTTAGTAGTGTTATATTCGAGAGCTTTTTCCATTTGCCTCATAGATTTTCCTTTACGTTTCCATTAATTTGAACTTCCTTTCACTTCTGTTCCTCAGGACTTTGAACAATATGGTTAACGATGGATTAGACAGGGACTCAGAGGTAAATTTCCCCAAATATGATAAACTAATGCTGTAGTAATCTTTTTGCTGAAGCACTACCTTACTGCTTTCATATTCATAAATACAACTACTTGCAAATAATAATTTCTTTCTTAAACAACATGTCTCAGTTCAATACAAGCTTAAGTTGGTGCAAAAGCTCTTTTTGAACTTGAAGGTGGAGTAGTTTTTTTTTGAGTTAAATTCAGTTCTTAATAAAAGAACTTAAGATACATAATTCCCTCTACTGTTATTTGTACAGAAAAGGAAGGAGAGAGAGAAGACACCAAAAGAAAAAAAAAAGAGAGAAGAGAGGGAGGGAAGGGAAGAGCTCAAGCTGGAAGAGGAGAAGGGAGAGCAGGAAGAGTTTCTGTGAAAGAAGAATCGTCACACACGGGAGGCAGGACAGAAGGGATTGGATTATGCCAGGGTCATATCTCCACGGTGCCTTCCATTCAGACTAGCAGTTAGGATGTGGAGGCCGTGGGGCTCTTCAGGCGAACAGCAACTGAGGAAGCATTTGGAAGCCTTTCTGTGAATCCAGCCAGCAGTGTACATCTCCCACTTGACTAAACTTTGGATTGGGTTACAAGTACTTATGAATGAGAAGGTCCGGAAGAATGAAAATTAAAACAAATTAAAAGTCTTCCTAGTGAGCAACACTATACTTGAAACACAAAAGAAATGCTATGAAGAATGTTTCTACATCATTAGAAAAACAGAACATAGCTTCTAAATGTTTGATTTTGCTCTCCAGAATTACAAATGGACACAGCTAAGTAAGCTTTCTGGAGAAATGGGGTTGAGATTCTCAACATTTATAAATATGTGAAAAACAATTACTATTGTTCAGTAGATACATGTAAAATTACCTTAAGGAGCAAGGTCAACTCCTGGGCTAGCAATACCCTTCTATATTCGTACCAGTTGTACTGACCTATCATCACAAAAACTTAATCAAATGAAGGGCTGATCAACATTAGAAGCAAAGAAAAAGAAGAATCACAGAGGCTCCATAAGGCAGAGCGGACGATGGGAGAAGCAAGCCAGTGACCATCTCTGCATGACACTAAAGCACGGAAAGCCAGCCTGGAATGCCTACCGGGCAAACCAAGGTGTCTGGCTATCCTAGTCCAACACTGCAGAACCTTCAAATTATTTAACTATCCCACATCCTGATGCCAAACTCAAAGCAACCTCTTCCCGGCTAGGTCTGCCACCGGGAAGACCACTGCCTTGCCAATCAGGGTGGCCCGTGAGTCCTTTCCAAAGAGACGGTTCATCCACGTCTTGGTATCTTCCTGGCAAAATTGCTTTCTGAGCCTCCCAGAATAGAGACTCAAACCCTGGACTTATGACGCACATTTGCTGAAGTATTGTTACCCTGTGATGAATCAGGAAGAACTAAAATTCCACTTGCTAACACTCTGGCCATGTGGAAGTTCTAGAAGGAACAGATTATCAGATCTACCCACTGGCATTAATTTCATACATAACAACCATTACAAATACAATTAGGAAATGTGACTTGTTGAAGTACATTTAACAAGAGTTTTACATTTTACATACTTTTTGTTAACTCACTATTGCCTGATAAATTAATATATTGTTCTGTCACAGACTCAGTTCTCACAGTAATGTGGAATTAAACTCACTCTGCTCAGACCAATCACTAATAAAATAGGACAACCATCTAAAAAAAATCTCTAACAGAGAACAAAATGGCCCCTATGATAATAAGAATCTTGGTGGAGTGGAAAAAAACATTGGCATTCTATTACTAGCTATGTGTCCCTACTATCAGTTACCTAACCCCTGAGCCTGTTTCTTCGTTTGTAAAAGTGCATTATACCATCTGCCTGTTAAGGTAGTATTATAAAGGAAAATACGCATGGGAAATACTTTGCAAAGTAAATGTTAGCTCTCTCCTACTTTCCACCCTTACCCAATATTCCATGCTGGAATGAAGAAAAGATTGATGGCTTCACCTGGGCCAGGAGATATTCTGTCCTGAGCCACTTGTTGTTATTGTTAAGATTCAAAAATGTTTTTGTTTTTTCTATTTTTTTTAAAGGATGAGCCACCATATGAAATATTCTCTATATTCTTTAAACCTCAGAGCAAGGATGATCCAATTGGACCCATCCATCCTCATTCTGAAATCAAACTTATTTCTTTAAAACACATTTTAAAACATTATCAGATTAACAGATGCTTTGTATAAAACAACAAACGTCATGGAAAAACACAAGGTGAGAGAGAATCCTGGTCAGACCACTGTCACCAGTTTTTCCTGCACCCTTCTTGTACTTTTTATGAATATACCAGTAGGAGCTTTAAAACCAAACTCAGGTCTACAGCTACTCACAGCAATTAACAGACAGAAAAACAGAAATGGAAGAAAACAACAGCAACAGGAAACAAAAGAATCAAATATCACAATGATGTATTTGGAAAAAGAGACTCAGCTTATCACGATTGCTATGTCAAACATTTGGATATCTCTGAAAAGCGACGGTCCACAGTGACTATCTTTAGTCCTTTCTTATTTACTGTCTCACTTTTGCCACTACAAACTCAGTGTTTATTAGATGCTGGAAAAATTTACTATGGTGTCTCTCTCATAAAAATATTTTTCCACCTACAATATGTTATGAGCTTGGGAAGTCTAGCACAGACACTCCGCTTTCATGGTCCTTAACTGGGTTGTCTGAAAAACAAAACCAGATTTTATACGTTGTAAAAGAGTACAGAAAAGGTTTAATCAGCTATCTTTAATTTTTGGACTATCATTTAAAGACTGGCACAGAGTAGACACTCAATATGAATGGATTAGGGTTATCAAATAAGATATGGGAACCAAGTTAAATTTGTGTTTCAGATAAACAAATTTGCTAGCATTAAGTATGTGCCATGCAATATTTGGGACTCACTTCTACTACAATTTTATACGTTGCCTTTCTTTTTTTTTTTAAGATTTTATTTATTTGTCAGAGAGACAGAGAGGCAGGGAGAGCGCACAAGCAGGGGGAGCAGCAGGCAGAGGGAGAGGCAGGCTCCCTGCTGAGCAAGGAGCCTGATGTGGAACTCAATCCCAGGACCCTGGGATCCTGACCTGAGCCCTAGGCAGAAGCTTAACAGACCAGGCGTCCCTCATTGTCTCTTTGAAATTCAAATTTAACTGGGTGATCTGATTTTCCTTCCCGAATCTGGAAATCCTCAGATAGATGGATGGAAAAAGTCATAATAACTAGGAGTTAAAATACCCGAGTCCAATCTGCAGATCCACCAGCAGCTGTGAGACGTTAAGCAGGTGATTTACCCCTTTGGTGCTTCTGTGTTATCCTCTATGAGATGGGGACGAGACCTGCCACAGCTACCTTGCAGGGCTGATGTGAGGCTCAAATAATAGGGGGGTAACAACAGCAGCAACAAGCACAGAGCCTTTGGATGTGCTGGGCGCCGTTCCAGGGGCTCTCTATGAGGAACTCATGCAACTTCACGACTGTGAGGTGTTTACTGTTTTCTCATTAAAAATTTTACTATTGGGGCGCCTGGGTGGCTCAGTTGGTTAAGCATCTGCCTTTGGCTCAGGTCCTGATCTCCAGGTGCTGGGATCGAGCCCCGCATCTGGCTCTCCGCTCAGCGGGAAGCCAGCTTCCCCCTCTTCCTCTGCCTCTCCCCCTGCTTGTACTCTCTCAAATGAATAAAATCTTTAAAAAAAAAATAAAATTTTACTATTATATATATTCATTATTCAAACAGTTAAACAAGGTAAATTCAAGGTAGCCAGGCATCAGAGTCTATGCTCTTAATTTACTGTTGTAGAAGTAAAAATATCCGGGTGCCTGGGTGGCACAGTTCGTTAAGCGTCGGACTCTTGACTTTGGTTCAGGTCGTGATCTCAGGGTCGTGAGATACAGCCCCACTTCCCCTCTGCACTCAGCACAGAGTCTGCTTGAGTTTCTCTCTCCCTCTGCTCCTCCTGCTTGTGCTCTCTCTCTCTCAATAAAATAAATAAATCTCAAAGATTTATTAAAGATTTATTAAATCTTTGAGATTTATTTATTTTAGAGAGAGACAGTGTGCATGAGCAGGGGGAGGTGCAGAGGGAGAGAGAGAAGCAGACCCCCCCACCGCTGAGCACAGAGCCTGATGTCACCCAGGTGCCCCATAAATAAAATCCTTGAAAAAAAATAAAAATATCATAACACATATGTAAAAAGATACACAAACAGGAGATGTTCTTAATACTACTAAAGATTAGAAGAAATTAAACTATGGTCAAAATAAATTAATTATCTCAGGTGGGGGACAGCCTGAGTGAAGAGCTATAAGGAGAAGAGATGGACCCCACCCCCCTCTCCGCTCAGTCCAGAGGCTTCCTCAGAGGAGGGCTGGGGAACATTCTTTAAGAAGGCTACAAATGAAAAAGACCAGCGGCTCCGTGGGGAAGAAGCTGTAAAAGATCATTTATGAGTTAACTAACCATAGATGGACAAAATTAACCTTGGTGTGGACAAGGGATTTGCTGAGATGGAAAGGAAGGACAGAGCTCAGAGAAGCTGAGAAGAGCAAATTAGCAGGGGGTTAAGGACTGAATCAAAATTTGTAAAATAAGCCCTTACTAGATATTTACTGCCATCTCAGGATTTTGAATGTGTGCTAAGGCAGCATGGTGGGGCCACTGAGTGCGATGAGAAAACGAGAGAAGTCGAAAAAGACATATTTCAGATTGTGCCCTAAGGATATTAAAATGCTGTAAAAGTAAGTTTAACCCTGTATTTGTAACCAGGTAGAAACTTTCTTGTTGTGTGTGAATTTGTTTTTAATGAAAAGTATAGTTTAAGAAACATTACTACCGAAGCAGCTGAATATCAGAAAATGATTTTTTTCTTCCAATGACCACAGATCTTGGGATTTTACATTTATCAAACTGAGCGTGTAATGCACGTGTTCATACAGAAATAGAGTATTTGGTAAATAATTCTTTTTACTCCAGATAATTACCCGAGCCTAAAAGATACACATGATGCATTCTATATACGATTATAAAGCCAAAAATCTAACATTCTCTGCTATAATATCACGTTTCTGAATCCAACACTGAGATGTACTATACGTAATTAACTTTAAGAACTGTTTTTATCAACTGATGGGTTGTCTTTACAGATGTGAACTTATCAATGTTCTGTTTAGTGTTAGTATCTAGACAAGGAGTTGGCAGCAAAGTTCCTGTTTCACTAATTACATTCTTTTCCAAAAATTCACTCCGCCTGGGTGTCCAGGTAATTGCAATTAAGGCAGGAATCTGGTAATTACAAATTCAAGTGCCCTGCCAGGAACAATACACGTCCTCTTGACGTGCTGCCCACAAGACCTAATTCACTTGGAAAGGACAGACACTGATGTGAAGTGGCAGTGTAGATGTTGATTAAGCAACAAGCACTGAAATAAATTTCTCCCCTCATTGTTCTCCCTAAAACCAAATGCCCTGTATCTCATTTAAGCTCCCAAAACGCCTTCTGTGAATTCTCAGACACGTAAGCAACAGCAGAATCACTAACACTCAAAAAGGTTGCTCGCTCTCTCACAAAACCTTTCCAGGCCAGGAAGGGGTCTTCAAGGCCACATGGTCCAGCCAGGCAGCAGAGCTGGGGTACGAGAAGTTAAGCGTCACCGTACCTTCCTAATCATTACATCCCAGGCTTTCCACAGGGCCAGCCCATTGAAAGGATTAATAAATGTTGAATGAACTAGTCTCAGAACGCGTCCACTCTAATCTCAGAAAACTTTTTGTAAAATATAAGAATAAACAGTTTTCACTTACCAGAAAACTTTTTGTAAAATATAAGAATAAACAGTTTTCACTTACCAACTGACTAATTTCCATTAAATTAATCAAACCGTATCTTCAATAAGCCTCAAATTTTATAGTATACTACTGAATATTTACGAACAAATTCATTATGCAATGAAGGTTTCAGGCAGGAAAGCAAAAAACAAACATGTAACTTTTAAACTATCCGTTTAAAATGCAATGACTTCGTTTGGCTGATTATTTTATCTAAAACATTTTCTAGCTAATGGAGTAATTTTACCAGTTTCTTTTATTCCTGACACCACATAAATCTATTATATAACAAGCTGCTCTAAATGATAATGTAAAACTTCAATTTATACGACAATTTACTATTTCCTAAGCAATTCCACATTTTCTCATTTCGTTCTAAAAGGCTAAAGATATACAACTAATCAATAGATCCTCTCCAAATCCAGTCTTTCTTATGTTTTTTTTTTTTTTTTTTTTTTAAAAACAAAACCCATTTCCAAGCTGGAGCACCTCTGGTTATGTCTCATCGTGCTGAAACGTGATGAAAATCCAGGCAAGGTGTTCGAGGCCCTCCAAACTCTTTCTGACTAAAGTCACTGTCCCCGGCCAAATTTATCTCTACATTCCTGCCTGTCTGTGACACTGCTCTCCAATGGCACCATGTCAAATGCCATTCAAAGCCGCATGGCCCCAGATCACACTGACTTCTGCCCTTATGGAGCCTTGCTCCAACATGGCGGTCCCATTGCTCTACGGGCACGGAATTGTCAGTGAGAGTTGAAACCGTGTGTTAGTCATCTGGTTTCCTCCATGCCCAGCACAGGGTGGGGGAGCTCCGAGTCTGCGTGCAACAGCTGCCTCCTCTGTGACCACGAGGCCTGCTCCTGTTTAACAGCGGGTCATCAAAAGACAGCCTGCAGAACAGTAGCAAATAAGTACCCAGCACAGGGGTCGGCATCAAGTAATTCAAGAAATAGTTGCTAATAAGACTTTAGAGAGAAGCCTGGTGTGGTTCAGGTAGGTGCGTGAGCATACCCCACTGTCCTAACCCCACTGGAGGCAAGGGGAGGGCGCTGGTGGAGAGGAAGCTGCGGGGTCAGATGGAACAAAGACTTGGCTGCTTTGGCTCGTATGTAAGTGGGTATCTGTCTTGCCATACTATGGCCACGGCTTTTCTTAAATGCTGTGTTCGTTCACCTTACAGTCACACAGCTTCCCCCAAAGTGTAAATCCATAAAACACTCCATTAAAACTTCTAAAGGTCTGCAAGAGAAACAAAATTCATTAGTAATTTTCATGCCAACATGAGTAATTCCTCTGTTCTATTAGAAAACCACCCTAATCTAGCTTTGGAGTAGACTGTTGGTAACATGGAGCCTATCTAATATTAATCCTACTAAACTTCTGAGTCTAGAATCAAGTGTAGTATATAGTTTTTACTTTTTAAAACTATTTGTCACATTTTCAAAATCCAGGTGACTTTAAAAGCAAACCATTAGAGATCTGCTTTGCATCCGACTGTCTAAAGTTGTGGCCCAATGGACTTCCTCCACCAAAAGGATTCAAACCAAGTACATAAAAATCCTATTCAAACTATATTATTTTTTTCTTTAAAGTAATTCCGAAAGGAATCAGGTGTTGGCAAAGAAATTCAAAATATCTTCACATGGGTATATAATTTTAAAAGGATAAGCTTGATTTTTTAAAAAGACAAAAGATAATTTGGGTTTTTTACTTGTTATATTTTATCTGGGCCTAATCCATAGAATTTGTAAAGAAAAAATACTGAATTCTTTAAACATTACAACAAAACCGAATTTCATAAGCCACATTTCCCCTTGTATACTCCAGAAATGATTAGTCAAATCTGAATGTCAAAATGGTGACTTTGTAAAATATTAAGAGAAAAAAATTTTTTCTTAGCATTTCAAGTCTATAAAACTAACCAGAATCACCAGACTTCCTGTTCTATAATTGGCATGCCTGTGAAGATTCCTGAGATCATAACCAAACACATCTACTGGAAGAAGAAATTGAGATCATCAAAACCTTTCAACAGAAGCAGTGGAAACAGAACTGCAGCCTGTTCTCCCCCGACCCTAGAACTACATCAATTGCACAGTTAGAGTCTATAGTAAGAAATTACTTCTCTTGCTCTAGAGCAAAGCCTCAGGAGCTAACAATACAGGAAGTAACACTGCTGTTATGATGGATAGCTCTGTTAACGGTGCTTATCATTTATTTTCAATGTTGTCAGTCAAATATGTCCTATTCTATCCCACTTTCATTTTTCCATTTTTTAAAAATTCGAGAACACTTTGAGTACATGCAGAGGAAGGTTTTTCATCCTTAAAATCTGACAGCAAATGTGAATCACTAACTGTGGCAGGCAGAATTCTAAGAGGACCCCCAAGATGCCTGGTCCCTGGGTGTCCGTATTCTGCTCAATTCCCTCCCCTGGAATGTAACACCAAGTATACGGCAATGCTTCTGTGATTATGCCTCACCGTAGGGCAAAAGGGATTTTGTAGATGTAAATAAGGTCCCTAAACAGCTGACTCTGAATTACTAAAAGATTAACCTGGGTGGATCTGGCCAAATCAGGTGACCCATTAAAAGAGGAGGGAGAGATGTGAAGCAAGGGTCCCGCCAGCCCAGTGTTGTGGAGAGGGGACCATCCCTGGGAGTGGCCAAGGTTGATAACCAGCAAGGAAGTGGGGGTCTCAGAACTAGCACCACAAGGAAGTGAATTCTGTCAACAACCAGTGAGCCTGGAAGAGCACCCGAACCTCAGAAAACCAAAGCCTCAACAGTAACTCCATCTCAGTCTTGTGACACCCTGAACAGAGGACCCAGTAACTCAACTGCTGACTCCTGGCAACTGTGAGATAATTCATGGGTGTGATTTCTAGTCACTAAATTTGTAGTCATGTGTTACTCAGTGGTAGAAAACTAATACATTAGCCACTTACCTTTCCTTTCACATCTAACCAGAAGGTCCCCCTGTGAGAATTTTTAAATTTTCCTTTTTAAAAAGTTAGTTCTCCATCTTTATCAAGAAAGTTATAGTTCAATTTAAGGAAGAAAACAGATTGCAAAAAGATATCACAGGGAATGCTAACGGCTTGAAATTTAAGGTAGTTATGATGTTTATGTTTTCTTTTTAAAGCAAGAATTCTGAGCAGTTATTCCCAAGGGAACTTTGTGCAAGTTCTATAGGATAATTTACGTGACAAAGACACAAACAAAAAGCATTACCTTAAGAAGAAAATCAAAACCACAAAATAAGATAGGTAAAACAATCATTATTCTCTAGTAACTGATTAATGACCCGTATCTTTTCTAGTGGCACATTACTGACGACCTGACTTGATGCAAAAGGAAAAGTCATTACTTGGTATTTCTTAAGAAAACGAATGAGTGCTGAAGAAGACAGCAGAGGGAACACAATGGAAATGGCCTCCACGTGCTCGCAGCAGGAACTGCGCCCTGCATGTGCAGTCCCCACTGGGTGTCCTCCTGGAGCCCTCCATCGCGTCCCGAAGCCTGCTCGAGGCCGAGTGGGAGAGGCTACTCTCGAGAAAGTACAGAAAGGAGGTGCATGCTTCCCAACAGTTAGCTGTGCTCCCTCCTAAGCATGTTTACGCGACGCGTTCCTCCAATTAGAAAACGGAGTAAAATATGGAACCAGGTGATGAGCAAAATGTAAAAAGAGAGAAAACCCTGACTCTCCTTAGATGACTAACTGGCTCAAACACTGCTGTAGGACCAGGTATGGCTGAGACAGCTGGAGAGACGGATGGAGGAGGCACCTATAATATACATCTGTATGTCCTGTGCTGAAACAAAACGCACAACGTATGTACCACTTTTCAGTGGTTTCTGTTTTAGCCAGCTCGAGCGCTCACACGGGTCCTAGGGACCTCCAGTAAGCAGGCGTACGCCTCTTCGCCCTTGCACAGTGCCGTGTGCACAACTCCTTTCCGAAAGGCCGTGCTCACGATGCAAGAGCCACTCCACGGGCATCAAGGGAAAAGCCAGGGTTTGGAGGCTGTCCTCCCAGGAGCTTCACTGCCAACCCTCCACGTGAGGAAGAAGGACCCCATAATTGCTCATGCCCTCATTGGCAATAATACTATAATCATATTTAAAATTTTATCTTAAAATACATTATTTTAAAATGTGATAACTCATCACCATTAAAAAAACCACTTCAACTGGGCAGTAGGGGTATTAAAAGATGCTAAAGACATTTAAGAAAGTCCGTTCTATGCTGCCTCGTATTATAAACCTCAGTTTCAAGATAAGGCATTTCCAAGGGGAAGAATTTAATCCGATGTAAGGCATGGTGACATCACAGTTCCCAGGCCTCAAGCGTACAGAACAACTTCACGCTGTTGTAAATCAAATCTACGTTAAGTCAAGGAAACAACAAAAAGCCACAAACACGATTTTCCTTCAGACCATATTAAACAAAGCAAACCTTTCAAACTAAGGACCTTGAAGAATCATTTTTACATTCAAGTGATGAGCCTTAGAGCCAAGATCTAGGCACAATGTCTCAGGATTGAGTAACTGCCTGGAAGGCAGGAAAAACAGCAAGCTTCTAGGCCTAAGAGAAAAGATGTACTAAATGGAATAGGTTTGTATATTACTCTTTTTATACTACTGATGAGAAAAAAATCAAGACACCACGCCCTGAAGTGCTGCCGCTGTCTTTCATTATGGGGTGAGCGTAATGTGCTGTTAACTAAAACGGGATGTTCTGAATCGGTGTACCTGATGTTTCTAAAACTTAGGTACCGTTAAGCACCGTTGTTTGCTTACAAGTTGCTGCGTTTGTCCTCACCTTGTCCATTTCATTTCAAGTTCTTTGAGACGAACTGCATCTTTTCCTGTATAACTCCTACTTTGCCTTGCAGGACGCTCTACAGAAGCACCCTTTGAAGATGAAATCTACCTGAGCAAGTAAGGAAGCTACAACAGTCTACTTCAGGATTCCAAGAAGGATAGCGATTAAAAACAGTCATACGGAAACTGCACTTTGTTTCAGAAGGAATGTGCAGAAGAGGTGCCAATTAGATTGGGGGAAAGCGATCAGCTCCAACAAAACTTATGTGAGTAGCAGAGTGCAGCATCTGTCTACAGTTGACATCCATTTCAATAGGCCAGCTTTGCTCTAGACAGATCCATTACCACTCAATAACCCGGTGGAAAGCCATTCCCTGATAAATTCTGCTATACCAGACGAGCCACATAGGCTCTGAGAAGCTGGACTGTCTGGAGATAATTCAACAATATAGGAGGGTCATTTGCTTCATTTGACAAAAAAATACAACTTCTGCTATTCAACCCGGATTTCCATTGCTTCAAGTACAAGACAAAACTGCACAGTTGGGGACAACACTTTCCTACATCATTATCGGGTAAAGTAGGATGTGCTGGCAAGCCGGCAATGTGTGCAATGCCTCAACCCTCAGTCTGTCACAGTCTGGTTCTGCGCACTGCCATTCTAACTACACAGTCAAAATCATTACCTCTGAAATGCACAAAACTAAAATAAAGCTAAATACTAACACCGAATCACGTAAGTAACCATGCAGATTACAACGGAGTATGTTTAAGTACTTTTGTGAAATACAGACACAAGATCATATGTGGGTGTGACAAAAGGAAACCATATGAAAGGGAAAATACCACTCTTTCCTTAATTTTTTCCATAAAAATACCAATACGTAAATGCAGAGCATATGAGGACCGTCCTGCCATATGAGGACTGACGGCCTTAGATCCTGCCACTCAAGGAGCAGTTGGGCACTCTCTCGCTAATTATATTATTACATTCTCCTCGTGTTATAAATATTCATTTTTTTTTTCTTGGCTTCCTCTGCTTGCATTTACTGAAAGGTGCACAGGCACGAGGAACGTAGATACCTCTAAGCTAACATTCAAAAGGTAAGAAGCATGAAATTCAGAATTGTTGCACGTTACGTTTTGGTATAACCTAAAACACTGTATGAATTTAAGAGGTTACAAATCACAAATATTGTCATCTCAAAGAGAAACAATCCCTTTACAATTCCTTTTTTGCTTAATAGGAGAATCTATTGTATACTCTCCTTCTTATTATTATTTACTGAACTCTAAGCTGCATTTTTTGTTAATATTTAAATTGATAAAGCAAGCTGCCTGGATCTAGTTTCGTTGTGCTCATTTCTATCTGCTGCTTTAGTCTGAGGCACATTTTCCTTTATTTCACTTTTCCACAAGCCATAAAAAAACTCATTTCTAATTCATCCGTTCGTTCAGCTTAACCTCTCTTCTCAGCAATTAAAGCACTCTGCGCATCCCTCATCTATCACACAGCCAGCTAAATAATGCATTGCGTCCCCCGCTCATCTTTTATCATCCCAAATGACAGGTATTAGCATATCTCCCCAGTCAATTACAGTGCAGCGGAATAATCACAGCATAATTGGGCGAAAGCCACTCTAATCACCAACCCTGCAAACTCGCAGAATAAAAACTGAGTGGCAGTTCAGACAGGCCTTGCTCTTGTCCATGACTCCAGCCAACAAGCCTGGCAGATCTCCATTTCCTCCCCTTTCAAACTTATCCTTTGGGGAGGTCAACTTCTCCATAGGTCCCACGTAAAAGAAAAGAACGTGTACATATGTGCACGCAAGTGGGAACTATTTACAACTTGCACATGCATGTGTTTATTAATACTTGTGATTCTAGATGTTTGCACATACTATTAAATAGCATAGAATGAAAATGTCTGTCAATCAGAAAACAAAGTCATGTCAGGAATATGATGTCATCAGGAGTTCTATTTGGAGCTCAAATTAAGATAAAACAAAATATTAAATTTTTTATAAAGATTAGTTATTGACTGTCAAAATTGAAGCCCTTCTAGTGTCTACACGGTGGAGGTTATCTTCTGTATCTTTTGTTTTAATGATTTATTTATTTATTTCAGAGAAAGCGAGACCTCGCGAGCAGGGGGAGGGGTAGAGGGAGAGGGAGACAAGCAGACTCCCCGCTCAGCAGGGAGCCTGATGCAGGGCTTGACCCCAGGACCCTGAGATCATGACCTAGCTGAAATCAAGAGTCAGAGGTTTAACCAACTGAGCCACCCAGGCATCCCCATCTTTTTTTTTTTTTTTTTAAAGATTTTATTTATTAATTTGACACAGAGAGACAGCCAGCGAGAGAGGGAACACAAGCAGGGGGAGTGGGAGAGGAAGAAGCAGGCTCCTAGCGGAGGAGCCTGATGTGGGGCTCGATCCCAGAATGCTGGGATCACGCCCTGAGCCGAAGGCAGACGCTTAACGACTGCGCCACCCAGGCGCCCCATGGCATCCCCATCTTCTGTATCTTCTTTCTAAATTATTCATTTATCACAAGAAATAATTTTAATTGAATATGTATTGTGATACTACAATAGCATATGACAATTTTCTAAAAATTATGACGATATTAAATATAATTTAACAATTAAGATGATTGAAGAAAACAAGTTTACTTGTTTATAAGGGACTAAAAATTAAACGAGACAATAAGACTATAATGTGAGAAATACAGAATTACAAATGTAAGATACAATAAATATTTTTTTTAAATTCTGAGAAATGTTCAGGAAATCTTGAATGTATTTTTAGAATACTTTTATAAGTTTACTAATTTTACCATGATATTTATTGTGCACTATCCCATCTAGGCCTATATCTAATTCTCATTTTAAATAATATGAACTCATTTGCTGCTCCATTCTTCACCTCCTCTCCCCCTCAATGAGATACAAAAAAAAAAGTCATTCTGAAATGAAAATTTAATTTGGGGAAGAGTGGAGGGAGGTTAAGAGGAATTTCTTATAAAAACGTACGTGGCTCCTTAGGAAGCAGCCAATTAAGTGCTTTAAAGTGCCATGCATAGCTAGAAGAAAATGAAATTTTCTGCAGGATTTCATCTGCTCTGTCTCAATCACAGTGAGCAGGGGCCTATGGCTCCCTGTACTTCTTTTCCCTTCCTCGCACTCTTTTCACATGTCTGTCTAAGACCAAGGGAAACCCACCCCTGAGGTGGGCTGTGGCCTGGGGAGAAGGCGTCCCTCAGCCAGAGGCCAGCGTCACCAGTGGAGCTGACTCCCTGGGCAAAGTGGGCAGGGAGTACCAGCAGCAAGTCTCAGTGACTCGGCACACGGGCACACACCATCGCTGCACACTGCACGGACGCTTGGGCCGGGCACGAGTGAATAAATTAGACACGGCAAAACTCTCTGCTTAGTGACACGACACAATAGTAGCCACGACACAAACGGAATTCAGGAAAGTAGGAAAATAAGCCATTTTTGCTATGAAACAAACAAGATCTATTTATTACTTTTATTATTCAGAATTTATGAGATTTTCAACCTCAATTCTGTCAGACAATTCAGTCCTTCAACACACACAAAGACACTAAAACAATTATCCAATATCAAAAAGCCAACTGTCAAAAGACCAGAGTCTAAGCAGAATTTAGACACAACAAATAGTCTCCCAGACTTTTTCTTGCTTTCCAATCCTGTTATTTTTAAATTATAATATGAAATGTTTTATTTGCATTATTACTTCAAGAACCCTGCATGTATTTTTGTTGGCATATCTTTGCAAATGTACCCAGAGGATACATTACTTCAGTTGTAAAATGGTAATTTTAGTGCTTATTGGGGAATATCTGTTACACGTATTTATCAGTGGTACATCTGGTATGCAAGTATTAATTCAACAGGTTTTTTTTTTTCCAAATCTGATTTCTGAAACTCATCTCCTAATATATTCTTTAATTCACATAAATGTTCTACTTGGCTTTAAGCATCTTCCAACATATTGGCTCTTTCAACACCAGTCACTTTGACATTCTCAACTGACTTGCAGAAATTGACATGGCTTGGGTAAAAGCCAGATTTAAGGCAGGAAGAGGGGAGGAGGAGGCTTTTCACCATCTGAAGAAACAAAACTGGCTTTAAAATTTGGCAATGGAGAGAACCTAAAACACACGCAACCAAAATCATCCCTCATTTCCCCTAGAATAATTTCTTTGCTTCTTCCCAACAAAATCTTAACCAGCTTGATGATTATTAATATCGTCACAGTAACTCTATGCTAAGGAATTTTATAGGCAAGCCCAGAAACATGCCTCTAATTATCTGTGCACATCCCAAATGAACAGGTGTTTGAGGGTGGGGACAAGGAGAATATATGCATTTTTATTATTACTAGAGAATTAAGTTCTCAAAAAATAGTGCCAAAATAATGTCCCCGGAGAAAAATGGAGTCAATCAAACTCCAGAGTATACAAGTAAATAAGCTTTCTTTCAAGGGTAACTCCTCCCTGCCTGAACAGGTCACTTCTCAAATCCACAGTACCTGGGGCCATGTTTGATTTCTAACATCCTTAAAAACAACAAGAAAAACGACAACAAAACAATGTAAGTCTGACAAAAGCAGGTATGAATTGTATTGCATTAAGCTCCCCTTCACTCATTTTCCTATATTCACCACCATTAGAGTAAACATTTCTGCACAAATGTACTTACTAGATCTAGCAACCCATGCCATGCTATCAGGAAATCTACCTAACCAGTCTGCCCTCTACCATCACCTGACCGAGTATTTGGTCTAGGAGAAATGGAGCTCTTACCACACTAAGAATACACTTGGTCATGATAACACATTTTATTTTTATATAATGTCAAAGCATCTTATGGAAACCTCACACATTCCTTATTGAGTTATATGGCTTAGTGGGTACTTTGATGCCGGTTAAACTCTGCAAACATCTCGTGATCACCTAATACTTCTAACAGTGTGCACATACACATTCCAATTGGGATAAACAGCTTTTTAAAGAAAAATAGTGTTTTCACTGTTGAATACAGATCTCAAATGATATGAGAGCCCTAATACATTGAAATGAACCATACAAAATCGCTAACATTAGACTCTTTCTGAGCTGTAAAAAAGACGATCCTGTAACATTCAATCTCAGATACAGTTCCAAGCACTGGGAAGACTAATCCCAAATACTGCTGTAATTCTGTATAAAGGGCACTGGCCTGGGAGGCAGAAACTTGGATTTTTGTTCTACTTTGCCACTAAACAGGGCCTAAAATATGTCACCTTACCTCCCTCAGCCTTATTCATTATGAAAAAAAAAAAAAAACGAGATTAATATTCAGGGTTACTTTTCCTCTTTGAGAAAATGATGAACAAATAACTGACCCATGAAGCTAAGGATCTAGAATTAGTCAGGGAAGCTCTAAAGATTAGGGAAGGAGATTAAAGTGGCAGGAAATAAAATTCCTATACTCCGTTTCCCTTTTAAAAATTTTTGCCTAGCTTTATTTCATAGGTTTTGTTTGCAGACAAAAGATACTTAGTTTTTCCCAAGATGATGAGAACGGCTTAGGCTGTAAACAGTAGAGGGGAAAAATCAGAAGAAGAACAAATGAGGACAGAGCTGAAGGTCTGACTTCATGAATACAAGAAGAACTGTAGTGTTTTAAGGCTCAAAAGAACCTTATCAAGTCATCAATTTTCCAACCTGTTACCAGGACTTCACATAAAACACAGGTCTGCTCACTTCCAGTTGAGGGGTCTTAATTACAAAAGAGCAGGACAGCAATGCTATTCCGTATTTAATCCAAATTCAGAAATTGGGGAAGACCTCCACAACTCTCAAGCGATCCCTCGTCGCACTCAAGACCTTTAACCAGTAAGTCTCTGCCTCCCTGTCTCTTAATGGCACATGCTTTTTTGGCCTTTGTAGTCTTTCGTCTTTTCTAAATTTTATATTCATGTATTCCTCTAAAGGCAGAGTTGAAAAAGCTAAAACAGCCTTTAAAAAGATAATTAAACATGACAAGAAAAACTTCACCAAAATAGTAGAGGTGAATATAAATGGAACATTTCCCCCAAATCTTTCCTAAATAAGAATAAACCAGATTTGTTTTAAAATCAAACATGTAAGTGTATGAACCACCAGCAGATGGCAGAAGGAGAGGCTGGGAAATTCTGTAACAAAAGAAGGGAGCAACTCAACATGGATTCCCAAATCACGACTTGAGAACTGCTATGGATTTTTTTCTCCCTTCTTCGGCATTTCTTTCACGGAGATACAGGAAATTCTCTTGCTTCACCAATATATAATCTTTAATTTTAATTTAGATTTAATGACTGAAGCAGTAAAGAATAAATAAACTTGGTCCTCTAGTTCTCTAAACATTTCTAGTAGATTTTTAATAAGTAAAAAATTTAAAATACAAAAATAAATCCTTTACATTTTGAAAAGTAATAGGAGTAATATAAGTAAGATTATAAACTTTGAAAAGTAAATCTTTGCTGTTTTCATTTCAACGACACTGTTACCTTAAGTATATTTTCACCTAAGTTATATTTACACCCACTTAGCAAGTTAGCCAAGTATAAATTCAATAGAAAACACACCCTGGTCAGAAAATGCAAACAACTGAGAAGAACCTGAGTTACTATAGCTTATTTATAAGGAAAAAAGATATGTGTTTTCAAACAGAGATTAATGTATGCTTTCAGGTGGTGACATTAATAAAAGAAAGTACATTTTAACAGATTATAATCTCTTATTATGTGAAGCTAAACATTCTAAATCTAGAATACTGTATTTTTTCAAGGATTTTATTTATTTATTTGAGAGAGAGAGCGCGCACACACAGAGGGAGAGCAAGAGGGAGAAGCAGACTCCCCACTGAGCAGGGAGCCGATGTGGGGCTCGCTCCTAGGACCCTGAGATCATGACCTGAGCCGAAGGCAGACGCTCAACCGACTAATAGCCCTCTGAAATAATCCCAAGCATATCAATGAATGAATGGCCCATTAGGAGAATCACCAAAAGAACGCCTTATTTCGTAACCCTGTTTAAAAGCTTTCTACTTGAAAAATCCAGTGCGATATGCTGGCATGGTTGTTGTTGTTGTTGTTGTTGTTGCTGTACTTTACTACAACAGCAAATTCCTTCTGTTCTCTACTTCTCTGCTCTAATCCTTGGGGGTTTATCAATTAAATAATGGCTATTCTGATTGTAAAATGTGTTATGTCTTATTCTTATGAATAGTTTGAGTTTTCTAGACCAGCTCTGGCCAATGGAACTTTCTTCAAAGATGGAAATATTCTATGTAGGCACTGTGCCAATACGGTAGCCACTAGCGACACATAGCTATTGAAATGTGGATAGTACAACTGAAGAAATGAATTTTTAATTTAATTTCAATGAACTTAAATTTAAATAGCTACACTTGGCTAGTAACTACCAAACTGGACAGCACAGTTCTGGATGACCAAAATAAACAGTGAGAACGGATCAAGCTGGAGACCTGTGAGGCGAACTGGTTAGAAAAGAAAGAAAAATGCAAGTGAACATTGTCCCACTTTTCTAGAAGGTCACGTTTTTGGTTATTTACGCAAAGGAGCACGTTCAGAGACAGACTACCAGTGTTTTGTTCTAATTCTTCCTTAGCCTATGCTGTAATAAATAGCTCTGACATATAGTTATGAATTGCATTATAATGTTTTACTTTTATAAAAAGGAGGGAAATACAGATGATTTTCATAATGGCAAGATGTCAATATCCAGGAATAAATCCAAAGGTGACTTAAGTCACTGCCCAATGAGATTCCCCCAGCTATACAATTTTCCACAAGTAAAAGTACCTTATTTTTAAAAAGACAAATAAATTTTGCTTTTATTTTATTTGACATTATTTTAGAAATGACTAATCCCTTTGTTATATATAAGTATTCTAAGTCACACTGGAATCCTATTCCATTTTGTAGAATACAATTAACGCAATAACACTACAGAGTAGCACACATTATATCCAAAAGGAGAATATAAACTTGCATCTCCTAGAATTTCTTCCTGGCATAAGATTATTCCAGAAGTTGTGTCAAGAATGTAAGGTCCATGGAAGCAAGAGTGTATATTCTTAGGGCATTCCCAGCACGTAACATGTGCATTCCACAAGTATTTGTTTGAATGAAATGCAGTGGGATGAAATAGAATGAAGTCAATGAATATAACTGCAGAACTTGGATTAACAAAGATAAATTCAAATTAATAGTGAGATAAACTGGAACCAACTGGTTTTCAGTGTCAACCAGAACCACTCAACAGCATTAACAATGAATCCATCTTCTCTCAGTTGGGTTCTACAATACAAAATGCCAAGGCTAATACATTAACTCAGATAATGTGAGAACTAGTGAGAAAACCCCGAATAGAAAAAAAGGCACAGTAAAATGTTAATTTAACATCACAGGTTTTTTGCTCTTAACAATCAGAATTGTTAAACCATCAATAGAGCTCTAACTAATCAGCAACACTTATGTACTGGGAGCCAAGCGCAAGTCAATATGGATATAAAAAGATGAGCAAAATGAAGTCTCTAAGCTTATAATCTTGCAGGAAAAAAATGCCACATAATGGAGTTGGGCCAGGCCATACCATGCTGTTTCCTGGGTACAGATCGCAAACAAGCTGGCAAAAGAGAAATTCCAAATACAGCTGACCGCTGAGGAGCTGGGGGTTAGAACGGCGCATCTGAAAATCTGTGTATAATTTCTGACTCCCCAAAACTTAACTACTAAAAAGCCTGCTGCTGACTGGAAGCCTTACTGATAACACACTATTGATTAGCATGTATTTTGTATGTTATGTGTATTATAGATTGTATTCTTACAATAAAGGAAGCTAGAGAAAAGAAAATGCTACTAAGAAAATCATAAGGAAGAGAAATACATTTACAGTACTGTACTGTGTTTATGGAAAACGATCGCGTATGAAGTGGATCTGCACAGTTCAAACCCGTGTTGTCCGAGGGTCAGCGGTCAATTGTGAAGGCAGTGAGCGCCGTAGAAGCTCAGAGCCGGAGAGCTCAGAAGTCTGCCGTACTGACAGCAGACAATCACAAAAATGAAAGCGTATGAACTGAGACTGGAGGGTAGGATGAATACGAAATGCAACAAGAAGACAGGAAAGGCAAGGTATAAGGTTAGGCTCAGAAAGAAGGAAGTTAAGAGCTCAATACAGTTATCAGGAGACCAGTTTGAACTCAGATGTTATTTTTCTCTAAGATATTTAATCAGTCAACATATGGATAAAAAGAAATACATCAGAGTATACAAATTTAGTGTTTATTTTAAAAATCTGATTTTTAGGGGCACCTGGGTGGCTCAGCTGGTCAAGCGTCCAACTTGATTTTGGCTCAGGTCATGATCTCAGGGTCACGAGATCGAGCCCTGAGCTGGGTATGGAGCCTGCTTAGGATTCTCTCTCTCCTCCCTCTGCCCCCCCCACTCCTCCCCTGGCTTGTGTGTGCCCACATGTGCTCTCTCTCTCTAAATAAATAAATAAATAAAATAAAATCTGATTTTTAGATATATTAAGCTTTAGACTTTTCTCTAAAATAACAATAAATTTTAGGTACCAAAAACAAATACTAAAAATTTTTCCCAAAATAGGATAAAAAGGTGAGTAATATAAAGTATTAAGAAGAAATATTAAATATTTTTATTTAAATATTAGGAAAAACTATGAGATTACTAAAATCCTTAATTCTACTCCCACCTTTGCCAGTAATAAGCTGTGACCATGGGGAAAAAGGAATCCTTTGGCCTTCAGCTCCCTTATCTCTAACATGGAGGAAGGCTAGACCAGAGGATCTTGAAGATAGGCAGCAGGAGTAAAATTTTAGGACTCTAGGACAGTAGAGATCCAGGAAAAGACAGAAAGAGGGAAAATGCAAGAAGGAAGAAACAAAATGAGGTGTAGGTCCTGCAACAGGGTTTTGGAGAAAAGGCCTTGCTGAGCTTTACGCGACTCCCTCAGGGTCTGGTTTAAAAGGTGGGGGTGGACGTGGAGGTGACAGGCTGGCATTCAGGGCCTGGGATCCAGCAGCGACAGTAACAGCCTGAAGGGTGCCCGCAGTGGAGGGCTCTGTCACCTGTCGGTTCCTATGATGACCTACAGTTTCATCTTTTCTCTTCCCATTCTTTTATAGAACACGTATGCTTACCCTTGATTTTTCTTATCATTCGGTTTAAAATGACCTCCCCACATACATTTTTGGGGTCATGTTTCCATCAAAAACTATAAAAACGGGCATAAAATGCAGGATTTCGTTTTTCCAAAGAACATGCCAGCCAAAATAGCGCATCAAAATATTATTTGAAAGTGTGTAAGTCTAATGCCCATTTACAGCCGGAAAACAAATGAACTGATGATATATAATATACATTTCTGTTCGCCCAACTTTCAAAAGTAAAAGTCTTTAAAAATGATTTTGGTAACCAAATTATATTACAGCCAAAACAAGTAAGCACTAAGAATTTACCCCGGAAAAAATGTTGTAATGAACCAGGGAGAAATTTTTAAATCTCTGTCTTAGCTTTATGCATATTCATTCATTCAGCAAGATATTTAAGAAGCAGGCCTGGAGCCGGAGGGAGGAGAATCCAGGAGGGAGGCCTGGCGGAGTGCAGCCCGGCATGGCTGTGGCGAAGGAAGAGGCATCTGAGAAACCATGGCAGCGCTGTCAAGAAAACCCAGGGAAGAGGGCAAAGGAAGGAAGAAGGGGCCAACTGAGGCAGATGATGCAAAGAGGCAAGTGAAACGAAAGGCAGGAGCGGGACCGTGGCAAGAGGGGCAGAGTAGGGACCGACGTGCGGGCAGATGAGATGAGATGGCAAGCAAGGAGGCGGGTAGCAGGGTTCCTGAGACGTTCGAGAGAGAGAACAGACTTTGGGGCTGCTCTTCCTGGTTCCCACCCCACTTCTGTTACTCAGTGGCTGTGTCAGTTTCTATTTCCTTCCCCAATACTGAGAATAACAACAGTCCCTAACTCAGGGAGTGGATTAACTAAAAATCTTGCTTCTTTATGATGCTTGACTTCGCTACCTACGACAAACGAGAAACAAAAGATATTCATGATCATGAAATTTTAAAGTAATTTATTTAGAGTTTGGTAAGATTTCTTAAGAAATTCATGGAAAAGTTATGATTATCTAGTTTTTCTTTTTAATGACCCAGGAATATTTTACTCACTTCCTCTTTTTTACTTCTCTACTATAAATCTCTTTGTAGAACTCATAAGCAGCAAACTTTTTAGCCTCTTCTATGTTTAATAGCATAATTTTATATATATTTCCTTAGCTGATTTATCATCTCATTATCGCTAGCAGCTTTACTTAGTGCATTAATGATATAGAAGACATGCTTATCTTGTAAAAAGAACTAACCCATGTTGGCTGTCCCTCTGACTCCTGATTTATTATTCTACAGAATTATAAACTTCTTAATATGTTTAAGTCTTGATGAGAACCAAAGTCAAGATCAGGGGTCTAGAGTTTGTAGAACTTTCCTTTCCTAATATATTTGCTCTTTTTTTTTTTTTATTTTGAAGTACCCCTTCTATTCACTACAATTCTTATTTTTGTAAAGTATACATCATTGTAAATTAAGCATCTTTTCAAACCTGTACAGAAACAAACTCCAGAAAATCAAAGTTGCCTTAATTCAGAGGGAAAAATGAGAACCACTGGAAAACAGCTGAAAGTGTGTACTGTGGTATAGTCATTAGCATTCCAAATTCTAAGTTACTTTTGACTAAGAAAGTCCCAATAAAATGATGAATCAGGACTTGAGAAATTAAGATTTGAAACGTATAAGAGCATAGTTAGCTCTCATTAGATTAGCTTGAAAAAAATTTAATCTCAAAGCAGCACGAACAGTCACGAGGACTTTGAATGACTGCAAAATTGTTTCCTTGGGTCGCAGTTTCAGCACACTCACACACAAAAACAGGCTGTTTGTATCTCTGGGTCCCAATGCAATTAAGTTATTTTGCAGCGAGACTGATAAATTCATGCTTCGATCTTAAGTAAATATAAAGCTTTCAGACTTAGGAGAAGGAGAAACATCCAAGGGGTGAATAAGTCAATAGTGGAGTGGGGGGAGGCAAAGAAAGAGCAAAGGCACATTAAAGATCAGCACTGAGAGGATCAGAGGCATTCGCGGCGCAGACACACACACTCCAGGCTTTCCACTCATTCACCGAGGTGATGCCATTCATGTATTACCAGTGAGTCAGGTATCTGAGTTCTTTGTCCCATGGCATGAAAACAGAAAAAAAGCATCAATTGTGAATAAGTGTTCAGAAACATGACCGTTACTGAAATACCCTGACCTTTTAGAAACAAGATAAAAATGTATTTGCTGAGGCACCTGGGTGGCTCAGTCAGTTAGGCGTCTGCCTTCAGCTCAGGTCATGATCTGGGATTGAGAACTGCACTGGGCTCCCTGCTCAGCAGGGAGTCTGCTTCTCCCTCTGCTCCTACCAGGCTTGTGCTCTCTCTCTCGCTCTATCAGAAAATTAAATAAAATCTTTTAAAAAAATGTATTTGCTGACTTGAGGATAATGAAGCAGTAAAAAAAAAAATCAAATTTCTCATTTTTAGTTACATATGTAAACACCTGGGTATACATATGCAAAAGTGGAAAACTAATTCTTTGAAAAATCTGAATTATTGGGAAAAAATTTCAAACTATTGTCTCTACAAATTGAATTTAAGACTACAAAAGGACTCTGCTAGTTTAGCCATAAAACAAATGCAAAGCCTTTTACACAGTGGGGCAGACCATGGGAGCTGCTAGTACAACAATCTTCATAATACTGCTGCCTACTCAGTAAGTATGAAGGATTATGGAGATGAGTTCACAAGAACTGACCCTACAGGTTTATTAAATATGCAGTGAATATTCTGCATGCATGCTGGGCATTAAATAAAAAATGAAAAATTCAAACGATGACGATACGTTAAATACTGCAAATAATACTGAATGAGCTCTACTTATAATTAAAATATTCCTTGGTCATTTTTGACAGATACAGAAATAAAAGAAACATGTTAGGGTAAAACTTGAGTTCATTTACCAAATATTTAAATATTTATAGAGTCTTAACTTATTTTTTTACTTTTAATTTATATTCATTTATGATGTAAACCTTGCTAAGCTTATAACCTCAGAACGGCTTTGATTTTGGTAGTATTACAATGTCATCCACCTGTAATTGCAGCACAACTCTTAAACTGTACTAATAAAATGCCAAGCATCTAGAATGGAAAGAAGAGAAAAAACTGGAAAAAGTATAAACAACTAACTTTCAGTTTTAAGCCAAAGATGTAGCACATACAGGAGTCAGGTACGAGTAATCACCCATACCGCGGGCTCTGAAGAAACCACCGGCTGTTCTTAACTTCTGACTTCCAAAGTAACTCATGGCACCCACGCTGTACTTCTATACCTCTACATGAAAATGAAGTCAGATGCCCTGAGAAGTGCCTCTTACCAATTCACTTACATGGCTTAAGAATTACTAGCGAATATGTCCAAAAGGCAACACAACAGGTCCGGAAGACTGTAATTCTAAGGTATCTGTGATGGCTCCCACTGTGTGCTCCTTCCCTGTGTGGCACACCATCTCTTCCTCTGGCTCATTCTCAGCTCCTCTGCCTCCGTCATCCTGCAGACCCCAGTGATCACCAGGTCCCGAAGACTCACTTCCTAAAGATCGGTTTCCTCTTCCACTACGCTGGCTCAGGTCCACACTGCCTTTCACCTGATCCATTCAACTCCCCTTCACTGGTCTCTGGCAAATCTGTCCTCCATAAAGTGGCCAAAATCATCTAAATTGTAAATCTAACCACTACTTGGCTTAAAATCTTTTAATAGCTTCATATTTTCTATAGGATAAAATTCAAATCTTCAACCTCTTCAACCTCCGATCTTGTCACACAGGCAGAATTTCACTACTTTTAGTTCCCTCTGATTTTTTTCACGGTTGTCCTCCAACCTGAAAATAGTTCTTTCTCTTGTCCTCCTCGCTTGCCTAAATATAATCCACTGTCTCAAGCGATGAAGCTCCTGGAATGCCTTCCCACTCCGCCCCGCCCACTCCCACAATCTCCGCATATTTCTAGCAGGGAGACAGCCATGCTGTGGGACAACTGATCTCTTCATAGGCCTATGCCTACCAACTGATTACGAGCAACTTAAGGGCAGGAACTGGGATTTCATTTAGTTGTGACTGGAACATAGGGGTTCAATAAACATTTGAAGCACGGATAATGAATGAATGGATTAATGAAAGCAGACTGGCAAACCAAAATAGCACCCCGATAACACTCAGCGGTGGTGCTGCAATGCCCCCCCAGACTGGGAGCCATTGCGTAAATCCTGTCTCATAGCTAATCCAAATTTAAATGTCAGTTACTACTAAATGGAACTCTTGGTTTTCTGACCTATTTCTTATATTCCCGACAACGAAGAAAGGAGGTAAAGAAAATACTACCATAGTCTAATCTTAATCACAATAGCGGGGAAATCTTAAACTCTGGAAGATTTCTAGAACCTCTGAATTTGATAATAAAAACGACTCCTATCTGTGGAGGCTTCCGATCCACTTAGGGGAGCTGATGAAACCTACCCAGTAAGCTACATCAGACTACACACCTTGAGTCCAAAGGCGGTATCCTCCGAGGCCAAGACTTCAACCTGAAATCATAAGGAAAAAATAATTTAGGCACTCTCAAAAACGTTCTTTGAGTCTAGCCACAGACACCCGAGCACAGGCATGGCCTGGAACTAAGAGTTTGGAGAAAACTGGTGTTCAATTTACGTCAGGCGTCAAGAAAGAGAGATCTGGGATTCTCTTCAAGAACTGATTGGGGGTAAACACAGGTCATTGCCCTGGGTTCCAGATTTAAAACAGGGCGAGCCCCTATCAGATTAATGTATTTGCCATCATGTCGAAGTGGTGGTATAAGTTCCTCAAAATGATCTAGAAATCAGAAGAAGCACCTTTCTCAGTTAAAGCACAAGATATTGAATATACTTTTTGATCTTTTACTGACAGCGAGGGGAAAGTTATGCTTCGTAAAGCAATTTCATCATGCTTATGAAGCTGCTAGTAATTTCTTGTCCTGCTCCCATCAGAGTGGGTAGTCCTGAGTCTCTGGAATGTTGCAGAGCAAGAGTGCCTGAAAGCAATACTCAGTAAAAGGCAGGCAGGGTCTAAGCAACAAGTTGTGAAATGATGGCAAAACTTCAAAATTGCCTGTCAGTCTTGTGCATGAGAAGACAGAGCTCATTAACATGAATTTAAAAAGCTGCATGGAACAAGACGTGTATTGATAATTACTGTTTTTTAAACATAATTATTCAGTCTGGTGTGTAAAGCTTTTAACTTTGACTACTACAAAGTCCCAATATATGACGGAAAAGAGCAAGGAAAGAAGGCAACAGAATATGAATATTTTTAAGCGGCTGCAGAGGACAGTGGGGGTAGAGCAATAATATCAGACTTGCTAGCTACGCTGTGAGTTTTCAGCCTTTCAAAATTAGGCCTCTGTGGCAGGCGTTTAAGGAGAAGGCACACGGGCCTATCGGATGTATCTTGCTATAAAACAAAATTGGATTCTTCCCTTGAGGGAAGGAAATACAGAAAGGAAGATCATTTCAATAAGACTGTCATCCAGTACAAAAGTAAAGGGGTCAAAAAAGAAATGAGCAAGAAACTGTATTCTCCAACTGCTTGGCTGAAAGCAAGGCTTCCCCACCACCTGGTACCTGACAGAGACTGGGGCATAAAGCAAGAGAAACGCATGATTAGGTATTGGGAAGATGACCAGCCTCATTTTGATGAAAACCATATGCTGCTGATACCAAATGTGAAATGTTGGATCAACTATAGTACAAAATCATTATAAGATTCACTGACAGCATGTCTGTTTGCACTTTGATTTCCAAAGCTAATTGTTAGATTTAGAAGCAAGATCTTATTACTTTGTTTAAGTGGGGGGAGAAGGGGGGAGGAAGCAACATTTATTGGCAATTTACATATGTTTGAATTTCCTAAGTCCTGTCTTTCACAACACTAGATTACTAACCTCAAATATTTTTACATTAAAACCTCTAATCAACACTGAAGACTTTAGTTAAAGGCAAAGGACAAACAATAAATTCGTTGAATCTTAAGTACTGTAAACACTATATGACATTTACTCTTATATACATAGATCATATCTGCATATATTAATGTTAGGTACATTCACCCTTTTGATATGATATTTTAATATACATACAATTATTTTTAAAATATATTAGAAGTTTCAATCTGCAAAAACCATCCCCAAGTGAGTTCTGTGTTTGCTTAACATATTATAAAAAGTCAAAGTAGCAAGAAAATTCATTAACAAATAGAAATCTATTTAAAGACATGGCTTCAATATATTTGACAACTTGAGATAATAGCAAAACCAAAGCTTTCAAGTGGAATTTAGGAACTGTCCATGTGGCTATGTCAGCAGACAGAGATAAAGGCAGGCCTTGGAGACTGGAGGAAGGAGGCGGATATCAAAAGGTCAGCCTCATCCTCCACCCCAAATTCTATCTCTAGGAAGGCTGAAGAGGTTTGCAATTCCTAAGTATTAACCAATTTAATCAGACCAACTTAAAAAGTGTATTTTGTTTTATTCAAAAACACTATGGTTTAAATACATATGCACTCCAGTTCTACTGTACTATATTTTATATTTTCCTTTATATTTTCCATTTCTGAAAGACTTTATATTTCAATACCAACAAAAAACAGCTGATTTTAAAAACACTAAATTAATTTCAATTTAATAAAAAACAAAGATCAATGTCATATAAAGGTTTTCATGTTGGATCTAAGAGCATTTTTACCTAAGTTGGAAGGAATCCCCCTCTAGTGGGAGTAAGGGAGTATTTCAACCTTCCCATATAATTTTCAGGTAGCAGTCATTAAACTTAACATGTTATCAGCAGAGATCAGCTGAGCTTTTTTCCTTTCGTCATCAACTTAAATCTTTTAAAAAAGAAAATCAGTATTTTATATTTCACAAGCTTAAAACACCTGTAATTCTTATATGTGTGTGTGTGTATATATATATATTAGAAGTAGATTTGTGTTTATCTGGTGGGATTTTATAGTTACTAACCAACCATTATCATCAAATTTAATTTCGCCATAAAGTAGTCACAATACAAAGTTAAAACAGGAATGTACAACTGGAAAAAATTAGTACATCTCAGTGGAAAGATTTAGTAATACACTGGGAAGAGAGAATGCTGACGGTTTACATTGACCTGACTCATTAACAAAGACTTCCTGGATGCAAGGAATTGTATGAATACCTGAATGAAATGTACTTAAACATTCAATTAGAAAATAAATTCATATTCGGAAATGACCAGATGAGATTATTCACAGTGTCATTTTTCTTTTTAATCTTCAGTTTAGGGAGATTTAAAACTGGCAGTATTATAAAAACCACCCGGAAAAAAGGTCACAGGTTTTATGCGATGTAAAACTTGGACACGATACCCAATGCTCTCGTCTCCACACAGAGGCTGTAACACTGCAAAGACAGAGTACCCTGATGAGAAACACCACCGGCATCACCGGGAGAGAACTTGTCAGGGATCATGGGCTACAAGGTGTGGAGGGATGTGAGCAGGCTAGCAAAGCAGAGGCTTCCCAAGTCCAAGAGAAGGAAGGGCCTTTCCATTCCATCCTGTTATTTCAAAGGACACTACTGTCAACACTTTACAACACCAGTGCGTAAAGGGATTCCGTCTGTAGAGAACTTTGAAAATCCCCAGGAAGTTCAGCAGCCACTGACAGTCCTCACACTCTGCTCCGCACAAAACCTTCCGGTGGCTTCTCTCTCTCCCATGTAGCCTACTAAGCCCGACCTCCATCAAAATCAAAGCAAACCACTTTAATCTCCAATCATTCCATCAAGAAAATCGGGAAAACGTGAATTCACGAATTTGGAAGTGAAATTGGTTGGACTTTCCTTTCTTGAATCACGTTTGAAGTCCTTTTTACTTTCACCTCTAAAGCACAGAAAACTAATATCCAGGAGCGCTTCCATTAAAATAAAACTATGCCAAAGTATGTCCATTTTAATGAAAAACATTGTTTCCTAAAGTCAGGATCACACTGTCACAAAAAGTAAACTGACAGTGATGATTCATAATCGTATATGAAGAATCTTATTCGTAATTAAAGGGATGCAAATCCAAACCCCTAACATTATTCTATTTTCTTACTACAGAGAGCCAACATTAAAATGCTCATAATTACAATATCGATAAGGATGTGGGAAATCACACCGTAGCTTTGCACTCCTTATGAGAACATACGCTGGAATAACGTGCAATTTAGCAGTATCCATAAAAAAGTATATGCACATGATTAAGTGTTAAGCCAATTATTCTACTGATATCCAAGTGCAAAAATATTTACTAAATTGTTTACCAGAGTTGTCTGTAACAGTAAAAAGCTGGAAACATCCTCCAACCACATGACTGTCAACAAGGGAGTGTTTCATAAATTCTCATGCAGCCAAGCAATAGAATACTATACTACTGTTAAAAAGGAGGTAAATCTATGTGCGCAGATAAGATTTCTATGATATTACATTAAGTGAAAAGAATCAGAGAAGTGTGCACAGTAAACTGACATCTGTATTTTTTGTAAAAGTGGGGGTGGGTTATATGCTTGATGTAACTTGGACCATTTCTGGAAAGCTATGCAGGAGACACATCAGTGCTTACCTCAAGGGAGAGAACTTATTATTCATTGTATATTGTCTTACAGTGATTAGAATTTTTTTCACCATGTGCATGTGTTTCTTGTCCAATTAAAAGTAGTTAACAAAATAAGCCAATAACATAAAAATGTCCAATGTCAATAACAATCACAGAAATGTAAGAAAATGTCATAATCTATTTGCTAGAGAAATCTCTCTTTATGATCTAATTTGTGATCAACTGTTTATAAATTCGAAACTATGTGTACTATGCCATTATTTGAAAAATAATGACAAATTAGAAAAAAATGTACATCATAGGGGATGGTTAAATAAAATATGATATTTCATTGGATAAACCGTTACATAATCATAAAAAACTCACTGTTCATGGTCTTTCATAACATAAGAAAATGCTTATAAACATGTTAAATTTTAAAAGTAGGACTAAAAACGGAGTTGGACATTACGAATATTCACATCTATCCATTTTCTTCCTTCATGCCTTCTAGAATATGTGCTATGTGGAAAAATGTCTTCCCCACTCCAGGATTTTTTTACATATTCATTCATGTTTTCTTTTAATATGTTTGACTTTCATTTTTTACATTTAAATATTTGATCCATCTATAATTTATTTTGAAATAACAAGGGAAAGAGGTGACTCAGTTTTAATTTTCCATTTGAATAACTATGGTGCAGCATGATCCACTATTTTCTCCAGTGATCAGATATGGCACATCTTTACCGTAGTTAAACATTAAAATGATACAAATTTTGCCTCCAATTCCAGGTAGGGACAGGAAAAGCAGAATTACCTGCGAGGTCTTCAACCTAAAGGGAGATGGGAGATGGGAGGTGAGGGGAGGAGACTGATAAAAGTCAACAAGAACCTGACAGAATTTGCAGTCACAGTATCAGTCCACAAGTAAATCACTGAGAATTCAGATGCTCTTGAAAAAAATAATTTTTGCCTAGATTGGTGTTCGAGCAATGAAAACACTGTCCTACTTACAAAGATTGCCGTGTCTGCTTTGGTTCGGCCAGAAGGAGCAATACACCGTTCAGGAGAAGCAGACGTTAATAAATAAATTGCTCTCTAAAACCATGGCCCTGGATTTATGACAATTTAAACTGCAGGACAAGCCCCTCCTTGGCCCTCCCCACCTCTCTCCCTCGCATTCCCAGCCACACAGCAGCTAACACAGGGTTGCAAAGTTTTATTTTAGCAAGCAAGAAAGTTGTTTTGTCTTTTTATTATTACTGCTTGTTTATTACTACTATTATTTTTCATTATTTTCTTACGTTTTGTAATTCACTGAAAAAAATGAACGTTTAAAAAAAAACCATGCAAAACCCTGCCAGCATTCTTCTCTTATTAATTCTCCTCATTCTCCTTATTAGCATGAACAGGCCACATGACAACTCAAGGACACAGCTTGCTGAAACTGCTCAGTGTTTGGTTAGCTGGTAAGAGAACACACGATGATGCCTTCTACTGCTAAATGTTGCTGAGCAGAACCACCACTCTGTATTTAAAATTAACTAAAAACCTATCGCTAGTTAGGGGACCAGTAAATATTAACAGCAATGCTGAATTTCATCTCTGCAACCAAAGAGCATTTCTATTATGCTAAATACAGTGTAATATGATTTCAAGACAAACAGTGGATATGTTATAATTATGCTTTTGACTACAAGTGTTATGCTCACGTAATCTTCTATACTAGGATGTTAGCTGTGTCTCCATATCCTAGGCTATTAAATTTAAAACAAAAGTTGTCACCATTAGGGTCACACTCTTTCTTCTAATTAGGTTCTCTAACTGAGTGAGGATACCTTCACTTGAGATTCACAAAGCAATCACAAACTCATGATGGCTCAGAGAAAAAAAGGCCTTGAGTGTGAAACAGGAGTGTGTAAAAACAGCCAACACTATGCAGTGTGAGTTTACAGCCCCTTCCACGAAAAGGTGGAATCTATTTCTCTACCCCTTTAAGCTGGGCTGGACATGTGATTTGCTTGGATCAAGAGAATGCAGCTACAGAATCACACTGTACCACCTCCAAGTCTAAGTACGACTCGAAAGGCAACGCCTACTTCCTCTAAGCGCTCCCTTGAAAGTCAACCAGCTACCATGCGAACAAGCGCGGACGAGCCGGTTGGAGGATAAGGCACATAATGGTTCTGTTACCACATCACCCGAACCAAGAGCCAGTCAAGTCCAAGAAGGAGAGCCACTTAGCCGATCAGGAGCTGACTGAAGGAAGAATGAGCCCAGCAGAAACCAGAACAACTCAGGCTCAGACCAAACCGTCCAACTGGAGGACAGCGAGCTGAATAAATGGTGGCTGTCCCAAGCACTAAGTTATGGGCTGGTCTGTACCACAGCCACAGCTAACTAACACACTGTATGACTCGACCTCAGGGAACGCTAAGTGTCACACATCTACTGGCAGGGTTCCAGGCAAGAACACCATGGTGGTAAAGGCAATTCTAAAAGCTCTTACATATCTAGATACCAAGGCCTCCTCCAACTCTGCTCCCTTTTTGAAATGTTCCAAGAGCATAAATTCTGTCTGAATTCTTTACTGTGGTCCACCAGCACCTGAACAGTGGGGTACCGGCTTGCCTCACTGATCTCCAATCCTACCACTGACCCTCCATGCACAATGTTTCCGCTACACCGGCTTCCTTTCCATTCCTCAAAATGGCCCTTTCGTACCTCAGGGCCTTTGTGCTTGCTGCTCCCTCCTCCTGGAACTCTCTGTACCAGATCTTCCCATTTCTGGTTCCCTTCACATCACTCCCGCCTTGGTTTAAAGTTTGTGTCCTCAGAAAGCCCCTTTCCTCTCCTGTATAACCACCTGAAATTTGATTGTTCATCCCTGAAATGTAAACTTCACAAAAGCAGGGACCTTACTATCTCATTCACCATTGTGTTTTTTACCTAAAGAATGCCTGACACAGAATAGAAACTCAATAAGTAAGTGGGTTTTTGTTTTTGTTTTTTAAATAAGTACTGTTGGGGCGCCTGGGTGGCACAGCCGTTAAGCGTCTGCCTTCGGCTCAGGGCGTGATCCCGGTGTTATGGGATCGAGCCCCACAACAGGCTCCTCCGCTATGAGCCTGCTTCTTCCTCTCCCACTCCCCCTGCTTGTGTTCCCTCTCTCGCTGGCTGTCTCTATCTCTGTCAAATAAATAAATAAAATCTTTAAAATAAATAAATAAATAAATAAATAAATAAATAAATAAATACTGTTGAAGGAATAAATACATACATGTGAATGGGTTGAAAACTATAACACCATCAAAATACAAATATGTTATGAATCCAAATTTGACATAGCTCACTACGTCATACGTGTATATAGAACAAGATTTAAAACATGCTCAGCTAATAAACTACGTACAGTGAAGTCTTCTGTATGTGCCATTTGGCTGATGGTATGCATCCTTGCATTACATACTAGTGTTATTTAAAAAAAAACAGTTTTACTATATTTAATAATGATACATAGTATTTGATGCATTTGTCTCTCTAAGCAAGAGTAAATTTTAAATTCCTTTAAAAATTATGCTTTTTTTAAAAAAAAATTGATGGCCATGGAGGCTGTCCCTCAAAGGTGAGACTCTTTTCTCCCTATTCCTGAATTAAAATGTAATGATTCTCTTACCATTGTACTGTACCAAGAAATGACTACAGTAAATATTTTACAAAGACCACATACAGCTCACAATCTTTCCAAATTTAAAAGTAACTTTCAGCTCTGCGTTGAGGCTGGTTGACCACAATACAGCAGGTGGTTAAGGACGCCCTGCCCAGGCAGCAGCTCGTCACTGTGAAGGACACGGACAGGCATGAATTCCACTGAAGAACACCGGCACTTGGCAGGCTTAACGGTCACCGTACCACACCCACTCCAGAGATGCTCTCCCTGATACGAACTGCAATAGGAGCTCAAGTATCCCCGCATCAGTTACATGACCAACATATGTGTAGATCTGGGGACATTCAGAATGTTATACCTAAAAAACATCACATGTATAAAAGTTAATCAATTCTATACTTCCAGTGTTGATCAAGAAGTACGGGCTATGGAATCATGAAAAATATAGATCAGTGTATCTATTCATGATTTCATTTAGCTTTCCTAATACAACATGTGTATACAAATAACGTAAATTTGTAAACAAAACTTGAAAACAGATCATACTTCCAATAAAAGCAATGCTTTCATAATCACCCTTAGATCTTCCTAGAAATCATATTTTATTAAAGTAGAAAACACATGTATGGTAAAACACTATTCATTACATTATCATTTCTATGTGAGTGCCTTATCTGTATACTTCAAGTTAACATCTATTTCTTTTTTTTTTTTTTTAAAGATTTTATTCATCTATTTGACAGAGAGAGAGACAGCCAGTGAGAAAGGGAACACAAGCAGGGGGAGTGGGAGAGGAAGAGGCAGGCTCCCAGTGGAGGAGCCTGATGCGGGGCTCGATCCCAAGTCTCGGGGATCACGCCCTGAGCCGAAGGCGGACGCTCAACGACTGAGCCACCCAGGCGCCCCTTAACATCTATTTCTTATTAAGATTTTCTACACTTATTAGGGCACCTGGATGGCTCAGTCGGTTAGGTGTCCAACTCTTGATTTTGGCTCAGGTCATGATCTCAGGGTTGTGAGACTGAGCCCTGTATTGGGCTCTGTGCTAGGCATGGAGCCTGCTTAAGATTCTCTCTCTCTCCCTCCCCCCTCTGCCCGTCCCCACCAACTTGCGATGCATACCCCTTCTCTCTCTCTCAAAAAAAGCCCAAAAAAACCCACAAAGATTTTCTGTATTTATTCATAATTTCTAGGAAGTTTGCTGAAGGAATATATAAAAGCTATAGGTGTCCAGATAGCCCAAATGCTAAAAACTTTTCGAAACTAACTTCATAAAAGTTGAAATAATTCTATTATCTCATCTCCCACTGTATCATATTCATTGTGAACTGTCATAATTCAACACCATTTTAAGCAACACCTCCCTGGTTGACCCAAGTATCGATCCATACATATATAAATTGATATTAAAAAATGTATCACATTTACTACACTGTATAAACTTATTACACTACAGTTTGATAAATTCAAATGCTCTAAAAACAAGCGAACAATACAAACTTTTTTTCCCTAATTTTAAATACATTTTATAATGAGGAAAATTTTTTATTTTAAAAATAACTAGAGGGGCGCCTGGATGGCTCAGTCGGTTAAGCATCTGCCCTTGGCTCAAGTCATGATCCCAGCATCCTGGGATCAAGTCCCACATCAGGCTCCCTGCTTGGCCGGGAGCCTGCTTCTCCCTCTCCCCCCTGCTCATGCTCTATTTCTGGCTCTCTCTCTGGCTCTCTCAAATAAATAAATAAAATCCTAAAAAAATATATAACTAGATAAACCTACTACGATAATAAAACTGAAAACTTTGCTAAACTACTATTTACCATACTTAACCCCCTTTCCCAATCCTACCCACCATTAAGGTTGGCTCAGAAAAGCAAGTTGAACGTTATTATAAAATCAGTATGCAAAAGACGTCCTACAGATAGGCTGTGCAGACCGACAGATAAAGGCCATGGGCAAGTGTCTCAGTGTATCTAAGGGTAGGGAGTGCAACAAAGATGATTTAAAGTGATTAGATTAGAATGAAAAGGTGTTTTAAAAACAAAAATATTTTTAGATCAACAAATTAAACCTCTATTGCTGCCCCAAACAGCTGTTTAGACATTATTAATTTGATTACATGTCACTGGTTTCTTTTTCTGCTACCCTTTCCACTGTTACATGTCCCGGCCCCCCCAACTCTCTTACCAGGGTTTGCATGGTTAAAAAAAAAAAAAGAAAAAAAAAAAAGCAGATGTAAAAAACTTTTCTTTTACCGTAAAATACTTCTACTAAAATTCACTGGTTTTTAAAATACTGGAATAGCGGTAACAATCATACTTTTATTACCCTGTATCTTTCAGGCCTTTTAAAGTTTAAATTAAGTTGTTTAGGGCCATCTTGCGAATCAAGTTGGAACAGAGAGGCAACTTAGTAAAGAGAGGAAGAAGAACATAAGGTTAGTTATACTTAAATTTCACCACAAAACTTTACCTTTTGCTTTAAATCTTACTCTTATTTTGGATGGGACTAATTTTGAAGAATCTACTGATTTAATTAGGTAAGCTTGTAACTGTAAAACTAAGAAAGACGACTCTAGGGAAGTCAACCACCTTTCAATTCTTTTCATAGTTCCGTCAAGCGGTATTCATCCAAACAAGCTAGGCTTAACTGGCCCCCCACTAATCATGTCACCTCCTTTGTCCCCTCACAGGAGCTGTTTAAGACAGCCTTATCTACTGAGGGCAACAAGAACAAAACTTTGAAGCCAAGAGTGTAAGTATGTGAAGGAAACTGAGGCTAGTACAGGAAGTTCTGGAAGGGGCAAATTAAGAAAAAAAAAAGTTGAAGTTTTCAAGGCAAGTAACTGTCAGCAGACCACTATTCAACTCTGCCCCCCCTTCCTCTCTCTAAAACAAATATATCTTCTTAAACACACACACACAAAAACTGTACAAGAAAAAGAGGAAGCCTTCAAAAATAGGTATTGGTTGTGTGAAAATGTTTGCTATTGGGTTCATTTTAATACCTTTTTGAGTTCAAAATGGTTCAATAGTAATCTTCTACAATGAACATAAAGGCCTCATCTCTAAAGAATGTTGAGTCTTCAACAGTCAAAAAATATTGATAATTTAAGAGATGGACATTTTACTACAGAAAAAAGTCAGGGAGAACTTTACGAACACTCCTCTGAGGACACGTGATACTCAGGTCACACCGGAAGCAACAGCAGAAAGCTGAATCGGCACAGCCGTGGACCAAAGACTGGCCCGAAGAGAAGGAGGGCACCACACCTGTGACACTCATCTGTAACTGCTTTATTAAGAAAAGCCGCCTCCTGTCAAGAAGCATGTCCTGACATGAAAGAGTAAAGTCACTTTCTATAATACTAGTGATGTGATTACAGTGCTCCCCTGAAGAAGAAATTACCGAGGAAGAATTCTTTGATTCCACCATAGATAGCAGTACTATATGGCCAAAAAAAAAACAAAGTAATTTATAAAGAAACATGGGATTCAAACATGAAGACTGATTTTTAAAAAGAGAGCCACTTTGGCAAAGAGTTTGGCAGAGAAGGTAAAAGTAAGCTTACCACGTGATCCAGAAATCCCACTTCTAGGTGTTTACCCAAGAGAAAGGAAAACATGTTCACATGAAAGCTCACATGAGAATCTTTATGGAGGCTTTTCCATAACTATCAAAAACTGCAAGCAATGCAAATGTCTATCAATTAGTGAACTGACAAACAAAACTACGGACCACATGCACACAATGAAAAACTACTCACCAATAAAAAGAAACTAACTGAACACGAATGAATCTCAAAAGCATTATGCTAAATAAAAGAGGCTGGATTCAAAAGGTTATCTACTGTATGATTTCATTTCTGTAACATTTTAGAAAAGGCAAATTTACAGGGAAAGAAAACAGAACAGTGGTTGCCTGGAGCTGGGTATGATGGAGGGAGGGCCTGAGAACAAAGGGGCAAGGGAAACTTTTTGGGTTAATAAAAATGTTCTATTACAACTATTTTCAGATTCTATAAGAATACTTTTTTTACATGTTATCTTGTTTTGCATTTCACAATGTAGTAATCCATAGTACTCAGAAAATGTTACCTTTTCCAAATATACAGATAAAAATTGAAATAATATTCCATAGTTTCTCATCCTCAAAACACCTTTGGTTTTCATTGTATAGTTCCCCTTTTTGTTTTGGTTTATTTTAATAAAAGTGTTCTAGATCACAGAATTGAAATTTTCAGTGGATAATTTCTAGAAATATCTGCATGATTTGGTAATTGCCAGATTTTTTCTTTGGGGGTGGGGAGTTTGGGGTTTTTGAAATTTTTTCCTCAGGTAGAAACAACTACAGGTTGTTTTTTGCAGTTAGAAAGGAATCATGTATCTAATAAAAATATATTGTTATTCCATACAATGGCCTATAAATTTGAACTCCAACATGGAAACCAGCAAATTAACTTAAAATCAAAACTGCAGTCAACACTAAAGCTAAAGTAGTACGTACAGGTTCAGACAAGAAAATATTATACAACCTTCAGATGTGAAGCATGATACTTCCCTCCTCATAATCGTACCTTTGCTTTTAGCTCAGAAATCTTGAAGTTCAATTTTTAAAACTGAAATCTCAAGAAACACTTAAAGGACCACATATTTACATTTGTTTGGTAAGTCAGCCCCAATAACTCCAGGAGAGTTACTGAACTTACACCATGAACCTATTGTCTACTTAAAAAGTAGCAAAAGCTGGAAATACCGTCTGAAGGTTGAAAAGCTGAATTTTTAATGTGTGAAACATCTACGATCAGTAGGTTCTTTCAACATTTTTTATTAAATAGACTTTGTTTTGTTCATACAAATTCTTCACAGCTTTTTAAACAAAAACGAGGTTTCTGAAATAAACAATGTACAACCAAACTTGAAAAGAAACTAGTTACTTAGCTAGTTTCATTTATGTCACGTGTTTCATTCATTTGTGTCATGTTTTACCAAAAGTTTATAAACAGTTTTGGCCAAGGATTTCCAATGAATTTAAGTTTTGTCTAGACGAGAGGTTCTCAACCAGAAACAATTTTGTGTGCCCTCTCTCACCTCAATCTAGGGGATATCTGACAATGTCCAGAGGTATTTTTGGTCATCAGAACTGGGGTGGGGTTTGCTCCTGGTATCTGGTGAGTAAATATTACAATCAATACACAGGATAGCCTCTTTACAACAATGGATTATCGGGCCCAAAATGTCAACGGTACCAGGTGAAGAAACCCTGGTCTGGACATGGAAAATCCCAGCTACTAATAATTAAAAGCATAAGAACAGGAAGATCTTGGATCAAATCTCTCCAGCAGTGTTCGGGATGAACACTACCTCAGCTGCTGAAACAGTTTAACTGCGTTATCATTCTGTTCCTAGTCAAAGGGCCACAGAAAGGAACTTCTACGAAGCAAAGTACAGTTTAAATGAAATATAAAACAAATTTTTCCACCTGAGTTCAGTGACAACCCTCCACAGGCAGAGAAAACTACTGATATGAAATGTGAGCCCAACACCATATTTTACTCTTTTAAACTGGGAGCGCTGTGACCGATGATGATTAACACAAATTCCGAATTTCAAAAAAGAGGAAATGGGTAAAAGTTAAAAGTAAAAACAATAACCTCTCAGCTAACTACCTCTTGTTAACACGTGTGTATACGCACGCATGTGCACGTCTGCATATGTGTATTTTAGCCCTATCTATAATCTGAATGCAAAACTAGTCAAATCAGACATTTGCTTGAAATCTCACTTAAATTATTTACTTCAAGTGTCCCCTTGAGAGCCCTGGGGAGGGTGGATACAGGACTCTCATACTCACTAGGATATTAGGTGGGCGAAATTTAACTTTAAAATTTTGCCGTAAACCAGGCAAATGCCTACAGCAAACAGAAACTGTGCTCTTGAGGAGAATGGGCATAAAAGACTGTCCAAATAGGCATGCCTCTGTGCTAACACTTAATTGGGTTAGGATTTTTAAAAGCCAAGACTTTCCAGGTAACATTAGAATGGTAAATCCTAAGTAAAGCTTGATGTACCTATAATTTAAGATGTATTTTCACCAATGAAGTTGGGGGGAGTGTCAATTAACTGCAGAATACGTGGGAGGATGACAGATGATATTGTTTTTGACTCAGTCAATGTTGTACTGTTTTCAAATTCCACCAGCTTATGTGAAAGTTTGTACTTTTTTCTTTTCCAATTTTACGTATCATTTCCAAGATATACAGAAAATTAAGCCTTTCCATTAATTCAATATTCACAAAGCTGAGGAGGTAAACACTGTCAATCTCAAACACACACCTTAATCAATTTAACTTATTACACAAGACTGTAGCCCAATACTTAAAAAGTGCGGCTAAACTTACCCTACAGATGGCCCCCAAACAGGGTTTACCCTAACAGGGCATTCCCTCTCCCTACTCACTGTGATGTGAGGAGGCGTGGGGATTACAACATCATATCCAGGTATATGACTCCCCTCTTGTAACAAAACAGTCAAAGAATTCTGGATTTAATTTAATTTAAAACCGAACTGGCAAGTGTCATAAGTGAGCAACAACTTGATCAAGGTTAGAAATGTCCCTGATATAATCTATTTTTTTAAATTAAACTCCTGCTTGTATACACAAGTGAAAATACCATGCATATTCATCTGTACCACAAACATTGTAACTTTATGACACAAAAGCAAACAGACAACGTTAATATTCAGAACTACTGAAAGCCATTTCTCTTACAATCTCCTGAACACTCATTTCTTAGTTTATCAATATTGATGTAGAAGCAGACTAGAACTCAAAATATATTCTCATAATAAATCATCAACTTAAAATTCAAGAGTCCCCAAATGAAACTGTGTTAACCTTAAAAATAAAACTGCCAGTTATTTTACAGCAAAAGGTAATGGAAATAGCAGAGAACTGGCGCTGGGGCCCCTGGGTGGCTCACTGGATTGAGCAGCTGACTCTTGATTTCCAAGGGGTTCATGATCTTGGGGTCCTGAGATCCATCCCGCATGGGCTCCTCTTTGAGCTAGGGATTCTTTCTCCCCTCTGCACCCTCCCTTGTGTCCGTGCTCACATGCTCTCCCTCTCAAATAAATAAATAAATAAAATCTTAAAAAAAAAGAAAGAAAGAAAGAAAGAAAGAAAGAAAGAAAGAAAGAAAGAAAGAAAGAAAGCAATAGCAGAGAACTCCAAGTCAGGACAAGCAAGCTATGGCAAAACCATAGGTGACTCCCTAGAACAAAGGAGAGGAACATTCTTTTATAAAAGAAAAGCAGGAAGAGGGGAGGGCTTTAAACAAAAAGTCTCCTGTAGTAAACTGTTGAAAGTATAGTGGCTTCTCACTGAGTTAGGAGTCTCTCACTGGCTAAGCTGTTGCTGTGGGAGAAGAAAACCTTCTTCACCCCGGGATAGTGAAGTCTTAGCTAGAGCAGGACGGATTTGCAAGGCGTCTCTTTCCCTACTGGGTCTGCAGCTGATCAGAAGTGGTGGGCAGGAGAGCTCCCCCACTAGCCTCTGGATTCCATTTTAAAGGAGGTTTCCTTTCATTAATTTTCAGTTAATTTGAGTATGATAGAGAGTAAGAACTCCCACTACCAAATATAGTGGGAACTAATGTTCCCACTACCAAAGCTACTTATGTAAGCTACTACCAAGCTACTTATGTAAGTGGTATCAACAGAGTAAACAGACTTTAAAAATTATATACTCCACTGAGTGGAATAAAAGAAGTTTACAAACCAAGTGGCCATAATTGCTTACTACTAGTTGGATTAAATGCATGTCTTAATTAATCTACTACAGTTTTATGTGTCATCCAGCTTAGCTGAAAATGTCGTCAAAGGTGTCCAGAATGCAACATTCTACTTAAAACTTATGCAGAAAGTGACCAATGAGACGATCTAATGAATGATGCCTGAGTCTTCACCAGAGAAAGGCTGAAAAGCAGAAAGGCAATATTCCGAAATGATTTGTTACCGTTTAATTAAGAAAGGAAAACACAGGAGACAAAATTTAACAAACTTAGACTTTTCTCAGCTTTTTAAAGAACGCTGTGTGCAGGTTTTCCCGCCAAGGAAGGTTGATGAGAGCGTACTTCGCTCCAGATTACTACACAAATGGCTGTTCAAGCAGCCACAGACTAGGTCAGCCTGGCTCCCGGCAGTTGAGCCCAACGCTCTCGCCCAACGGAGTTCTTGCAGGGTTCGGTTTTAGGCTCCACCTGCCTGCCGACCCCGCCCCTCGCCCTCCAGCCCGGGGCCCCGCCCTGCATTTGGATCCTCGGCTCTGAGCTGACCCCACCCCTACGCTGCAACCCCGCCCCTCCCTCGCTGACCCCGCCCTATTTTTGTCCACTGGGTTCTTGAACTCGGGCCTCGCCCCAGACAGCAGGTCCCGCCCCTCGCCCAGAGGTGCTGGTCCCACCCAGCGTTCGGCCGCCGGGCCCTGCTCCGACCCCGCCCCCGCCCGCAGGCCCCGCCTCCCGCCCGCGGGCACGTGACACACCCTGTTTGGTGGCCAGGGCTCTGAGCTCCCACCCCGCCCCTGCACTCCGGCCTCGCCCCGGCTCTGCGGCCCCGCCCCCGCCGCCCCCGCCCACAAGAGCCAGCCCCACCCGACGCTTAGAGGCCTGGCCTCTGCTCCGACCCTGCGTCCTTCCTCGCCAGCTCTTTCTGTGCTTTTCCACCACCAGACACTTGTAATTGCGCAAAACGAGTCCAGCCCTGGAAGTTGGGTGGTGGTATTTCTTTGGGGGCAGGGGAGGAGGAGTGAAAAGAGAGATGCACCAAAGGAAGTAGGGAAATAAAAACACGCAGATTTTGGCAAGCCACACGGGAGGTCAGGGGGCAAATGAAGCAATTTAGGGTAGAACTGTGGCTAGAAATGGCACAGGAAAAACGTTTTTTGCCTTCGTCAATCCAGCTGGGGTGTTTCGTTTAACTGTTAGGCTGTGTCAGCAGAAACTTTACAAAACCATGTTTGACAGTGTGCTTGGCACCGCCTAGCTAGGTGCCAGTTTTCTGGCTTGCAGAAAGCTACACAGGCGGCTGCCCGAGCTCCCCGCCAAAGGCCGCAGAGAAAGGGCCCTGGGGCCTGCCAGTTAAGGGAAAATGGCCACGGGGGCCCACGCGGCTGTGGCTCCACAGGAAAGGGCCGTCGGACCAGTGAGGCTGGAAGACACCCCCACGCCCTCCCCTCCGCTGCCTGCCGACTTGCGGGGGAGGGGGAGGAAACAGGCCGGGGGCGGGGCGAGGGTGCCTGCCGGGAAACCTGGAGCGCGGGCGGAGGGCGGCGCGGAGCGGTGCCTGCTGGGAGCTCTCCTCGCCAGAGCTTTGTTGCACAACCTCGCCCCGCGCCGCCCTGGCCGCTCCTCCGCCGCGGCCCGGGGCAGCAGCTCGTTAGTGATGCCCGGGGTTCAAGGCACCGGGAATTTCTAAACTTGCTTAATCATTCATCCGCCCTCCCTCCCCCTCACCTTTCAGGTTTCTTTTTTATACTTTCTTCCTAAACATCTGTTTCTTCCTAATTGAGTGCCGAATCCAATCACTGGATGTGTAAACTGTTAGACACAGTTGGGAAGGAAACAAATGCAGAATTGTTTTTAATGTATAGAAAAATAAAAAGAGTAGTATTAGGGCTGATGGCTAGAAAGGGGTCCCCTCTCCTTCAAATATTCGGTACTCTACAAAGCCAGTCTCTGGCAACAAATAAAAATAAATAAACTATTAGGATGATGAATGATTAAATCAGAAGCCGACAGGCGGGCCAGGAAGGAAAGAGAAGCGGGAGAGCAAGCTAGAGCCAGAGCCAGGGAGCGAGGAGGAGAACCAGAGGAGAACCAGGCGCCAGGCAGGGGCCATGAAGGGAAGGGACTCTAAGCTCAGTGGTTGGCTGCTTCTGAAAGATCATCGTTAGCATGTCTTTGAGGGCAAATATTTAAAGTTTCCGTTTTCCAAAACGTGTACTCTAATGTGTTAATTATCAAGTTCAACAAACCGGCAACGTTCTATCACCCATTAAGGTTAATATATAATTTATAGCCACAAATGCCAGATTAAATCCGTAAAAGAAAGCACATACAGTATAAACGCACACTAAGAAAATAATTTCTTAAGTTATACACAGGGTTATGTGGAGGGAGGTAACAATGGTTTGAAGAAAACTAAGAAAAATAAGAGAAAAATAATTTTGAGGAAACTGTTAAAGAGTTTTAAAATACTACTATGCAATATTTTGAATCTCTAGGTAAGAGAAATGGCTAAAATTAGGCTTCATTGTTGTTCATATGAAACTGTTTCTCATTCAACTCTACCCACTATTTATAGTACCAACAATATCAGTAACAAAAACATGCATGGTGGCATATACACTAAGAACTCAAACATTTACAAACCCTTACTCAAATTTTAAAGGTGGGATTAATAAAAAAAGATACTTATTAAATTTATCTTATTTAAACATCTTACTTTTTAGGTACCAATTTACAATTACATGGCTAGACAACATTTTCTCAATAAAAAGGTTTGCCCATGTACCTCTTACTTTCTAACTTTAAATTAAATCCCTTATGAACTGCTGAACTAGTACCAGGCTATAAGAGAGTAACACATATTAGACGATACTATTTACAAGGTTAAAAAGCAAGAATAAAGAGAACTACCCAAATCTATATTAGGTCAATTCATCACTGAGGAAATATTCAAAAGTTATTTATATTCCCATTTATCCCATTTATTTTCTGAATATTACTAATTCTCCTAACATTATACTTTGCTAAATGCTTTTCAATTTTATTTCAAAGCTTTTTAAAACCTCGGATAGCTATTTCCTTAAGAGCAAATTTCTTGTTTTATAGCACTATTTCCCTCCTCCTGAAATTATCTTCTTTCTTTCTCCTCCTATCCCTTTTACAGCTACTTTTGGGTCTTTTGCTGCTTTATTGTCTTCCAAATCATGCCAACTGGTTGGTTGGCAGGTAGATAGTTATTTCTATATGTATGCATGCATGCAAGTCAAGAGAAAAAGGCAGGGAAATAAAAAAGAACACTTAAGGGACCTAATGAGATTCTGAGATGGGTCTTGTTCAAGTAAGATAATGGCTGTAAGAGTAGTCAGGATGACACCCTCAACTTAAGTTTTCAACTTAGTGGGCTGAATAACAGCCTGGTTATGTCATTACTAGGAACTAATGAGGTTGGTTTGGGGCTGTTTACTTTGACATGCTTGTGGTATACCCAAGGAGGAGACAGCCAGCTGGCAACAGCAAGTACAGGTCAGAGTACCTGTACTAAAGACTGCAGAACATGGAGTCACTGACAAGGAGAGGATAGTTGGGTTCGTGGGAGTGGATGCTTGAGCTTATCAGAGAAAAGCATGTAGAATGAGAGGAGAATAAACCCTCACACAGAACCTTCAATGAGCACCAAGATGTAAAGGACACAGTTCCTCTTTCCTCTAGTGGAAGCAAGAGCCAACTAGGCTAGAAACGTTAGGACTTCAGAATTGCTTTTCCTCCATATCCAGCAAAAAACAGAAATTAAGTGCTTGGATGCAGGCAAGACTACCTGGGACTGAATTTAACTCCTCCAAGCAATGGCTTTGTATTCTTGGGCAAGTTTCTTAGCATCCCTGTCCCTCAGGTTCCTCAGGTATAAAGCGAGAAGAGGAATGACAGCAAGTGGTTGTTAGGAGAGTTAAACAGCAATTACTGAAAGTTCGCTTTCATCGTCATCCAATCACTCCCCAAATCCAGTTTTTCAGATCCATCCTTGCCTCTATGCCTGTTAGCGCTGCCTTAGTAGAGAAAGGGCCTTCTCTCTCTTTTTAAAACCCAGAATACGGTGAAACTGGTTTCCTTGACACCAGGCTCTTTCCCACCCATTATCTTTCAAAGTGCTTGTCTTTGTCTTCAGCAAATACAGATTTGAATACGTTACTCTGCTCAAAACCCTTCAGAATATCAAGAGAACTGGGTGCAGACTCCCTACCTTGGGAGAAGGGGCCCTGGGGAGTCTGTCTCTACTCTGCCATGCGGTTTCATCTCCCTGCACTCATCCCTTTAATCACCCTCTTTGGGGACTTGTGTGCTGAACCTACTACATTTTTTTTCAGGCCTTTATTCATATTGAGCCCTTCACTCTCCCTATAATTTTGCCCTTTTGAAAATCCCCATGCTTCCTTCCAAGAAGACGTTTTTGATCCCTTCCCTTCAATAGAATTTACTGCACTCTGTACACTACTGGATTGAACTGATTTAATCATTTTTTATATAACCATATACGTGTCTATTTTCCTCTTAGATCACTGAAAGCAAGGTCCATCCATCCTGCATTTATGTGTATTATCCCACCCGTAAACCCCTAGAAAGTGTGCTACACATAGTAGGTACTAAATCATAGAAACTTAAAAACAGAAATGCTGGAAATCAAACATTCTCACACTCCAGCAATATAAATCCTCATATTCATAGGTAAGAGTAAGGTTGAGACCTGAAGATTCTCTTTCTCATTTGTATATAGAGAATCCTTAAATAGCTGCATTTGAGTAAGTATCTCCAAGAAGTGGAGGATTTTCTTTATCATCATAAAAAAAAGGCGGGCAGTTTTTTTGTTTTAATTACAACTTACTTTTGAACATTTTTTCCCCTAAAACAGTTAAGTTTCCATGTTAGAAGATATTTAGGCTCTAGACATTAGTACCATGCAGAAGGAGCTGGGCTATGTTTACTTTCAACTTTAAAGCACAATCTGAGAAGGTGGGCATTGTAAATGTGCGATCCTCTTATGGACTGTCCTTGGTCAGACTGATAGTGCTTTGTTTCCAGATGAATAAGGTCTGGTCTCAGGAAAGAGACCAAAAAAAGGATAAGAAAGCAATCATCTAGAGGAACATGAATTTTTATTTTACTGGAATTTCAACTAGTTCATTTCCTAAAATAACAGATACCATCTCTCTGTTGGTGGATTCCTAAAAAAGGTGCTAACCAATTAATTACTTTATTAAATTGGCTTCTTAAAATCCATTCTGGAACAAGGTAGAAAAGTAAAAATGTGTTTTACAAAATCCAATAGTCATTTTTATAGAAATTATAGCCAAAACAAACAGAGAACATCTTGCCTTGGTCCCCAACAGATGTTTTACTGGTTGCAAGTATTACTTCTGAGTAGCTCAGTAAATGTGAATGATTTCCCCAATCTGCCCTTTACAAAATTCTCTGTAATCAACAAGGATGGCTTTAAAAATCACCAGAACTGTTGCTGGATTACCATAGGCTTCAGCACTGGGCAGTGACATTAGAAATAAGAGTAATCGATCACTAACAAATCCACAAGCAGCGACAACTCATTTGGGGTATGTTGTGGGAAGGGGCTGTCTTTGGTGTAGCTTCGTCTACAGCAGTGCTGTCTGAAAGAAACAAAATGTAACCACATATGTAATTTAAAATTTTCCAGTAGCTACCTTAAGAAGAGCAAAAGAAAAATGGTGAAATTAAATAATACATTTTCTCAGACCCGATATACCCAAAATATTATCATTTCAACATATACTCAATATAAAAATTAATGAAGATATTTTACTTTTCTTAATGCTATGTCTTCAAAATCCAATGCGAATTTTACAGTTGCAGCATATCTCAATTTGGACTAGCCACAGTTCAGATGCTCAAAAACCATATCAGATAGGTCAAGATATCTTGGTGGGGGAGGAAGACTGGAGCGTGGGCGATGTAGTTTAAATTTATACCGAGGAGGACTTTCTAACTAAAGATATCAGTGATTACTTTATTGACATAAAAGTAAAGTAGAAAGCATTAAAAGAAGATCTCTAAAGATGAACCCTGTAATGGTTCTAATAATGCAAAAAATGGCAGCCAACCGCACAAGCACACAAATTAGCTGTCTTCTGAGAGAGAGAAGTGAAAGAACCATTTCTCCAGACCCCTCCCTGGACCACACTGGGAACTGCTACTAGTCGTGAGAAGTCTCCGGGGACAGTCTCTTACAGCTATAGCAAGAGGCTCTGATCATTCTGAGATAATTCTGGCTACCTTAAAGGCAACGAAGAAACAGCAATCCCACTGGAATCTTGCCTTTCTTTCTGGGGCGGCGGGGGTGGGGAGCTGCATGTAGTGGTCAGGCAGAGTAATGCTGTGACTGGCACCAGGACGGCATTTTACTCTCATGCCAGGGAGGAAAGCAGCAAGGGGAAGACAGAAGGACAGCAACTGCAGTGCTGACAGGACACCCACCTACTTCAGAGAAAGAGGCTGTTGAGGTGTTTGATTCTACCGAGTGGATCGCCTTTCAAATAAATCTAATCAGCTCCAGAAATACCCATTTAAAAACATTACCTTCTTCATAGACCTCTCATGGACATTCTTATCACTTTACATGAGCAATCCCACCCACTCCTATGGCTTCAGGTATCAAATATTTAAAGAATCCTAAATTTTTATCTTCATCTTCTCTACTGGAGCTCCAGGACTGACCAGGTTTCTCTGAATGCATACGGAACAATCTCATAAAGATGTTCCCTCAAAAACCTTGAATTTAACAAGTCAAAACCTAAAATAAATTTCTCTTATCATTCCACTGATCTCAAACCAACTTCTGTGTTCTTTGTTCAGTTGATGACAAACTATCAATCTGCCTGAGCTTGAAACTTGGGAATTTATCCACGCCTCCTGATACTGTTCCAATCAGAAATCATCCGGCCTTCTTCCTCTGTATCTCCATCATTTCTGCTTTAATTTAGGCTCCTGTCAACTCTTTATTCTTCATAGTACAGTTGAAACTTAACTCCACAAACATTTTCTAAGTACCTACTGTGTGCCAAGCACTGTGTGAAATATGTTGGATAGAAAATATGCATTTGTTACCTCCTCTTTCCCAATCTGATATCTCAGTCAGGTTAGCCAACTCCTCCTCAAAATACTGAATTATACTGATCCCAGTCTTTGTTTTCTACATTAGCCTGAAAGTTCCTAGAAGATAGAGAGTGACACGTTTGGCTATTTCTCTTTTTATGCTGGCGTAATATGGGGACAGCACAGTATTTAGTATATAGAAGGAAATGGATAAACTCTGTTGAATAAATAAAATGTGCATTTGGCTTCAGTTTACAAAGGAAACTTAACTCTTCCACTTGTGATGTTATCTAAATGTTTATAGTTAACTAACACCTAATCTTTTCTTCAAATTTAGAATTCAGATGATCTTCCTTCTATCAAAAAGCTGTTTAAATTAGTGGAGTTGATAACATCATCCCACTCTGTATTACACAAGATAATGGTCAGAAATCCAGAAATTTCCACGTGAAGTTTTTACATCTATACAGGCTAGTAACTGTACTGGTAAGATTAAAAAAAAAAAAAAAGTATTTCCAAAGCAATACAATTACAAGTAAGTTTTAACCCATGTAAGTATAGAAAGACGATCTCTTAAGTCCTTTAATCTCACAGGACCCGAGTTACTGGTGATTCATAAGCACACCTCTCTTTAGCTTACAGCTCACATGGTAGCTAATTTACTAACTATAGCATCAGAGCAATGCTTTGGAAGACGTGAAACTGAATTTAGCTAACTTACCCTGGGAGGAAATTTCATGAAAGAATATTAGATTAGCTCAGAATTGGTTGTGGAGAACCAGGATTGGAAAAGAAGAGACAAGTGAGAGGAGTCAACAGAAATAATTTGCCCAGAATGTCACCCCCAGCACTTCTAATAACGCTTCCAACATGTGCTAGACTCCCAACTTCTGTATGGTTTACTCAAGCAACAGTTTAGGATTGGCCAGGCCTTAATCATATGCTCCCCCTTAACAGCTTCTAGATCTTTAAATTCTTTCTTCTTAGCTTGTAGATGGCTGCTTTTTCTCTCTATCCTCACACATCCTCTTCTCTGTGCTCATGCTAACAAAGAAAGATCTCCGGTGTTCCTTCCTCCTCTTAAAAGGATACAAACCCTATCAGATTAGAGCCCTACCTTGATGGCCTCATTTAATTTCAGTTCCCTCCATAAAGGGTCTATCTCTGAATATAGTCACAATAGGAGTTAGAGCTTGAATGTGTGAATTGTGGGGAAAGCAATTCATTCCATAACACTATCCATCTATAGTGGACCCCTTACTACTTCATGTCTGTTTACCCCTTAAGCCTGATTTCCTTATGATAAAAGACTATATTCTATGTATCTTTGTTTTACATTAAATACGGCCACAAATGCTTTGATATTGCCACTGATAGGTGGGATTTATTTTCCTTTCCTTTTAATTTGTGCAGGTGCTATAACGATTTTGAGCAATACATTAGAGTAGAGGTAACATTGTTTCAGGTTCCAGATCAAGGCCTTAAGAAACTAGTAGCTTCTGAGATGCCTGGGTGTTCAGTTGGTTAAGCACCAAACTCTTGACCTCAGCTCAGGTCTTGATCTCAGGGTGGTGAGTTCAAGCCCTGGACTGGGCTCCACACTGGGTGTGGAAACTACTTTAAAAAAGAAAAAAAGAAGAGAAAAGAAAGAAAAGAAAAGAAAAGAATAGAAAAACTAGCAGCTTCCACTTCCTGTCTTTTATACCAATTCCTTTTGGATCCAAGCCTTCATAATTCAAGGAAGCCCAAGTATAAGCTAATATTAATATTAAGGAAGCACCATGGAAGAACCTACATGGAGAGAAAGCAAAGCCCCCAGCTGACAGCTCTGACTATACTCACCAGTCAGATAAGCGCATCATTTTGAAAATGATGCCTGCAGCCCAGCTGATACCATTTAGAGAAGGGTTATATTACCCCTGATGAATCTTACCAAAATACCATTCTTTTAAACCACTAAGTTTTGGGGTGGCTTGCTATCAATAGACAACTCTCTGTCCTCTATGCTCATGTTCTCTGTGATTATTAACACAGTGTCTGAAGCACTCTGAAGTTAACATCTAATGTATAAAGGAATAATGAATACACAGGGTTCCATGCAAGATGAAATGAACGTTAAAGACATGTTTGATATACAGCTTTTACAATGTAGATTAGAACAAACGACATAAAAATTGAACCAACAAAATGTTATGGTGAACTGAAAAAGAAAAAACTGAGCAGTATATGCTTTAGGAATCTTTAGGTTGCAAGCTATTGAAAACCTGACTCATATTAGCTCAAAAGCTATAGGAAATTCACTGAATAATATAAACGTAAATTCCTGGAAAAGGGTAGGCTTCTGGGGGTGGCTGTTTGGCTCAGTTTGTAGAGCATGCAACTCCTGACCATAAAGTTGTGAGTTCAAGCCCCACGCTGGGCATGGAGCCTACTTAAAAAAGGGAGGGGTAGGCTTCTGGATGGTCATGGTCCAGGGGCTCAGCGAAGTCACTCAAGACCTGCTTTCTCCAAATTTCTCCTGCCCTCTAGCGTGGTGTCTGCTTAAGCCTAAATTTGCATTCCTTGTAGTTACAAAATGGCCACAGTAGCTATGGAGAGTTTATATGCTTCCTTTCTAATTTCCAAGAGAAAAACAGTATCTCTGCTGGAGACTAATGAAGGTTCTTTCCCAGAAGCCTCCATCAAATATCTGCTAGCATCTCAGACATGTGCCTATTCATCAACCAGTCTTTGTGTCTGGATTTAGAAGTGGGAAATACAATGGTGTTTTTCCCCCTCAAGTCTCATCTTTGTGGGGCAGGGGACACAGACCACCCCCAAAGAAAACAGGTTATATGCTGAGCCATCAAAAACAAAAAATCCAACAAATATTCAATACCATCATCAAAAATATCATGATGAACAAAGGTTTTTGTGTGTGCATTAGCAATGCACAAAGTCAAAGCATTGATCTCAAGGAAGGCAATAAGATTCCTACAGTGCTGGCCTGTGTTACTGAATATACCCATGTGGCTGGCTCCTTTAATTGATTTTTGCTTGTCACTTCTGTGCAGGTATGCCACTGAATTCCCTTTGTGCTGACATCTAATTTGGCTACGGTGCAATCAGTTTCTAGTCAGTACAGAAAAAATTAAGTTCACGAGATTGTGTGCAAGCACTCCTCGACTTTCAGTACACTCTCAACCAAACTTTTGTATTGGTATGTATGTATGTATGTATGTATGTATGTATTTATAAAGATTTTATTTATTTATTTGACAAAGAGAGAGACAGCCAGTGAGAGAGGGAACACAAGCAGGGGGAGTGGGAGAGGAAGAAGCAGGCTCATAGTGGAGGAGCCTGATGTGGGGCTCGATCCCAGAATGCCGGGATCACGCCCTGAGCCGAAGGCAGACGCTTAACGACTGAGCCACCCAGGCGCCCCTGTATTGGTATTTAACATGAGCGTTGGACACCAGGCTCACTTTGAGCAAAAACACACTGAAATTCTTGGCTCATGACAGATCCCGTCTTCAGTAATAGTTACCTAATCTGGTAAATAAATGCCTTTTGACCAACCAAACCAAGCTGGTGTAAAGCAGTAATAGTGCTCCTAGCATTTATTTTTATCATTAGGCTCAACTGAGACCTCAATTCAGGGTGCAACAGTTCTGATACTGAATTCTTTTCTTGCCGTCACTCTGTGTAAATGAGAAACGCCGAGCAATATAGTTCAGAAAGTACTGGCTCTAAACACGAGGCGCAGAGTCTCTAGTTCCCGGGATCATCTCAGACGACAAGCAGCGTAAACTGGGACCAAGCCCTGGAGGCACCGGCTACCGCTACAAGACCGCAGGATGCCTCCAGCAGTGTTAGAGCAGTAAGAAGACCAGCTCAAAAACTTCACGCCCTATTTAAAAACACAATCTTTTAAGGTTTTCTACTGTACTTGTTACTTGGGTACACTTGCTTTTGTTGCTTTCGTTGGTATTTTACAGCGATATTCACAGACCTGAAAGGAATAGCACTAGGTATTCAGAGAGTACTTCTTACTACATCGATGAGGAAAAATGGAAGCTCAATACGTTAGATGAGTTGTCTAAGGCCACAAACATAGTTATTTGAGAAAAATCAGACTAAACCTCAAGTCTCCTGACCTTAGGTCAGTGCTGTCTGTACTATACTATACCCATTTCACTAATGTCTTGTCTCTATATGTGGCGAGAACTAGCTACAACCTGGAGAATCTTTAGGTTAGAGCCAACCAGTGACTACTGAGGCCAGGTGTGTGTCAGCAGCCTGTTGCTACAGGGTGCCCTTAGCTGGCCTCCAATGTACCTTTCAACCGACCAAAATGTAGGCCACATGTCTAGCATGTATTCCCAATCGAAGGGACTTTGTTCCTGGCTTCTGCTCCACTTGTCTGCTGAGAATGGAGCCCTTGTCATCTACCCCACTGTACCACTCCAGTATTCCCACGACTGCCTGTTCCAACTCCCTCTGGGAATCAGGATATTCCCACCAGCTGATGACAAGGAAAAGCCCTGCCTATACGGTGCTGGTACACATCTCCTCCCGACACAGAATCCCCCACACTCTTGAAAACTGTTACTTCTTGAAATTTTTACCCCCGGACACAATTCTTGGAGGCCAGCTCTAAACTAAATTAACTAGTCTCTTTCCAGCTGAGCTGGGCCCCTTCCTTTGCAACCTACTACTGCATGCAGAATAATCTGAAATCCTGCACCTCTCTCAGCTTTTATTTCTTAGAAATAAACACTAACTCTTCCAAAGATACTAATTTGTACTCTATAGAATGCACCAAGAAGAAATGAGGTTAAATTGTAACACAAGAAAAATAGGTTAAATACGAGAAGAGCAAGGGTTGTTCAAGTAATGAATTTAACTAAAAGAGCTAAAAATGGGGAGGGTGGATCATAGATTTATAGAAGCCTTAAAAAGTCACATGATATACTTTACAGATGTCTGGATCTCATTTCCAGAGATTCTGCTGTACGTGATCAGGGGGGTGACCTGCGTATGAGGAGTTTTAAAGCTCCCAGGTCCTGCTAATTTTCTCAACTAAGTTTGAAAATCACTGCCAAAAGTAAAATTTGGCTGGAAAATGTTCTAGATCTGCACTATTCAATAGAAATATAAGCCACAAACATGTTCCACATGGAGAATTTAAAATTTTCTACTAGTTCATACTAAGAAGAATTTTTTAAAAATTGATTTTAATAATATATTTTGCTTATTAACTCAATATATACATACTGGCTTTTCAACAAGCAATCAATATAAACAATATATTAATGAGATATTTCATATTGGCACATATTGCCAATGTAGTATCATCAGACCTATGATTACTGGTTGGTTTTACAAAATTAAACCTTTGTACTTGTGTGCAAAGCGGCGAAGAGAAGCATTTGGGCACAGAAAGTCGTTCATTCTGAGTGGGGGACTGGCTCCAAGGTCAACCAAGAGTCTTTTGAGGCGGTGGGGATCTTACACTGCAATGTCCTCAGAATTAGCAACTTTGGATTACGGGAATTTCCAGATGCCACTGCCTCCCCCAGCCCTGAATTCCGCCTCTTCGAGAACCAGTTTCCTGTTGAACAGTATCCTCCTCAAATAAATACCCGATGTTTTTGTGCTTTAGATGGCAAAGCAGCAGTGGCATCCCACATGGGCACGGATGGTACAGCTTCAGCAGTCTCTGCTTTCTATACACCAAAGTGCAAGTGCATCTCACAAATGCTCCAGGTCTGAACACAAGTGATGCTAACTGAAAGATACCCTGGATCACATTCCTCTATCTCAGGGGAATGTAACTGCGATCGGTCCTGCCAGCCAGGGCCTCCACGTCCCTGAAGCAAAACAGGCTGTTCTGCCATAAAATACAAGCTCTCGGAATCTGGCTTCACCAGAACACACGTGAGCGTACTCGAGCCAGCTCTCCACACCGTCTTCCCCTAGGGCACTATTGGCAAAGGAACTGCGTCTCAGATCAATACCACTAATACTCAGAAAGTATTAGTGGTATTCATTTTTTAAAGACCACTGCAAGAGCCTAGGGGAAACCTAGTGCAGAAGTAAAGCAAACACAGCTTCGGCTTCTGCCCTCTGCCACTGGCCAGCTGGGTGAGGAGCCCGGGGCAGGGGAAGCTCTGGCAACACGGCAGTTCTAATGTGGGAAATGGGCAAAATAGTACCTTTGTTTGCAGAGCTGTTGTGAGGGCTACAAATAATAAGTAAAACAACTAGCGAAATGCCCAGACCAGACTAGTGATCAGTACATGAGAATGATCTACCTCTGAAACTAATAATACACTATACGTTAATTAACTGCATTTAAATAAAAAAATAATAAAATAAATGAGAGGGATTATTAAAATTTCAAAGTAGAGAACAGGGAGATTAAATGAACAAAAACACATACACAGCATCTGCAGTGACAATTATTACTGAACACTACCATAATATATAAGCTACTTGCATTCCTATTTTCCTCTAAAACACCCATTTCATAACATTAGCACCCAGAAATCCCGTGAATGTCAGGAATCCTTTTAGGAGCCATAAATCTCCTACAGAGCAGTAAAGCCTCAGTAACTTCTGTCTTCATTAATTTGGAGTGAGCTCTGATATAAAGGTTTCCTAAGTTGATCAATACTGTAAACAAATTGAGAGAATTTAAGCTACTTACGGAAAAAGTTGATTGCATTGTTTATAGATTTTCATAATCAGGAGCAGGTCTAATGATGTTTAAAAAAGCCCTGAGATGCTGTCGTTGAGAACAGTTTATTTCGTTTTTTTAAGGTTACTGGGAGACCGGTAAGACCCTGTCCTACTGTCTCCCCCACCCCCTTCACTGGTTTGTTAAGTTTTTCACTCTTTTATTCTTTCAGTGGTTTTTCCTGACATTTTACCACACATATGTAACTCAACAAAATCTCCCTTTCTGGACAGTAAAAGGACTTTTACTCCCTCTTTTGGGCTTACATTCTCCTGGGTGTTTTGTTTGGTTGTTTTTTTTTTGTTGTTTTTTTTTTTAAGATTTTATTTATTTATTTATTTGACAGAGAGAGAGAGAGAGAGAGAGCCAGCGAGAGAGGGAACACAAGCAGGGGGAGTGGGAGAGGAAGAAGCAGGCTCATAGCAGAGGAGCCTGATGTGGGGCTCGATCCCAGAACGCTGGGATCACGCCCTGAGCTGAAGGCAGATGCTTAACCGCTGTGCCCCCCAGGCACCCCGTATGTTCATTTTTTCTAACTATCAATACTCCATGGGCTCAATGATAAGAATACAAAAATCTTTGCTAAGGAACAAAAAGTTTATTGTACCTGCACTAAAAACAAAAGGAAATGAGTAAGTTAAAAAAAAAAAAATGAAATTGAGAATGGTTTTCCTAGGCCATTCCATACCTCTCCCCACAAAGCAACAGTTTTAAAAACCAAAAACAGGGGCGCCTGGGTGGCGCAGTTGTTAGCATCTGCCTTTGGCTCGGGGCGTGATCCCAGCGTTCTGGGATCGAGCCCCACATCAGGCTTCTCTGCTAGGAGCCTGCTTCTTCCTCTCCCACTCCCCTCTCCCACTCCCCCTGCTTGTGTTCCCTCTCTCGCTGGCTGTCTCTCTCTGTCAAATAAATAAGTAAAATCTTTAAAAAAATAAAATAAAATAAAATAAAAACCAAAAACACACATCATGGTGGGAAAAAAGCAAACTCTGACAGGTATTCTGGCCTTTGGATCTTCTTCAGGCTGTTGCTAAACAGCTGCAATTAAACACGCAGGTTTTTTCCTTCTTTTTCTTTGTTAAAATGTTAAACCATTAAATTCTCTAGGTGGGTGGTTTCACTTACCATAATCTATAAATTTCCTACAGAAATGAGAAGAATGAAGCAGCAATTTCATTGTGAAAAGCAAAAGAGGCTGTACCTAATTCCTTACAGTGAAGGGTTAACCACTCTGGGGAAAGGTTTTTCACTTCCATGGGTGCACAACCCCCATTTAGATAAATTTACATGAGTTGCTTTGCCTAAAGTGATAGGAAGCCTTGCTGTATTACAGGCAATGAGGCTAAAATAGATGAATGTTTACAAAATTAGACAGCAGTCTAGAATCTATACTGATCAATAGTAAAGAATAGCTCTGCCATATTCAAAGGTACCTAAAGATGGAGGGTGGGGGAGAAAGGGAGAGACTGAAAATCTCTGAGTTAAATAAAACCAGTGAATTAGCAGTGTGTGTGTTATAACTTTAGGTCCAAACAGTTCACTATACTTCATTTTAAAAATTCTTATTCCAGGATTCTGGAACATCCTTTACATGAGAAGGGATAAGAATTCCTAAGATCACCCCATAAATTGGCAGAGCATAGCCTCTCACAGTCTTTTACAGAACTGTGGTAAACGGCGTGGCCATGTTACATCATATTCTTTGCTCAAAAGGCGGACTGACACATAGGCTATGCAGGCCGACGGCCTGTGTTCAAATGCGGACACCACAGGGTTATTTAACCTCCCTGCAAACTGGTATAATGGAAAGAAGCAACTACACCACAGGGCTGTTGGGAGGGAGTACACAAATTAATACATGTGAGGCACTTAGAAAGTATGTTCACTAATATTAGTATCGTCAGCAAATAAACATGAATTAAATGTCTGAAGTGATGTGCACTTTACCTCATCATGAACAACAATGAAGTTTATGGGATTTTTTGGTGCTGATCAGATGAAGCTTTTGTATCTAAGGTAGTGACATACAGTAAATACTTGTTGAATGAAACTATACAGACAGAATACTCTAGAAACAAGTGTCTCTTTCTTAGTCCTTTCACCAAGGGAAACCCATTTTCCATATTCCATGCCATCACCTGGTTGAGGGCCAATTTTTCAGCTGTTCCGTCTGTTTTCTGACTGGCCCCCCGCCCCTGGTCATCCCATTCTACTTCTACTACAAGAAGTCCTCATGCCTAACAGGCCTCGGGCAGCAATGCATGTTTCCTCTCTGCTCCAATATTCACTGGCACCCCACTACCTACTTGACCTGTAACTTACCTCCCCTTGATGTACCCTCGATTTAGTCATAACAGAACCACTAGCTTTTCCAACAAAACCGTGTGTGGTTTCCTATCACACCAACACCTGTGAACCCCACAGCCTCTGCGCATATTGGCCTCTTCGGTTCAATGACAGGCAGGTCTCTCCTCTCACAAACCCACAATACAAAGAATAACTCCAAGGCAGAGCAAAGAAGAGTGCCTGGTATTCACCAATCAGGTGAGAAGCTAAATAAACCTTATTTCGTTGTGACACTATCCACTGATTTACTGACCTTCTTGAGACAGACTATAACTAAACTATTCTTTAACACAACAAAAGAAGCCCAAACATCTTAACATGGGAGGCAGTGGGGATTTAGGAGGAACTGGGGTGGCAGAGTCAAACTGAAACCCATCAGCTCCCAGTACCCACCCCATTTACAAACCAGGAGACCTCAGGCACGCCTCTGGAAGAAGGACCAGTGAAGGACACACGCTGGTGTCTCGGATAGACCTGCAGGACACAGCAATGGGTGTCGATGCTGCTCGGGGAGCAGCACTAGGAAAGGCCTCTCAGTATCCCACCCAACTCAAAAGGAATGCATCTGCCTAAAATTCTCACAGCTAATAATAGGAACTGCAGTCATAAAAATCACTAGCCTAGACATGGGGAGCCTGCATCAGGAAATTTTATCTCCGTTACACTGAACAGATCAGTGTACAAACCCACGTTTGTCCACGGCTTTTTAACCTACTAATTGGACAACAGACCAGATTATTCTCCTAGATTCACAGGCATTCACTATATTCCCTAACCACTCAACTGTACTGGATTGCCCTGGACTGGCAAGGCATTTATTGCCAGATCAGGAAAGGGAGGGACTAAGGCCCAGCCTATCACTACAACCAACCAACGAACCAACCAACCAAACGTAAAACAAAACAAAATGACAGCAAGCAAACCACCACCGCGAAAACTTACTAGACGTGACTCCCACTAGGACACGGGGGCTGTAGCTCCTTCTTACCGCCTACGAATCTCCCCAGGGTGGTGGGACTTTACTTTCTCCCTGTAGCCTACTCTCTAGCCCACAGTCATTCTTGTATCTCAAGTACCACACTTTTTTTTCTTTTACTTTCTTTTTTTTTCCCCCTTTGAAATGACACTTACCATCCCTTACTCTAGTTACTGTGTAGGGCTGGAGTTGTTTATACCAATTAGATGGCAAATTAAACAGGTTCCTTGCTTTTCGTATTCATAAGCCATACTGGAGCCTCTGAACACAGTAGATGGGTAGGAACTGTGGGATGAGTGAGTGAGTTTTGGTAAACCTTACAGCATCTAGGTGAAAAAGAAAGGAAAGATGGTACAGACATGAGGCACCTGGGGCTACAAAGCAAAGGGTGGTGGTGCACACGGGCAGGGGGACTGGGGGGACAGGCTTGGATGGGACCAGAGTTTCAGTCCAGGAGGATGAAAAGAGTTCTGAAGAGGGATGGCGGTGGCAGCTTCAGGACAAGGGGAAGGCACATAACGCCACAGGCAGTTAAAATGGTTAAAACGGTAAATGTTCCGTCACGTGTATTTTACTACAATAAACAAAGGAAAGAAAGGGAAGGAAAGAAAGGAAAACGAGGAGGAAAGGAAAGGGTAAGGGAGGGAGGGAAGAGGGAAGGGAGGGAGGAAAAGAAATGAAACTAACGCATCTCTTGTTAGTAACACTTATTTCCCAGATGGGAATGGTTCCATGAGTTCTTTGTATAATTTAAACTTTTAGAAAGTTCTCAACTTGGGTCCTCCTTTAACTATTGTTGCAAAAGTTTCCTCAGAACTTCTAATATATTGATGTTCCAGAAATTCTTTGTAATTAATTCTCTTTTTAAAATAACACTACTACTCATTTCTTAAAATTCTCTTTCTTATTTTATACTCCAAATTCTAGGGCTCCTCTCTAGAATTAACTATATATATTTAAGTCTAAAACCAATCTAAACAGAAACTAAATGGTTCATTTTAAATTAAACACACTTTCAGAATATACTAGAACCATTAATGTGTTTAAAGGAAATTCAGGCTTTAGGGTCCCTAAAATTGTTGGCTATAGTCTGGCAGCAATCTCCAATATTTATTTTAAAAAAAAACCTTAAGAGCAGAAACAACATATTTTGAAATTCTTTTTTCTTCATTATGAAAGTAATAAAAGTGCAAATACAGAAAATTTAGAAAACTGGGAAAAATTACTGTAGCCTTAAACTTTAATTAAATGCACATTTTCCAACTTCCTAGAAGTTTTAATAACCATTATCTTTACTCATATAAGATTTCCATTTGAGGCAGTGTGTGAAAATTCATTAAACTAAGCCCCTTCTACGAGTCCTTTAGGTTGTTTCCAATTTTTCACTAAACAGGAGAGCAAGAGACTTGCCTTTACGTTCAGAGTTCTCCCTGCCCCCAACATCCTGGATGATTTCCTGAGGACAGATTCTCACAAAGTTAAAGGAGAGGACCATTTCTCTGGTGCTTGACAAACTGTGTGCGACCCTGTGAGCCGCGCATACACATGGCCCCGGGATACACAGCGTTTTCCTTCAGGTAAGTGATAACGTTTCCTTTAATGCAGTAATAATTTAGGATTTAAACATAAAAAAAAAACCCAGAAAAACAAAAAACCACTTCTGGAAAGTGGGGTTTCTTGTGAATCAAGTCTTTTTTCCACTCTGAAATGAAAACATTCGGTCTAGAAATGGCAGCTCTGTGCTAGAAGCCTCTTCATGAGAGAGATAATAGCAGAGGCTCCTCTTCCGTCTCTTAAAAACATTACATGCGGCTCTGAGTATTCTGAACAAAGTCAAGTATTTGTCTTTCTCATTACACATGTCTTGTTGATATCCTTCCAACATTGAACGAGTTGAAGACGTTTCCTAATGATTAACAACTGGAATTTTTAGAACCGTATCTATTAGTAACTAGCTTAGTTATTCCCCTAAGCCTATCTGAAGGATGACTGCTTAATCAGAGCGGAAATTGGCACTCCTTCCCAATTACATAGAACTCTGTACTACTGTAGTATTGTAATAAAATCATATAATTTGACCTTATGCTACAATTCTTTAAATATATATTTTCTTTTCAGAATGGCAATTTTCATGCTGGGGGTGGGGCTGGAGCAGAGAATATTAGACACTATTCCACATCAGCCACATTACATCGAGTTACTGTCTCCACCAGCATTTATTTTAATAAAATGATATGCAATACACTGAGGTTCTGACAGAACAGCATTATTAATGCACTGATGGTGTAAACACTGGGTATCAGTGGTAGAGCCCAGACATGGTTCCAAATGGTCTTTACATCAGGTCTCCGAGGTAAGGATCTTTTTTGAACTACTATGTGCTATGGATTTCTACAATAGCAAGACAAGGTATCACTGAACTTTCCATAGAATACCAAAGGAAAGGCTTCTGTTTTGTTTGGATCTTTGAATGGGGAAAAGAGGAGGGGGGATGGGCAGCAGGGGCAGTGAGAACAGAGCAAGAGGGAGGGAAGACAGGGTCTAGAAGATTAGAGGGGGGGCACTTGAATAAGCAAGCCTCTTAAAGTAACAGTGTAGTTTTTGCACATATTTCCATGGCATAAAAGGCGAAGTTAAAGCTAGTAATGTAAAACAAGCCCAGGGCTCAATTTTGAGAGTAGGAGGTAGCAGAGAAGAGAGAATTTGGGGAAAATGTTGAAAGGCAGACCACATTTTTAAAAGGCATTTTAAAAAGATTTGAAGTTATGTTATTAGTTAAATACATTATGTTAAATTCATCTGCTCATAAAACGTAGGATGTTAGGATTTCATCTTCAGTTAAAGCTTAAGGTAACTAATTATTGATTCTTCTCGGAAACTGGTAAAGGGACCTCCTTGTGAATCAAGTCTTTCCCAATAGCCATTGTTGGTGAAAATGGATCTTTTGTGTCAGAAATGCCAGGAATTCTTTAAACATACAGAAAACATAGGTAAGGATAGATTTTACTGTACTTTACGTATTTCGCTCCTAGATTCTTTCTAGTATCCACTGCTGAAGATTAACAAAATTAGTAAAACAATATAGTACAACAGTGTGTGCTGTCTCAAAGACTGCTCCTAACTCACCCGCATGGAATTACTCTAGTGTCCATACGAGGCTGCTCAGGGCACAAAGCCAAAGTCAACTCCACAACTGAATATATTTCTAAATTTAAGATAACTATCATTTTTCTGTGGGCTTATAGAAGAGACCAGTTTTATCTTTGAAATTACAACTTATACTTTAAAATTTCAAAGTCTGCAGAATGAAATAAATATTTAATCTCCTTACTTGGTCTCCGTGTTCCTTTGAGTCTTTATGTCAAGAAATTACACTTCATAAAATCAAGCAAGATGATGGTATTTTCTCACTTGGTCTCTGTCTAGTATTTGTTCACAGGAGAAACAAAATGGCTTCACTTCACATTTCAGGAGCAGTAAAATGATTACTTAGCAAACATATAACTTATGAGGCAATTTAGAGTTCAAGCTCTTTTTTGGCATATGCTTAGTTTCCCAAATTTGAGACATTTCAATGGAAAATGTAATGGGATGTGCCCTAATATTAATCAATAGTCTTCTGTTAGATGTGGACTGATAAAAGGCAGAGTCAAAGGAGAAGCCATAAGGCTACTTAATGTAGCTGTAATTTTCACTTTACTCTAGGATGCAGGGTTCCTTTGTGGAGAGGGGGAAAACAATGGACTTGCACCCTTTCCTGTCTTCCCTTCTCAGATCAGCCCAGTCTGAAGGCTAGGTATCCTCCCAAATCCTCCCCCTCCTTCACCTTTATAGCCAATCCATTCTAAGGCATTTGGACTTTTTCTCCAACTCCAAGGTTGCTGCCTAAACCAGACCGCTACCGTCTCAATACCGACTTTCTGCAATTTCTCCTCTCGCAGAGCTGTCATGTAACGTTGCCTGGGTTGGGCACTATGAAATGGAAGATGGGACCATTAACGTGATGCTCACTGAAATGCAACACTGCAAAATCTACACGGACATGATGGCCATCGCACACAGAGGTCCCGCCAAAACCATCCCCTCCAACCCATTCTACACATTGCAGTCAGAAGGCTCTTTCTGAAATTCAATTATACTCAGGTTACATCCCAGATTAAAGTAACATTTCTCTTCAATGGTTTCCCATTGCTGTTAGGATCAAGGCTAAACTCTTCACAAGAATTTAAAAGCCCCTGTTGACCCTGCCCTAGCTTATCTTCCCAGCCTTCACACTTAAAACCGGTGTTCCACACCTCGCTTCCTTCCCCCAGAGGACACTGTCTGACTTGGAATTCCTGTATTATCCCAGGCTCCTGGCATGTCTCTGGTCTCAGCCCTCCCCTCTGCCTAGAGTCCTCTTCTCATTCTGCTGCCTGGCTCCTTGTCCTTCAGGTTTTACCTTACTTAGATGCCTTCTCTCACGTTCGATTTATACCCTCGTCCATGTAATCCCATATTTATTCCTAATGTAACATTTTATCGGTTTGTATTTTCCCTGCAAGATGTTCTCCCCACTGAAGTATAAAATAACTTGAGGGCAGGTCTGTTTCCTGTCGTTCCTGGAGCTTCTCAACTTCTAGCAAGTGAGCAACTAAAATGGGCTGGCTGGCTGATCACATGAACGTTTGTCTGCATGCGGGCCAAATCAAAATTTCCAGCCGCTATTTCACAATTCTAACAATTAGCTTAATGTCTTCCGAAGTACTTCCAAAAGACAAATTTAACGCAATCATAAAAAGTATCCAACATGAGGAGACCTCAAGAACTAGCAAATGCTTCTGGTTAGACAGCAATACAGTGGATTAATAGAGTTACATCTGTATTCTTCCTACAAATGCAGAGCAGATTTGTGTATTCTAAGAGCCAACTTCGTATAATCAGTATTAAATAGGGAGGTTTTTTTTAAGATTTTATTTATTTCTTTGACAGAGAGAGACAGCGAGAGAGGGAACACAAGCAAGGGGAGTGTGAGAGGGAGAAGCAGGCTTCCCGCGGAGCAGGGAGTCTGATGTGGGGCTCGATCCCAGGACCCTGGGATCATGACCTGAGACAAAGGCAGACGCTTAAGGGCTGAGCCACCCAGGCGTCCCTACATAGGGAATTTTTAGCCCTCCCAGAGAGTAGGAGGTTTTTAGACTCTAAAGTTAAAGGGAGGGCCTCTAAACATAAAAAATTTTTAAAAAATAGTAGAAGGAATAAAAAAAAAAACCCATAAGGATGCCTTTGGCTGAAGTTCTTTTCAAAACTGAAGGTACAGAAATATGCAAAATGAACATAAAATACTACATTTTCAAAAAGTTTAGCTTTTTAAAGTTAAACATATACCTCAATGTATTAAGCGTGTCACAATTACAAAATCCATTTCTCATTCTGACTTGGCAATCAGGAAACTAAAACAGTTTTTCTGAGTCATAGTTACTAAATGGAAGCTAGCATTTCTGCTACTTCACAATTTACAAAGCACTTTGAAATAAGCAACCTAACAGCCGGGCAGAGCGGGAATCCTGGGCATTCCTTTTCATTCCAGAGGACACCCTGCAAATACACAGGGACACCCTTCCCGTCCTCACACTCAAGGAGACAGGCCCCCTTGCCTCCTGCTGGTAAAGCTGCCACAGATCGCCAAAAATCTCTCTCCCCAGGAGCATTCTGAGGGAGCCCTGGAGCCGGCACGCATCTCCCCGAGTCATCACTACCTTCAGCAGGCTCCACCTTGTGAGAACAGAAGAACTAACATAATGGGTAAACTGGACACGGACAGAGCGAGGGCGTGCCCTGGGCACAGCCACCACGGCGGGGCTCATAAGCCCAGGAACACAAATACTTCCACTCTCCCTGTGGGTTTTGCGTGTGTGTGCGTGCAACCTAAATAAAAATTCAAATATAGTTGAGCTGCAGTACTGCATAAAATATCAAACAGGGCTTCCTGGCTTTGTTTAATATTCAAGATTATTAAATTGTTAAATACTCAAGAATGCAAATTTCAGTAACCTTCTTCCGGGGCCTTCAATAACTTACAACAGTGATCATGAAGTACCTGGTTCTCACAGTCAGACTCTTAGGCAGCTCTCCCCCAGAAAGAAGGCCTGTTCTTCCTAGAGAAGCACAGGAAACCCCAGATAACATGTGCAAAATAATCCAGAACCTCCAGCATCTGCCGTTGCTTAAAAATGGTTCAGATGAAAGCAGGAGCATCCATTCTTTTATCCGTAGACTGGGAGGGACTGTGAACTCTGATTTCAAATGGTGGCTCAGCTACCCTGAACTGCATAAGGCCCCCTTAGCCTCTGTGCAGCAGTGTCTTCACCTGTGGAGACGACCACCTGCTTGGCTGGGTTGTTCCAATGAGATCTTTGAAAAAGAACCTGGAGTTAGTAGGTGCTCAGCCAAGTGTTTAACCCCTACCCTCCATTTCCTTATTGTATGGCATTAAGAAAATAGCCTTAGAGATTAAATGTGTATCAAGTTCTGAAGGACCATAAAGAGAGCTATAAAAATGTGTTCTTCATTACTTAAAATGCTATGAAATGGTCCCGGAGCAGCCATTCCTAACCTGGACATGCCTTATTAGCAATAGGTGCTTGGGAAGAGTGTAAATCCATCATAATTGCTGGAGAAACCACCCCTCCAAAATACACTTCACAACAGTGGGGAGAACTTAAGAACATCATTCCTCATCTGCATAGAGGACTAAATAGCAAGCAATGATATGCAAAAGCAAAATTAGCACAAAAAATCGAAAGTGATTTTATTACTCAAAAACATGACACTGCACAATATTTTCAATGTGTCTTTGGTTCACAGTATGCAGGATATTTCTCATATACTTTAATGATACTCATATCTGCACTGCAAACAGACACAACACATATCTCCATTTGATAATTAAGAAAAGTTCCCAGAGGCAAAGCAGCCCAACGCTTCCATCTGGTTCACAGTGATTTTTCTGGAGTCCTATTCAGAAACCTAACACAGAAACTCTCAAAACTGTGACTCGCTCTAGAAAAACTAGTTAAAGAACAAGACTCCAGCCCTGCCTCTCTCTCTCTCCAGCCTCCCAGGACCTGGCTCATTATGCCCCATCCATTCCAGGGTCAGGACCTTTTCCTTAGCCATCCCCTCCTCCTGGAATGCTGCCCCTTGGATCTTTGGATTTTTAGTTTAAAGGTTTATTTCCTCAGAGAGATCTCTCAGGACCATAAAGCATCGACTGGCTACCTGCCTGCTCACTCTCAAATGGCTCTATCTAATTCTATGCACAGCAATCATCACTTTCTGACATTTTCTTGTATATGTTTGTTGACCGAACCACCTTCTTCCACCAGAACAGAAGCTCTCCGAGAGCAGCAACTGTGCTTGTCTTTTTCATGACTGTGTTCCTAGTGCTACACTTAAAAGCAGTTCCTAAACATCTGCTGAAAAGACAGGCCTCTGATGTGACCCAGGGGCACTTGCATGCTTACAAACCCAGAAAACACAAACACACCAACGTGCAAACATCACAACCAAATATCCGGGTGTATATGGGTTCCTTTGGCTCTTCACTTCCAGAATCAGCATGAAACCAAAGGCAGAAATAAAAGACAGAATGAGGGGTCCTGAACCCCCACAGGAGAGCAACTCTCTTTAGTATTTGCTGATTGCAACAATAATAACCATGAGTAAACAGTGTGACAAAACTTTATGGGGCGCCTATGTGCCAGGCTCAGACACAGGCTCCTCTGACCTTCACAAAAGTACTATTAACACAAGGTTACCATTATTCTAAAGATGAGGCAATTATCACTTAGAAAAACCAAGAATCCTCTGCATTGTCACATAACTAATTGGTTGCACGGTTAGGCTACTCCTGACTACACATTCCCTGCTCTTGACTACCATATCCCAAGGATAAATGGAGAATATGAAGTTTTTAAATGCAATCCTGAAGTACTAACTCTCACAGTAGCTTCCTACATGTCAACAGCCCGCAGCACATGTAAGCCAGAGGCCACTATGCATTTAGTTTCCACCAAGGGCATACTTTGGCCCTCTGCACTGCTTGTGTGGCCTCCTGCCTGTGAGTTACTGGCCCAGAAATTCTGCAGACCTGCACACGAGGCTCATCGGATTGCGTACGAGAGGACACAGAAAAATTGTTCCTTCTCCCACCCCAGATTTCTCCCAACAGCTCTGCTGAACAACTTGGAACATAGTCTCCTACCACTCCAGCTAGCTAAGAGTGCACAGCAATCTTTTCTGAAGAGCCATATTTTCACGATAGTTGAAGGAAAAGAACGCTCGTTTCCTCCTTTTCAGGCAGAATAAATACAACTCAGTTACTATTTTATCACAGAAGACCCGAGAAAACGTAGTGGTTGATTTTTCACCCCGCTACTGTTGACTACACCAAACGCTCTAGTGCAATGCTGCTTTTATCACAACTATCCTCAGGATGAGTGAGGTCCTGACTGTGGGGGTGGCCAGCACCGCACCCCATCATTGCCATTCTTCCTCCACCACTTCCAACTCTCTCAACTTCTTTCAGAAGAGAAAGACATCAGGAGAGAGAGTCAAACTAGAACAGATTAGAGCTAAACTGCACATTCACATCATAAGTCTATTCAGAGCTGCCTTCCGTCTACACCCAGAAGCAAAGTTGTAAGAATTACCACGCCGCATAGACCTATAATCCACTCTGTAGTATTCTGTGACCAACAGGATTAGCAAAGTGACAATCTTCAAAATGACATGGTTGCTTGAAACACTAAGTGGAAAAAAGTCGGAATACACCCTCCAAATCTTTCCGTATCAATTTATTCACACCCATTATACTAAAATTTATGAACATTCTGCTAGTGTTCGCATTTTCAGATAAATGATTTCCTGGGACAATATCTTTGTTTTGTATACTTTTAGGCTCCTAGATCATTTAGGAATAGTATATTTAGAGTTAAATAACTTCTTATCAATTTTCAATATAAGAATGATTAGATATTCATATGCATTCCTTGCTGTTAATGTAAACTTAGATGTAAAGTTCTAGAAATCATGGGCAGGGGGAAAGTCTGGCAGGGAACAGTGCAGTACAGTGGAAATAACAGTCAAAAAGAAGTTAAAATACATGTGTTTAAATCTCAGCTCTACAACTTGCCATCTGAACTTTGTCAACACGAATTTTTCTACATCTGTTACATCTTACACAGAATAAGGATAAAAATGCCTGCCATGCTGACCTCTTGGCAACTGTACATATTTCATAAGATAGTAGGTAAAACATTCTGAAAACTATCAGATGCCACACAAGGCTAAGAAGCGGTGACGATGACAATGATAAAGAACTGTCCCGATGCTCAGATGTATCTCCACCATCTCCAGACACTCACAGTACAGGAGATCAGGCGTCATAACAGAGCGCAGGCTTCTTAGAACACGAGAGGAATCTGAAATACAGAGATGAACTTCTAGGGTTTTGAGGTGTACCTTGTATTCAACCCTGAAGTTTTGTCAGAGGGAAAAAAATCGTGTTTATACAAATGACTAGTGTAATATGCACAGTAAATCACAATTTTTAAGAACATCAATTTTACACCTATTTTGCTATTTCACAGAGACTACAATTCACATGTATTTGTGAAAACAACAGATTCAAAACTAATTCCCTGGTTGGGACGCCTGGGTGGCTTAGGTGGTTAAGCATCTGCCTTGGGCTCAGGTCATGATCTTGGGGTCCTTGGATCTAGCCCCACCTCGGGCTCCCTGCTAGGTTGGGAGTGTGCTCCCCCTGCCCCTCCCCCACTGTGTCCTCTATCTTTCTAATAAATAAGTAAAATCTTTAAAACAAACAAGCAAACAAACAAAAAACAAAATAATTCCCTGGAGAGTGAGAGTATTGAAAATTTATCTGTCTTAAGTAACACTAATAATCATGTCTACCGGGCTAACTTAACCATATGCAATTAAATTAATGTCTATTAATGGTATACCCCCCCAATATCATATGTCAGGTTTTCACTGTGGTTTAAGTCACTGTAATGAATTATCTGGGTTATCTATAATATGGCCACTTGCACAAAAGTGTGGATTAAAAAGAGAAACAATCAATGAGGAGGCTGATTTGACTAGGACATTAACACCACTGCGCAATTCCAATTCACAAGATGTATTAACAATCACGCAGCAAAAAGCTAATTCGATATGCAGGATTGATAAGGCTTAAAATTCACAACTGCTTGGAGAAAAAAAAAAAAAACAAAGACGCTTGATAGAACTTCCCAAAACTGCCTAACAGTCATACGGCCTTAATACCCTCATCTCTAAACACATCACGATTTACAAAACAGTTTTAGTATACTGATTTATTATTTACTTTTTTAAAAAAGATTTTATTTCTTTGGGGGGAGGGTACGAATATGAGCAGGGGGAAGGGCAGAGGGAGACAAGCAGACTCCCGAGTGAGCAGGGAGCCCACTGCAGGGCTCTATCCCTGGACCCTGAGATCATGACCTGATGCTTAACCAACTGAGCCATCCAGGAGCCCCTGATATCAGTCCTTTGAGGGCAGGTATTATCCCATTTGACAGAGAACAAACCTAGAGCAGGCAGTGAACCGTTGAGTCTGCTCTCGGTGCAGTGCGAGGGCTCAGGCTTTGGCTCCTGAAGTTATTATGCACATGGTCATTTCACCAGCCAGCCTCTAGCCAGGGACCATGACAGCGGGGGGTTGTTGGTGAGGGGAAGATCCCCTTTCTGATGCTCTTAGGAAATCTTAGAACACTCAGCCCCTCTTCTGGTCATCCTAGCGTCTCAGCCAGACCCCCTCAGTGCAGGGAAAGAGATCCACACCTGGGACAGAGCTCGGCCCTGCAGATATTCCTGATGGGTCTGGCTGCGTTTGCAGAGAACACTAACAGCATCCCGACTATGGTTCACACTACTCCTCCTCATCTGAGCTTCTGAACAAAATTAAGAACAACTGAGACTGTTGTAGATCGAAAATATTCACAGTCCTTGAGTGTAATGCAGAGATGAAGGATTCAGTCCTGACTTTTGAAAAGCTAAGAATGAAGAGTTCCAGCTGATGTGGGGGGTCCTGAGGTTTTCAGCAATGTATGAGGGAGAGGCCTCTTCCCATTGACAAAGTGAATCTTTCCATATAGGGTTGCCAGATTCAGTAATATATTCCATGTAATGTGTCCCATGCAATACATTGGACATATTTACACCAAAATTATTCACTGCTTATCTGAAATTCAGATTTAACTGGGTGCCCTATATTTTCTCTGGCAACCCTATTCCTGCATCAGTGACCCAGTAACACATTACCAGGTTGCAGGCAGATTCTCCAACGAGTCTGGTGACAGCTTACTAGTAGCTAGTACAGCATTAACCAGAATTTAATCCCCTGCTGCCTTGTCACTGAGCACATCGGCACAAGAACTTGGTAATCGCCACGTGAGTGAAAACCGACGCTCAGAAAGGTTGGTTAATTGGCAGGTTTGAGGACCTAGTTCCAAGCTGTTCAGTTCCTAGCACAGCGCCCCGGGGTTACCACAGATCAGACACACCACACTATGCGACCATACGTTACTCACCGGCAAGGGCTGAATCCTTGTAACGCAGCCTGTTGTGAAGAGTTACCGAAACTCGGCTGTTCATTTAGAACCACCTCTGTCCATACAGCATCACATCAACCGGCTAAGTCTGCACACTGAACGGGTCAACTTGTAACGTAGGGTACAGGTTAGCTATTCACAATTTCTTCCTTTTTCTTGGCCCTTTATGTACCTTAGAGGCAACCAGAGCTCTTTTTGGCAAGAAAGTAAGGGAGAAAAAGCAAATGAAATGAATTCTTCAGGGACTTGTTTGTAAATCATCTCAGCCCACCCTGGGAGACATGGTGGCTTCCTACTCCCTCATTAGTCAGCAGGTGCACCTGGAACCCCTCAGCCTGCAGGAACAGGGCATAGCCCACCCCTCCAGTCCTGCTTGGGCTCTCGGGAGACAGGCAGTCACCGAGAAACTCAGTGACCTCGCCTGCTCACAATCCTACACAGCAGAAGGGTGTCCCAGGGAAGACTCAGGGCAAAGCCCATCTGACTTCTCTGCCCCTTGGCTCACCTAGGCACAGCCAGGCAAAGTGGGGGCTCGGGGCTTAGGGCTCAGGGTTCAAGAACTTCTGCAGCACTCCAGAGAAAGCAAGAAAAATCACAAGGCACAGAGGTGAGAGGACAAAGTCTTGTTATAGGAGGAAATGGTGAACAAATCTAGGCAGTCCCTGCCTCTCACAAGCTGTGTGGTCTTGGGCAGGTTACTAAACTTCACTGAAGTTTGAGGGCCTGGTCTGAAGATGAGAGATGAGCACACTAGGTGACCCAACACAGGGAACGATGGTAAAAGTTGTTACAAATAATGGGCATGTGACCTTAATCACTTCTTAAAAATTACACAAAACACACAAACAAAAAGCTGTTTTTGATTATCCAAGTACGAGGACTGGGTTTTTACTTGGGAAAAGCATCTTACGAATGGTTTTGTTTGTTTGTGTGTTTGTTTAAATATCATTTCCTCTTCTGCAGGGAGTAAATCAACAAAGGTGCCTCATCAACTCCTCTGTGCAGACCTGTAAACAATCAAATGGCATTCTTTGGAGTCAAAACTTCTGATATCCTATGTTTTGCTGATATCACAGGTTTAAAACCCACTGGAGCACTCTGCATTAAGATAACCCACCTCTCTCTCTCTCTCTCAAATAAATAAACAAATTCCTTTTTAAAAAGAGAGAATGCAAACATACATGATGGGCAGAGTTGTGTATTGACATTACTATAAACAAAAGGGCAATTCAATCCTTTCAAGTCAACTGACTCAGGAAGGAAAAAAATAATTTGAATAACTCACTACTTCCACTGTTACTGTGTCAAATATTCTCAATACTTTAGAAAAAGCAAACACAGAAATCCAGGGGAAAAAAAACCACCCAAAAGTGAGAGTGTGCATCTCAATTTCTATATACCAGATAAACTTCATGTTCCTACGTAATCCCTGTTGTCATGGTGCAATGGCCTTTTGTCAGCCTAGGACATTCAATAAATATTGATTTTATAATTTGAATAAATATCAACAATTGTATTAGCTATTCCGTAAATATTGGCTATAGTACATATTTTACAAAGAGAGCACTTTTGGAATTTGCATTTGATTTTACGAATTTTAGAATGTAGTGTTCATATGTTTATCAACAGAAATATAAAAGTCAGTAATTATTTCAAAAAATAAAAGACTACTGTTTCCAGCTTTTTTCCCCAAAGATTTTATTTATTTATTTGAGAGACAGAGAGAGTGGGGAGGGTAGGGGAGAGGGAGACAGAACCCCAAGCAGACTCTGCAGTAAGCACAGAACCCCACACAGGGCCGATCCCAAGACCCTGAGATCACAACCTAAGCTGAAACCAAGAGTCAGATTCTTAACCAACTGAGCCACCCAGGTGCTCCTGTTTCTAGCCTTTAAACAAAGAGCAATGGTTCCCACCTTTGCTGGTCAGTAAAACAAATATTATTTCTACTGCATTCAGAAAACGTTGAAAGTTGAGTTTTACTAAGTAGCTCTGGGAATGTCATTTGGTGTATGACTTCATCATGGCCACTCTGAAGAATCAATATTTTAGAGAATTTTTAAAAATATAACATTAGGACTTAAAAATCTAAACTATTTTATATCCAAGCAACATGTCTATTGGCAAACTAACCTAAATGAAGTAATAACAAACATCTCCCAAAATAGGAAATGTTTCTGTGCCAGAATCACCACACTGTTTGTCTAAAAAAAATCCTGCTAAAAACCTGAGGACAAAAAAACTTCCCCCATCTTTTGTTACAGTTAGAATACCTACCACTGAGCGTATCTTCTGACACCACCTGTGACCTCAAATGGTTAAACTTAAATGATAAAGATTCAAACCTCTGTATGAGGCATTTGAATTTTAGGCCTATTAATAAAGTCTTTTGATACACTGAATACTATCTTCTGAATTCTGCTTAATATTTTTTAATCCAAAGCATAAACGTGGCATCATAAGGCTGACACTTGGTTGCTGCCCTCCACAGTGCTTTCTAGAGCTGGTGGCTCACTCAAGTCCCAGACCACTGTGGTGCCTAGAAGCCCGCTGGGGCTGCCTCCTCTACAGCTAGGCCGACTCTCCAAGGTCCAGGGGCCTCCGAGCAGTAACAGGCCACGTCTGGTCCGGAGAGCCAAGGCAGCTGCTCCAAGTCTTATCAGCGAACAGGCCCAACAGATGGGAGCCATTCTGAAAACCTCCCACTCCAGAAGGCAAGGCCCTGGTGCTAGCCTTCTGTCCTTCTGCTCACTGGGCTCCTTTCTGATAGGGAAAACAAACAGAGAACTCACAAACATGGACACCGGAATCGAAAACATGCATTTATCAAAGCTGAAGAATCACTGAAAACAAACTAATGACCTTCTATAATCGATGTCTATGAAAATAACACAAAAGTAATTGGCTTTTCATTTTTTATTATGATTATGGACAAGTTGGAAGGGACATTTAAATCATGATGAGATGTTAATATCTAACACTTTCCTTCGGCCTGGTTGTCTTCCCTTGAACCTGCAAACTTGGAAAGGAGCAACAGGAACTGTCATTCTACCAAACAGCTTTCCCAAATGAAGGCGCACGCACACACGCGCGCGCACACACAACTATACAAACATACACACAGGTGTGCACGCGTATCTGTAATCCTTTAACTCTTCACAGAAGAAACCAGAAATCCAAAAGCTAAAATGTAAGCTCAGCGCAATTTCCATTTATGTACAGTTACTACTGTGTTATAGACATTATTACATACGGTATATATACTACATACAATGTCAGAACTATTTCTACTGTGGAATGAAAATGATAAATTAAGCATCTATGCTCAAGGCTAATGTTCACAACAGGAAAGAGATCTTTCTAACTTTATTGGCTGCTTTAAAATGCTTTTTTTTATTAAATTAGGATTACAACTGTTATGTATCTTGGACAGTTTTCAATATTAAGAATTAAAAAATCTATACTTGAACAAATTTGTGTTTGAGAAGGAGGTTAAGGTCCCAAAACAAAGAGCATTTTACAAATACTGCATCTAACTCCAACAGAACTTTCAAAGTACCAAAAAAGGAGAAAAAAATCCAGACATTTAAAACAGTTACTGTTTATGTGTATGAAAACACAAAAGCTTCAATTATTCTTGAAGAAAATAAATTAAAAGTCAGTATTCTGACAACATATTCATGAAAATGCCCTTTAAGGTTTTGAAATTCAAGGTGGATATGAGAATGATATTTAAGAACGCGCTTTTCCCCTGAAACATTGAACTCTACATTGGTGTAATATCGTGGACGATCCTAGGCTGAGATATAGATGGATCCCCATTTTCTAACGAGTATCATGATAGGTCAGCAGAGACGGTTCTGTGGGGCCACGCTGCCAGGCCTCTAATTCTGTCCCTGCCACTAATACCAGCTGGGCAACTGTGGCCGAGCTCCTGTCCCTCAGAGCCTGAAGATAAAATAGGGCTAATAACAGTCCTCATAGGAATGCTGTGAAAATTAAATGAGTTAATACATGTACAATGCTTGCAGAAGTGCCTGGCTCATAAGTAAACCCTCAATCACTGTTAGTTGTTGTTACCATTACAGTTATAATTATTAATCATCATGGCTGTGAAATATGATTAGCCATGAAAAGCCATTTATGATACGTAATTATGGTTAGTAAGCAAGAGCAAAAGCATAAAAGAAACAGAAAGTTAAGGAGATCTGCCTTGGCTCGCTATCCAGTTCACGGACGCTACAGTTCACGAGACTCGAAGCGCTCAAAGACCAAGGCCAATCCTGCTCATGCCTGTGCTCCCAGATCAGAAAGTCCGGCGCCTTGCAAGACAGCTTTTGCTCCTCAAGTGGCTACCGAATCACCGGTAAATAAATACTTTCTGTGTAAGAAACTTTACATTTCGGGGGGCCTGGGTGGCTCAGTCGGTTAAGCAACCTACTCTTGATTTTGGCTCAGGTCGTGATCTCAGTGTTATGAGACTGAGCCCCAGTTCGGGCTCTGTGCTCAGCAGGGAGTCTGCTTGAGCTCCTCTCTCTCCCTCACTCACCCTCTGCCCCTCCCTCCGCTCAAGCTCTCTCTCTCTCTAATAAATAAATCTTTTTTAAAAAGGAATTTTACATTACTTACTATAAAGTTAAAAATCAAATCAATTGACAAGAATTGTATCGAAGGAATAACCTACATGCTCAGACGTCTCTCATTAAATATTAGATCGCAATTTCTTATCGGTTCCCCACCGGGTGGGGATAGAAAGGGTTCCTATCATCTGGGAAATAAAAACAACAACAAACACTACTTCACAGCTATGACCCCCACCTCTCTTGACCTAGCATGTTTTCTGTGTAAAGACAAACACCATCTCACTGACTTCTCAGAGCAGCCCTGTGACACACTGACCATCTCCGTTTCCCGGGGGCAGGGGGGTGGAGGTTAAAACATGTTAAGTAAATTGGCCACAGTCATACGGCTATCAAGTAAGCCAACTGGGATGAACACCCAAATGTGTGACTCAGAGTCCCTACTGAATAGCAGTATATTATGAGTAAAACTTGAACATTTCTTCAATTTATGCGCCGACTTTGTGTAGTACAGCAGGAGAGCTTCCCGCAACTTCCAACCGCTGAAGATTAACACGCATTATAGCTTGTGACTGTCAAAATACATCATTATCTCTTCTCTTGCTTGGGATCTTCATAACCATAAAAAGACATAATCTTCACTTCACCTTGAATACAGGATGATCCTCTGTAGCAGAAACCCAGTGGCCGTGATTGGACGATTGTGCCAGCGGCGGTGCTAAGAGAACCCAGAGAGGCAGAGGAACAGCCGACCTACTGGGAGGGGTTTTGCAGAACAAATGAGATAGGCAGGTAAGGGGTAAGAGAATCAAGAGTAATGATGAGAAAGTATGATGGCCAGGGGCCAAGAGCTAAAAGAATTGGGAGAAACTGCCACAATCAGGGGTCTCCATGTCATCATGGGAGGAAGGAAGGAGGGAGGCAGAGGGGACAACAAGAGCCAACATGGCCCTATGTGACCATGGGGATCAGAATATACATGGGCAAAAAAGAAGAAATCTCCCCACCCGTAGGACGCGTTTCTCTGACTGTAAGAACGCACACATCTACCTGTCGTTAATAATGGCCGCTATACTCTAATGGAGGTGCTGGTCAGGGGTGACAGCTCTGGGACTGGTCCGTCAAGCATCATACCAGCTCCAAATGCAGAGACGGAAAGCAGGAAAACATCCATCTCACTATCAGACGGTTGAGGATGCTGGCGTGTGTTAAAAATGACTAACGCGCTCCTCAGCAATTTACAGAGACAAAGACAACTCAGTGGTGGTGGATGCAGTAACTAACACGCCACGAAGCCTGCAAGTGCACTCAGACACACTTGAAATGAAACCACCACAACTGGAGGGTGGGAGAGCTTCTCTAGTAGTGCCCGACTCATAGCTAATGCAACCACTGACTTCTGGTAGAGACAAGAGAATGTGCTGCCCCCATTTAAACTGGGGAACCAATGGCCAGGAGACAGCCGGGAAGACTCCATGAGTGCTCTGGCCACTCTTCCCCTCCCTGTCACTGATCTTTGCCATAGAACCCCGAGATCAGCCGAGTGCAGAGCAAACGGCGTGCACATCACAAGTGCCTTATGGGAACGGATGAGACAGAACAAAATGTGAGTCCGTCACACAATGTAACAGAGGCACTCCTGTGAAGGACTGTACAAACTGGGTACATGCACATTAAGTCATTGGCCTGACAGTTTACAATCGTTAACACCTTACTGGTTAGTTCTTTATTCTAGTCCCTCAAGCTTCCTTCTCAGTCCCAAGTCCCCAGTCTGTAACTAATGAATATACAGTTAAAGCCTTGGGCAATAATCCCTCACCTTCAGACCAACACGTGTTCTATAAATCCAGATTTTCCACATATCAGATTTTCTTATACTGGGCAAGGGGGAGATAGATAAAAATATTAGCTGTAATTTTCCCTGTGGAATGGAAGGAAGTTACCTCTCCCCCCGCCTTAGATTTCCTAGGGTTTTTAAAAATTACTTATAGTGAGTAGCCAGTTTGTTTTTTAATCATACACGATCGTTTTTACTCCTATTATGCTGAGTTTTTTCCTTTGAAAATGGTAGCACTGGCCTTTAAAAAAAAAAAAAAAAGACTTCAGTGTCTGTAAAAGGATCTCAGTGTCTTTAATAATAATCGTTAATGGCAACAGCCAGCACTGACTGAGTGATGACTGGGTGCACTGTTTAAGCACATTACATGTTCACCTTAACCTAAGATATAGGTATTATTGTCTCTTCTGTCAGGCAAGGAAACCGAAGCACAAAGAAATCAGACAGTTAGCACGAGTGGCAGAGCCAGATTTGAACCCAGGAGCCTGGAGCCTAAATGCCAGGCTTGGCTGTCTCTTCTATTATGTTAGCCTGCATGAGGTGTATACTTGGAATAATGCTTAGAAATAATTAGTCAACCAAATTTTGGAAACTTAAAAATCTTTTTATTAAACACAAATTAGAAGAGACACAAGACTTTGTATTTACCTAAAAATAGTCACAAACCTGTCTGAGAGAGGAAGTGCCTCCTCTAATGATCAGAAATGCGGTACCATCCCACACAGGTGTTGCAGACACAACTAGTTAAGGGGATGAGAGGAGGGTCACGGTGGCCAACAAAACCCACCCTAAATCCAAGACATCCTAGGGTAGATTGAGTAATTCGAATGAAAATGAGGTAACTCTGAAAAGAAGGGCAAGAAAGCCCCCCTGGAACTCTTTCCCACCAGTGTGAATCTTGACAGATCAAAGACAAAAGCCTTCCAAGTAAAGGAAATTTGGCAGAAAATGATAAAAATTGACAGGAAAGTCATAGGAGGTAAGAATACTAATACAGAAAATTACCCAGTGCAATGGGACATCTCATCTCAGAATCAAAGTCGTAAAAGTTCTGTTTTGGCTTTCCTTTAGTAAGTATATCAGTTCCTGCTGGCTGATCCACGGTGAACAGGGCAGGACATAATCACATTTCTAAGGATGACTTGGACAGTATCATGACATTTAGGTAAGAGTTCTCTTGCAGAATTAAGTTTTGCAACAATGTGCAGATGTTTAAGTTTTACTATCAATATGGTTCATGTTTTCAGGCTATAAAAAAAATGCAATTAAACACAATATGTGCGTAAAAGTTTTAATAATAAAAGAAGAGTAATTCAAGACATGGTAGTTGTTTATATCTATAAAAAGAAAAACTTTTAATGTATAGGAAGCTGAATACTGAAGTAAATTAACAAAAAATAAACAACCAATGTTAATATAAAAACACGAGTTAACTGAGGTCGTTAATGTCAGTTAAATGGCAAATGATCCATTACAACCAATGTTTAAACATGTGTCAATTAAATACAAGCATACAGTCTTGCAATTTGAGCTTATAAAGATTTCTTTTACTTCTTCCAGATTTGTGTGCAGTCTTTTCAAACGTGAGCATTTTCTCTGAATTTAAAAACCTTCCTTTACACTTTACACACAAACACTAAGTAAGATTTTTGCCAATTAAGTTTATCAGAGCAGGAATAGTATTACACTGATTTTAGAAATGAGACAATCCAACAAGTATTATCAATTTAGATCATCTGAGTAACGTTTACAAAACCACAACACTATATTCTCACTAGTCTTTGCTTCTCTTTTCTTCAGACTGCTATCAATAAAACATGTTACAGGCTGCTCTCAAGAGCCACACTTGAGAAAATTCTCAAAACGTTTAAAATATATGGAACCTTTCTTTCTAAAAGAACTTTAAATACATTTACAGCAATGTTTAATAATACCCTAGTTATTGAAAATGAAAGTCTTCACTCACAAAAAAACCAGTCTCTTCCTGAAATGCACTTAGTTTAGCCTGAGCTAAACGTTCTCATTTCTTTCCAGTTCTACAGTAAGTTTCACCACAACTGCTTTTACCTGCACCACCCACTGACTCACACCCCGGACTTCCTGCAAAGCATTCATAGAGAGCCGCCTCTCCCTGCTTTACTTGTTTTCCAGTAACATCAAGTTATCACAATACACACCACCCGCCCCCCAAAAAAATTCCTGAAAAGCCTGTACACACCAAACAGATCCAAGGAGATCCAAATCCCAATGGGGGAAATAACTACTTTTGGGCATTTCTCCTCTATCCAGATTATCTTCTCTTACAGCTTGATGTTTACGTACCTTAAAAGAGCAGGAACAAGAGCACTGTGGGGCCAAAGAAAAGATCCGAAGATTATATTTTGAGAAGAGACTTGAGGAGAAATTTGAAAAGACTCAGAGGAAGTTGAAAAGAAAGTTAGTTCCAATGAGTATCAAGCTAATGTGCTGACCACCAGGACTTCTATTCCTACTTCTGGGGCCTGGCCACACTACTCCTGCAGCACAACCATGCTATGCTTTTCCCCCTCTCTAAGCTTCTACTCTGACAGGCCATGAAGAGACGACCAGCCAATCACCAGCTGCCCTCTGCCCTCCTCCCAATTCCAGCCAGGGTCTTGTCTGTAACCATGCGAGAGATGCCTACCAAACCCTCGTCCCCCCTGAATTCCTGACCTACAGAAATGATAGAGATAATAAAATTATTGTTTTGAGTCAATGAAGTTGGAAGGCGGTTTGTTAACTGAAACAATATTATTAACAATAAATGCAGGTGGCAAAGCCCAGAGAGGAATGAAAAATAACTTAGCAGGGAGAATAAAGACTAATGCTAAATGTCTGAGGCTATCAGTAAGGAACAAACCAAGAGAACCGGAAAAGCTCAAGAATTGGGGATCACGAGACAAATCAAGAGAATGAATCGAAATGCTCAGGGCTCACACGGTGGGGCGGGATTGTGAAATGGCACCATCCCATGAAGAGAGTTAAGTACTAAACACAGGGACCTGAAGCCCCCTTTAACTCAGCTCCAGGATGTCAGCAGCCTGGCTCACACACTACCCACCAACTCTCCGAGCAGAAGACTATAGGTACCCTCCCTGGAAAAAATAAACTACTCCAGAGAAACATTTTCACGTCTGAACCTCAGGAATTTCCCAGTGAGAAAGCTGGCTGATAGTATGACGACCCTACAGAGCTGCCTACCAGTCCTCAAGCCTGGCTGGCTCACAAGGAGAGCTTCCAATCAGCTCTGCAGTGCTTTCTCCTTAAATATGAACACTACTGAGTAATGACTACGGCATAAGAGAAATGACAAAAAGTTAAAAGAGTAATTCCAAAGAAACAGAGATAATGCAGGGAAAAAAATTTTAAAATAACATTCTGTTTCAGAAAGGGAAAAAGATGGTATGACATCCATGAAACAAATAATGTTATAAAAAAGGAACAAAGGACCAAAAAGCCCTACTTTGCAATAAAAAATAAAGAGAAAAATAAAATAATAAGCACGTTGGAAGATAAAGTTATCTCTTAGAACACAATAAAGGAATGGAAGAATTAGTAGAGGACAGAAAAGAATCAATCCAGTATCCAAATCCAACTAACAGGAATTTTGGAATTAGAAGAGATAATGGGAGAGAAAGGAATTATCAATAAATATTACAAGATAATTGTCCAGAAATGGAGAGTAGTACAAACTTAGTGGCCAGAACAATGAAGAACAAAAAAAGACCCACAGTACCATACAGGATTATTTTAGAACATGAGTGAACGGGCGCCTGGGTGGCACAGCGGTTAAGCATCTGCCTTCGGCTCAGGGCGTGATCCCGGCGTTATGGGATCGAGCCCCACATCAGGCTCCTCTGCTGTGAGCCTGCTTCTTCCTCTCCCACTCCCCCTGCTTGTGTTCCTTCTCTCGCTGGCTGTCTCTATCTCTGTCAAATAAATGAATAAAATCTTTAAAAAAAAAAAAAAAAAAAAAAAGAACATGAGTGAAAATCCTTATAGCTCCCAGGGAAAAATGGGGGAGTAAGTCACATAAAAAGAAAGGGCCACTCGTCAAAAAGGTACCTAATTTCTCAACAGCTACATGAAGCATTTAAGCAGAAATATCAGAAGTTAGGTTTTATTTTTTTTAATTCTTAGAGAAAACTGTTTCTATCCTAGATAATTCTATCTAGCCTCACCAAACAAACTACTTAAATGTGAGGTATAGTAAAGCTATTTTTAAAAACACAAGGTCTAAAAAATTTATATCCCAAGCACACTTTCTCATGAAGCTACTGAAGGATGTGCACCATCAAATGACAAGTGACTTAGAAAACAGAATATCAATACATAAAAGAAAGAGTCAGAAATATAATAAATATGCATCCCAGGAGATATCTATATACATTTAAGGTAACAAACATTCCAAATTGGGGTAAAAGGCTCTGGGAATTCAGAAAGTACATCTCTTAGGGAAAAAAAATAAAACTAAAGAAAATCATCTGACAGGTCTGAAAGTATGAAAAACTATGTTATAGCTTCACTGCTGGAGGGTACAACCCTAAAAGACCTAGTTAGATAGTCAAAGAAAATAAACCATGAGAAAAAAAACGAGGCAAACTTTAACTCCAGGCAAAACTAAAAGTTACCCAAGAAAGGAAATGTAATTATTGTATAGTACAATACTTACCTTAATAGCAAACAATACTTAAAAAGACATAATAATAAAAACAGTAATCTGGTCTTCACGGAAAAGTTGAGATATGATTACCCTGGGAAAATGGGGGAAGAGTGGGAATGAGAAGGTTTAAAGCAGCTATAGTCCTCATCTATGAAAGTCATTAAATAATGCTAAATTGGGGGCACCCAGGTGGCTCAGTTGTTAAGCATCTGCCTTCGGCTCAGGGCGTGATCCCAGGGTCCTGGGATCGAGCCCCACATTGGGCTCCCTGCTCCTCTGGGAGCCTGATTCTCCCTCTCCCACTCCCCCTGCTTGTGTTCCCTCTCTCGCTGGCTGTCTCTCTCTCTGTCAAATAAATAAATAAAATCTTAAAAAATAATAATAATAATAATAATGCTAAATTGAAGAATGTAGAAGATAGTATAAAATTGATTGTACGAATGCATTCTTAAAAGAAATACAGATATAAAAAGAACTTTTCATTTAATTTTTTAACATCAACTATAGTTACACGTTTCCAAATTTCGTTTGTTTTTGAAAACTCAGATTACCTGGGTTACAATATATCCTAGGAGAAAGGGACGTATGTGCCTATAACTCATTTTTGTTTTCTAATACCTGGCATGAAGCAAGGCAGAGACTCTCCACGTCCTGATTTCAGTTAACTGGCCATTAATTACCTCCATTCACTTTACTACCACACATCAAAAAAAAAAAAAAAAAAAAAAAAAAAAAAAAAAATCAATCAATTACCTGCCCTGTCCATGCCTCAGTAATGTGAATGTGTGGGCGATCTTAGAGACTAATGGTGCTTTCCAACAGTTAGGACAGCACCGGCATCACACATAAGATTAGACAAAGGACGATACCTGCTAGAAGTTGCCAGAAATTGGATAGATAACTTTCAGGCTTTTGCTAGGTCATGAATTAAACAAACAAAAACTGGTTTCACTCAGCTGCCAGGATGACAGAGATCTATACTAAAATATAAGTATCCAAATAAATATTGAACAGATTTACCATGAAATTGTTACTTCCAGAGAATGAAAATGATTTAAATTTTAAGATCCTCCCTAAAATAATGAAAGAAGTTTTCTCTAAGACATCAACCAAGATCTCTATGTTCCTCTATATTATGTGGGGTCATGGCTGCTTCAAGCTAAAATCTCAGCTCCCGGTACACTGGAAATTACCGTCCCTTCCGAGATGTACAGGCCCCGGGCCTCTCTGGTGTCCAGAAGGCCTTCCCTCCGCAGTACAACAATGCTCCCTGGGTCTCCTACCATGCCCCGGCGAATAGCACAGAAGGCGGTACATGGCGCTATTTCATGGAGGGCCCTTACCGCTCGACCAGACGCCTCGTCCTCAAGGGCGAGCACCGGGAATTTCATCGCCGCACCCCAATAACTAGCACACTGCCTGACACAGAATCTCAGTAATTCTTTTCCAGATATACTAATCAAACTACAACAATGCCATCATTATGGATCTAAGTATAAGAAATTCTGATGAGGGTTTAATGAGAAATACTAAACTTTTACAGATACTTTCTTTACACTCTTTTAACTCGGGTGGTAAAAAAGAAAGGCCACGCTGCAATCAACGTTTAAAAGGAAGAACCAAATGACTAAAAATAATTCATGTTTGTATTTCATGCAAATCTCTAATGTTCCTGGACCACTGCCAAGCTGAAATTCAGGTAGAGCAAGTAGTAATTTCCAATACCCTTAGCAGCAAAGAAAATGAGCAGCACCATCCTGTCCTCCCAACCTCCCACCCCTGTCACTGGGGTAGGTAATTTCTACCCATGGCAGGATATGGAGAGTTTACAGCTGAGTCGGTTTGTCTAACTGCATACTCTGTATAAGGCCAACAGCATTCACTGGAACCTGATCCAGAAAGCATAAAAGTTTCCAAACAGGCATTTCAGCAGTTATTTTAGATAGGTATTTTATTACAAAGTGATAACAATTATAATTGTCTTTGCAAAGTTGGGATTCCAGTCAGCTGAGAATTTTCAAATGATTCTGTAAGCAGATATAGAAATAGCAGTGACAGAACTACAAAACAGAAAAGCAAAATTCTTAAATCATCATCGGGTAACAACAACATTACTAGTACCTTCAGGATTACTTGCTTTACAAACTGAGATAAAGCACCAAAGACATTTAAATCTTCTTTCATTCATTAAGCAATTCAACAGCATTAAAGATGGGTTTATTGCTTTTTACCTAAAAAAATAAAATGTACTATCATGTACACTTGAGTCAGCTGCCCTCTGGAGGGAAAATGGGGAGAAATGTGAAACAGATTCACAGTTTGATTCTGCTATTATAAAGAAACCTGAAAAAAAAAAAAAAGTAGCTAGAACAAGTAATATATCACATTTAAATATATCCTCTACTAGAAGGCAGAACCTGTGATTCTCCAAAGGAAATGGTTCTTTTTTTGGACTAACAAAACCCAAAAATTACATTCTCTTTTGAATTATATTAATGAAGATACACCTACAATGGGACCAAGTAGGATTCTAAGTCAAGATCCACGTGACGGAACAGCACAGCAAAAATAACTTTTTACATAATGAAATACAACAGTCTCCAATAATGTGTATCACAGAGAGACAAAGTTTTTCATGGTGTTGAGATGGATTCTATACCATATACCGGGACTTCCATATTACTTTATTTAAAAACTACACTAAAATGATGTCTAGGATATATTTATACAGTAAAACTCAAAGGCAGTAACAAAAATTTTTTTAAAGATTTTATTTGTTTGACAGAGAGAGAGAGAAAGCACAAGTGGGGGGGAGAGGGAGGGAGAAGCAGGCTCCCCGCTGAGCAGGGAGCCCGATGTGGGGCTCGATCCCAGGACCCCGGGATCATGACCTGAGCCAAAGGCAGACACTTAACCGACTGAGCCGCCCAGGCACCTCAGCAGTAACAAAATTTATGGAAGAAATCACTTCTTCTCAATACCACTTATGAAGAAATCTTTATTTTCCCCTATTTTTAACTTCTACTGTTATAATTTCATTTCTTTCACAGGTACTGCATTTACTTTCCCCTTTAAGAAAAAAAAAAAAACCTGGACAAAGTATGTAATGTAACACATTTCAAGATGCTGAACATCAGGCAACAAGGACAGCAGTCCCTGAGAGGAAAAACAAGGGAATCCTGTGCCTGCCCAGCTAACTGCCTAGAGCGAGTTTCCAGGCCACAGTGCAGGGCAGAGAACAGCAGGCAGATTTTGGGCATCTGTCCCTAAGTTGAGGAAATGGAGCTGGGAGCCCACAGAGGCTAAGAGGGCTGGTGTTCTCAGGGAAGGGTAAGTAAAGGAGAAAACTTCACAGAAAGGGCTCATGATACTAGCAGTCTCCCCTCTGGTACTCGGCAAAGTAATGTTCAGCCCGTGGAAGAACAACTAAAGATGGGGAAAGAACAAAAGAATTGGAAGGATTAATCCTCGGAGTTCACACAGCAGATTTCCTGTTCATACCAGTCAGAGGGGAAAATTCCATGCAACTCTTGAAAGGAATCTGCCTCAAAGTGACAAAAATTCGTGCTAAACAATGCCCAGTTCCCACTGACCAAAGCTTAAAAGTAAGGCCTAAAAGGAGCAAGTTGTTCCAAGTAACATAACTGGGTCCCACATCATGGATGCTTACACCACTATATACATGTACATACATACATACATACATACATACATCCAGCACTCAACAAGGTAAAGTTTACGATGTCTGGCACCCAATCAAAAATTACCAGAAATGCAACGAAGCAGGAAAATACAACCCAAAGCAAAGAGGAAAAAAAAAAATCAATCAATTGAAATTCACACAAAAATGACAAAGATGATGAAATTGGTTATAAATGTGTAACAGTCTGGGCGCCTGGGTGGCTCAGTCATTAAGTGTCTGCCTTCGGCCCAGGGCGTGATCCTGGCGTTATGGGATCGAGCCCCACATCAGGCTCCTCCACCGGGAGCCTGCTTCTTCCTCTCCCACTCCCCCTGCTTGTGTTCCCTCTCTTGCTGGCTGTCTCTCTCTCTCTGTCAAATAAATAAATAAAATCTTTTTTAAAAATTAAAAAAAAAATAAATGTGTAACAGTTTATAATGTATTATATAACAGCTACAAATGTATTCCAACTGTTTAAAATGGTAGAGAGGGGCACACAGGTGGCTCAGTCAGTTAAGCATCTGCCTTCAGCTCAGGTCATGATCCCCCACATCAGGCTCCCTGATGAGCTTCTCCCTCCCCCCCACCCCGCTTGTGTGTGCGAGTGCTGTCTCTCTCACTCTCTCTCTCTCACATAAATAAATCTTTAAAAATAAAGTAGAATGGTAGAGAAAATACATATATCTTAAGTAGAGATATGGAAACTATGTGAAATAATCCAAATTGCACTTCTAGAAATGAGAATTACAATGTCTAATGTGAAAACTACATTGGATGTATTCAATGGCAGATTAAAACAATACAGAAGACTAGTAAACCTAAAACTGAAGAAATGATACAGAAAGAACAAACAGAAAAACGAGACATTGGGAGATGTAATGTATATACAGCTAAATGCTGCAAAAGGGGAGGGGGAGGTACAGAAAAAATATGTAAAGAAACCATGGCTGACAAATTTCCAAATCCAATGAACTATAAATCCACAGACCCGAAACAGTCAACAAACTCCAAGAAAACTACAGCCATAACACATGACTATAACCATCTTATAATTAAATTGCCTAAAACCAATGACAGAGAAAATCTTAAAAGGAAGTAGGAGAAAAAACCCACATTACATAAAGAACAACGAGATAAGAAAAGACTTCTTGTCAGAAACACTGAAAACCAGAAGACAGTGGAGCAGTATCTTTAAAGTACTGAAGGAAAAATACTGTCAAACTAAAATTCTACATTCACTGAAAATATCTTTCAAAATGAAGTGATCATACATTTCACATGAAAAAGCACAAGTGATTTAAAAAATGATAAACTGAACTTCAAAATTAAAGGTTTTTTTTTTTTTTTTTTGCGCTTCAGAAGACACCTTTAAGAAAGTGAAAAGATAAGCCACAGACTGTGAGAAAATATCTGCCAGTTCTATCTGCTAAAGACCTGTATCCAGGAAACATAAAGAACCCTTAAAACTTAGTAAGAAGACAGAATAACCCAATTTTAAAATGAGCAGAAGAACTGAATGGACTTCTCACCAAAGAAGGTTTACGTATGGGTGGTACACACGTGAAAGACTGATCAGTGTCATTAGGTAAGGGCAAACTGACACCGCAGCCACATCTTCAAGAATGGCTATAATGAAGGGACAGAAGATTCGAGAAGATGTGGGGACGCAGAAAGGAACCGCTGGGAGGAATGTAAAATGGTACGGCCACCTTGGAAGTCAACTGGCAGTTTCTTAGATTGGGAGACAGAAATGTATCATATGTCCCAGCAAAATTCCACTAGTAGGTAAACCATTCAAAAGAAATGAATGGGACACCTGGCTGGCTCAGCTGGTGGAGCGTGAGGCTCTCGATCTCGGGGTTCTGAGTTCAAGGCCCATGGTGGGGGTGGAGATTACTGAAAAATAAAATCGGAAGGAAGGAAGGAAGGAAGGAAGGAAGGAAGGAAGGAAGGAAGGAAGGAAGGAAGGAAGGAAGGGAAAACATAGGTCTACAGAAAGACTTACACATGACAGTTCCTGGGAGAACTACTTGTAATAACCAAAAGATGAAACAACCCAAATGTCCATCAAATGGTAGATAAATACAGTGTATGGCGGGTAATTAAACATACGACAACAGCAAAAAAGGTCCAGACAGGAGAAGCAGAAGTACGCTGATGTTACTAGGCTCCGAGGCTGAATGGGAAGTGGTACAAAAGTTGAGGGTAGGCTGTGATAAAGTAAAAATGTGTATCTGAAACCCAAAAACAATACAACAAATTACACTAATATATTCCTCTGTTCTAGGTGACGTTACTAAGTTAAAACGTACCTGCCAGTATCTAACAGAAGGTAAGCTAAATGATAAGAGATTTTTATATGTACTCTCCCTTGGCTTTTTAATTATCTGAATTTCACTGACATAACAACATGTCTTGTGTGAAGAAGATGGCAGAGAATAGTATTTGGGATTGTTTTTTGTTCTGTGTTGTAAGGTTTTCAAGGAACAATTTAACCTTTATCCTTTCTAATCTCAAGCAAAATTGCAACACTTTCCTCTCTACCTCCACACAATTAACTTTTTCATGTACATTAACCAAACAAGATTATTTACTATAAAACTATTTGATAACCGTAATTCAGTGTGTTTTAAAACGTGGTATGCTGCAAAAATAGAGAGTCAATAATGCTTCCCTTGTGAGAAACTAAGAAGTATGAATAATGATTCTAGGACTCATATGGCTTTGTTATTACAAGGTTTATAAAGCTAAAGCTCCCAAAAGAGTTTACATGATTTAAAATCCTGAAGTGTAGTCAATCTGAACTTGTTTAGAGTGCACATCTTTATTCAGATTAAAAAATAAAATGTACATAGAAATCACTGAAGTATACCCACAGTAAAAACTCAAAATTCAAAACTACATTGCAGTTTTTACTTCACTCCTCCCCACATTCTCCGCTTTTTGCTTTTCTAAAATCCGAGGCAGGGTCACAATCCCTGAATGAATAAAATAATTTTTTCAAGTCAGGTGCCCTTTGGGAAATCACATCTAAATTAGCCCAGCAAAATGCTATAGAAAAATGTCCCATGAGGAAAAACAGAATCTTTGTCCTGGTCCTGTAAGAACTAACCAGGACTGTCAAAAAATTGGGGGACTGGAAAAATAACAGAAAAATATAGACCACATCACCCTTTTTCATCATAACCACAAATATGTATCTATTTCTTCTGCTCTTTTATCTGTTATCAGAATAAAGTATGTCAGTAAGTGGCTATGAAGGAATTTTAAAATAAATATGATAACTATTGATATAAATTAGTAAATGAAACTGAACCAAAAATAAATGGGGGGGGGCACTCACTTAAGACAAATAAACCAGTGGAATGGTTGGGAGGAGTTAAAACTGTAAACTAAATGGAATATTCTATATTAATTTCATGTGCCTCTAGCCTCTATTTAATAGTGGGAATTTTGTAATGCTTAAAAAACTGAGTTCCTTTTAAATCAACAATAAAAAAACTGGTTTCACTGCATAAAAATAAGAAAATATATGCAGGAAGATGAGCAACTTAGATACTCACTAATAAAATAAACCTACATATCCTATTAAAATTCATTTTAAAGTAATTTATAGGAAACAATAAAGCACAGAATTTGAGAACCAGAACAGATATTAAAGCTCATTTAGTCGGCTCTTTATTACATGAACTTATAAACTACATTCACTTCTACCAACACTTGTTCAAAAGAACCTGATAGGACAAGAGAAACATTCTATATTCTGCTCTAATATGACAGCCACTAACCACATGTAGCTGTTTAAATTTAAATTCATTAAAATTAAACATTTAAACTTGAGCTCCTCATTCCCACCAGCCGCATCTCGAGTGCTCCCCCCAACACGTGCCGATGGCCGCCGCGCCACACAGCATAGCGGCAGACTACAACTTTTCACTTGTATAACACCGCGCGAGACTGTTACACCATGCACTTGTAATGGATGCCAGTGAAATAAAGTGTCACTTATTTCTCTGGTTTTCTATTTAGCCTTTAAAAATTCCTGAAAGTTTAAAGTGCCTTCTTTTTTTCCATGGAAATGTTTTACCAGAATTCTTACATTCACCTTTTTGGTGGGCAGTTTGTTAGAAGATCATCTGTCTTTCAGAGAAGCACCTCTGGATTGTAACCAATCCTGTTTCTAATTTCTGTAGGTTCCTGGGGCTAGATTCAATAGAACATGAAATGACTGTAATTCAAGTACTCACCTGAATCCTAGGAGAGAGCAAGGGTCTCACTGGAAAGGTAAAACAGAGACAGCCTCCTATTTTCATGAACACTAATGGGTAAGAGAAGGATGTCAGCTTAGAATACTGACTTCAAACTATGCTACCCAGGCTAATGTTTACACGCCTACCAATAATGTTCACTAAGGAAAAATTCTTCAACAAGGTTACAGGATATCATTAAAATAAATACTTACTGGATCTGCACAATTTTATACTCAGAGGCAAACATGAGGGCACCAAGTAAAGTGAGCAGCTAGCTCACAGCCAGCCCTCCCTCATTCACTGGCGCTACAACACTGAGCAAACCCTGGCTTCCCCTGGCCCTTTGGCTGCCTTCACCCTTGGCCCCACCATCTACAAAATAAAGCTACCAACCTAGCCCCTTTACTTCTTATTTCTGATTGTCAGAACCCCAGACATCATAAGTGCTCAATAAGCATTTGAGAACTGTTGCTGTCAACTACACAGATACTAGGCTAAAATTCCTTCTAGAATTTCAACCTTGTAATTTTCATTTAGGAATTCTGGAGAAACTTTCCTGTCAAGGAAATAAAATGGATTTTTTTTAAGGCTTTTTATGTACTATTTAAAAATTTTTAAATTTCAGGAGTGCCTGGGTGGCTCAGTCGGTTGGGCAACTGACTCTTGACTTCTGACTGGGTCATGATCTCAGGGTCAGGCCCCATAACTGGCTCCACGCTCAGCAGGGAGTCTGCCTGGGATTCTCTCCCCCTCTCTCTCTCCCCCTCCCTCAGCTTTCCCTCTCTCTCTCTCAAATAAATATATCTTTTTAAAAAAATTTTAAACTTCAGAACTATATGAACTAAGGAATGTAAATCTTTCCAAATTCATTCCCACTCTGGGCAGAATTCTAAGATGGCACCCAAGATTCCCGGCTTCTGGTGTACATACCCTGTATAACCCTCTCCCCGTGATGCAGACAGGGCCTGTGAATATGTTGGGATATTACACCCATGATTAAGTCAGGGACTTTGCAAATAAAATGAAGGTTTCTAATTGGTTGAATTAATCAAAAAGGTGATTGTCCTGGGTAAGCCTGACCTAATCAGGGGAGCTGTATTTAAAGAGAGACTCCAGCTGCCCTTGAAGGAACAGGCTGTTATAAGCTCTATGGCTACTTGGAAATAAACTCTACCAACAACCATATGAGCTTAGAAAAGGAGCCCAAGCCTCAGATAAGTCCCTGCCCCAACTGACACCCTCTTATCAACCTTAGGAGATCCTGAGTGGAGGACTCAGCTATGCTATGCTTAGATTCCTGACCCCACAGGCTCCATGAAATAATAAATGGGTTTAAGCATCTAAGTTAGTGGTAATTTATTACACAGCAATAGAAAACTAACACATACCCAAGTTCATCCACTGTTTATTGTGGGATGTAGCTTATTCAGAAATTTCCTCTGAACACACACACACACACACACACACACTTCTCTGAACAACTCTGTTACAGCGTGCTAATGTGTTATTATCCCCATTTTAAAGATAGGAGTTTGAGGCTAAGTGACATGGGGGGAAAATGACCAAGTCCTACCATGGTAAGGCATTAGTTAGCTCTCTGCATTAATTTGTTCATGTAATCTTCTATCAGTAAGGCTAGGAGGCTCATTTTATTGAGGACATAGCAAATCCTACGAAGTCATAATTTTTCCAAGATCACAAAGTAAGTAAGAACAGAAACAGGAATACTTGAATTTGAGTCTATTTTATTCCAAAGCTCAAATATTTCAACAATTTTCAGTTCCTATTCTGTGATGATTACTCTGTTTCTTTAAACGATTTATTTATTTGAGAGCGAGTAAGAGAGCATGCCCGCACAGGCGTATCAGGGGGAGGGGTAGAGGGTAAGGGAGAGAGAAACTCGAGCAGACTCCCCGCTGAGCACACAGCTCAAGAAGGGCTCAATCTCATGACCCTGAGATCATGACCTGAGCAGAAAGCAAGAGTTGGACGCTTAACTGACTATGCCACCCAGGCACTCCTCTGATGACTACTCTTAATCAGAAATAAATTTCTAAAAAGTTCGTTAACAGTGAATTTAAGGATATGTGAAGATGGGTGATAATACATCGGTAAACTTGTCATTTATACATATGATGAGCATCAGAGCTCCACTGGCTAAGGAACCAGCAGCAGAGAGAAAAATCAGGACCCAGAGAAAATCAGAGATCTACACTTTCACACAAAATACAAAAGGGAGCAAAATTATGTTTCTCCACTATTGATTCTGGACTAGGTAAGCAGGGTGGGCAAAGCAAGGCTGAGAGAAAACCGAGTCCAGCCTATAGATGTGCACTCTCTCACGTCAAAAACATCAAGTACTGTAATTCAGCTTAAGCAACCCATAAACAAGCTGTAGAACACAGGGGAACAAGAGCAAAATCCATGGAGGAAGATGAAAGCAAAAGGTACCCAAAACATTCCATCACATCCGGGAGCACAGAGAGGGAATCCAAGAGAGACACAGTACAGAAGGCAAGTATGACATTAAATAATGTTTTACCATTAGCCACAGTTGTTCTATAACCTAAAAGGATCTTTTCAATGTTGTTTATCAGTCCCCAAAATTTGGCAGTATTAATATGATTAAAACAGTTTAGAACAAACCATTAATATCCCAAAGTTTAACATATCTTAGCAGACTTACCAAGTAATCTTTTTTTTAACTAATTATTATTTATCCTATTTATTATTTAAAGATTTATTTATTTGAGAGAGAGAGAGCAGGAGCCACGTGCACACATGAGCGGGGGAACGGGCAGAGGGAGAGAATCCCAAGCAGACTCCCAGCTGAGTGTGGAGCCTGAGGTGGGGCTCGATCTTGATCTCGATCTCATGACCCTGAGACCACGACCTGAGCTGAAGTCAAGAGTCAGATGCTTAACCGACTGTGCCCCTGATTTATGGGGCATCTGGAGTCCCGGGTCTGGGATTCGCCTCTGTGTGTGTGTGATGGCTGCCCATGTTTGCTCTGGGATGGCTCTGTGTCCTGGATAGCAGGAGCCTCTGATGTGTGCCATGGCCTGCGTTTCCGTGTCTGGTCTGTCTCGTGCAGGACGGAATATCGGGGCAGCCACAGTTGCCCCCCGCCCCATCCTTGTGGCTCATGGCTCTGTGTCTCTGGGAGCACTTCCTATGCCCCGTCATAACGTCCCGTTGTCTTCTCCGTGCTTGGAAGCGTCGCTTTCCAGTTTGCTTCTTAGCCCGTTGCCCATATACTTGTTGATGGTGTGAGGTAGGGGCCTGTTTGGTCCTGGCCGCATGGCTGTCAAGGGCCGGGAGCCGCGGATTTTATGCGCTCTTCTTGCCCACCCCTGGCCGCTCCTCATCTGCTCCCTTCCCCATAGACTTGCCCTTTCCAGAATTTCCTCTGGATGTACTCAAACTGGCAGGGTCTCCTGTAGCCTGGGGGCTGCGTTCAGGAGGCCAACCTGTGGATGAGGTACAGGGGGGCTTTTGTTTCTATGGGGGGGGGGTCTCAATTCCACTTCCCAACTCACTCGGCCCCTGACTTGCTTCCCCCTCCCACACCTGGTCCCAAGGCATGGAGCTCCTGCCAACCTGCCTCCTGTGTGGGGGTCCCTGTCCCCTGTGGGGTCCCCACCTCCTCTGGGGGACCCCAACTCCTGTGGGGTCCTCACTTCCTATGGGGAAGTCCCCACCTCCTGTGGGGGTCCCTGCCGCTTTGAGGAGGTCCCCTTACCTCCTGTGGGAGTCTCCTACCTCCTAAGGGGGCACCTCTGCCTCCTCTGGAGAGTCCCCACCCCCTCATTTCCTGTGGGGAAGTCCTTGCCTCCTGGGGGGGTCCCTGCCTCCTGTGGTGTGGGGTCCCTGCCTATTGGGGGTCCCTGCTTCCCGTGGGGTGTCCCCATCTCCTGTGGGGTCCTCACCTCCTATGGAGGTCCTCACATCCTGTGGTAATCTTGACTCAAATAGTAAAGTATATTTCATGTGTTGCAGAATAAAATGTATGACATTTTTTAAGCCAAAAGTAATGTTCTAAATATCAAAGCTTTTATCAAAGTAAATACAAAATTCTATATAACATCTACATTCTGCATAGTTCTCTAATCAACACTGAAAAGGCAAACATTAATTTTCTTTACAAAGTATGAACTGCTTTAACCTAGAATTGGTTTGTCTGATCCCAGTCCATGCATAAAGACATTACAGAACAAAAAATAAGCAAGGCAGAAGAAAACTAAATTGAAATTATTGAGCCTTCTAAGTTATCAGATATTGTCTCTTCTTCAGAAAAAGAGGATATAGAGGGACGCCTGGGTAGCTCAGTTGGTTAAGCAACTGACTCTTGATTTTGGCTGAGGTCATCTGATCTCAGGGTTGGGAGATCAAGCCCCCTCAGCCACATTAGGCTCCAAGCTGGGCGTGCAGTCTAAGATTCTCTCTCTCTTCCTCTCCCCCTCTGCCTCTGCCCCTCCCCGCAGCTAAAACAACAACAAACAAACGAAACAAAACAAAACAAAAAAAAAACAAGGATATTGAAGTATGCTTCTAAACTCCTATTCCAATAAATGTTCCAGAGAGTAAGTTCCCGTGGCCACATAAAGCTCACATATATTAAGTCACACATCCACAGACAAATAGTTATAAAACGAGTGACTGGAATAAAGCTGAATAAGGTTAACTAATTTGGCTTTGATTAACTACTATATGTAAAGTAACTGTATTATTATGAGGCCTTATTTTTTTTTTCTTGACAGCTCTTTTTAATAAATGCATAAAATTCTGGCTCACCATGCCTACCTACCATGTGAATTCAGCAGCTTAAACAAAGTTAATTCAGACTACACTGCTTTCTCCAGCTGGTTATCTTAAAACATGTACCAGCACTCACAGTGAGAATCTACCGTAAAAACCCAACATTACAGTACAGATCCAACCACCACCCACCCTTGGCTGGAAAGGGACACAGTTTTAGCTAAGACCAAAAAACTTACTCTGAATAGAGATGTACATTCATATTAAATATCTTCTGGATAGTTTTGTTGATACAAAAACACAAATAAAATCAACTGAGATATTATTAATAGCAGGGTATTAATGGACACTCAGTGTCTGTTCTTGAAATAATTTACGAATAAGTTATACTACTCAAGTTCATCTCTAAAGTCAAGTTGTTTGGAACCTGAAATGCTTTTCTAGAAATACACTAAATTGAAATTAAATTTCTCAGCCTATAAACAGAATCTGATACCAGAAACTGACTATCCTTTACAACAGTGCTTCCCCTAGAGCGAAAGTCACCAGGCTTTGTGCTGAGCGCCCGCCTCACCATGTGTCTGGGCTCCACTCACATGTAGTAAGAGACGTACGCTCAGATGCTCCTATCCCTTCACGCCAAGCAGCTAGCACAGAGCCTCAAGCCAGAAGAACCATTAACAAAAATAAGCTACCATTTACTAGGTGCTGTGTATGCACGATCTCAAGTTACCCTGATAATAATCTATAAAGAAGGAACTTTTATTCCCATTTCAGCAAAGCAAACAGGTGAAAAGATGAGTCAACTAAATCGCTCAGGTCACGGGGTCAGAAGTGCAGAGATTCAAACTCTGATCCAACTAACCCCGTTTTTATTAATAACTCTATCTTATAACCACTGGAAGTGCTAAGAATTTTGAGATTATAGGTAGCCCTATATTCACAGAGGATATTTCTAAAAACATGTAGAAAATCAAAGAGCAAAAGCTAATCACAAAGGGGGTTCTGCACCAGACACAGCAATGAGGATGGGGACGAGAATGAAGAAGAAGAAATGCTTAATTTGCACTTTGCCTCCTAAAACATAGTCTCCAATAAGGATTTATTTTCTTGTTAAAGGGCAAAGAATAATCAATTAAGACAAAGATTTTTCTAGATTCATTTTCTCCCAATGTTTCACATCTTCGTATTACATATTTCAGACAGATTCCTCATCACTGATACTGTCACTCTCGATATCCCACTCTGCAGGGCTGCCTGGCTCAGCTGGTAGAGCGTGGGACTCCTGATCTCAGAGTCATGAGTTCCAGCCCCATGCTGGGCACAGAGCTTACTTGAAAAACACCAAACAAAACCATTTTTTTTTTAAGATTTTATTTATTTATTCGACAGAGATAGAGACAGCCAGCGAGAGAGGGAACACAAGCAGGGGGAGTGGGAGAGGAAGAAGCAGGCTCATAGCGGAGGAGCCTGATGCGGGGCTCGATCCCATAACGCGGGGCTCGATCCCATAACGCCGGGATCACGCCCTGAGCTGAAGGCACACGCTTAACCGCTGTGCCACCCAGGCGCCCCAAACAAAACCATTTTTGCCCTCATTTTTGTAAAATGAGGGCGAAATGAGCAAAATATCCAAATATTTATATCACTTTACAACATTCAGTACTAAAACTAAAATATTGGCTACCAACTAGCATTATTAGGAACAACAGTTTAAAATAATAATTTCCAGGGATGCCTGGCTGGCTGTCAGGAGAGTGTGTGACTCTTGATCTCAGGGTTGTGAGTTCAAGTCCCACACTGGGTGTAGAGATTACCTGAAAATAAAAATCTCCAAAAAAATAAAATAAAACAAAATAATCATTTCCAGGTAACAAGTAACACCCAGATAAGATGTTGTCTGGCTAACAATGTGTGAAAGCATGGCCCTGTGGCAGGTCAGTTTCCTTTACTCTGCCCCAGCAGACAGAGACAGAATTGACAGGGAGGGACTGGGAAATGGTGCTGGTGACTGAAGGTGAAAACAAGGACAGTCCTTTCCCAGGACATAAAGAACAGGAAACAAGTTAAGTGCCCTGAACTCTACAGGACTGTGAACTTTGCATACATCTACTGTAAAGATTTACTTAACTGAAAAGAAAAATAAATTTGAAACTGAGCTTCCTATGGGATGAATCAAAGTTCTTCATGAATCTTATTTCTACTTCTGTCAAAATACTCACAAGACCCCCCAAAATCATGTTCATACAATATTCATGTTTGAAATACAGTTATAAGTTAAAGTTATACGGATAATTTCAACCACTGATCAATTCAAAGAACATTAGACACATTCGAGTCTAAAGCTTAAATTTTCACTATAATAACAATAATGAATATGCATATACTTTAACCCATAACAGATTGGAAATTTCTATTTCAAACGACATACATAAAATAAATTCATATTACTATATTTTTAAAGCACTGAAACAAATTTTATGTACCAACTACACAGATATACGTTTTCTCCCTTCTCCCTCTCTTTTTACTCATCATTCAGAGCAGTGAAAATCAGTCAAAAGAAGGAAGTACCAGGAGGAAAAAATTCCCCATTTCCAAATTAATCATTAACTTGATGGGTGACAGCTGATTTATCTTCATGACTTTTTCATACCCATTTAATGGCATTTCCTATAGTGATTCTTGTCTTAATACTGTGAATATTCTTATCTGAAGAGCATATATGTAGGTATGTGTGTAGTATGTACATGTATAAAACTAATTTGTATTCAGTGATATATCTCTGCATGTTCAAATAGAAGGTATATTTTGAAAAACAGAACACTATGACCCCTTCAAGTCTCTAATCAAAGCAATTAAAAAGACAACATTATCAACACTAACAAACAGCAAAGACAGGGAAAGGAAACAGACTAAGATATTAAAAGAACTAGAAAAAAAGATGTTATTAAAAGTTATCTATATTATATTGTGATAAATTTTTCCCCAAATTGAAACCACTCTTTCTAAGCAAAATAAGATTAACAAGATTTTAAAGTATGCCCCCCTTTTTTTGTTTCAAGTTTTTATTTAAATTCCAGTTTGTTAACATACAGTATAATATTAGTTTCAGGTGTATAATTTAGTGATTCATCTCTTAGGTAGGACACCTGTAGGATACGGGGGGCGGGGGGGGGGGGCTCTTCACAATAAGTGCTCTCCTTAATCCCCATCACCCATTTACCCATCCCCCCTGCCCATCTTCCCTCCAGCAACCCTCAGTGTGTTCTCTATAGTTAAGAGTCTGTTTTCTGGTTTGTCCCTGTTTTTAAAATCTTGGTATAGTGTGATACCAGTTAAGTATTATTTGCCCACTCTGAAGTCTTAATGTGAATAACAAGCTAAGAAATGGTTAGCTAGGATTTGTTTGGCTATAGGTCTGTCTTGTTGAATGATAAATGAACAGTACGTACAAACGGAGACTCGTCCCATTTACCAGAAAGAAAATGGGAAGCATATCCTAAATAGCTTAGAGATACTGTAAGCTGTGGCCCCTGTGCGGAGGCCAGATATCATCCAGTTCTGCTAGTACTGCATCAACAGCAAATAAAAGCAAAGCAAAAAAAAAAAAAAAAAAAAAAAAAAAAGTATGTTAATATATAAAGTATTTATTCCAGTAATTTAAAAAAGTATATCTTGCCTACATCTTAAAGACAAAATTATTTTTTTAAAGATTTTATTTATTTATTTGACACAGATTGAGAGTACAAGCAGGGGGAGCAGCAAGGAGAGGGAGAAGGAGGCGATCCACTGAGCAGAGAGCCTGAGGTGGGACTCGATCCCATGACCCCGAGATCGTGACCTTAGCTGAAGGCAGACACCAACCGACTGAGCCACCCAGGCACCCCTAAAGACAAAATTAATTAAGTAATCTGAAAATTTCAGAACTTAGTCAAGATTATTGCATTTTTGTATGATGTATAATAAACTCCAAATATATATTTAATTATGACTTTTGGATAATCAAGCTAACAAAAATAATTTTACTGTCTACAAATTCCTCCCCCTAAAGAGAATTAGCAAACTATAACCCTATATTAGGCTCCAAAATGTCAAAATTTTACCTGATATAAAAGAGCTGGAAAAAAAGGCTATTAAACTTATCTATATGTTTGTATTATAATAACTTTTCCCCTAAACTGAAACCATGAAGTTTTTATTTTAAACTTAATAAAGTTTATTCTAAGCTTTCTACAACTATTAATACATATTCATGAATTAAAGTGCAAATTTAGTTTATCCCATTAACCCCTGCTAACCTGTGCAAAACAGCCACTGAATGATCAACAGTAATTTTTCTAAAATGACACCCTCTTTCCATACTGTTAGGAGAAAGCAGGAGCGGGGGACTGAGCAAGCAAGAGAGCTGCTGCAGAAAAACAAGGCTCACGTGTGGAGGAACAGAAGCGTGCCTGGGAAGGTGGAAAACACTGGTCTCACACGCTTACCAGGGGCACGCCTGGATAAAATTGAGAAATCAGCTGTGCCATCACATTCAATAAAAGAATCAGCAAAGTAATGGCAGGGAAAGCATTGCTAAATTATGTTATAACTCTGAACCTTTAAAAAAAATTTTAAAAACGAGAAACTCTTGATTACACTGCTGTATGCAAAGTGGGGGAGGGAGATGGGGGAAAAACTGAATTTCAAAACTGCTGCTAACCGATGTCTACCACATGGGGAATAGAATACGCATGTAGATGTATATTCAATGAAAAAAATAACTTATGAAATATTCATTTGAAAAGTAATTAAGTCTTGCAATTGAAAAGCTAACCTTTCACAACACAGAAATCATCACGCAGCTTTGAGATTAACACATTCTTATGTCCTCTGGTGCTTATTACAATTTATTTAGCACCTCATCTACGTTGATACTTGGATTGTTCATATATTTTTCATTTCCTACAAGCCAAAATAAAAACAACCGAAGAATCATTTCCCCAAATATCCAAAACAAAACCTTCACAGACCACATACACAAGATATAAAGATAACTTCAGTAAATTTTCCTAAAATATTTATGAAGAAGAAACCTTTTCAGGTAAGAGAATCCATACTTCCACTGAGGTTAAGCTCTTTAAAAAGGAGATGGTTTAAAGATTTTATTTATTTGACAGAGACAGCCAGCGAGAGAGGGAACACAAGCAGGGGGAGTGGGAGAGGAAGAAGCAGGCTCATAGTGGAGGAGCCTGATGTGGGGCTCGATCCCAGAACGCTGGGATCACGCCCTGAGCCGAAGGCAGACGCTTAAGGACTGAGCCACCCAGGCACTCCTAAAAAGGAGATGGTTTAAAAATGTATCTTCTTTTTTTCAAAATCAGTAACTACAAATTTACAATTTTTATAAACAGAGACATAACAGACACATACACAGAACCTTCTATGACTTGAGCGTACACGTAAAAGCACGCTACCACAAAACGCTCAACCCTATCCTAATTTTCCCTACACAAAATACCATATTTACCTGCCTATAGTCTCAGCACAAAAACATGAAGAGATTTTATTTTTATTTTTTATTTATTTTTTGGTCAGGGGAAGAAATTATTAGGATTTTTAGGCTTTGGTGGCCAAAACAGACTATTAGCTTCCATTTGGCTATTAGTCAAATAAGCAGAGTGGTCTCTAAAGTGTCACCAACAGATAGTGATAAATTCTCGAAATGAGACTTAGCACCTGCTTTTCTCCTGTGGAAGGCAATGAAAAAAGCTGATTCAGCGCATGCAGTATAGCCATTCCAGTCACATACTACTGATGTCACAGACAGCCCTGACAGCTCATAGTCCCGAGGAGCCAAAGGTCACGAGATGAGTTAATAAGGCATGCAGCTGAGTCCATGACAAGGCCAGCCCCTTTTTTTTTTGGGGGGGGGGTAAAACTGAGGACAATGCTCCCCACAACTGTAAAAGTCAAAATACAGAACCAGAAATCCGACGGCTTCTAAGAGTAACAGAAGAGATTCCGGAAACTGAAACAAAGAGTGGTGTGCAAGGAACCCTCATTCACGCGTTCTGAAGGAGCTGCTTTCCATACTTGGCAAGCACGTGCTGATTGTACAGAAGGGCACAAAAAAACTGCCACAGAACCCAGATTCATGCCACGTCCAGTTCGTGCTATACGTAATCTTCATCCCTCTCAGATCTCTATCTCAGAAGCACATTAAAAATCTCTATTTTCAAAATAAACATGATACAATTTCCGTAAACAGGGAGAATCTTACATAAATACACCAAGAGAAAAAGTTTGTTTTAAGGAGTCTTGTTTATTTATAAAACAAACTCTTCCATAATTCTGACTTAAAGTAGCATTTGATCAAAAAAATAAATAAAATAGCATTTGATCATTCTTAGTAAATACTACTCGGAATTTTTTTTTCTTTTTTTTGGTGTATCATGTTGAACCCGAAAGCTCAATATAACAAAGAAGGCAACTCAAAACCCCAATACTTAATTGTACAGTATACTTAGGTTTAACTTTCTTAACCAGGCTTATTCTGTATGGATGCTATGCAATCATTTAAAATGAAGGCATACAACTATATCTGACAAGAAATCACATTAAGTTTTCTAAGCAGGGTCTGATATGACCCTGTTTTTTTAAAAAAAGAAATGAATTACCCAAGAATATATGGGAGAAAAAAACCCCTAAGATACAGACAATACTAATCCCAACTTTATAAATGAATATATATTACCTATGTGGTTAGAATAACCAGTGAAGCTCTTTATAAACAGAGAACACACGGAGCAATAGGTTTCTTTCTTTCTTTCCAGTCTAACTCTGCATTCTTTATTTGATGCAAGAATACAACAGAGTTAAATAAAATAAACCCACTAAAACAAACAGAACCTACCAAATTAGTTTGTTAACTATATAATACTGCTAAAGAAATTGACATAGGTACAGATTTCTGAAAACCTTTTTTTCTGAAAAACTATTTTCTAAAAATTAAAAAAAAAACAAAATTAAGAAGCACTGCGATGCGTTTTACTCTCATTTTATTTCGAAATTTAATTTAAAATAACGGTAAAAAAAGAAATTTGAATTTACTGAATTGTCATTTACCCTTTTATAGTATTTTTAAAGAATATATATGTATATACAAAATTATATACATTACATACAAAATTATCTATGAAATAAATCAGTACACCCATTCTTTCTAGTAAAAATAGAGTGGGTGGCATAGTGGAGTTGACTTATTTTTATAAGAAGAAAGAATTGGCAGGCTGCTCCCACCACATGGTATTTCTTACTTTATTATGGAATACATAGAATGGTTTTTTTCTTTTTAGAAATACATTTCCTCAGAAAACAAAATCTCCATAATATAAGATCAGACAGAGTTGTTCCTTAGCCTCACTTGCCCATTTATTTCTCGTTCAAGGAACCGCAGCAAATACTACCTGCGTATCAATTTCACATTCAACAGGAGGTAAAAGTTATTCACCATCTTGCCCTTCATCACTCATTTCAAGTATTCCCAGTAACACTGCTGATCACTAGGTCACTCAAGTGGTCACCCCGAGATATGGACCCAGGGCAGGTGAAGGGCAAGGCGCTCATGCTGGCGGGGTAGCTCCAGGCCCGGCTACCCAGGGCGATCCAAAAGAGGGCAGAAGCTCGAAGGTGCAGCGCTTGCCCGTGGGCATCCCCAGCAAGCAGCTCAGGGTTGGGCTCGACGCTGTGCACAGGAAGTCACCTCGGTTCCACGCAGAAGAGCCGAAGTCACAATTCTCCTAAGTCAGCATTTCACTACCTCCCGAAGGTCCTCACCAGGGATTTCTTTCATTTTACTCTCCAAAATACGCACCTTAGATTGTGTGGAGTAGCGCCACATTTTTTAGTAGTTTTGGCTTGGAATCTGACAGCGAAAGAAAGTTCATTAAACGTAAAAACTACTTTAGTATTTGGTTTCTATGAAGGAGCCCCACGCAGCCGGCGTCAGCCACAGAGCATGCGCGCTCCGCCCGTTTTAAGTACGCGGGGCTCCGCTCCCGTTGAGCAGCGAGCAAGAGATGTCCCGGCAACAGCTGAGGACTTGGGAGTTTCTGTTTCTCTGTTTTCTAGGATTGACTTCTTTCTTTTTTTGTGAGAACATATAAAACCTCAAACTTAGAAATCAGTGTTCCATTTTACAATTATTTGTCCCTTTTTAACAAAATAAGAAGGCTGCCCATTTTGCAATGGTTTTTCAAAGCGGCCCCCTGAACGCTACAGGCAAATCCCATGGGCTCTGCTCGCGACACTGCTGCCAGGTTTCACAGGATGTTTAGGGAATAATTCTGCATCTTCACTGAACCAAATCACCTCTCTAAATTCACGTCTTAAAAAATACAGGAAAGCGTTGGGTGCTTATGATTCTAAAACCATGTAACTTTGAGAAATCCAAATCCTGATTCTTGTTTACCAGACTGGGTTTTTCTTTTTATTCTTAGAGAATAATTTGGGCTCACCCCATTTGACAACTGCCCTGTATGTCTATAAAAAATAAACACAAAGAGTAGAAGTGAAATTGCCTTAATTTTTCAGGCCTTAGTAAATAGCTGCTCTATGGAAACAGACTGGAAGGAATGCACACCCAAACCCATATAAACGAATTACATTTGCTCATAAACAAAAATAGTACTTTTAAGGGCAATACTTTGTCAATAAAACAAAGTTTATGCACATTATTTCTTACTGGTTGCAATAGTATAATTATAAAATGAAAATATAGTTTTAGTTTACTATAAATTCGGATAAATTATTTTAAGAACAATAATTCCATTATATCAATGCACAGGGGAACTTAACTATGAGTCAATAAAGGACATCTGTCATACAAACAGATGCCACATCACACATTTTGTACAAAGCCCAATTCCCCACCAGATAGCAGAAATGTTGTTTGTTTTTTTAATTTTTAAGCAAAGAAATTTAGGAATTGTAAAGAAAAATGAAATACTGCCTTTAAAAAATCATAATAGTTTAAGGTGAACATAATGTTCTCAGTTAAATCAAGACGTGCATGATCTTATAGACGATTCTCAATGAAAATTTAAGCAGTATGCTAGGGTAGCCACTGAGCAAACCAGAGAAAGACGCACGGTGCACAAAATTCTCGACTCCCAGAAATGGATTACAGAAGGGCACGGGGGAGGGGGGTAAGAGCGGCACTTCAACTTCACTCATTCAGAAAGTACACTGTTCCCGTCCTGATCTAAGAAAAACGAAATGCTCTTCCTAACAACCCAAAGTGACCGAACAAAGAGCTGCTGAGAGCCGAGCGGAGAGCAGCATCCACACTGCCCCCCAGCCCACCCCACCACGCCCTCACAGCAAGTTCTTACCTTGGTGCTTTCTCAGCAGAAACCAAATCTTTATGGCCAAATGCCTCAAAGGTATGTTAAATCACTTCCCACTTTTAACAGTGCTCATGCTGATCTCACCCAACTAAACCACGCACAAAAGAAAACTAGAGGGAGAAATCTAAAGCTTTAAATATTATTTATTTATTTACTGGGCGGTGGAGTGAGGACGAATTCATGGTTTTTAAATGGCTGAAATATTTAAAAAAAAAAAAAGAATGACTCAGATGACGGAGTTGACTCAACTCTGTTATACTTTTTTTTTCTAAAGACTTCTCATAAAATTTTAGTAAACTGCTAAGATTTTATTGAAAATATCTTGAGAAATAAGACATCACATCCATCTTTTTAAGAGGTTTTAAGAACAAAACCTACACAATGTAACAACAAACAATTTAGATTAGGCAAGACATCCTACAGGATGAAGGAATGGTCATTTTCTTGCTTTCACCCTTCACTGACTAAGAAGCAGAATATGAGACCCAATCATTAAAAAGAACACAAACCAAGTATTCTCACTAACACAGGAAAGAATTGTTTTGCACAGTATCTTTCCTATGCAAGAATCTTATTAACAAAAGTGTGATAAATAGTCTTTGGGGTTTTGTGTTTAGTTTGAAGCATGTATAAGTAGTTAACGATTTTACTTCACTGAAACTTCCAGATAACAACCCGGTTGGAAGAAGTGGGGGGGGGCTTCTTTATTTTTCCTTACCTTTAAAAGTAAGTGGCTTCACTAGTGAACGCACGCCCTATCACTCCCGTCCTCAGCATCTTTCGTGCTTTGCTTCATTAAGTAGTCTACAATCACTCCTTGGTTTTTAAGAGCTTTTTTAATAGAAATTACCCAGATTACTGACTTTTCCCACAAGGGGAAAGGGAGGGGTAACTATTACTTCTCAAAAGAGGAAAGAGAAAACCGGACTGTAATTAAAAACAGTTATTATTCAAAAGAAATACTAAAGACATTTGGAGAATATTTAGATACCCCACAACAAATATATATACCACAAAATATATTTGCTGAAAAGTGCTTCATAATCTCAGGGATTCTGTATTTCTTCATCTTTCCTCAAACCAAGCATGCATCCATCATAATAGCACACTACAAAAACTCAAGAGCTGCTTAGTAAAATGAATTCCCTTCTCCCATCATAAATAAAACAAATTAGCTTTACAGACCGAATGCGTAAGAGCAATGAGCAACAATAACCGAGCCATCTCCTTTTGATGCTGAAGTGTACATTACTGCCACAAAATCAAACAAATATTGAGAAAATTATTATTACTCATTCCTAGTGTTTTTCCGCCTCTTTAAGTGGGGTGGGGTTTAAAAATAAAAAGATGCTTCTAGGTGTGGGATAATGACCTCAAAAAAAAAAAAAAGTTACTCTTTAACCTTCTGCTATCAGGAAACAGCTATAACACATGGGCTGTACCATGGCCGTTAAATGTAGTGTTTAGTGAAATGAATGTAGACAACAGCAAAAGCCGAGTTTTGAAGCTGGTGACAAGTGAATCAGAAATCCTGGAACATAGTATTCAAACTACCCAACTACATTATTTTAAATGTAAAGTATAGTGCTTATGAAAATTCTAGACATGCAGAGCACTAAAATAGTGAAAGAAGTGGCTGCGCTTAAGTACAAGGGGAAGGCAGTGCCATATGCAAATTCCCTAACAGAATAAGAAATCCAGTTGTTAGGGGACTGGGGAGGGGCGGCAAGAGGAACTCAACACCAGGGTTTCACTGCATCACCATCTCCAGCAGCAAGAGCCCTCCTCACCTAACAAAGGAGGAACTCGGCCCTAAAAAGTCAGAGTTGGAAAATTCCTAGGCTGCCCTGAAATTGCCACTTATTCTCACACTGTAAATAGGAAATTATCTGAGACTCGGGAGAGAACACACATCTTAGATGTCCTTTGCAATTAAAGAGAAGGAAAAATATCCTAAGTATCAACAGACATCATCTGTATACATTCACAGGAAACTATTTTTAACACCATAGGCTGAACCCCAGGCTACTTCTCAGATATGACACCTAAGTTCTGAAAACAATGCCAAATGCATAGACCTTAAAACATTTTACACTCCGAAACCTGCCCAGTGGTCCAGGTAGGCAGAATCCTGGGACTCCACGTGACACACTCTGCTCCCCGTGGGTCATACTGCTGCTTGACCTACAGCCTGTGCCCAGGGGCCTGGACTCCGCACAGCTGAAGCTGACCTTGATATTGGTGTGCGTGTGGAAGGGAAGTGGGTGCGTCCAGAAGACATCCTAAAGGTAACCACCTCTGCAATAACTATTTCTACTAAATACAGATAATTCAAAGAGCAGATAAATAGGCAAGGAGAAAGACATGTAAGCACTTCAGCCTTCTAACTTTTGAAACATCACTCAAGCACACAGCAATCGTCCACTAAAGGTACAATTACCTTACTCCCAAAATCTCGGTTTTCAATCTATACACCAAAACCCTGCAAGCGATTAACTCTACACCTAAAATTTATTTGTACCTGTAATCTCCTGCACACGTGTATGAAGAAGTCAGATTTAAATGCTAGTTCAGAATGCACTGAAAGCCTGAATGTGAACGAGCACACTGTTATTTTACCAAAATCCGCTCCGTAGTAAAAACAAGACTACAGGACCCATAAGCTAGAAATGCACTGTCCAATATGGAAGCCATTAGCCACATGTGGCTATTTTAAATTTAATTAAAATTCAAAATTCAGTTTCTCACACCAGCCATATTTCAAGTGCTATATAGCAACATATGGCAAGTGGCTAACATACTATATGACACAGATATGGGATATTTTAATCATTGCAGAAAATTCTGTTGGACAGTGCAGATCTAGAATATCTAAAAAGTCTCTGTAACACACTTTCTGTTACAAATACCGCAAACCGGACAATATTCAGCTGCCAAATTCACTCATATAGTTGTCCTTTTGAGGGGAGATACAGAATTCACTTAATGAAAGTCTCAGTAAGAGGTTCAGCAGAGTGAGAACATGCCCATTCCTCACCCCGATTCAAGCCAAAACTGCTGGTCAATTAGAGTAGCTTGCATGGTCATCAGTCATAAAGAGCATACAAATGAGGACGGAAAAGGAATACTGTCCCTAGAGACCATCTCTAGAGGATTATTTCCCACCTGTTACTCTATGAACCAGCACTGGTCTAAAGCATTTTTTTTTCCAGTCTATAAAACTTATTGTCAAATTCTTAATTTGTAAGCGTTCTGCCTCTCAAGTACCTATGTCCAGAAATGGAGCCCTGGCTTCTGCAGAGAGAGAAGATGGGGGGGAGGGGGGGGAGAAGTGGCTTAATACAGGCAAAAACTGTGTGCCTACTCTCCATGCATACATGAAGAGACATAGGACCCAACCAAAAAAGATGTTTTTTTTTTTTTTCCTGAGTGACTCGCTAGGCTTACACTTCCCTCCGCTCCCACAGGCCGTGGTGAGCGAGGAGACAAAGCTAGCAGGTTCTGCAGAAGCAGGTCCCCTGCCCCCCTCCCCAGCAGCAAGCCCCCAGTGCATGTCTTCCCCAAGGGAACTAGCTTACCCCTAGAAAAGATTACGCCAGTTTAACTTCCCTAGTATCCACTGCCCCCTCAGTCCTAGATAATTTGTAATGGAAAGTAAAACACAGGGCATGTGTCAGATACACAGGTGAATACAGAGAAATACGGAAGATGTAGAGGAAGACCCCCCCCCCGGGGACGGGNCACACACACACACACACACACACACACACACACACACGCTGCTCTCTCCACTAACCATCCTGACCAAATAGGCCACGAGCTTCCATGACCGACAGTCGTTCACTGAAATTTTAGTCCCCTCAAACAGGACCACTTCATTTCAAAGATCGCAAAACCAGGGGGACTATCATCGGCCTTGGACCATGACACTCAGGCTCTGCTTCCAGGGCCCCTCTGGGGATAGGCACAGGTTCCTCTTTCTTTTCTTGATGTTTATTTTGGCTCTTCCTCCTGGTTACAGGAAAGAAGCCAGTGCATATCCCTTGATGCAGCAATATGAACTGGCTTACAAAATCAATTTTCATCTCTCAGGCAGAAAATTTAGGTTTGGTAAAGACAAAATTATCTCACTAACAAATTATATATACAGCTTTCAATATTACACAGCCTTTATATGTATAACAGGATGACAGTCCTGACTGTTCTGGATTCCCACCCAGCTTCTGGCTAAGTCTTTTAGGATGGTGTTGTGGTTAATATGTAATGTATGGCCTAGAACACACAGAAGTTCTAGAATACCATACCTGGATGAATGGCAACAACCAAAATGTCAAAAAGTTCTGCATTTAGTCTTTTTAATTTGTTCATATTGAGAATTATTATAAGATATGAATTTACAGATGACACAAAGGTAGAAATCATATTAAATACAACAGATGCTAGATTTGGGATCCCAATACATGTTAGCAGGCTTGAACAATGACCCAAAACGCTCAGTAAGGGTAAATGCGAAAACTACTTAGGTTCAAGTATAGGATAGATGAGACATGCACCTGCACCTCCCAACACAGGGCCAGAGTGGGATGCGGCTCCCACACTCAGCCCCTCCCATCATGACAGTCCAGAACAAAGGTGGTGGCCGACTGGCTCTAGAGCAGCCACACTTCTGCTGGAGTATTCAGTCTGGTTACGGATTCCTATTTGGAGGTACTTACACAAAATGAACTTTATCAAAGAATTAAGAGTAGGGTGGGGACAGACTTGAAACCACATAATGGGGAATATAAGGGAACTAATCAGCCTAGTGAAAACCCAGCTAAAATGAAGACTATCTTCAACTAGCTGAACAGTCATGATAGAAACAAGGGATTTCGGTTTATCTCATGTGGTTTAAGAAGGCAGAAGTAGAACCCAAATCCAAGAAAGCATTTCAAGTTAATCCAAGGAAGAATTTCCTAACAAATACTTTATGAAGCAATAAGTTCCATGTTAGGAGGCATCCAAAATGATATTCTAGAAGCTGTTCATATATAGGGTAGGGAGGGATATGTATATACTATATGAACTTTTAAGAGTCACCATTATTCTAATGACAGAATAATCAAGAATCAACAAATCATATGTAATATAAGTGGTCTCAGACCAAACAGATTGAATTGAGAGAATATTACTTCAAAAGTTACATTAACTAGGGCACTTGGATAGCTCAGTCAGTTAAGCATCCAACTCCTGGTTTCAGCTCAGGTCATAATCTCAGGGTCCTGGGATCTAGCCCAGCGTTGGGCTTCATGCTTAGTGGGGAGTTGGCTTGTCCCTCTCCCTCTGATCCTCTCCACCCCCTCACTCTCTCTCTCAAATAAATAAGTAAAATAGTTTTTTAAAAAAGTTACATTAAAACCTTTTCGAAACGTCCCACAGTTCCCCACAACTGTAAATAATCTTTCCTTTCACCTCCTATGTGAAGGTATAGTACAGGAGAGGGGCTAAAAAGAAACTTGAAACAAAAGAAATATTTAAAAAGAAAGTTATTGCTGCAGTTCATTGGGAAAGACTGGTCAATCAACATTATCACATACAGAGTAACACACACACACACTCACCCTCCCTCTCTTCATTTTTAATATTTTAAAGCTTAGTTCCTTAGAACTTTGTCTCCTCTGAAATCATGCAAGATCAAGCAGATAATGGGTTAAGACCAAAAAATAAAGGAGCAACAGAGCAAATCTGACTGCATGTTTGAAAAAGCCTATAAAATGTTACAAGCAAAACAGGAAAGCCTGTGTTAATAATGCATAAACCAAGAGAGAAAAAAAGCTACCCATTTAATGGAATAATGCTTTTATCCTTGCAGTTAAAATGAAATAAACCATGACTATTAATCTAGTAAGACCATGTAAAAATGTAATTTTTAAACATTTACTAAAAGGGAATAGTTCAGTAACCACTCTCAAAATCAAGGCCTTGTGTACAGCAGCGTTTAAACGCTAAATACCAATCTCCTGTCTGTGGACGCCATTACCCACCCTGTCACCATAGCAACGCTAACAGTATGCCTGACTTCAAAGACAAAGATGTAATTTCAGACTTCCAGCAGCCAGAGGGAGTGGTAAGAATATTCTACCCAGGCGGTGTCAGCTGATGATAAATTATAAAAATATCCAGGAAGGTTATGAGGCGGACTGTACCACATATTCTCATATTCCTGGGGGAAGACTTATATTAGTCAAACACACTGGGAGACAGCAAGAGTAAAACAAAAAGTAAACAAGAAAGAATCTCAATGGAATCTGATTTTTTTTCTTTTTTAAAATTACACGGTACAGAGTTCCGCCTCCTTTTCTCTTGCTCCCAGGGGAAAATAAAAATAGCTTCTACCATCCCCTTTCTCATTCAAATTAAGAGTGACTGAAGATGTGCAGGGCTGTTCCAAGGGACTTGCAAAACCACCTCTATAACTGCTACTCCTACATTTGTGAAACTCCAGCATTTGTCAGAAATTGTTGTAAGCACAAGCAGGCAGCTAAGGGAGCAAAATCGATTTGCGCACTCCGGCTCCAGAAGAGCAGCTACCCTTTCTGCCACCCAATCTAATCCCAACAAACTCAAGATATTTTTTAAGCTCTCTGAAGGGAAACAATTTTCCAATTTACAGGGGTTTTTGTGTGTTAAGAAAAAAAAACCCCACATAAATAAATAAAGCTGACATAGACATTGCCGTTTCATGATTTTGTAGCTGTACAGTTTTTAAAAGCACAAGCTCTACAGCTGAGAGAGCCACAAAATCTTGAGCAAGTACCTTTCCTAGAGGTAATGAGATACAACAGAATTAACACTGGAGTTCAAGTCCTCTTGAAGAGTCTCTGCAAGGAGGAATATATCATACTAGGCCCCTTTTACTTAAAGGAAGTTATAAATGACAAGACCGGCCAACAAACGAACAGAGGTAGTCTTCCTATAATGTTTTGCTCTGTAAGAGTAAATGTATGTTAAATTATCTTTTTGTTGAATTCTGTCATACGGTTTGAGGCTCAAAAAGGTCCAACTCCCTCACAATAACAGGAACATGATTCAGCTGCCCCTTTCCAACGGATATGATCAACAGACCCCTGTTCCCTTCTCCCTAAAGGTTGATGAATGGCCAAGAGCCAAAGATAGTTGTGGATTCAAATCAAGACTCTCCAGTCAAGATTCTTACCCCCTCCTGGGTGGGTCACTGGCTTGCTTGCTCAGCACACCCACTCTTCCTAAAGTATAAGGCAGCGCAACCAACACACAGCACAAGATTCTTCCATGGTCAGTCCTGGGGGTATAAGTGGGGGAATCACACCAGCTTCAGCATTCCTCCCACTAAAACTCTGAAGGAGCTAGAGAGATTATGGATTTTATCTTTTTCATCCTGAAGAACACATCTCCTATTTTATAATGTACTCAAGTCAACAGGTACACCCCCCCCAAAAAAAACCAAAAACAAAACTAAACAAAATACCACTAAGTTTTGCCACAAGATACAAATTGTAATGGTACTAAGTCATTAATGGAATGTTTGCATTGTAAAATTTAGACCATCACCAGACTAACCAATTAATCTTGAGTCCAAATCTTGTAACTCAAAGATTAGCAATCTTCTCCCAGAAAAACATACAACAGAAAAATGCCAAGTTCCAAAACAAAATGCCACCTACCCCTCAAAACAGAGAAAAGTCTATGAAAAATACCTTCTTCACCATCAAACTATTTCTTTATTAAATGACTTTTCATTCTAATACATATTTTATGCTTACAAAATTATTATTTTCAAGAATTATACTCTGACATGAAAATGGGCTCGATAAGCTACTCCTTTGGACAGTTGCGGGATTTATAATTGTGACAGTTAAGCAAGTTACAGAAAAAACAGCTAATCATTCATTCATTTATTTATGTGACAGGATGCCAAACTTAGGCTCGTGATAATCATCTCAAATAAAATGAAAAAACTTCTTTAACGCTATAAAAAAAAAAATAAGCCAGAAAGCCCTTATTTTGGCCTCAGTATTCACTTTTTTCACAGGAGCACCGTATATGTTCCTTTACAGACTATTTCTTTTACAAAGTAATAAACATGATATTCCACCCTTAAGAAATGATGGTTTCACTTTATGTTAATAATTATGCAACCTCATTTCCCCCATTCTATCTAGATAGTCAGGAATGAAGCCTTAATGTTTTCTTCCTTTTCTTTAGGATTTTAAGTAATCTTTATACCCAACATGAGGCTCGAACTCACAACCCCGAGATCAAAAGTTACACGTTCCACCAACTGAGGCAGCCAGACGCCCTGCAGCCTTAAATTTAATACTGATTCATGGTAACTGCATTATCATGGTTTGTTTACTTCTCCTTTTTTTAAACATTTTTTTAAAATTTGTATTCCTCTTTGAGTAGTCTCGGTTTATACAAATGTTTTACTGTAGGTCAGCTGAATTCCTATTTAGAAACACACAGGTTATAAATTCTATGTAAAAACATCACAGGAGATGAGAATGTTCTGTCACAACAGGACTCTTTCAGTTAAAAGTGGCCATTGGTATATTTAAAAATAAACGAATTTATTTATAATTCATAGGGACACATGTTGGAAAAAGAATGCTTTTTCCAAGATGTTTTTAAACACTTTTATGGATGAAGAAATGTACAGTCTTAAATTTTAATCATTAAGTTATACAGTATCTGGGTCATAATTTTTATTAGAATGCCACAGTATAAAAACTTCGAACAGAGAGGCTACAAAATGAATTCTATTAAATTTCACATAAGTTTGTTGTTTTGGTAAGAAACTGGGTTTATAAGTAAATTCAAAAGTAAAACTGGTGATGGTGAGTATCGTATACAAGGGATATGACGGGACAGTCAATAAAAAGGTTGGAAGAAGTAAAATATATTAATCTATTTACAACTGTAAAGTAATATTCATTTCCTCTGTAATTCGTCCAGGTACCTTTTCACTTGCTACCACTGCTAGCTAACTATGCTGGGCTTATTAAATGAGCATTTGCAGAAGGTCCCTATTTGGGAAGTATAGTTTAAACATGAACAAAGCCAACTGTCTGAAAGAACGGTCCTAAAAAAACAAGATACTTCCGAAGTGTTCCCACTTGCAAAACACCACCTGACTCGCAATAACATACTGACTGTCATCTAATCAACTGGGATGAAAAAAGGCAGAGAATTCCCAAAGGTGTGTTTCCTATATGAATATAATTATTTATGCATGGTCCCCTCGATCTCTCCCCTTTCCTCTCCTATGTGTATGTATTATAGAGACAGAGACAGAGTGAGAAATGTATGGACTTAGGAGGGTATCTTAAGGTTTTTTACCTGATTCACCACCTTCAGTCTCGTCTCCCACTGACGATGTGTTACCAGTCACAGCTGGTTATTCCTGGACAACCAGTAGGGTTCATATGGTTATCTGTCTCAGAAATCTGAAAACCCTTTGCAAAATCTAAGGAGTTTATCTAAGGCAGACTTCACTGAAAGCAAGGTAGATTTCTATCTGAGCCTTTCCTTACATCTTCTTTTTCTCTTCTCTCTCTTCTTCTAGGTGATTTTGCCACTCACTGATAATACCACGAGCTAGAAAGAGCAAGGAAAAGTAAACTCCAATCACTGCGGCCATTCATTTAGTTACCTACACAACTTTGACAGTAATGTTGGGAGGACTGATCAGTACTGTTTCGAATTACAACGGATTTAATATAGTTTTCACATACACGTGTCCTTCTGTTATGCGGTAAATAAAAAAGAAGAATACAAAATCAAAACGAATGCAGAAGAATCCCAGTGGTGTTCACACCAACACACTGCATCAGAAGAGGTTCACACCAACATACTGCATCAGAAGAGGTTCACACCAACATACTGCATCAGAAGAGGTTCACACCAACATACTGCATCAGAAGAGGTTCACACCAACATACTGCATCAGAAGAGGTTCACACCAACATACTGGTATCATCAGAAGAGGTCCGCAGTACCAGGAGGTCCAACAGTGGACTCACAGGCCAGGAGTCAGTGAGTAAAGTTTTAGCCAAGAGTTGGCTGCATAACTGCTGTGACTCTACAAAGTCTCTGTTCCAGGGCTCTTCATCCAGAGGAAAGGAAAGCTGAATCTCAGGGAAGTCTGGAAGACTAGCAACCCTAACAGGCCCTGGCCTCTAGGTGAGTTTCAGAAGAGGAGGAGGGGCAAACAAAGGTCAGAAATTGACAATTTATTGAGCACTTACCTGTAAGGCAAGTACTGCACGAGAGCTTTTACGTATGTTACGGCTCATGAATTGGGAGGGGTAAAGGTGAAGCATCAAGGCAATAAAACTAAACTGAAGTATGTGTGAATGTGCTTTGTGAACCATAATGTGCATAGTTAGTACACTTTTTAAAATCTGATACCCCAAAAAAGGGCCAGAATTTTATCAAAGATGGCTAGAATTTTAATAACTTGTTTTCATCCCTATAAAAGTAGAAAGTGCACAGTTAAGTCAGAAAAAAAGTAGTAAAAATAAAATCCCTCATGAAATCACTGAAGAAAGCCAACGGACTCTTTCCCCTCCCACACCAGGTGCTCACGAGTGTGTGGTAGTGGTGTTCTCCCCCCGACACGAGCAGCACCCCAAGGCACGGCGAACACCCCCGAGCGCCTTGCACAGCAGGCTCACGTCATTTTGATACGGCCATCACTGCTCCTACCTTTTCAAATACCCCAAACTTCCACAGAACGGCAAAACATTTCTGGGCTATTACACATGCTAACAGTAAATTTCGCAGATTCTATAGATGGTTCTCTGAAGATAAAAGGAGAAGCTATATTAAAGTATTTTAAATAACGGGCATTCTGAATATAGGTATGTTTTCTTGTTGATTTCTTACTGCTGAACGTCTTACAGGAAAGAACACTGATAATAAGCTACCCTAAATTTTATTTTTATGTTATTCCTACATCTAACATAAAATCTCAAACATGGGAGGCAATCAATAAATGACTGTTAAATGTAATTGAATTTTTCGGTGTAAAGTGAAATCTTGTGCATAAATCGAGGATGTCAACATTTAGGCACGCTAGCTAAGGAAAAGCATAAATGTAGACTATGAAAAAGCAGAAACACTTGGGAAAATCTGAACATATTCGTATTTATTCAAGGACACTCATAATTTTAATCAAAACTGGCAAAAGAGTGTTTAAAAAGAGAGAAGGTCTTAGGTTTGACGACTGGAGCTGAAGGACACTCAGGTGTGCTGTGGAGCAGGTGCGAGCAGACAGCTGCTATACGGGAGGGAGCTACACAGTCACCGTCCCTCCACCACTGCTGGAACCTTGAGTCAAGGTTCCTGCCCTTGTGGATTCTTTATTTTCACATCTGGGAATTACAGCTTCAAAAAATCTGAATCAAATTACGTAAAAATACACACATTTTAATAACTCATTAATATTAAACCTTTGGCTCTATCTTTATATAGGAAGTGAAATGACTGTGCTTTAAACACTGAAAAGAGAAAAGTAGGAAGGGGTTTGATTTAAAAGACAAAAACAAAACAAAAGCAAAGAGAAAACTGTTCTGAGTTCATGGTAATCTCCCTAAGGCCCCATTTCTACTCTGCTGGGATTTAAATGTATCACAGAAACTCAAGGTATTCAAAGGGATAACCATTTCTACAAAATAAAAGAGAACATCTTTCAAAAAGAGCATGTGAAAACTAGGTTCCCCCTGCCCCCTCCCGCTGTCACATACCCTCAAAAGAGAAAAACAAACAAACAAGCAAAAAAAACATTACATTTGTATACTAGGCTCACCAAAGCACATACTCAAAATAAGTGTCAGAAAAGGAGAAATTATAATGAGATAAATGAAACGAAGGAATGTTTCTCCAAAATGAATTTCAACAAGAACGAAGTCTAAATCATTCCAAAGTAAACCAGACAAAGCAATATGAAGTAACCTGTCCCTACCCAAGGAAAGGAACAGATTAGGATATAAAGTTATTGGACTAGCCTACAAGCAAAGACAATGGGACCAGCCATGAATCATAATTGACTTATATCTAGTTTCATTTATTTTTGAGATTGCACTCCTATCTTACTCCATGTTAGAGTTAGAAACGCTCTGGTACGATCTGCTGAGCTGTTCATGCAAACTCTGCTCCAATATTCTTCAAATCATCTCCAAGAATGTACATGAAATGTAAAGTTATAGCCACTGCTAACATTCTTTCAACATCAGTTCCTATTTATGGCAATGTTTTATCTCTTATATAAAGAACTATACAAAAAATAAGACATTGGTAACAAAGATGAAATGCTTTCTTTTAGGAGTTGTAGAATTCAAGCAAATTTATTCAGGATTTGCTTTTTAATCTCATAAAATCCCTGGGTATTCTCTTCTCCCCAAACCAATTCCCGCCACCACTTCCCTGTTTGTCATCAATACCAACACGCATCTCCTGGCCACTCAGCTTAAAAAACTTAAAAGCGTCTACCATTCATCCCTCCCTTTATTTCAACAGTTTTCTCCCTCTGCATTCTCACTGCCAACACTTTTTAATAATCTGACTCAACCTCATTAGTGAGATAATACACTAGCCTCTAAAGCTCTCCCTGCCTCCAGTGGTAATAAAGGCATTTTGAAAATAAAGGCTTTGCATAAATAAAAGGCAGGGAACAATTCACTTGTCTTGGTTACCTGAAAGTACCAGACTTCCAAAAATGGAAGAAATGGGGGTGGGGAGATCTGGCTTTGAGCAGACAAAACAGATGTCAGGAAGTGCATGCAACTCACACCTGTGATACTCACGAAGACCCACCCTCACTCTGGGCACAGCTATTCTCCTTTTACTAGCAGTTTCCAGCGTTAGTTAACTGAAATTTTTACTTACATAAAACAAGACTTTAAAAAATGGTGTCCAATAAATTATTATACATAATTATTATTTTGAAGCCAAACTTCCTCCAGATACAGGTAATTACAAAAACGGACCACATCCTTTTAGGGTCATTAGGAGGTGTTAACTAGATCACTGCACTTCTCAACTACCGGTACCCATGAGAGAAATAAAGACTGAGGAAGATCCCTTCTTTACATGAGATATTTCTGGGGAAAAAAAACAAAAAAGGATCAGCATCGGGGCATAAGTCTCAGACGTGGATCAGGCACAGCCTACGTGCCACTGTGTCCATGGACACCATTCTGTGCTTCGACAGAGAGAGGGCTAAAATAACAGGTGAAAGGAAGACTTGTAACAGACCATGCTACCCAGATCAAACCAGGGAGCCCCAAAGACAGGAAGGAAGGAGGAAGGAGGGAGGGAAAGAAAACACAAAATATAGAAATGCAGGAGACATTTTTCATGAAACTGACTTGGGTACATCGAGAACAAATGGTGGTTTCCATGTCCTTGGATTGCTAATATTTCCATTCATGGTAAATCTCAGTTTAAAAACCACACAGTGCTTACTCAGTTACTTTCTAGGACACAAATGTAAACCTGGAGTGTCAGAAGTGAGTGGAGGCCTCAGAGAGAGACCATGAGGGTCTTCCTTCCACCGGCATGAAATTAAAACCAACTGCTTATTATTGTGGTTCAGAGGACCGTCTCCACCGGGTTCCCATCGATCTAGTGGGAAAAGGCAGTAGACTTTGCATTACTAAGGTAAGACGGCATTGTCCTGCAGCTTCCTTGTTTCTTGTTCCTACCTCCCACTTTACCAGGTGGTCATAAAGACACCTGGTATATGTACTTCTCAACGTTTCACATGAACTTTTCTCCTTCTCCCGAAACTCCCCGATACTGGAAGACCTCAGACTGCCAAACTGATCCCCCAGTGGGGAGAAGGAGAGCTCTGCAGTCTCAAGATGTTGCAGATCAAGTCCACAAGAAGGCCCTTGGCTCTGCCATGACCTGTGCAATAAAGCTATTGACTCAACTGGGCAACCCCAAATCCCTAAATATGTTCAAAAGTAAACGGCACCCAAAAATGGGAGGGAAACCATTACTGGAACCACACAGGAGCTACTACTGAAGGGGATACATGAGCCAGAATCTTCGCTGAGACCTAAGCCTGTTTGTCCTCAGCGTCATCATTAGCACAGGTGTCCAGATCAAAAATATTACTTTTTCAGAATAAAGTCTTCCTTCCATACAAGTCATTCTAAGCTGCCCATTTTCTTTTTGTGAGGAAAAAAAAAAAAGGGCAAGTAAGATAAACTACTTCCAACTAATCATTTTTATAATGATCTGATATAGATATTTAAACATATTATTTACTACTATTCTGGTCTAATAATTGGGTACTATTTAAACCAAGAGAACTCTAGAAAATGAGCTATCTATCAATAGTGAATGCTAAAAATTATGTATTTAATTTTAGAATGTTCTCACATGCACTGAACACAGACATAACGCACAATGTATGCACACAGATTCCACTATACACGACTACTACCCCGAACACTTAGAAAATTCAAATGATAGCCTGATAATGAAATAAAGTGACAAGACGCACGCACCACAATTTAACACTGGATAAAATTTAGGTCCTGTGGAAAGAGACAACAATAGTACCTGACAGCTTTTTTTTTTTTCTTAAATAGAATGCATTATGAAGAAAAGTGGTTGAGAAAGCTTAGTCACTTTTTTGTAGCTTAAAGCTTTTTTCCCCTCTTTTATTCCAGGCTTAAACAAAGTTCAGTGGGGCATCAAACTGCCTGTTTTAAATTACAGTCTGTATTTTAAAATAGAATGCATGCACGGCATGTTCCTGAAGCTAGGGGGTGGGAGTGTTATTCACGGAAAATTGAAGGCTTGTTGAGTCAATAATCTTCTTTCACACAGTAACAATTTTCAGCTAAAATTTCTTGACCCAAACAAAGGAAAACAAGACCATTCAGTTATTTTACAACAATTTAGAGAAGGCGAAAGAAAAAGATGAGAAAGAGAGACACTTCTAAAATCCTACATTGTGAGGGAAGAATAAAAAATTTTGCTCTCTACAGATATTTATTTCCTCTCCTAAACTGACAGTTAATATTAAAAATAGTTACTTCCAGTCCCAAAGAAAAATAAAAGCAATTAACCAGTCCACACATGTTACTATGAGCTCCTGCTGGTTATGTATCTCTTATTGTATGTTATACAACATAGACATCTGCCTTCAGTTACCTACAAAGTGGAAATTTGTAAAGTGAAATCTATTTCCCACCTACCTTGGGTAATACAAAGTAAACACGTTCGACCCCTTCCAAGAGCCATACCTGCATATTTTGGGGAAAGCCCACTGACCTTTCTAGATACCAGTGAATAGGAGGGGCACCCTGAAGAAAGAAGGAAGGAGGCTTTCTAGCTCAACATGCAGAGAACTGCCTTTTGTAGAAACAGCAGGTTCGAATGAGAAAAGGTATCTCTGAACAGCAGTCGTTTTTTTCGTCCTAGCATAAAAATTTTAAATTAAAACCTTAAGGAGCCACACTGCTTGACAAACTCTCCTACCGGAGACCCCATGCGAGAACTTCACACACACTGCTTTTTGTGCTTTATGCTAAGGCCAAACGCTACTTTCTCCCTTTTGTGCGCAGAGACGGCTCCGCAGTCAGAGACGCCCGTGTGTCCAGGTGTGGTTCTGCGACTATTTGCAGAGAGACCTGGGAGTTGCATGCGCCCAGCCTGGGGGGCCACAGGGAAGGCTCCATAGCCTCACACAGCTCATCTGAAGAGCCGCAAGCTGCTTCACAATCCTCCCATCCCCAATTTGTTACCACGCGATCTGTATGCCGACGTTTCCATCAGCCGGGAATATCTGCATTTTTCATCCCTTACTTAATGAGCCTCATTTATCATCTATAGATCATAGTTATCCTTCTATTATCAAAACCAATATCCTGCAAATCAGTTATGTTTCAGCCTCTCTTCATCTCCAATTTTGTCTAGTGTCTATTTTTTATAGTAATCCTTCATTAATTTTTTTAGAATTGACAGTCCCATAAAATGGGTTGAAATTCATTTCCCCCATATTTTAAATGGAAATCTTCAGAATATTATGTGAAAAAGTTTGCAGGGGGTATGCTTAGTTAAAATGTTTTTAAAAGTTAAATGGATTTTTAAAAATAACATATTGCCACTAAGCAAATATCTCAGCTATAATAAATTTAGAATTATCCATTTATTTCAACAGGACTGAAGATCTCAATTTAGAAACACTTTGCACACAAACATTTCAGTTATTTAAAAGCAAACTCCAGTTCTTTTTAAATATTAATGTATTCAAACTTTCCATATATTTAGCCTGCTTTTACCTGGATGAAATCCAGACTGGTGAGGTTTTATTGAGTATTCATTTACAGAACAAACATTTAAGTGGAAGATTATTTTAAAAGAAGGAGAAACCTACTTTCCCACTTCCTACTATCTCTTACCTTGTTCCAGTTCAGGAATTATCCTCTATTTTCAAAATGACTACCAGTATCACAAAAATACTCGAGGGGATAAAATTATAGAACATCACATCTTAAAGAAATAATCCACGTTAGGAAATTACATTTGTTAAAGTCACTATCATTTTTCCTAAATTAGGACTTTCAAGTAAGGTCTTCCTTTCTCTCAACCTTGATCCAAAAAGAATTGATGTCTCCACATGGAGTAGACCAGTTACTAAAATTACATATAGGAATATGGTAAATCCTTGGTTACAAAAAAAAAAAAAAAAAAAAGCCAACTATCACGTGTTCCATTTTAAAACTTTACCAAGATATCAAAATGTATCTGCAACTTCAGTTTTGAAACTATGCCACAGATTAGCTGGATCTGCAGATGCTCGACCTGACGAGGCACCATCCTTCAGAGAACCTCCTGCAACCTTTCATGAAATGCTGCTCCCTCTCTACAACTTCTGTAGCTCCCAAACTCAATGCACTCTACTCACATTTCGAGAACACTCATAAACAGCTTACGTCATCAGCTGCACACAGGAATTAGCAATGCTTAAACACTGTGAACAAGTGACAACAGATCAGACTTCTCTTTTATTAACTTATAATTCTTTAAATGTTCAGAATGATTTGAGAAGGATCAAGCAACAGAAGACAGCTACATTCTTAACCTTTTACTGAAAAACATTTAAATCAAGTTCATGATACAAATAAAAAAAGTGTTGGAAGAGTTCATTCAGCAGCCATACATCTAATTCTTACCTGGTAGATTTCAACTTTTGCGAAAACCCGCCATCTAACAGGCTGAGATTATTTTAACGATTTGTATTTTTAGTTGGGTTGAAAACTTGGTAAAAAGCAAAACCCAGTTAAAAAACGGTTCACCTAGCTTTTTCCAATAGTTTCCAATTGTTCGCAGGAACTGTATTATCAAATCCACACACTTAAAATGTCCCTATTAACATATCATCAATATTCATATATGCTTCCAAAGTACGTGACCTTTTACCATTATCCAACATAAGTGTCATTAAAGATCTAAAAAACAAACACACACAGAGTATTCTTTTTCAGGAAAGGCAAATCATTGTAGGCTCTGTTGCTAACACCTAACCCCCAAAGAATATCCTTGGTAATAACAGTTTTCCAACCATCCTCTTTCAGGCTTCCAATATCCTGTTTAACGCCCTCTATTTCAAAGAACAACCAGCATTTACCACCTCCTTCCTTTCACAAAGGACCAAAAAACATATGTTTTATCTACACCTCAATATGCCTTTCTAATTGCAAACTCAACAGAAGTACCATAAGCACTTTTCCACACATCATTTAGGGTTTTTTACTAAACTCGGAAAGATAAAATCCCTTTTCATGTTGATCTCTTTAGATATTTCCTATTTAAAGAAGAAAGGGTCAGAAGGAGGATTTTAATGACCTAATGGGCTTCTCAAAGGCTATTAGAATGTGAGTGATCCCATTCTGTATCTTAGGTAAACAGAATAATGGACCTACTAACCTGAAACACAAACCGGTGTCAGGCCTCTTGCAAGAATGAAACCGATTTGCTCTAACCTGAGGAAAACGAACGGCTCTTCAGGTCCCTGGAGGAGAAAGCTCTATGTGCTTAGATCAAGGAAGAAAATCAAACCTTTCGTTTGTTTACTTCCTTGTATACATGCTCATAAATATTTTATTAACAACATATCTGTGCCATATTTACTGAAATTATGATTATTGTTCCTGTCAACTTATTTTTACAATTAAAAGAATGTTTTCATGCTACTAAGAAAAGAACGTTTGCCATGCTACTTTTAGCTTAGTTATCCAAAAGTGCCCACTTCTTCTATGGAAAGTTAAGGTTACCAGTTAAAATTCAAATGTCATTTTATAATAAAAGAAATGGTTTTGACAAAAACCTCACCCTGCTAACGCAGAGAGCACCCTCATATGATCCTTTAGTATCGGCAGCATTGGAGAACATAGGCTCTCTACTGCTATCAAGTCAATACCTTGGGAAAAAATCCCTTTAGCAATGAAACGAAAATTCTGATACTAGAGAAAAAATGTGTTTAAAAGTTTTTACATAAAATCTATTAAGAAAATACTGAATAAGACATAATAAATATTCTAAAAAGATCCTCGTCTAATAGGGGAGTCAAGACAGCTATAAAAATAAGTGTAATAAAAAGATTAACAGTAATGGCACAAGCAATGAAAATACATCAAAAGACCCAACAAAAAAAGGATATTAAATAATATTTGGGGAGTTATTTTAAAATAGAAATTGAGATATACTCAGTGTTTATTAGATAAAGAGTTAATAATTTATAGCATTTTTTTTTTTTTTGGCCCTCCACAGTGTATTTTGCTTAAATGCTGGCTTCATTTCATATCAATAATAGAGGTAGAAAAAAATACAGAATGTGCTTGAATTTTAAGTGATACTATTCCCAGGAGATAGAGTTCTTCAAGCTACTTTTAATATCTGCTATATGCTAAGATTTGCTAAAAATGGTAATATCAAGGGTATGTAAGCTAATGTATATCAATTGGGGGAAAGCTGTATGATTAAGAGGTAGAGCAGTAAGTGGATATTATTAAGAAAGATCTGTTCTAAGCTTAGGCCTGAGTGAATTAAGTGATAAGTAAATATCACTGATCATGGCCCCAAGACAACAAGAGGACAAATATTAATTTATCAGTTATTTGCTTTACTGTGGATGATCTGAAGATCTAAGTCAGCTGGAACATAACTGCTTTAGCTTCGGAAGATCACCAAGAATTTAATGACATGAAAATACAGACACCAGTTCAAACAACAGTGAGTGGACAACTTACTGAGAAATCAAAGTATAGATCTAGCATAAAGACATTGGAAATATCTTGATTTCTTGTAATAGAAATTTAACCATGTAACAAATATGCTAAAGAAAATATCACACGTGCAGAAAATACTACAAAATCTATCTCAAAATAATAAAAAAGATTAAGCAATAACTACTGGAGAAGCTTCCTTCTTCACGGCCACATACACAATAAATAAAGCTTAATAATCATACATTAGAATCGCTATACCACATTTTTTAAAATGTAAAGGTGACACCCACAATTTCCTTAGTTCCAAATTACAAACTAGAGGTTACAAATATGATGGATTGCCTTTAAGTAAGAAGACAAAATTTATATCATTGACACTTGAATAAAAAATGCAGCATAAATCTACAAACTACCCAATAGGAAAATCAGATATAATACAGTTTCATGGTACCTACAGTATCAACTTAACCAAGCTGGAGAACTAAAATACTTAAAGAAGTAACACTAAAAACATACGGATGTTAGAGCCAAGTAGAATACCAAAAAACTTCTCCGCCAAATTGTGATTACCTTAATTGTGGGTAACAACATACTGACGCAGCATCTACATAGCTAAAAACGCATCAGTAAACCCCGTACAGAGACTTTCTACACAAACGAAGCCTGTTGAAAGAAAAGTGTCGTGCTAAAATGCATTTAAGTAAAGCCAATTTTCATCTTCACAGATTAGCGGCAGGGGTGGGGGGTGTGTTAGGTCCACCAGCTGATCTACGGTTTGTTCTTTATTCAGTAACTCACACACCCATATACTCACCCCAAAACCTGGAAATTTTGCTCTCTAAAAATTATTGAATGTTACTGAGTCAGTCAGCATCTTATTTACCTGTGAGTTACAAAAACAGAAAGAAAATACTAATTGGGGCGTCTCTTTCTTTTTTTATTAGCTCGTAAGAAAATTTATGTGATGAACAACCTTAGATCCTCTAGGGAATTAGGCACGGTAAAGCGTAAGGAAGAAAGCAAGCCATTATATGCATACAAACAGAACAATTCAGAAAAACTTAAACTATTGATGAATACATCGGGTCACTTCCTAAAATACTTTTAGCCCCCTTTGCAATAATCAACTTAAAAAGCGCCATCCCAGCGCAGAACTCTTCCGTAAGTTTTCTGGGACGACCACGTTCCACTCCTTCCCCAGCTGTGCCGTAGAGCGAGCTGAACGTCAACCACCCATCTCAGCGCAGAGCCTCGAAGGGAAGCATGGCCCAGTGAGTGACTCCAAAGTTCAAGTGCATATGAGGAAAGCAACACACCACAAACTTTTCTTATAGCTGCATAAAAGGTCTATCAGTTTATAACAAATTTTTCAACATGTGTAACAGTACACTTTGCCAGCCAAAGGCACACCCTACAAAGTTGGGTTTCTCTAAAAACAACAAAAATCTGGTGGGAAAAAGAGTGGAATTCATTGTCCATCTGCTTCCCGCGAGCCCATTTAAATTTCCTAAAACCACAAGCCAATTTCCAAATATTCAGCAAATGTTACATCATCAACAGTGCTCACCTACACACGCGCACACACAAACTACAGGCTCACCGAGCTGTGAATCACCCGCTAACGAAAAGGGCTTACAGCACAAAATGCAGAATCCTTCACCTCTCTCACTCCTTCACAAACCAAATAACTAGACAATAAATACTCCAATGTGACTACAGAATGACCACAATAAATTTCACCCACCACAGAAATAAAAGCTAAAAAATTAGGATGTCAAAAACACGAGCATCAGCTTCCAAGATCCTCCACACCGGGCAGCCATGACTTACCTTCTTCTCTAAAGCCACACGTAACTCAAAAACGGGTGCCCCACGCATGCCAAACGTCATGTAGAACATTCTTTACAAACGCTGGTTCTCAAATGTGTAGCAGTAATATAATAAATCTTAATGCAAAATATTTGAAATTCAAATTAAAATCATGGCTAGCCTGAACTCCCATCTTAAAGAAAACTTAATAAAGATTAAGGAATATTAATAATTCTTCAAATCAAAGTATTTTAACAAGAAAATAAATATAAAACTTTATTTGCACAGATTTATTCTTTTAGTTCATAAGGAAAACCTCATTTAAATCAGGCTGCTCATTAAAAACACAGATGAACTATTTATGGGCCTCAACAAGAGTCCCTAGAATGTAGCCACTACTCTAATCAATATATAGCCCAATCACCAAACAGTATTTGCTGGTAGAAACACCTAGAAACTGCTTTTGCCGAATTTAAATGAAAATACTTTGTTTTAGGTAGAAAAGGATTGGGTGATTTCTCAATACATAAAGTCCCCGAAGATATTCAAACTACCGCCGGATGCTTTATCTCATTCATCACTGATATCTTTTGCCAAGTGGGAATTTCTTTACATTTAACTCTTTCATTGGACACCACTGCCCTGTATCACTACCAGAAAGCGACAGGCTAAGCAAAGCAAACTGTACAACAGAAACACCTTTCTGCCACAAAACCCATCCGCTGAATAAACCTTCCAACTGGACTAAGACATACCTACAAATGAAAGAGACTTATCCAAGACCACATAGCTCTTAAGAAGAAAGCCCTAAAAAATTTAATAATAAATCACAAATATATCTGAAATCTAGAAAGTTCTCCCCCAAGTCTTAATATAAAGTAGAACAAACAAAAACAAGAGCTCTTTTAAAAATTTTTTTAACTCATTACATTTCCAAATCAGCACATTAATGTCTTACTGGTAAACTTGATGGTCTTTCTTGTTGTATTAAGTTCAAGTCTTCATGGTTAGGTTTTCCAGGAGCCAAAGGAGGTTGAGACCTAGTTCCATAGCCTTCCTGAGACATGTCCTAAACAAACACAAATATAAAGTACTTCATAAATATCTCAGTGAGTTGTAACCAAAGCAAAGCAAAGGCTTATCACAAACTATCAACTGATATTACATTTAAGCAAACATAAAAATATGTTATAGCTATCATTCAACACTTTATCGAAAGTAGAAACAAAAGACAAAGCAGTGTATCATCAAGAGCAAAAACATTTATTTCTTTAATTTTAAATCTATATATATATGTACACACACACAACTAAATTTATTATGAGACCATACAGACTAAACACTGTATTTGAGTTTTGCAGGAAGGTAACAGTCAGTAAAAGATGGGGAAGGAGGTCAGCAATGATCAAACTCTCTTTTAAACCAGAGCAAACCAAAAGCTCATGTTATTGCTTAATTCTGATTTTGGTTGAGCTGCCTTTAATATTATCTTGAAAATGTTAAAATAATTAATGAAAACTTTATTAACAACTGACTTTTAGTATGTCCTCTCGATAACCCACAAAACAACATAGTTATTAAGCTCACAGTATCCTGGGGTTTCTACAAAACCAATAAACATTCATGTACAGAATTCCATATGTTCACGTGGCATAGTTTCCAGAGAACCACAATAAAGAATAAAACAGCAGTAGGGAAACAAACACGCCCAAAAAACCTGCTGAGGTATGAGAAACTTATCATTAACATGGCCTTTCTGGCATCCTGTTGAACACTTTTCCAGGAGGTATTCTGCATGGTTTCAGTATTATGCTGAAATACTGTTATATAAACCAAATACCACACCACACCAAACTTACTATAGTCCCAATCTCTAGCTGTTTAACTATGTACGCTCAGCTACTAAACATTCTACCACCATTTACACCCCAAAGTCAAACAGCAGGACAGAATATAAAATACTTATTATAGCATGTCTTAATTGGCACTGAAAGTTGAAGAACCAGTTTCTGAGAAAAAAAGAATAGAAAATATCACTTAAAAACAAAATTTTCTCCCTTTCCCTGTCAGTGTTAGTATTAAACATTATATACAGGTTCTACTTCTCCTGTTAAATTCTCAAAATATTACTTTAAAAATTAATGTTTATTAGTTGAAGCCCTATAAAAAGCTGCTACTGCCCCACCCCTTTCTCACACAGTATACACTTAAAATTACATGGCTTCTTAAGCCAAGAAACTTTGGACCAATAGCTAGTACTACAAAGTACACAAACGGTACAAACTAGATTTAACTAGCCAAGTGCTGGTTTTAAACAGGCTCTGTAATAAAGAGCATGCCAATAATACAGCATTTCCCAAGCAACCCTCCTAGGCTTTAAATAAAGCTACACACACACACACACACACACACACACAAAGAGTTCATCAAAATATCTAACCTCTAAAAGGAATGCATAATGCCCAGTCAGTACTACGCTTTTGTAAGAGAGTTAAAGCCCAGCTGCCCGGGTTTTAATCTGGTAACAGTTAGGTGAGGCCTCAGTGAGCACAAGCAATCCAGGACACCCAAAAGGGTAGCTCTTCAATCTGGCTGCCAGCAGAGGGTAACAATTAGGCTGTGGGGGACAAAAGCCGAGGCTGAAAGATGATTACCACTCGCACTGCCCCCCTGCCCCCAGCACCGCTGCTTCCGGATCCCAGACCTCCACTTGTCACACAGACTTCCTGCTGGGGGCCCTGCAAGGTTCCTTTAGATGAACAGTGAGGGTTTCAAATCAAGTAGGGCACAAGGCCTCCATTCAGGGCCTTCACCCTGGTACAAAAAAAAAAAAACAAAACAAAACCCACAAAGGTGCTGGACAGCCTCACAATGGGCAAACAAATGAGCAGACCCCCATCAGTTCCTCAAATACACGCGTGTGCGCACACAGAGTTTATGGGCAGTGCTCAGACATTTTTTTTTTTAAGTAAACGTCGGTTAAGAAACAGGAACAGACTCACATGCCCTATGCTTATTAGCCTTTTAAATGTTTTTTTATTTTGTCTTTGTAGCTAAATGAACTGATTTTTAAAAGAGTTGAAAGAGACCATTACAACTATAATGAATACACATTTCAATTTAGATACTGTCCCCTCTAAAATAAGCAACACTGAACTAATAGAGTATGAAAGCGATCAGAACATTTTACTATGGCTTTACATTTCACGTTTTAAGGCTTTAAAAGTTCAAAATAATTAGATTCTACCAAAGTCTCACACACTATTCCTAACCACAAGAGGATTTCAATTATTGAATTCAGTTGGAAATAAAACTGAAACAAAATTTAGTGAGAATTGCTGAAACGGGAACTTGTTCTGCCTCAATTTATGTTGAAACATAAGGATTAATTTAACTGAGACAACATCCAGAAAAGGTACCAAGTTTTAACCTAAAACAATCATCATCTATATATAATTCACACGGGGACTATAAAGTCTACATCTGGCAGCTTTAATAAAGATAGAAAGGTTATATTCTGTAACAAACCTGAGCTTTTCCCCCTTCACAGCTGTATTTATTTTCTAGTAGGTACTTATTTTCACCTCAAGAAGAGTAGTAGTAATGAGTAATTTAATAGACAACAAGAGGGCAATGTCAGTATCAGAAAATAAAAAATACATTCAGCATCACATTTTATTTACAAATGACAAGACACAGCCTTACATTCTTAACACATCACTGCCACTTTGGTTATTTACAAGTTGGAACTAGTGCTCACTACTGTGCACACCAGTTTACACGCACGTTATCCCTGCACTCCTCTGCCATACACACACAAAGCCATGGCTATTTGAAAGAGTCGCTCACTGTGATAATTTTGCAATACAAAAGAACCACAAGTGGGGAATGCGGTTTACCCCTCCCAGTTCTTTATCAATATTAATTTTCTTCATCTCACCCACAAACTTTGAACCATGTATGGATTCTGGTTTTAACCTTCTTTATGTTATGAGTCAAAGGTAAAGGGAGACTGACTCAGAAAACAACAAAGGTGTGAAAAGAGCTTGGGGTAGGGGCATGTACACATCTGTTTCCGAAATTTTCACCTAGGTGTTTCTTTTAACAGACATGGTAGACGTCTACTGAACGCCCAGCATGGAACACTCCTCGCTGGGTACCGTGCGGAGCACGAGCAGGCAGGAAACACTCGTGTCCCCCTCACATTGTAAGGAAGGATAAGACCAAAACCGTCACGTGGGTCTACTGTCAAGGCCAAGAGCCCAAGCGCTTCTGTTTTCTTTTATGATGAAATGAATTAAGTACTAATGGCAACACAAGACTTTAAAGAAAATGTAGCATAAAATGTCAAGGACCCTTTTTAAGAAAAAAGGAAAAAGGGAAAATATCCCCATGGTATGAGTTCGAAAGATACAAAGCGATAAACACTGAAAAGAGCGACCACCTCCTTCCCGGGATGCCCTCCACAAGGACTGCTGCTCGCAGCTGTTATTTCTCTTCCCACAACTGCTCAACGCGTTACCAAGTATAAACGTGAATTTAAGCCCTTTTCCCTTTAAACACAGTGGGGCATATTTCCTGTACACAGCGTATTTTTTGGTCCCCTAACGATATATTGTTGAGCTCATTCATATCTGCACCTAAATATCTATTCCTTTCTTAATGCTACAGAGTATTGCGCTATTTGTCAGTACTGTGACTTATCCAACCAGTCCCCTCCTGACGGACATTCCGGCTGTTCCCGGCCTTCCCCTACCTCACACGGCCCCGTGACAAAATCCGTGTGTGTGCGTCTTCACGTGATGCTTCTCTGGAGCGCACATCTCCACAAGGAGAATTTCTGCCAAAGGGCTGACACGTGTAAAATTTTGACGGAGTCGAGCAAAGTGCTCTTAACAAAAGGAGCATCAGTGTGTACTCGAGTCCACCATTTTGGAACAGAATGAAGCTTCGCTAAAAATGTTCACCTTAGCATCTCAATATGCCTAAACTGGATTGTAAATCGCGGGAAACCCAGAGTAGGGGGAGTGGGAGGAGGACTGGTAGATAGTAACAAAAAGGAAAACAACAATTCAAGAGCTCACAGAATACAAACCAAAGGAAGACGGAGGAGCAGATGTGGAGAAGAGCACCTCGGTCCTAGACACACAAACGGTACTAAGGGGCCGGGGAGGAGGAAGTCCAGAAGCTAGCAAAAAAACGTCCAGAACACATGGTGATTTTCAGGTTACTTCAAAAAGGTTTTTCCAGTAATCACATGAAGTATAGATGTGCTTCAAAGAATAAAGATGGCCACTTATTACTAGTGCAATAATCCACAGTGAGATGACGAGAACTTGAACCTCGTAACATCCTCTAATATCTAGGTCAGAATAAACTTCTTGCTCCTTTTTTCCCCCTCCTTTGGAAACTCCCATCATCAGTTCCAAGGACTAACAGAGAAAAGAAGTGGTCCTGGCATAAAAGACACTGTAGGGGGAGGGGAGAAGGATGGCATCACCGCCACAGAGAAAATGCCCCATGGCCACACAGGGATGCCGGTCAAGTGAAATCATTACTCTGATCAAGAAACAGCATGCTATTGACCTCCCCAGCTTTAGTCTGTGGATAAATAAATGTAAAATATCCTTTCCAAAAGGAAAGCAATATAGAGCTATAAAATATCCACTTCAGAATGGCACAATCACCCCCTTCCCTTCTCTGAATGCCCTAATGGAAAGGTTATTAACAAAGACAGCTGACATTTGCAGGCAGGGCTCTGTTCATGGTCCACCTTTAGGATAGTCCCATGAGATAGTCCCTAGCATCATCTTGTTTTTTTTACCACGAGGAAGCAAAAGCTTAAATGATGTGCACGGCTCATGTCTAAGCACTGCTAGTAGCTCAGTGTGATGGACAAATCTTCAATTCTATCCTAACTACTTTGGAGACCACTGGAAGCCTCAAGCACCATTATATAACACAGATTTAATGTAATTTTTACCTTCTGAAAGGTATTACCCTATTTTCCATATATTCTCCTAAATTCCCCTTTCAGAAATTATGAATCTTGCATATTTTATACATGAGATATTTCCAAAATATTCAATTACAATGTTGTGAATCAATAAGAAATACTAACATTTAAAACTCCCAAAAATTTGAATATAAAACTACTCTCTCAACCATTCATTATCACTGAATAGTTATTTAAAGTCCACAGGCTGACAGAAAGCAACATAAAGAGACCCAGCCTTCTCAGATTATGTTCATTTAAGGCTCCCCTGCTGGTTCTGCTTCTTCTGTCCGGCCCTTGAAAACTGGCGTCCCTCAGATCTTTACCCCAAAGTTCCATCCACTCTGATCCCTAGATGGTGACGATTCCCAAATCTCCGTTTCAAGTCCCACATATTTTAACTACACTATAAACATCTCCACTTAAGGGTAAAGTCCCTTACATACATCATGCCAGAGAGCGACCCTCCTCCCCCTCCTCCCAGCTGTTCCTCCTCCTCCGGCCTGCCACCTGGTCAAGGGCCTCCCCCTCCACAGGGGACTTCTCAAGAGCTTTTCTTCTTTCACCATTCGTACACTTCTGACACATCCCCACACTCCGCATCACTGTCAAGTCCACCTTCTTTTGTCTTTTCCCCAACTGCCAGGCCTCTACTTGGGCCGTTCTTCACAACAACCTCTCGCTACCATGTCACCAGACATGACTTGCTATAATACAAACGGTCACAGCGCCCTACTGCTTGGAAAGGGCCTCCTCCTGGGGTGCCTGGGTGGCTCGGTTGGTTGAGCATCCAACTCTTGGTTTCAGCTCAGGTCCTGATCTCGGGGTCATGGGATCCAGCCCTGCGTTGGGCTCTGTGCTTCAGCGGGGACTCTGCTCGAGATTCTCTCCCTCTACCCCACCCCTTGCTCCCATTCCTGCTTATATTCTCTCTCTCTGAAACAAACAAATAAATCTAAAAACAAAACAAAACAAAAAAACCAAGTCCTCCTCCTCAGTGCCTACAGAACGAAATCCACGGTCCGGTTTGGCACTGAGGAGCCGGGCAAACATCTGCCAGCCACCACCCCGGCTTCATCCCAGCCTTCCCCAGGGCCCACTGCAAGTCTGCATGTCAGCCTGTCGACTGCTCCTGAGCTCCTGCGGTGCCACGCACCTACAGGTGCAGCTCTCTCGGTCGGTCTTGGTCCTCTGTGGATGCCTTTCCTTCTGTGTCTGCAAGATCCGGCTAAACATTAACTCCACCATGCCCCCAAACAACTACACCATACTGACTTCAGATGTACTCTTCTTACAGAATTTACAATGCTGGGGCGCCTGGGTGGCTCAGTCGGTTAAGCATCTGACTCTTGATTTCGGCTCAGATCATGATCTCAGGGTCGTGAGATCGAGTTGCGACCCTCTGTGTTGAACATGGAGCTTGTTTAAGATTCTTCCTCGCCCTCTCCCTCTGCCCCTCCCCCCAACCCCTGCGCACCCTCTCAAAATAAATAAATATTTTTTTAAAAAAAATTTATAATGCTGTATTTCAGCTATTTGTTTGTGTATCTCCTGAATTGGACTCTTAACTTCCTCTTGGGCTCCCAGTGCCAAGCACGGACAGGTACTCAATAAGAGGCTGGTGAATGATTGACTGAATGGCTCTGAAAAGCTTACACTTAGAATTAGACACAGCAATACAAAAATAAATGTAGGAGGACAAATACATAAAACTTAACAAAACTTGGGCTCACGTCCAGGAATATTTATCATGTTAACAGCTACACTGCCTGGTAGCAATGTGCTGCAAAACACATTTTGCTCTTTGTTACCGGCAATCTTGAATGTAGTAAAAAAATAATAATAAAAATTGAGAGAGGGAGAAAGACTATGGCAAGCATCAGTGATGCCATCAAAAAAGAAAGAAAAATCAAGACATTCTATGCCTCCTAATGAACAAACCAGCAATGAAATACTCTTGCCAAAAAAAAAAAAAAAGGCAATGAGTTTGATAAAGCCTGTATATCTAACTACCAATTTATAGGAAATACAAAGGACTGAAGAACACACTAAACCATAGCAAATCAATCAGCAAATCTCAAACTGTGGGAATCTCTACTAGACAAATGAGCTACTTTCTTCAACAAATAAGTTGCAATAGTAAAAAGAAAAGGAGAGGAAAGAGAGAGATGGAGACAGAGGGAAATCCTAGAGATAAGAAGGTATCAACCAATTCTAAGACCGGACTTTACTTGGATCTTGATTCAAACTATCTTACAACGTAAATAAAATATTTATTCCATTTATTTGGATAATTGGTGAAAATTTATGTTTTAAATGTGATAACTGTATTATGTTTATGTTTATTTTTTAAAGCCCTCTATCTTTTAGAGACATATAGTGAAATACTGACAGATTAAAGGATATGATGTCTGGGACTACTTCAAAATAATATTGAGGGTGGGGGTTGGGAGGTGAGGGAAGAAAGTGTAGATGCAACAAGACTGGCCCTACAACTACTGAAAGCTGAGTGACGGGTGCACAGGGCTCCTGTCTACTTCTGTTTATGTTTGAAATTTTCCATTTAAATGAAAATAAAGTTAACCGTATTAAAGACAAATTCAGAAATCCAGAGGGGGCTAAGTGCAGCTCTCACCTGGAAGACTACAGGAACGTCCTAATTGGTTCCTTTGCCATCAATCCCCTTTCCCCCAAGAAAACCTACTAAACATAGATCATTTAATCTTCCAGTTCCTTAAACTGCCCCCTACACCATTTTATCTTTAACATGTATGCTGTACTACTTAATCCTAACACTTAGCTGTCTTTTTTTTAATCCTTCCATAATTCCGACCAAATTAACCTTGCCAGTGTCATTTTTCCTATCTGTCCCAATTGCTGACTCAGCGATCCTTTCTCAATCTCATTCCTTGATCAAGCTGTCCTGACCTCAGCTCCAGCCACCTCCTTGCCTAAATCTGACACTCTTACCCTTATCTTGGTCTAGGCTCTTAAAGGTCTTGTTTCCTCTTTCACTGACTCCAAGAAGCCTTTTCCAACCACAAATCTCTCAAAAGTTCATGAAACTTTGAGTCAAAGAAAGCCAAGATCAAATTCCAACTTCTAGATTATTTCCTAGCTGTGTGACAGTGAACAAAATTTTCAGTTCGGTTTCCTATCTAGAAACCGTATTTGATTGAGTTAGCCTGGGAAGACTAAGGGTACAATGAACGTGCCCTTGACTCCCGGCGCTCATGTATATTAGGTGTGCAGTGCTCAGGGACCAGGAGCACAGTGGGTGTTTTACATCCGTCCTAATTACTATCTGTTTAAGATACTGGTAAATCATTTTTATTCTTCTAAGTCCATATCAATACGTTCCCCTGTATCTTCCTTTAAGCCCTTGTTCCAAAACTCTTTTACAGCAGATTTTAAAAATCACATGACCAAGGCTCAAATGGTTTTTTACTGCTACTGATTCCAAAGGCAGCTTCTCAGCTTATGTTAAAGCCAAATTCCCTGGAATTCACTGTATATACTGACGGAGTATAGATTTGGCTAGATTCAGAACACTGCCAATTTTCTACCAATTCACAGGCATAATTATTTACAAAATTTAAAACTTTTAAAAACCATTCTAGAAAAAGGACAGGCTTGGACAAGCTACTTTAGATTTCCTTACTGCTTTGTCTCATTAATACTGCCAGCAGATTCAACACTACAGTTGTAGCCTGCCGTTAACGAGAACGTCACCACAGCGGAGACGTACCAATATCCGTGAGGCTGCAGCAGTCCCCGGGCCTGCAGGAAAGGTGAACTCGGAATGGACTGGAGAAGAGAGAGAACACCTCCACCACGAGGGGCTGTCTCTCCGACTCTAATCAAGTTCGAATCCTGGAGGCTACTCCTCTGGCACTCACGACTTAAGAAAAGCTTCTTGTTTTCTCTCAGTTTTTCCAAGAACTTCCTCCTAAACTAACAGTGGACCCAGAATGAAAAGGGAAATGTGTCTAAAATTACATTTCCTAAAATACCAAAGAGAAATATGAAGATACTCAAAAGCTAAGGACTAAAATCATTAAGATTTTTAACAGATCCATTTATTTTAATAAAATCACAAAGCTAAAAGAGCCACAGTTAATGTCCAGTTATGCTTTTTGTAATACACACACACACACACACACACAGAATAAAAAAGAACCCTGGCTCTATAACTTACTAAAGAATGACTTTCCTCATCCACGAAACCAAAATGTAAGGACTTATCTCTAAGAGTTGTTATTAATGATTAAAGAAGAGACTACCTTGAAGCAATTAGCACTGTGCCTGGCACACTGAAGGGTCAATAAATGTTAGCAATTATTATGTATATTCTTTAAAACCACATTTAAGGATGAGAATCAAAATCTCCCTTGAACCACTGGGGCTTTACCTGCGGCAATCCTGCTGATGGTGATGATGGCAACGGCAGCTAATAATTATGCAACATTTTCTATTTGCCACACACTACACACTAAGTGCTTCCTGCATTGTAAGAAAAGTCTTTTTGTCTGAACTGAACCCCATGGAACAGGTACTATTTTACCGAGGAAGAAACTGAGGCACAGTTTCTTGAATAACTTACCCGGGCCACTAAGCTGGCAAGTGGCCCAGTTGGGATGGGAACCAAATATATTCATTCCCCAGAGTCCTCACATTTAATGACCTTCCGGCTCCGCTTCCTACTGGACAAGGGTTATTTTCTGGACTCTACCCCACAGCTGATAAATCTCAACCTGAGGCTGGGGTTCAGGAATCTAAATTTGTAATAAACTTCCCAAACTGGCCTGTAAAGTAAGAATTGTTGACTAACGACAATATAGTATTTTCACTGAAGTTTGATAAGAATCTCAACGACGTGGGGCTTTGGGGCATGATGCCATTACCTAGTATCTACAGTGGAACATTCCGCTGCGTCGTGAACAAGAGCTAGTTTAGCATCCCTTCGTGGTTGTAAAACAGGCCGACCTAGCCTACTGATGTCAGGAATGGCCCTACTTGTCTTACGGTGGTTGCAGTAATGGCTCAATAGGGTCACCGTCCACTCTGAAAAGAAGTAACACTGGCGCTGGCATCTCACATTCTCCGATGGCTGACTTACTGCCAAACCCCAAACCCCTTCCTCCCCAGACCAGAGAGCTGACACCCCAGGCACACGAGCCACACCTAGACACTTGACACTGTAACTCACATTTAGGGCCTGAATTCTCAACCTGGAAGGAAAGAGATCTGAAAACTCTCCTGAAATTAAAGCAAATTGTAAGTGGTGCATATATTTTTCTGGGAAGAGGATCCCCCAGCATTCATCAGATTCTTAAGGACCCCCCCAAAAAACGAAAGGGTAAAAACGAACTGGGATAATAATATCAAAAATGGGACTCACCAGACTTGAGAACATAATTTCAGAAAGATTTAAAACCAGATTAGCTACAATCTTTATCTGAATAAGTAAAATAAAAATATAATTACTAAAAAATTCCCAAATACAGTTAGTGTCCAAATTGTATATGCAATAAAAGCTCAGGATGCCTGAGTAACTCCAGTCTAAAAAGTTATCTAAACAGGACACCTTGCATTACTACACATACGCTTTAATTAAAGGAATAGCATGAGGGACGCAAGTGGCATGAGAGCAACCTGCTGAAACAGAATTTATGAAACCCATATGCTGTATAAACAGGTAGAGAGCTTGTGTTTGCCAAGGAAAGAAATAAGGTGCCAGAAAGATCCTGCCTCAAGCCTGTCTTGCCAACTCATCCCTAAAGCTATACAGGGGATCACTTTTAAAAAGTTGACTTCTCCATGAAATGCCTTTGGCGTAAAAGCTAAAACTACCAAAGGAAAAAAAAGAAGGCTAGAAAAAAACCAAAAAGTAACCAAAAAAACATAACAAAAGACAATAAAAGCCAGCTAGAGAAGGCTCTGTGGCCGTGGTTTTGCGTTGTACCAGTAACACTTTCAAAATTGAAGAAGCGAAAAGGATTCTGTTTTTGGTTTTTTTTGTTTTTTGTTTTTTTTTTTTACCATGAGCATATATGACTTTCAAAACCTTTAAAAAGAAGTTAAAATGAACCATTTGGTCTATGAAATTAATTCTCTCTTTCCCCATTCCAGTTGTCATTTTCACAGTATAGACTATGAGGGGGAAAAATACTTAAGAGAAGTCAGCATCCACTTCCTATCACCTTTTCTGATCTTCAGTGAAAGTGAACAGGCCACAGACACTCCTTCTCTAAGAAATAACAGAATCATCTGAATTTTTCAGAGATTCCCTTATAGTTTTTAAAATTATCTATATTACAGTTAAGTGTTGTTATGAGTACAGGAAATTTTTACCTTTAAAAAGTCAATTAAATTTCTATGTGGGGAAAGAAAGAAAAAGAAGACTCCAGAAATTTAGGATTACCATCAATTACCTTGAAATTAAAGTAAAATTTATTAAAGCAAAATTTATTTCTTTAGTCTTTTTACATTAAAATGAACACCTCAAATTTCCAAGGACATTCTGAAAATAATCCTCCCACTGCTCTTCTGTAGGGGAAGCGAAGGTTGAAAACCGCTGCTCTAAAGCGTAGACGGTACTCCGAGTACTTGCCAAGTGGTAAAATAGTGGGGGCCAGGCTCCTGGGGTCTCCAGCTGTGCAGGATATTAACCACCGGGTTGGAGAATCCTGGGGTCTCAGGAGAGAGAGGGAATACCCTCTGAGTGTGCTAGGCCAGGGACCATTCCCGAATCACTCTGAACTACTGAGTTTACACAGCCGTTTTCCCAGGATGATCCTGGGTCCGCAGTAACAGCAGCATCACGTGGAAACTGGTCAGAAATTTAGAAGCCCAAAACTCTGGGAACAGGGTTCAACACCATCTGTGTTTTAACAAGCCGTTCTGGGTGATTCCAATGCACGCTGAAGTTTAAAAACCACTGGGTTAACAAATGGAAAGCCTCACACCAATGGCCTTAAGGCAAGAATATCAGCCTACCTCTGGAGCAAAATACATCCCTATTATATATAAACAGTAATAAAGGAGACAGTAAACCCTTAGATTAAAGTAGAACTGGGATCAAACCCAAGCCCCACCACATTCAGGGAAAACTTGCCGTATGACCGCTCAGGGTTATTAATAATAAATGAAATAATATCCGTGGGCCATGCTAAAGTGAAAGACTGGAAAGCACTGATTAGTATTTCTGTGCTCCAGAGGCATGGAAACACTAGAATGCATCAGAATTGCCTATAAAATTAAATGTAGATTCCCAGGTTCCCCCAAAAAGAACAGTTTTAAAGAGAATTTAGTTGCCCAAATACCCCAGTCGATTTTGATGCAGATAATCCCCGTTTTTCACTGTAGAAACTGTGGCTGTACAAAGGTGGATCTTGCCCACGCTAGCAAATTCTTAAAAGTAACCCCATTATTTCAACATCTGCAGATAATCATCTTCTGGAACACAATACATAGAGAGCCTATTACTCTAAGAATTTTTTAAATCAAAGAAACTGATGAAGGAAGAACTTTAATGTCATATATAAGTTATGTTTTACCTTCTTTTCCATACTTTAACAAATTGAATGAGCAATGAAACACAAAAAGGCAGTTGAGAGTAGGGGGTGGGGGGGACAGGAAAAAGAAATTCCACAGTCTCCCTTGTATCAGAATGTAAATTCAAGGAAAGTTGACTGTATGAAAACTATAATGAGCAGGGCACCTGGGTGGTTCAGTTGGTTAAGCACCTGCCTTCGGCTCAGGTAATGATTCCAGGGTCCTAGGATTAAGCCCCATGTCGGGCTCCCTGCTCATTAGGGGATCTGCTTCTTCCTCTCCCTCTGCCTCTCCCCAATGCTCATGCTCTTTCTCAAATAAATAAATAAAAATCTTACAAACAGCAATAGCAACAACAACAACAACAACAAAAGGGGTGCCTGGGTGGCTCAGTCGGTTAAGAGTTCAACTCTTGATTTAGGTTCAGGTCACGATCTCTGGGTCATGAGATCGAGCCCTGCATAGGGCTCCATGCTTGGCGTGGAGACTACTTAAGATTCTCTCTCTCCCTCTCCCCTGCCCCTCCCTGCTCCTCTCCCTCTCTAAAAATAAATAGATTAAAAAATAAAATAAAATAAAATAAAAACAACAATACCACATACACGTCAAATGACATTCTAACATTCTCAAAACGTTCTCGTTCATTCTTCAGATTTTTCTATTTACTTATTTAAAAAGCTTTCAGGATTATATCAAGACCCAAAATACACACACAAACACATACACACAAAACTGACCATTATATATGAACTGATACTATTAAGGCAACAAATTATACCTATACTCAAAATTAGTGCTTTTAATATACTGCTCTGTCTCCCAAGGGAGAAAAAAAAATAGCAAGGAGAGGAAAGTCATTACTTTCTCATGCCTGTCCTCCTTATCTCTGGCCACTCCAGCCAAGAGCCCACCTTGCAGGCTGCTGGCTCTACAGACTGTCACGCCACCTGCGAGCTCCCAGGAGAGGCTCCAATATGAGTCCTAAAAGCAGGTAAATAGTTACCCAACTTAACAATCAGAAATCAGTCTAAGAGTGGGCCTTGCTCAGACCTGAAAGTAACTTAAAAGTTTTCTCCTTAGATGCTCACAAGCTCTTTAAAATTAAAAGAAATTCCCCCTAGCAACGGTTCAAAGACTAAGACAATTGCAAACAGGGTAAGCAAGAAAAAAGGAGGAGATTCAAAATCCAAACATAACCCAAGGCTGCAGTAGTAATCTCCTTTAAAACAAAGAATAATTTTTATCAACCTACATTCCAATAGTTTTTACTATCAAGTTAATTAATAGATTCCTGTGTTAATATCTAAACATTAAGCAATTAATGGCAACAAACTATAAATGTCCTTCTCTTTGTTTTTATAACAAAATCTTATAAAACAAATGATATGAGGACTTCAGTGATTTAATACAGGCTTTCTATGATTAATTTTCCCCAATAGCTGTAGAATAAGGAGGAGCTTATAAATTAACATTGTGTCACAGAAGTAATAAGAAACATAGATTAAATAATTAAATAACAATAATAATAAGGAAATATTTATGCCACAATGGATCATCACCAATATTCCTAATGAAACTTTGGAACTCCTTTAAGTGACTTATTTCAGTGGCAAGTTATTAATCCTCAAGTATTTTATACTCGAATGCTATCTCCCCATCTTTCCAAAATGATTCCCATTTGCTAAATACTTTTAAGTTTACTGTATCTCCTTTTGAAAACTGCTCACCATGAAGATGTCTAAATAAAGTGGCATTTTAGGGGCACGTGGGTGGCTCAGTCATTAAGCGTCTGCCTTCGGCTCAGGTCATGATGCCAGCGTCCTGGGATCGAGCCCTGCATCGGGCTCCCTGCTCAGCAGGAAGTCTGCTTCTCTCTCCCACTCCCCCTGCTTGTGTTCCCTCTCCCACTGCCTCTCTCTCTGTCAAATAAATAAATAAAATCTTAAAAAATAAAATAAAGTGGCATTTTATTTATTATTTTTTAAAGATTTTTTTAAATTTTTTCATTTGAGAGAGAGAGCGAGAGCACAAGCAGGGGGAGCAGCAGGCAGAGGGAGAGGGAGAAGCAGACTCCCTGCTGAGCAGGGAGCCCTGCATGACCCAGGGTTTGATCCCAGGACCCTGGGATCATGACCTGAGCCAAAGGCAGACACTTAACTGACTGAGCCACCCAGGTGTCCCTAAAGTGCAGTTTAGAAAATATAATTCAAATACTTGTGTCCACCTCCTCATATCAAAGTAGACTTAGACTTCCACTTGGTTCGACTATGAAGTAATGCACTGTTACAAGTTAACTGCTCAGCTTGTACTATTTTCTGCGTAAAGAAATCATTGAATAATCTTTTATTTCATTTTTAATCACTGAGGGAAAGCAATGTAAGTAACCAGTCATGTTCTAAATGACCCTGACAACTTTTTTTTAAGATTTCATTTATTTATTTGAGAGCACGACAGAGATAGTGAGCTGGGAAAAGAGTGAGAAGCAGGCTTCCCACTTGAGCAGGGAGTCCGGTGTGGGGCTCGATCCCAGGACCCGGATCATGACCTGAGCTGAAGGCTGACGCTTAACTGACTGGGTCACTCAGGTGCCCCTGACCTTGACTACTTTAACCAAACTTCAAGTCTTACTTAGTTCCATTCATGGTTGAACATTACCTCTATTCTCACTAACAAAGAATCAGTCCTACCCTCAGGATCATTTCTTCTTCTCTCACAAGCAACTCTTAACTCATCCTTCAAAACTTCCTCTGAGGTACTTTTACCAACATCCAGTCATGCTCAAAAACATACCTCTCCCACCATACTGTCATTATCTTGCCATGTCAACCCTTCCACTTTACCAGAAGTCCCTTCAGGTCAGAAACATATTTGATTAATCACCGAATTCCCAACATACAAAGCATTTTCAATCACAAAGGCATTCAATAAATGGTTTATATTTTCTTTTCCTAACCATTCTGTCTTCTTCAATTTTCCCAATAAACAAAGGTTAAAAAAAATTAAAAAGATAAATTTGGGGGTGCCTGGGTGGCTCAGTCAGTTAAGCATCTGCCTTTGGCTCAAGTCATGATCTCAGGATCCTGGGATCAAGCCCCACTGTGGGCTCTCTGCCTAGCGGGAAGCCTGCTTCTCCCTCTCAATCTCCCTCTGTGCTCTCCCTCTCTCTCTCTCTCAAATAAATAACGTCTTTAAAAAAATAATAAGTAAAAAGATAAAGTTGTATTTTGAGAAGTATGCATTCATAATGGTCAATAGTTCTCTCAAGTATCAGAGAAGTCTATCACCTAGAAGAAAAGCTATACCTAAAACGTGTAGTTTGAAATTCTCTCACTGCTTTACACTTGGGTTTTTAAAAAGATTCATCCTGATATATTCTCTTGAAATAAACGGGAACTTATTTTGAATGGAGTACCTCCTACAAATCTTCTCTAAAGAAAGAAAGATTTTTCTGGCGATGCAAACAACAGTGTAGTTTAAAGCCATGAAAACAGAGAGGAGATTCTGGCTACCAACTGTCACAGTCCTAGAGGTGGAGCTGAGTCAGCAGAAGACCACTGTCAAAGAAAAGCGTCCTGACAGTCAGGCTGGTTTCCATACCACATGACTACTCGCAGGTTACCGGATTCTTGGCACACTCCCTTCGACACCTAACAAGTGCATCCGTTAGGAGGCAGTGGGTGAAAGGTCCAGGAGAATCTGTACCACAAGGGACAACAAGACCTCTCTCTTCAGCATCTCACAAGACTGGATTTGAATAGAACAGGAAGTAGAGATAAAAGGACAAGATTATGAGTCTTCAGGAAGAAGGGGAGAGAGAAAGGTAATGAGAGTTTGTTAAGAGGCAACAGTGAACCAGGAAATAGACCCCACATAATACTTCCCAACCCAAAACTGAGGAAATGGAAGGCAAATGGAACCTTTGAAACAAAACAAAAAACAAAGAAGTGAAAACTTTTGGCATTAAAGGTTTTCCCTACTACACAAAAATATCAAATCTTAGGTAAAGCAGTTTGAGGAAGTAAGCAGGGGTGCAAAAACACTCTAATATGGAAGCAACTTCTTCAAATAGCTGGGGTTTTTTTTTAAGCCTTAAAAGTTAATATTCTTTTTAAGAAGGAAGCATCAGAGGGTTGAGTAAATACACTGTCTGCCAAATGGACAGTGGATTTCACTGTTACATTGGTCATTCTCTCTTGGTCTACAACAGGAAGAATCAATCAGGCCTATTCTTACTTTGTAGTTCTATTTCTGACCTCCTAAAATAGCAGAGGAAAGAAACAAATGGTAATGAAAGCAAATAATAAGACTCTGTGATAATTTTGGAGCCTCTGAGTCAAAGGTAAATAAAAAAATTAACAAATGTCCAACTGTGTACTTCTTGCTGATGAGATCAAATTTCTATTATCTATTCAATCTATGACCACAGTAACACATCAGGCAGGTTCTCTACCTAGTTCAAAATTCTGTGAGGTCTCCTTAACATTGCTGGGGTTCAAAAAAAATAACTATGTAGAATCCTTACTAGAGATAAATACCACTGGAAAAATAAATATGAAAATGAATATACAAGAGCTGGTAGGAGGTATCATTTCTTAACACCTTCTGGAAAGGAATTTGGTAAAACACCAAGTCTTTAAAATGTGCCTGTTATTTTACCCAGAAATTCCATTTGTGGAGTTTACAAGTAAAAACTTGTGCAAGTGTGCACACACATACACACACACGTGAAGCACAAAGCAGTCACCTATAAAATGCTCAGTACAGCACTGTCTGCAATATCAAAGCACTTTCAAAGTCTAAATACTTGGCAGTAAATGTTTATTTTCTTCAACACTGTAAAGTCTACTTACTATGTACTAGTAAATAAAAAATATTTTTGAGTGATTAAGTCAACATGTATATCATGTGCTTCTACTTTGTGCTAGTTACTGGGGACACAGCGATGACAAAACCAAGTCCTTCCGCTCATAATGCTTATATCCTAGTGGGGGAGCCACTGAAAAGGGCAGTAACACGTTACCTAGAGATTGGGGCCACGGAGAAAAGGAAAACATGGTCAAGTAAAAAGGAGCGCGGGGAGAAAGGGGGGTTGCTCTGTTTTACACGGAGTGGCCAGGGAAGGGGGCTTGCCTGATGAGGTATCATTTGAGTAAAGACCTCAAAGAAGTTAAGTCTTCCTTGGAAGAGTTCCAAGGAAAAGCCCTGTAGCAATCTGGGAGAAGAGCCTTCCAGGCAGAGCAAACAATAAGTAAAAATGCCTTGAGATGAGCACCACAAGATGACCAGTGTGAAAGAAGGCAGGAGGGAACCGGGGAGGGTACGCCACCAGGTGGGGCACCAGCCACCATAAAGCATCTCTCTGGCTGCTGCATCCTGTAGTAAACAAGGGCGCTGAAAGGTGGGGACCAGTTAGGAGCTCCTGGAACACTTCGAGTAAGACATCATGATGCCTTGGCCCAAAGTGGTAGCAATAAAACTAGTGAGATCTACTTAGATGATGAACATGTTTCAAAGGTAAAATGAGTTTGAAAGAAAAAGATTCAAGGAAGATTTCAAAGTTTCTGACCAAAGTGTTATGGAGGATTTGCGAGAGGGAAATACAGAAGAGCATGTTTGTGGAAGAAGTGAGTCCTGAGTTTGCTTTGGCTATACGGAGTTTCAAAAGCCTGTTAGGACATTCATCACGAGATGCCAAGTAGCAGCTGGGCATACAGTTACAGAATGGAGGAGAGGGGTCCAGGTTGCAGAAATGTATTTGAAAGGTTTAACCTCTAGATGATATTCAAAGCCATAAGGTTGAATGAGATCACACAGGTAAAGTGTGTAAAGACAACAGAAGAGGCTCCAACACTGAGCCCTGACCACAGACCAACCTTTGAAGGTCAGGGAGACAAAGAAAAACCAGCAAAGGAGAGCAGAGTGGCCAGCAAGGTAAAAAGAAAGGCAGGAGAGAGTGGTGTCCCAGGAAACAAGAAAGTGCTCCAAGAAGGAAGATACTACCACCTGCATCAAGTGCTCCCACAGGTGCAATATGGAAACATGACAGCTGCTGATTGGACCACATAACAGATAAGACACTGGCAGCTTTGAAAAGAGCTGGTTCAGCAGAGTGGTCAAAATAAAAGCCTATCTGGAGTCAGCTCAAGGGTAACAGCAAATGACGACGGTGAATGAAGAGAGAAATAGGTTGCTGTTGGTTTGGGTCAAGAAAGGTGGGTTGTGGGGCACCTGGGTGGCTCAGTCAGCTAAGCATCTGCCTTAGGCTCAGGTCATGATCCCAGCGTCGGACTGAGCCCTCCATCGGGCTCCCTGCTCATCGCAGAGTCTGCTTCTCCCTCTCCCTCTGCCCCTCCCCCCTGCTCATCTGCTCATGCGCTCTCCCTTACTCACTCTCTCTCTCAAATAAATAAATAAAATCTTTAAAAAAAAAAAAAGAAAGAAAGAAAAAGCTGGTGTTTTTTTTTTTTTGTTTTTTGTTTTTTGTTTTTGGTTACTCCCATTAGAACTCCACAATGCACGGCATGGTACGCGCACAGGATCGTGAGGTTTCAACCAGAGTATACCAGAAGGCACAGCGTATGTGCAGACACAGGTTGGTTGGTATGTTAAGTTCTCCCAACTGCTTGCACTTCTTTGATGAAATAGGAAACAACATCACCAGCTTAAAGAGTGGAGAGGTGAAGACAGACGGGAATGTGAACTAGCTCTAGGGCAAGTGGAGGTCTGGCGCGTGGGTCTGCTGGGGTCAGCTGAGGTCAGCGGTCAGGAACTTAAAGAAGTTAGAGTCTTCCCTCCGTCCTTCCTTACCCCAGTCCTCTGGAGTGGACACAGAGATGGTTCTCATCAGAGTTGCTGAAGTTGGTTTGTAAGACCGGGAGGGGACAGAACAATATAGTAAGAGTCTACACAGACAAGTAATGAGAATGATGGATGAGGAATTCTCGCTGGGTTAGGAGGAAAGGGATGACATGAGGGCTGTGAGAAACGGTAAAAATGAGAAAGGATCGGGGTGCCTGGGTAGCGCAGTCAGTTCAGTGTCTGCCTTTGGCTCAGGTCATGAGCCCAGGGTCCTGGGATCAAGCCCGCATCAGCTCCCTGCTCAGACGGGAGTCTGCTTCTCCCTCTTCCCCTGCCTCTCCCCTCCGTTCATTCTCTCTCTCTCTCAAATAAATATTTTTTTTAAAAAAATGAGAAAGGATCAATTGAACTATATGTCTCCCTATGAACGGAGCCACCATTTTAGACGTTTTTGCTCAGCAGAGACACGTTCAGAATATCTGACCTGCTGTACTGCTGAAACGGGTCGTTCCTTTTGTCATTGATTAGCATCCTTTACACAGAATTTTAAAATATTATTCACATTACATGTTAATTGCAGTTAATTTCAAAGAAACACATAGGGTCCAAAAAAAAAAAAAAACTGTAGTAATTTAGACAACATTCTTACTGATTCCTACTGGGTGTGTGTGTACCTTATTCACAAATTTACGGTATCTCCACACCTTGGGCTAACTTATGTTTTCTGTTAAACAACTCCGTGAACATGTTATTAAAAATGTTCTGTACTGGGCGTCTGGGTGGCTCAGTCGGTTGAGCGTCTGCCTTCGGCTCAGGTAATGGTCTTGGAGTTCTAGGATCCAGCTCCTCATCAGGCTCCCTGCTCAGCGGGAAGCCTGCTTCTGCTTCTCCCTCTCCCTTTGCCCCTCCCTACCTCATGTTCTCTCTCTCTCTCTCAAATAAAGAAATAAAATCATTTTTTAAAAAGTCCTATATTTTCATTTTATGTAATTACTGTTGTATGGTATTAGATCCCATGGATTCAAACCCTGCTCACGATTTCAAATTGTTCATGCAATGTACCTATATTCCTCATTTGCACAGCGACTTCACAATTATTACACAAAATCACACAAAAAGCTAATTATTTGTCTGAGCCTAGAACTCTGTTTTGCATGTAAAAACAAACTACTCTTAAATTAACAAATTACTCTTAAAATAATTTTATTACATATTGAATTTTCCAGGAATAAAACTACCATGTATATTGAGGAAAAATTATCCTTTGTTTTGTTCAGACTTCGACCAGGAGTTGCTCACCATCTTAAAAGATGAATCACCACTGACAACCCTGCTTAAGATATCGGAGTTGCTAAAACACTCATTTTGTAGTTGCCAAGTTCAGTGATCTCACACGCACATGCAAGTGCCTATTTCACAAGTCTTCCAATATAATTATGCCTCAGCATTTAATTAATATGACAGTTTATCCATATAAAGTTAGTGCATTATTCTGCCTTGTTTGAAATTTTGTGTAGGTAACATATTATCTACAAATTTGGTGTAGATCACGTATTAAATATGAATTTTATTTCCAAAGAATAAAGGAGGCATTAGAAAAGTTTCATTATAAAATGAGAATGTACTGTCTGTATGTTATAAGCTATTCTATTACATGCCTATTATCATTTTAAACTGTGTAAAGGATATCAAATAAAGAGCTAGAAAATATAAGAGGACCAGTTCTAGCCATGTGGCAGATTAGATACTTAAAATGTATTTAAATTGATTTAAATATCTAAAATACTGGATAAAATGATATTTTAAATGGATCACAGACTTGGCATGAATGTGAGTGAAACCAAAAGCACACAGAAAGTAAACCAAGAACACAGAAAGTAGGAGCAATACGATAGAGGCTGCCTTGCTATAGATGTTAACTTTACACTGGAGGACTATACAGGGAAAAGGAAAAGTCCAGGGCCTGCCAAAAGGGACTAAATATGAGACCATACATCTCAAATAAATTAGAGACTCAGAAGGGCTATACCCATCATATGAGAACATGAAAACCCACTAAAGAGAACAGAGAAATACCTGTCTTGAACTTGATACTCAGAGGTAGGAAGAATTTGAAAATGGCTCCACTGAGAATTAGCAACCACAAGCTAACCTTCATCAGGGTTTCTGGTCAAAATTAACACTTAATGGTGTGGTCTGCAAAAACCTCAAGAAGATAATTCTATTGAAAGTGGTCCCAGAAGCCATCATCACCCGAACCCACTGATCAATCTTGACATCACTACAGTGGAACAACAAAACATTATGTTTATCCTGATGTAATACGCTCACAGCATCACCTATGAAGTGTTCACACCATGTCAGTCAGTAATGATATGTCACAAACTGCCCAACACTTAGTGGCCTAAAGCATGTGTTATACTCCTCGAGTCTGTTGCTGAGCGATCTGGACAGAGCACAAAGGAAGAGGCGTGTCTTCATCACAATGTCTCCACACACTCAGCTGGAAGACAGCTAATGGTCACCGGACAGGCAGGCTCGGAGGCTTCCTCACCTCACAGAGAGGTCACCGACCCCTCAGTTGAACAGGAACAATGCCTTACATGTTGGGAACGTGATTTACAACAACCACAAACAAAGCTGTTTATGTTATAGGATTAGAGGGGCTAGATGAACAAATTAAGCCACATCAAGAGAAAAGAACCAAACCAAGCCATTTCACAGGACAGTTGACTCAGTTTTTCAACATGCCAAAGGCTCTAATGCAGATAGGGGAAGAAGGAACTGTTCCAGATAACAAGACTTAAGAACCAAATCAATGTATCATATTTCTTTGAATTCTGCTTGAAGAAAACATACTATAAAGGAATTCTGAGGACAACTGAGGATACCTGTATATGCATAGGCTAGTAAATGCAAGGAATTATGGTGGCAGGTGAGTACATCATTCTGTTTATCAGCATAGTAAGAATTATTTTTATAATAAAACTACAAAATAAAACACAAAATGTGGTTCCAGATGATTTGTGTCCAAAGCCAACTGCAAAAACATACATCGATCTTTTGGAGGGAAGAAAACCCAGGACTCAATAAAACTGTCTTCCAAAAAAAAAAAAGAAGGGAAATAAGAAAATTCTTAGAACTAAAAGAAAACAGAAATGATGCATATCAAAATCTGAGAGATTCAGCCAAAGCAGTAGTGAAGAGGAAATTTTTTAGTCTTCCATTTTGCTCCATGAGACAAACATGTTTCAAATAAGCTAAGCATTCACTTGACTGAAAAAAAGAACGGCAAAATAAACATCAGTAAAATAGAAAGCAAGACATAATCAAAGCAGAACAGAATGTTTTAACTAAACTTTTAAAAAAGAACATGTAACAGGACATAACTAAAGTTGCTTTGGAAAGGTGAACCACTGACACGATCAGTCAAGAATAAAAAAAAAAAAGGGTAAAACATTATGAATTAAAATGCCAGAGGCACCTTCATGGCTTAGTCAGTTAAGCATCCAACTTTTGATTTTGGCTCAGGTCATGATCTCAGGGTTTTGAGGTCAAGCCCCGCATTGGGATCTGCGCTCAATGGGAGTCTGCTTGAAATTCGGTCTCTGTCTCTCTCCCTATGCCCCACCCTGTGCTTGTGTTCTCTCTCTCTGTCTCTCAAATAAATGAACAAAATCTTTAAAAATAAAATAAAATGCCTTAAACTCTGGATGTTACAGAAATTAATGATGATGTCTATGAACAATGTTAATAAATTTGAAAAGCTGGATGAAATAAATTCCTAATATACAGGAATATATATATGTGTTGTATGGGTATTTAGTTATATATACATATATAAACATACAGATTTATAATTTATATACATAACATATATTTATACATATATATATAAAATCAAAAGACTGACTCGAGAAGAAATTGCTAACTTGAAAACACCTATATTCACAAAGGAAATAAGATCAAAAGTAAAAAAAAACAGGAAAGGGACAGAAGCTAAAAATCAAGGGCTACACATGCCTTTATTTACAGACACTTCAACCATTCAATAAAACAGGTTAATTCCAAACTTTAACATAATCTCTTCCAGTAGATTTAAAAAAGAGACTACTCTCCAATTCCTTTACAAAACTCCATAACAGACACCAAAACCTTACAAAAATAATTACAAGTCACTTTCATTCATGAACACTGATTCAAGAAACCTAAAGAAATGTCAGTAAAACTGAATTCAGTGATGTATAAAAAGATACTATATCATGTCATGTGGCTAGGTTTATCCCAGAAAGCATGTTTGATTTAAATCTTTAAAACAAAAAGACACACATAACATACCCCCAACAACAGATTAGAAGAGAAAAACAAAGTGACGATATCAATAGTTATTTAAAAAAAAAAAAAACAAAAACCCACACACACATAAGATAAAATTTGGCATTCATTCATGAAAAAATCCCTTAGCAAACTAGAAAAGGAGGGGAACTTTTCTGCCCAGTAGTGGGCAGCCACTAAATAAATAAACTTGTTTATACAAGTATACAAACATTATACTTAATGATGAAATGCTGAAAGCCTTCTTTTAAGTCCCAGAGAATACAAGAATAGACAGCCCTGAGGTACCTGGATGGCTCAGTCAGTTAAGTGTCTGCCTTTGGCTCAGGTCATGAGCTCAGGGTCCTGGGATCGAGCCCCACATCGGGCTCTCCGCTCAGCAGGGAGCCTGCTTCTTCTTATCCCTCTGTGCTCACTCTCTCTCTCTCAAACAAATAAATAAAATCTTTAAAAAAAAAAAAAAAGAATGGATAGCCCTTTCAAACAATGCTTTGGAGAAGCTAATCTATAAAAAAAAAAAGAGGGGGTTTGGGGTGAATTTTTTTTAAAAAGCAACTTTTAAAAAAATTGAGAAAACCTAAGAGAATCTATAAAGCATTGGTAGAATTAACAAGAACTTAAAGGGTCACTGAACCAAAAAAAGTTTAACATATAAAGTTCATTAGATTTATATACACCAATAACAATGAGGAAATCAATGTTGAAAAGGATACAATTTACAATGGCAACAAAAATATAAGGCATACAGAATTATTTTCAACAAAAAAACTACAATTCTTTTTGAAGAATGTTCTAAAGGAAATTTAAAACCACCTGAACAATGGAGAAATGGAGAGAGAAGTCCTTCAGGAAGATGACAGGTGGCAGAATGCGGGTGCAAGAAGAGAAGGAAACCTGGCTAGAGGAACAAGCAGACCACAGCACAGAACCAGGACTGAAAGTGGAGTTGGATGAGGTCACTTTTCGACAATAAAAATGACTGAACACCCATCTCTTCTAACTACTTTAAGTGGCTGTTGCTTCTTTATCCATGACAATCTGGCCCCACTTCAACTGTCCTGTCTCGTGGATAAAAATTATGACATCTAATTACCAAATGTCCCAGCTTTTTGAGAGCAGCCTATCCAGGACTGACCCCCACCTTCCCTAATCCCTCTTAGAATCACCCAGCACGAACCCCAACTCCTGCATCTTTCCATGAGGCCCCTGAGGCTCTCAAGAACGTACGCATTCTCTCTGGCCTGTAACAACCCAAACTAAATAAACCCAACTTGTTTTATCATAAGCATGGTCTTCATCTGTGGTCAGTGGGCTTCAACAAGGCAAAAATTGTTCAAATTAGGTACTTATTTTTGTTTTTCTGTTTCTCTTTTATAATTATCATCTGTCTCACAGAAAAAGAAAAGGGTAGATTAAAAAAAAAAAAGACCCCATTATTGTAACAACAAAAAGGAAAAAATTCTTAGGAAAAAGCAGGGTAAGAAATGAAGAGTTTATTGTTATTGTTGGTTTTACAGACATCACTACTGATGTCCATGATAGCCATAATAAACACAATAGCCAAGAAAACTGAAAAAGAACAGTAGTGAAGATATACTAACCCTAAGAAATAATAAAGCAGTATAGTGTCGGTGCACTAATAGAAGGATCAATGAAAAGAATAAAAACCCCAGAAGAACCCCGAACATTATACCCGAGGAGATTCAGGGAAAGGCAACTAGAATGGTTAATTTTATGTGTCAACTTGGAGAGTTTCTGGATGAAATGAACATTTAAGCCAGTGACTTTGAGTAATGCGGGTAGGCCTCCAGTTGAAGGTGTTAATAGAGCAAAAAGGCCAGCCTTTCCAACTAAGAGAATTCTCCAGCAAACTACCTTCAGACTTCATCTCTGCCATCAGCTCTCCTGAGTCTCCAACCTGCCATGCTGCAGATTTGGGACTTGCCAGCCTCCATAATTGTATAAGCCAATCCCTTACAATAAATCTCTTTATCCTAACTGAACACACACACACACACACACACACACACACACGCATTCTGTTTCTCTGTAGAGCCCTAATACAACAGCCTACACAAGACAAGGCATTTAAAGATCTAGCAAAGAAATAATTAAGTTGGATTAGGGTAAGTGAAATGCAAAAATGAATCCATGAAAATACTACAAAATAACATGGGAGAGTTCCTTTGTAAATTTTGGAGTATGGAAGCCTCATACTCCCACTAAATAAAAATCCAGAGATCTTAAAATAAAAGATTGATAATTCTGAGTACAACTTTTTTTTTAATTTAAAAAGCCCCTCTGCATGACCAAGTAGATAAATAAATCATAATTAATTTCAAAAGATAAATAACAAAATGGGGGAGGGTGGTTAGTAACTCATATCACAGACAAAGATTCAGTCTCCCTATATATAGAGTTTTATTAAATCAATTTTTAAAAGAGCAACAACTGCATAGAAAAATGCAAGATAAAAAGATACGAATTCACAAACAAAAAAAAAAAGGAAAAGCAAATGCTTTTAAGTATATAAGACATTCAATACAACTCAAAACAAGATAAATGCAAATTAAAATTACATTATCAGATTGGCAAAAATCCAGAAGCTTAGTAAAGCATGCTACCAGCACATGTGTAGGCAAACAGGTACTCTCCCATACTGATGGTGTGAGTATAAATTGGTACAATCCCTCAAAGGAACAATCTGGCAATATTTACCAAAACTGCATCTACCCACTGACACACTGATGCCACTTTTAGGAACTTATCATACACATACACTTGCATATTTATGAAATGAGACATAGGCAAAGTTTATCACGGCAGCATTGTTTGACTTGCAAATAATTAAAAATAGTCTAAACGACCATCAAAAGAGAACTGGTTAAATATTATCAGGGTATGTCCATAAAATGAAAGGAAGCTATGAAAAAGAATGAAGGGTTGCTTTATGTCCTCCTGTGGCAAGATCTACAGAAACTGTACTTCAGGGGGTGGGGGAGGAGGACGACAAAGAACAGAACAGTGTGTATGTTACAGTACGTCACCATTTGTCTAAAAATAGAGTAAAAATTAAAATATGGTATCTTGCCTCTTCGTATAAAGATACTCCAGAAAGCTGTATAATAAAGTACTAAAGTGGTTGTCTGGCAAAGAGTGAGATGGGTGGTGAACGAGGGGGGAGGACTGTGCTGGGAGACTTTTATTTGTATCCTTTCCCTCCTGCTTTTTCATTTTTGAAACATATGAATGTATTGATTATTCAAAATATAACACTTTAACAAATGTTAAAGACACAGAGTGAGGTATCTTAATGGAACCCTAAAATTACTTTTTGTATCAATCATACTAACAAAAGACACAAAGTATTATTTGCTGATTGATTCCCTAATATAAAAATCAACACTCCATGTATGCTGTTTGGAAACAAAAGGAAAGGCCGCAGAAAAGAATGCTCTGTCTGTTAGGAACTACTGGCTCACTACATTAAACATGGCTGAGATTCTTTGGTTTTTAAATGTATGTGAATTCAGAATGACAAATTCTTATTAAAATTCAGTTTGATTTTGAAAATACTCTGTTGGTTATTTTTACTTTGTTTGGGGATAGAGTTTGAGGGGATTACCGTTTTGGGAGGCACTAACCATATCTAAAATGCTAAATCTTATTTCCTAGACAAACTTTCCAAATCTATCGGAACACCGAACTCCCTAACAACCGAAGTTGTTCCTATCAGACAAGACCCTCTGATTTGGCTCCGTTTCTGACTTCCACCTCTTCGTCCCATAAGGAGCGTAATGCAACTTAAAAAACACTTAGACATTCTACAGGTAGGGAGTATGAAAACAAGAAAAACTTGCCAACATAGTCTGAAGAATTTTTGTCTTCCTCAGAATATACAGAAATGACAGTATTTATGTTAGAGTCATGGTCACACAGACAGTATTTCCTACCATATGGTTTACCATATTCAAATCAATAAAATAACAGTAGCAAAGCATAAAATAGACCTAAACGTACATTAAAATAGTATTCATTAAAGTAAGATTTCATCTGTAGTACGCTTTAAATATTTAAGTGTGAAGGATATTGAATAACTAATTGCCATGTGGTAGAAGTCACCAGTGAATGCTTCATAAAGGAAGTAAATTTGAGCTTGGTCTTGAAGGAAATGACAAGCACTCGGAACCCTTAATCAAACTGGTTTTACAATCAGAGATTCATTTTAGCACTAAAGTAAAATGACTAATGTAATCTCTCTATTCAGTCCTTCTTAAATTTTGATGGCACGACAAAAAACATTCTGTCTAACCAGAAGTTCAATAAGGTTTAGAAAGACCTTGAAAAAGCCTGTAACTTTATTTTCATAAACCCGGATACCAGTCTCACTTAAAAAAGAAATGATATTGGAAGGTTATTTAATTTTCCCACATCTTAATAAAAGACTAAACCAAGTAACTCTGAAATAATATACATTCCTACCTCCATACATCCCTTTACATAATATCAGAATTTCAAAAACATATGCAAAAAACAAGATTCTACAGGATCTTCGATCTCAGCTGTTGTCCTAACATGTTTTGTTTAAAGTCATAAACTCTCAGGGCGCCTGGGTGGCTCAGTCAGATAAGTGTCTGCCTTTAGTTCAGGTCATGATCCCAGGGTCCTGGGACAGAGCCCCACATTGGGAATCCTTGCTCAGCAGGGGGCCTGCTTCTCCCTCTCGCCTTCCTCCCCACTTGTGCTCTTTCCCCCCCAAATCAAATAAATAAAATCTTTTAAAAAAAAGTAAAGTTATAAACTCTCTTTAGAACTCTTAAGTCACATGGGGAAAGACTCCAACAAACCCAAGAAAATACTTAAAAAATAAGCTGAATTAAAATTAAGCTTCACATATTTATATACCTTGCTTAGCGTCAACAATCTCTATAAGATGTGCAAGACATGCTTTAAAAACTGAATAACCCTCCCTTCACTACAGCACCCCACAAAAGAGAAAGGAAAATATAAAATGGAAAGTTACATTCTGATGCTTATGACTAGAAGTGCCATGAAACATTTATCTGGATTCAGAATAAGAGTCCTGAGCTCACAGCGCCTTTTAAGATCACTCTGTGACAATCTCTAAAACAAAATGAGACTGAATCATTTTATCAAATGCATATGTACTATTTTTCTACAAATCACATAAGCATATATGGCCAAATAACATAAAAGAGCATTTAATGAGGCTAAACTACAAAATGCTTAATATTCTTAAAGTACATGATTCCCTTTAGTATTTTAATATATCACAACTGAAGTGATTATCTGTCTATAAACTAGTTTAAGAGGAATAACACTGCCAAAGGCAGCAATGTTTTGATATAGTAGCACTTATCATTAAAACAAACACCAAAAAAAAAAAGCTCAAGATTAAAACGCCATGTAGGCGGCAACGGGCAAGATTAAATGATCAATAAAACCATTTTTCTGAATGAGCATACTCTCCCCACTCTTCGATTTCAAACATCCATCCATAAGCAAACGAACAGTTTACATTAGGTTCAGTTCTACACTTCTCTCAAAACTACACTTTTTCCCACTGAGAGCAGCACTTTTTAAGCAGGACAGGAAGAGGACTCCGAGCCCAGTCTGCCTTTGGAACGCAGACCTCGGCAGACCTGGCGGAAGCTCGGGGCCTGGGGGTCTGGGGGCCCGGGGCGCTCACCTGCTGCGGCTGGTACCTTTGCTGGGACTGGGACGGCAGGTACTGCGCCTGCGGAGGGAGGTGCGGAGGCTGCGGCTGCTGGTTGTAGTAAGGCTGCTGGCCCTGCTGGCAGTAACCACTCACACCTTGCTGTCCATACTGAGGTGGCATCTGTCAACAAGTCAAGCAAAACAGGCGAGCAAGTCAAAATGGGCAAATTCAATGGAATCAAATACGGTTTCGATTCAGCAACATGAAGTGGGCTCTTTGCTAAGCACTTGATTTCAATATTTTTAATCTTCTCTCCATTACATAAATCGTCACACTGCCTTCTATTCACATATTATCAGAGGTAAAAAGATAATCTGTTTGAAAAAATAAGATTTCATCAGATAATCAAATACTGATAACCTCAAAAAATCCAGTGGGGGAAATCTCCTAATACCGACACAAACATATGGCTCTGGTGAGTGGGTGAATCACGATATTGTACACCTGAAGAGAATAAAACGCTGTATGTCACCAAAAAAATACCCTCTGCTAAGAAAGTCAAGGAAGCATTATGTTATCCATTCTCCTGCAACGCTCAAAATTAAAACGCACTCCAACCATCCAAGCCCACTTGCTCATATTCTGTAGGATGCTGGTGACTTGGCTACATGTATAAGGCGTGGTTTTGTTTCCACTAAGGTCAAGAAATCCCAACTACACAGGAGCAGACACTGTACCAGTTACATTAACAATTCCATTTACCGCTTTTGCTAAAAAGAAACCACGTTGCAATTTAGAAGACAGTATTATGTATACAACCCAATATAACCAACAACATGAGTTCTTAAAGGAAAGATACTCATATCTAATATTAGAATAGTATTTTCCTAGTTGATAAAACAGGTAATGGTGTAAATCAAAGTGTGCTAGACTGCAAAGACCAGATACAGGCAACAATGGCCTAAGTGAGCTTTCTCCACCTCGAATTTACATGAACCTAAAAATCGTTAAAATATTTGCTCAAAGTCCTTCCTCATGCAAGAAATACACCATGGATGCTATTTTTATTTTTTTTCAAATGAAAAGTCTATCTTTCTTTCTTCTCTAATTGGGAGAGAGAGCAGCAGAGCAAAAGAAAAACAAGGTATCAGGATGGCCAAAAGCAGTCCGTAGAGGAGGATAGTGAAGTCACCCTGTTAAGAATACAATGCGGTCCACTTGACACTCCCAAGAACTATCCATAAGCCCACACAGTTAAGAAATCAGTCATCAGTTCCAGATACACATTTAAAAATGCAATCACTATAAAATACGGAATGGGGAAAAAGAAGAAATGGCAAAAGGAGGAAAATACTAAACACTTTGCCTCTAAGACCAATTAGCACAATAATTCGTAACACATACGATGAAGTAAAAGGGGAAAATGCAGAAGCTACAGTTCATTGTCTTTGTGACCTGATTTAGATTACTGTCAAGGCCTGTCAGCAATGATCACAAACATTTGGCCACAATGGCTCACAAATGCCTCATCACACAGACCCTAAGTTAGTAGAGCAGACAAGTTGGTATTGAAAACCATTTAACTGCACAGTTGAATTCTTTGCTTTTATTTATTTTACAGCTTGATATCTCATAATGAATGTATGTCCCTGCCATAAGCCAAGCCAAAGAATTTCCATAAAATACAACTCCACATGCTAGAGTATCGTGTACTACCACAACACATATCCTTCCGTTCAGCACCCATATGTTGATTTGATATCTAATACTATATTTCACACAAGCATCTTTGCAGTTTGATTTGAAGCAGTTAGGATAACACTTTTGCCAGTGTTAAAATGACTGTAAAGCTCAATCAACACAGCCGGCAACTCCCCTATGAATTGCACTTTAATATGTTGACTTTCTGGTTTACAGAAACCCTTGCACACAATATGAAAGTGTCGTTTGGGGAGGGGGGCTCCATTTCCTGAGAGACAACAACAGGACATATTCTAGTCAGCAACGAACACGAGAGCAGCCATGAACTTATTAGACTCTTTTACCATCTATTCCAGCTCTGAAAAGCTTAGGGACGAGTCGGGGTGCCGGGGGGGCAAGGTAGGGTGGGTGGGGATATAAGCAAATTTTCAAAGGAGCCCCAGCAACAGCCTGCGGAACACAGCAAACCCGGGGAGAAACCGTCAAAATCAAAAAACTTTTGCTTGGGAGATTTTACTACTGTCTTCCACAATTAAAACCCATTTGCTCTCCTTTTAGAAACACGGCCTAATTCATCTGGTACTCACCGAACGGACACCTCATCCTCTGTGAGCCGGGGATGAGGTGATGTCTAACCCAGTACAATCGGGCTATCAGTTAGAACTGGGTCCCAGGGCCAATCTACTGAATCTTTTCTACTGTCCTTCCGTGGGACCCACACTGCAACAGAGATCACTAAATTCTGTTCAGTGGAAGAATCTCGGGGTTGGAAATCTACGTGATCTAAATCCAAGTCCCTGTGCCTCACTTGTCTGAATGTGGCCAATCACATAACGACACCCGTCTCACATCTCCGTCTATAAAACAGGGTTACTTTCTTTATTGATTCATACTCATATTATAACCAGCAATATAATAGTCCTACCTGGAATGCTATACAGATGCTAAGACTTATTAAACAAGTTGTAGTGCGGGCTCTAAAATATTATTTCCTACGTTTTATCTTTAAAAATCAGTTTCTAAATATAATACCTCAGTTGTCTACAACTGAAGTCTAATTCTTTAAAGATCAATATTGCTTTTGTTTTAATCAACTTAGATGCAGGGCTTTCAAAGATCTATTATATGTTTTTCTGACAAATGACCAAACAGTCATTATTATGAAACATAAATCGACAGGTTGAGCCATAATACACTGAGGGCCCCAGGGCCTCCTGCCGAAAGCCGTGTGCACGAACCCCACAGCGCAACTCTGGTCTCCCTCTGCCGTCAGTCTTACCTGCCATCGAGGCACTCAGCCGTGGCGCATCACTCTGACCGCCGTCCCCACCAGAACCTCCTGAGGACTCAGAAACCTGCGACGTGAGGTAAAAAACAGGAAGGCCCAGGGGACTTGTCCATGAGGGAAGCACACAAGCTTTGACTGCCTCAAGTTTTGTAAAATCAATTTGGCTACTGAGAGTCTTCTTGTTTATGTCTTAGTTCTCAAACACACTCAGGCTAAGTAAGTAAGATTACCACAGTGTTGGATGCAAGGGAAATTTAACCTAGAGTTACTGCGTACCAGGAACCAAGTGAGGGGAGCTGGGGTCACAAAGCACTTCTAGTTCAGATGCCCCCCCCCTTTCCCTGACCAGCCTAACTACACGAGCCTGGCCGCAGTCATCTTCCTCAGGCCATTTCCAATTTTATTTTACCACAGTGGAGATGATCGGACTTAGTCTACCCCTTAATTATGTTGTGTTTACTGTTTGTCCTTATCACTAGACTCTGAGCTCCCACATTCCTGGAATGCCTCCGGGAAGTCACTAAATGTTTGTTGAATGAATGGATGCTGTTCAGTGGATTACTAAATCAAGTGATTATTATATAAAAAATTAAATGAATGAAGGTAACCCTTCATAAAAATGAAATCACTTGTACCACCAACTCTTTGAAACACGTATGTCCAGCTTCATCCAACAGCCAAAACACCGAACTTCATGCACACAGCCTCACGGCACTCTTGGCTATTAACTGCTAACCCTCCATGTCATTATCACCCAGCAAATGCTCTGGGCCGTTATCATGGTTTGAATAAAAAGATCACTACACTAAACTAAATGGAAATCTCCAGAAAATGCTTGTGATCAGAGCTTTTCTGTTATCAAAAACAAGAAAAACAGGAATTTATTTCACTCATTTCTAAATAGAGAAGATCTTAGAGTGGAGCGTGAGCACACATAATAACAAAAAATTTATTCCAATTTTCCAAGAAATATGAATGCTTTCCTATATTATTGGAGAGAGAAAGTAGAGCAAAAAATGATTCATTTAAGTATTTTATTTTAGGAAATCATTCTGATAAAAAAAAGTGAGCATTAACTTTCACATCCCTGTATCACATTAAACGTGCTGAAATTCCGGGCCCATTTTTCATTTTACCCTACCCTGAACTACTTTGCTCATACTTCAGAACTGAAGACATAATCAAGGTTTTTCTTCTCTCCCATTTTCTTCCTAAAGAAGATTTAGAAAACCATTTCCTCACCAAGGTGCACTGACCCTCTGACCCAGCAATTCCCCTTGTAAATATATACCCATGAAACACTCACATGTGTCCCAAGAAGGATATCTGATGCAATGCTATTTACAAAAACCAGAAAGAGGACACACTCTAACTCTAACACAGTACGCAAAGGGAAAAAACCAGGCTTTGCTATAGCCATAAAACGGAATTCTATACAGTTTTCTTTAAAAAAGAAAAAAAAAAGGTAGTAAAGCCTACACAGCAAATGGTTGCAATCTGAATAATATAATGCTGAATTTTAAAAAGCAGGAAAAGAATGCAGCATAATACCATTTACACATTTTTAACACACAAAATAGTATATATTGTTCATGGATACATATATATAGTAAAAGTACAAAAGCATGCATTGGAAAGGAAATATATGACATTCTCTGGAGAAGGGAGAGGATAAAAGATGGGGTGGAGCTTCGGCCTGGAAGATACGAAGCAGATGTGGCAAAATGGCAGAGGCATGGAAACTACTCCAGCACGCACACAAGACAGGAGACAGGCCACTGGAGAGGGCCTGGAGAGCAAAACGCCTTGTGCTGCTTTATTTAAAGAGGCCCTGCTAGAACTTTGCTCCAGAGACCCACCCCTGATTACTAATGCCAGGTGCCCTAATCTCTTCTAGGCCTTTACCTGGGGCAAGATTAGGCCAAAGACTTCATTATGGTCTTCTACGCTTCCGGCAGATTGGTAAATCTCCGAAAGGAAGGACTTTACGCCAGTATTTCACGACGGTTCTGGCAAGTGAATTCACAGAAATAAATTCTATAATCAAAAAAGTTTGAGAAATAAACATAAAAATAAAACATAATATACTAGCATATGAAAGGATTTGTTAAATCCTTAAGAAACCCAACCACCTTCAAATCTGGGATTTCTTAAATTTATCTATGAGGATACCCACCACACCCCCTGGAACATAAATTCTATAGAAAATGGGGCCTTATAATTGGGTGATGGGCATTAAGGAGGCACTGGAGGTAATGTGCACTGGGTGTTACATGCAATTGAAGAATTCCTAAATTCTACCTCTGAAACTAATTTTTAAAAAGGGGGTGGGGGCACTTGGCAGTTTAGCTCATCACTATACTCAGAAGGCCTGGCCTGTAGTAAGAGCTCAATGAATATTTGTTGACCGAGCCTCCTGGAATAAGTATATAAATCACATACTATGAATCACACACCACTGACATATAAATGTAAGGGCTTTCTGCTTTGAGCTCCACAATGGTCCAGTCCAATGGTCTATCTCCACAACAGCTCACCACAGCATTAGGAACAGATATAATCCTCCTTGACGTGAGCTAGGAAGTTATGGTCCTAAAATACACCTTGGTTTCTATTACGGATCTGTCACCTCTGGATTATCCAAATCTATTTACATTACCAGTTTTGTCCTTCCTTTTAGAGGGAAATAATTTAAGATCAAAAGAAATACTTCACATCATCCTAAATTTACCACAGACATTTTAATATAGGGAAGTGATTTTATCTAGTCATCCATCGTGGACACTTGGTTTGTTTCTACTTTTTGGTTACTGTAGATAATACTGCTGTGAAAATGGACATACGAACATCTGTTCAAGTCTTTGGATAAACACCCAGTAGGGAACTGCTGGATCATCTGCTGGTTCTACGTTTAATTCTTTGAGGAAACGCCATACTGTTTTTCAGAATGGCTGTACCATTTTATATTTCCACCAGCAGTGCACAAGGCTTCCAATCTCTCCACATCCTTGACAACACTTGCTGTTTTCTGTTTGTTTTTTTGTAATAGCCATACTAATGGGTGTGAAGTGGTATCATACTCATTGTGGATTTGATTTTCATTTCCCTAATCATCAGTGATACTGAGCATCTTTTGTGTGCTTATTGGCCATTTGTTTATCTTATTTGGAAAAATGTATTCAAGTCCTTTGCCCATTTTTTAATTGGGTTGTTTTTTGTTGTTGAATTGTAGGAGAGCATTGTATAGTCTGGATGTTAATCCCTTATGTGTTATATGATTTACAAATATTTTCTCCTGCTGGTTGCTTTTCATTCTCTTGATAGTGTTCTTTAATGCACAAAGTTTTAATTTCAATGTAGTCCAATTTATCTTTTCTTTGTTGCCTGTGCATTTGGTTTCACATCTAAGAAATCACTGCCAAACTAATGTCATGAAGGTTTCCCCTATGTTTTCTGAGAGTTTTATTTTTTAAATATATATATCTTAATATATATATATATATATATATATTTTTTTTTTTTTTAAGTAATCTCTATGCCCAACGTGGGGCTCGAACTCACAACCCCGAGATCAAAAGTTGCATGCTCCACTGACTGAGCCAGCCAGGTGCCCTTCTTCTAAGCGTTCTATAGCTTTAGCTCTCATGTTTAAGTCTGTAATCCATTTTGAGTTTATTTTTTGTATATAGGATAAGTTAAGGGAGGGTCTAACTTTGTTCTTTAGAAAGACCTATTGTTCTTACTCTATATAATTTTCATATCAGCTTCAGATCCTTTTGTTCTAAGAAGTACAGTTTGGTTTGGTATTACAGTTCCCTCCAGAACTAAAGTGTATACACATTCAACTCACAGTATTTTCTGTTTATATGAAATTCAAAATCACACAAACCTAATTTATGATAATAGAAATATCACAACACGGGTTGTGGGATATAACAAATGGCTAAAAAGAGACATGAAGCTTCTTTCTGGGAGTGATGAAAATATTCTGTATCTTAATTGGGGTGGTAGTTTCATGGATGTACATATATGTCAAAACTCATCCAATGGTACACTTAATTAAGATCTGAGCATTTTATTGTATGGAAGTTATACCTTTAAAAGCTACTAGTAGAATACGTATATACACTTAATAACTAAAGTAGGTAAACTTTTAACTTCACATGCTTTATAACATATCACTGTCTTATTTATGACTACGTGCAAATTCCCTACTTGATAATGACTGTTCCCAGGTGCTTAACAGGGAGTTTTCATATTTTCTACTTTACGTAATCCAAAATAGTACACAGCAATTGGGTATATTGAAATAATCACAGTGAGTATGTAAATTCAAATATACGAGGAGAGTCAAAATATGTACAGAAACAGTATCTCTGCAACCCAGAATTCTACTTTTAAGATTATATCTTAAGAAAAAATGTGAAACAAGTATGCAGAGATATGTATAGCAAGGAATTCACTGGACCCCTGGGAAAGCATCCCTACTGAAAAATATGGAAACTGCCTAAATGTCCATCAACAGAGACTGGTTGTGGCAGGGGGTCAGAGGGGGAGATATTCAATATCAGCTTATTAATGAATCTCATTGTAGATAATATGTATTTAATAGCAAGAACAATTACTAAGGTGTACCTTAAGGGGTAGAAGGTTACAAAACAATATATGTAGTAAAAATTTTTTAATATGAAAATCTGTGTGTGTGTGGTTATCTGAATAAAGAATTAACAGCCCAAAGGAATAAACACCAAAATGTTATCTATCATTTCTTAAACCAACTCAGTGTTTTTCATGAATCTAGAACAAAATGCAATTTATTCTGGATTATTTATTGTGGTCTTTTTAAGAGTTATCAAAAAAGTGTGTTATAACAATTTGCCTTAAAGCAGAAGCCTCCTTAATCTTTATTTGTTTGTTTTTCATCATAGGCTTGCGCCCCTCCAGGTAAATTCCACGAAACAGGAAGGGAAAAAGCACAGGAAAAATCATAAGTTCGCGACAGTTACATTTTAGTCATTACTGTGGCAAATTCTGCTGGCTTCCGATTTCACAGAAAGATCAAACACTGTTTTTCATGCGTAAGAGTCAGACTGAAAATTCCCCACAGCAAGGAATTCAGATGCTAAGCCGATGTGTGGTTGAACCAATTGCACGAGGAAATTTTATTGTGTCAACATGTCCAGTCAAAAATAATGAGCTAGAGGGTAATAAATGAAGTTTACAAGGTCAAGATCCTACAACTGCCATAATCTACAATCCCTTAAGCTAAGTTCCCAACTGAGACTTCTAAACAATTTAGGTCCTTTTTTTTTTCACACTTTCTTATTTTAAAAAGAAAAATAAATCCTGTCCTTAGGCTTGTCTAAGGAAAAAAACCAAAACAACAAACCTCCACAAATTCCTGAAATTACTCCTTCATGCTTGAAAAACAAGAAACCATCAGCAAATGTATATTGAGTGCTTATTGTATGCATTGTACACTCAAGCTAAGTTCCTTCAAATCTGTCCAGCTTCCCTTGAGTAAGAGAAAAAAGATGACCCAGAGTTGAAGGAGTTGGCAAGGCATTCAAGGGTCAAGCAGTGTCTTAAACAGCAGACCAGGCCTGATGACCAACCGCACAAACAAGCCAGTTACACAGTTCACGTTGCTATGGAGCGCACTTCCGTTTGGTCTATGTCCTTATTCCTAACAGATAACTTCCGGGCCACAAACACTGCTGTTTTATGGCCTGAAAACTAACCAACATAATCTCGGCTGAGTTAACCCTCTCCTTCAGCTCGGAAGTTTTAAAAATTCTTATAAAAAAATAAGGGTTTTTTTTTTTTTTTTTACAAACTTAACTATTATGTAAAATTTTAAACACATACAAGAGTAGACAGAATAGTATTAAAACCCACAGTTTAAGTAATTATCAACTTAAGGCCAATGTGGTTTCATCTACAGCCCCACCCACTATTCCCCACCCCAGCTTATATATCATCTCAGTGGAAGATGATAGCACCCTGCAGCTCTTCCGTCTCATCTAGGGGCCCCAAAATAAATCATACGCAGGGGACCCAAACCAGATGTCTTGCATGGAGCCAAACCCAAAGGAGTCCACCCAAAATCAGTCCAACCAACTCAAAGACCCATAGATAGAAAAATAAATACGTGTAAACGACTGAGACTTTTAAGTTGATTGATTTGTACCACTATTTGTCAATAGTTACCTGACACTTGTAACAAATATTAACAGATTTCTTTGGATGAATAGAATATTGTGGATTTTTCACTTTCCATTTATGCTTTTTGTGTTTTCCACATTTTCCTTTTTCTTGTATTTTAATTCCAGTGTAGTTAACACACTATTAGTTCCAGGTGTACAGAATAGTGAGTCAATGGTTCCATACATTGCTCAGTGCTCATCAGGACAAATGTCCTCTTCATCCCCTTCACCTATTTCCTCCATCCCCCCACCCACCTCCCTTTTGGTAACCATCAGTTTGTTCTCTATACTTAAGAGAATAAATTTCCTTGTGATTCGTGAAACAAAGATAAAAAGTTCTCATTTGTTACCGGTATATAAGTTTTTCCTCACAACACATTTGTTTAGTAAAACTTCCTTGACAAGCGTACACACAATGTAAGATTATAAACATAAACACAGTGAAAATAATATACATACAATCTCTCTTGGACTTCTGTACAATTATTAATTGCCTACAAAATTTCACTGCTTATTCTAAGTCCAACTGCTCTATATTTAACAAATCACAGCTTAAGCGAATACTAGGTCAGACAACGTTCTGCAGAGTGAATATTCTATATGGCTGTGGGAACTAAATGGTAGCCTCTCATGACCTCAATTTCCAAAAGTCAGGGATATGTCCTGAACAGCCTTTATTTCCTCTTTATAATCATTATCATTCTACTATCCATGAATTTATTTATACCCTTCTTAAATTAATTTGTATTTCTAGTCCATGCTACCTCTTGAGGGTAACCAGTTCTGGAACATTATTATCCATTTCATAAAGTGGTACATCCTTTAATTTTCATAAAATTAACTCCAAGCTTCAAGGAGTGCCCCCTAATGCTAGCACACAGAATATGAGTAACAAATGTACGTACTATCTATCCCACTCTGCCCCCTGATTAATTTCACTGGCTTATCAGAATGCTTGTGCTCTGCCAGTCTTCACTGTGGAGAAGCAGCTAAAATAGCATGAATGCTTCCAAAGGCACAGCAAGTATGGCTGCACGCAAGAGTAAGATTACTTTTCTAGATACTTTTTAAAGCAGCCTCTAGTACACATTTTGTATTCTCTCCTCTACCTCCTAACTACAGCTGTTTTCACCTTTCCTCCCAGGTCAGCCAATTAGAGGAGATTTTGTTTAAGTATTCATAAAATGCAGGCATTCACTGGCAGTAAAATGCTTCCTGTCTCATTTACAACCAGTGTTGAACTAAAGTCTTACTGTACACAAAATTAACACACAAGTGTATAATTGTAGTTTTATGCTCAAGTGCCCTAATTATGCACTTTAAAACACTTTCTTCCCAAGGATCCATCGAGGGCATTCGATATCACGGATCTATAAAGGCTACAGTACGCTTTTTGATAAAACAGAAGCGTAACAGGAAAAAATTTGAAGCTTCGGAGAGAAAGTCTGTGTGCAATGCACAAGAAGATAAATCTCATTCCAATAAATTTGGCTAAAAAAGATAGCATATTCCCAATGTATATAAATTTGGTACTGGGGGACGGAAGGGAAGGGCATGTGTAAGAGCAAAAGACTTTTAATTCACAATGCTTATTCTTGAAGAAAACAGAAGCAACATAAAAAACAAGTGGTCTAAAATCTTTCATAAACTATCACAGGGGAGAAAAATACATCTAGGAGCCTACGTGCCCTATTTATGTAATAATGTAAGCAAGGACAAAAATTAACAGTAAAAGGACCATGCTCATCTCTAACAGGGAAGCTTTGACATCTAGATTACCAGCATTTACATTTAAAACAAAATCAAAAATAAGTACTTTCCATACAAAACATATGCAGTCAGTTTTAAATCAGAGCATCGTAACTATGGAAATCCACGGACATGACGTGCACAAGCGTCTACTTCTGTGGCGGTCACAGTGTATACAGAGAGCAGTGAAGGGCTCTGAAGGCAATCTATAGTAATAAACAGGTCAATTCTGCTCACAGAAGCAGCATTTTCCTAGAAAAAGCTACTTGAAAAGAAAAAGGAAACAAGAAAAAGGCTTGTGCTGCCTCGCAGGGGTTCAGCTGTCACTATCCAAGAGAACACGGCCCCAAGAAAACAGGCACTCTATGTCATTCACTTAGTGATGAAGTCATCTCACTGGAAAGTGATTTGGAGTTTCCACCTCTCCTGTCATATTATTGCCCAACTGCAACAGGTAGTTCGGGATCAGCGAATATCATCTTTGAGTTGTTTCAATTTAAAAGAAAAAAAAAATACAAAGGGCCCCTGGGTGACTCAGTTGGTAAAGCAGCAGACTCTTGATTTCGGCTCAGGTCATGATCTCACGGTCATGAGAGATGGAGCCCCATTGGGGGGGGGGGGTCCAAGCTCAGTGGGGAGGCTGCTTGAGATTCTCTCCCTCTGCCACTCCCCCTACACACATGCGCACACTCTCTCTTTCTCTCAAATAAATAAAATCTTAAAAGACAATACAAGATTACAAAATCAAAAGTCAAAACAGTACAAGGGCACCCCACACACATGTTAGAACAGCAGTAAGTAAGACTTTAAAATAAGTGTCAGGCTACGAATGTACATGTTTTTAAAACCCACCCACTTGGGCCACCTGTACATGTGAGGACACCATTTACTGCAGGTAAAATGGCAAACACTCAGCAAGGACAACTGATGGGAACTAAAGAAGGAGCTGCCTGCCCAGCTGCCCTTCTGGCCAGAGATTTCTATTTTTATGAAGCACAAAAAGAGGAGCCAAGAGCTTAACCACTTTCCTATATAAACCCAGCTGCCAAAATGGATGTGCCAAAGGGGAATTTCAGAGAATTTTAAAGAGATAACCTTTGCTGAGGCTGCAATGTCAACTCTGCGACCGCATGACTGGAGCATGTGCAGTGAATGCTAGATGGAAAAGACTGTTCTATTTGAGATAACTACGGAGTGGGGGAAACAGAGAAAACAGGGATTTACCAGAGTAAGACTAGAATTTTAAAACAGTCAATGGAGAAACAAGTAACTGGCATCTTCTATGGAGGAAAACTCCATGGTAGAGGGATAGGAGAAGGAAGACTGCTCATTGCAGACCCTTTCTAGCTTGGGGATTTCATACCATGCATATAAATGATTTCTTCGAATGTGTGAGAGGTTTTTTTTTTTTTTTTTTAAATACAGCTTTGAAGTTGTTCTTTTTTTTTTTTTTTTTTAAATGAAAGATGGGGGGGGGTGCCATGTGACTGCACTGTTACCAACAATCTAAAGCTCACCCTTTTAGGGTGAGGGTGCTAGTTGCTTCTACATCCTTTCTATATCTTTTTTCTCTCCTGCCCCCCCCCCAGAAAAAGAAAAGAAAGAAAGAATTTTTAAAATTATACTTGTATTAAAACATGATCCTTTAAAAATGTGCAGTCTAACTGTTCCATGAGATTTTTTTTTTTTTAAGGGAGAAACGTGTACTCATTAATCTATCTACCCCGAACTTTAAATGACGCAAATGTTGAAAAATGTATGAATGGAGAAAAATAATCGCATTGGTAATGCAAAAGGGTCAGCCTTCTCCACATACCATGGCCAAGACCCAAACCTGGCTATTAAAGTCTTCCTTTGAGACTTTGAGAATTCAGTAGGCTGCAGAATCTAAGAATAGACAGTCCCAAGGGAAGAACTAGTGTGGGGACCATTATTGGCATCCTCCCTGACTGAAGGCACGGACACGGACTCAGAGGGTAGTGAGGCTGGAGGCTTTGTCCTGTGCTTCCCAGGGACAGAACAGGCTTCAGATGAGCAGAAATAGCCCATCATTTTATTTTTCCCCAACTTTCAGAATGAGCCCGTAACAAAAAATGAGGAGTAAGTTTATAAAGGAGTCTTTTTGCATTAGATGTTTCTACTACTAACCCACCATCTCTCAGTGTCTCATAGACAAAGGTGAGACTAAAGGAAATATGTCAGCGGCTGAAAAACTGACTTCCTGCATGTTATTCCCTGGATCACTGTCTGAGTTGGGGGCAGGGGAGGGAAGGGAGGTGAATGAAGATGCTCAAAAACATATCCCACACACAGTACACACAAACTTAGATCAATAAACTTTTCTTTTAAACTAAAAATATATATCCATCCCACCATTCTCAGAAGGCTAAGCCTAATTATATTTTATTGTGAATTACTTTATCATGCACTATTAGAACTGATAGAGATTGCAGAGATCACGGGTTCAACCCTCTCCTAGGTCAAGGTCAACGAGGCTAGGTCAATGAAGCTAGGTCAAGGGTTAGAAAACCAGCAGCATTTCACCCAACTAGATTAACAAACAGAACACAACTCTGCTCTCGCCTCCCCTACCTCTCCACGCACCCCCCCCCCATGCTCATGTCACTCTCCTGTGACCCCCAGTCACTGAACAGGGGATAGGTGAGTAACATGCGAGAGAAACATGGAGGGCAAGCTGTAAATGGAGACTCAAGCTGGAACGGAAGAGCAAAGGACACTTTGGAGATCTTGTTCTGTTCTCGAAGACAGTTGTGTGAACAGACAAGAGTACCAGGACATAAGGAAAGCAAGCACGGGAGGAGGCTAAGAGACAGGTAAGTAAAAGGACAGCGGCCACAAACAGGAACTGCATACAATTTTATTATTTTTTTTTTAATAATGATTTTTTATTATATTATGTTAGTCACCATACAGTACATCCCCGGTTTTCGATGTAAGGCTCGATGATTCATTATGCATACAATTTTAAGTTTGAAAAACTGAAGTTTAAAATATCTGGGTAACTTAGATTAATTTAGAAGGTATTAGGATATAAAATTTCTACCAACACAGACACCAATGCACTCAAGACAAAGTGGGGAGGGGGCCAGGGGCTCTTCACCTTGAGTCATTTAGCACATAGACACAAGTTCCACGACAAACTTGTGATACTGGGTAATAGTTTAAAGAGAAGTCCCATTCTGACGTCAAGGGATATGAGCAAATGATGCTTTGGATGCAATATCAAAGCCTTTAAAATAGAAATAGATTTCAAAGCAACTGTGTATATAAAAGGAGAATATAATATAATAATTTCTTTTGAGAAAGAAGATTTGCAATTTTTTTCTTATTTCACCAGATGAACAAGTGCCAAATATGTTCCCAAGATTGGTCAGGAAAAAAATAAGGGATGCTGACATTTTACAATCATTAATAGAAAGATACCTGGGGGTGGGTGGAGGAGGATTTTTACTCAATACAGAATTTTCAACAAATTAAATGTTTCACTTCTTTATACTGTCTCCTCTATTTATATTAACAAATCATTAAAATTAGACAGTCTGACCTATTTATTCTGAAAATCAATAAATAATCATAAAATAATTATCCCCCTCAAAACTATACTTCAACACAGATGCAATCTCAGATTGTCCACTCTAAGCACCTTTGCAGGTAAAATCAGTAGACTTTGGGGAATACAGAAGCCATTTAACTGTTTTATTAAAACATTAAGGGGCATAAAATAATTATCCTAAGATACAGCCCACCAATCCAATGACAAATAAGGATAACTGGGCTAAAAAATTTCTTATTACTCCTGAAATTAAACCATACTCCAATTCTACTTTATTTTAATTAAGCAAAATATTTCTTCCATTACCATTAAGAGGAAAATGCTAGGTTTTAAACAGTATCCCACAACAATTTTCACTTTAACAAATCTTTAAATTTAAAAGATGCACTGTGTGGGGCACCTGGATGGCTCAGCTGGTTAAGTGTCTGCCTGCCTTTGGCTCAGATCATGATCCCGGGGTCCTGGGGTCATGCCCCAGGTCTGCCCAGGTCAGGCTCCCTGCTCAGTGGGGAGTCTGCTTTTCCCTCTCCCCCTGCCCCTCACTCCAGCTTGTGTGCACTTGAGCGCTCACTCTAACAGATGAATAAAATCTTAAAAAAAAAAAAAAAAAAAAAAAAAAGAGGCTCTCTCTGATTCAAGACAAGGTGTATAGAACTGGTGGAGATTGGTCATATTTTCTAAGCAAAGATGCTACATTTAATAATCACTCACAATCACTTAAATAATACAGCTATTTCTTACTGCCGGAGAAAACAATTAGCAGCACTACCACCTGGTCATTTGGTGGTTCCTGAAACTCAGAACCTCCTTCCGGTGGACGCCACTCCCCATACTTGTGATAGCCTCATCAACCCAGAAATCCCTGCCATCCCCTTAGCCAACTGTGATCACCTCGTAATTCCAGGACACATCAACTGCTGGGGTTTGGGCGCTCCATCTTTACAGGTTCTAATGGCCCCCAGATGGTACTCCCCATCTCCGTGGCTACCCTCGCTGCAGGCTCCTTCTGAGGCTCTGCTTAGCACTACATAGGGCCATGCCCTACAGAACGTAGGACACTTGCTGTGCAACTGGTAAACCACTTCACTGTGGTTTGGATTTTCCATCAGGTTGTCCCACAAATAGACCATATTCTAACTCTACTTTTATCTCAACTACAAACAATCAAACAAATAAATAATTTCTTAAATCTCCATTCCAGGAAAAGGGGTTGGGAAACCAAAGAAGCTTGAAAATACTGAAGGTTGATCAGAGCCAGGGCTTTCAACGCCAACTCAAATGAGGAAATATATTTTATATCACAACGATGAATACATATGATACCCTTACTACGTGTGACACATTCATATTTTCTACTGTTTATATTCAAATTCTTTCCCTTTTAAAAAAATGTCTAGCTGAAGCCTAATATATTGCTTTCATGTTCCCACAAATGGATCACAATGAGCAGTTTACAAAACATGGCATTTGAGGATGACATTTGCAAAAATCTCCGGGAAAACTGTTCCAAGTGATACTGTAAAGGTGTCCACAAATACTGGTCCCTGCATTTCCTCTCCCCTGACCTGCAGCTGCTGTTGACATACAATGCCACTGCTGGTCTGCACGGGCTAAACAGTGAGAGCAGCACACTAGGAAGACAACTGGCAAAACGGACAGAGGCAAACCCCCCCAAAGCAGGGCGGTGACCTATGGACACAGCGACTCCTGGAAGCAATCAGGAGTCAAAGCAAGAAAGACTGAAGAACAGAGACAAAGCTGGAGTCAGACAGGGACTGGTTCTGCGTGGAGAATCAGGAGAATGAGGTCATGCTATGGAGGCAAGTAGCAAGTGTCAGAGACGGTGTGCCTCAAACTTACGGGTGAGGAAAAGAAATGAATTTGAAAGTATGGAATGAACGGACCTCCAAAGGAGAGAGAGCAAGGAAAATGAGATGGGAGTAAATTCTGAAATAAAATAGAGGGGTACCTGGGGGGTTCAGTCGGTTAAGTGTCTGACTCTCGATTTCAGCTTAGGTCATGATCTTGGGGTCGTGGGATCGAGCCCCTCGTCGGGCTCTGTGCTCAGTGTGAAGTCTGCTTACCAACCTCTCCCTCTGCTCTTCCCACCACTCTCTCTCTCTCAAATAAATAAAATATTTAAAATAAAATAGAATGAAGGAGGAGGGGCTAGGACTTCTCTTGACTTTCTACATAGGTCACGAAAGAAGTAAAGCATCCTAGGAAGAAGGTCGTCTATTTGTCCAGGGACGAGGGGGAGTACGAAGGACCCTAACTGTGGGAATCCTGAGGTTCCCTAGCTGTGAGTTCCTTGCCACATTTATATTAATATTCAGGCTAATCATCTCTCTGGGAGAAATACTTGGGAAAAAAATTATAACAACTACCACCTGAAATTTGCAATAATGCTACTAAACATACAATGAGAGAGTGAACATACAATGGAGAGAAACTGAGGGCTTATGAGGAAGAACGAAGCAGGCAGAGCACCACTGGGTAAGCTGCTGCAAGAACGCAGAGCCCGAAGGCTCCCGTCACACATTCCCTGACCAACCAACGCAAGGGGACAGAAAAAACTAAAGGCAGTTCCATTAATTGAGTTTGCACCCTTATAAGATACAGAAATGAAGCTAGTGAACTCGCTCCTCTCCTCAGGTTCCCCTTATATTCTTTTATTATAACCGGACTTTGTTCTCTACCCTGGGGCCTCAATATGAGAGCCCCCATACCACAAATGAGTGATGAGTGTAAGGCTAATCAGCTCTGACTCTTTCCTCCAAAATGATTTACTATGGTAGCTACAAGACAGATCTCACTGTAAAATGCTTTCATTGATATGAGCTACCCCTAAAAATAAGAGCTATGACAATACCAATACTTATTTACATAGCACTTTTAAACTTTGAAAACTAGGGTCCGTGACAATCCTATTGAAATGGGTAGAATTCATCTCCTTTAACAGAGCAGAACCTTAAAATATCTAAGAATATGTGGCCAATTGGCGGCAGAATCAATGCTGGATTTCTGGTCTCCTGATCCAACCAGACCACAATATTGAAGGACGAAGGTAACGGCAAGGCTCCTTTACAGACAGTATCTGTATCTATGCTTTGTTTTCCCAAATGGATTTCAAACTTCTCTCTGTTTTCCATTATATCACATGTATTGATCCAACATTTCATGAGCAATAAAGTCTCAACAGAACTGTCCTAGGCCCCGTAGAAGATCCGAATAGGAAGAAGACAAAAATCCCTGCACATAAGCAGCTTACAAGCAGAAGAGAGATGATACATGTTTACAACTCAGAATAAACAGGAGGAATATGAGCTGGAACAGAGAAGGAGGGCAGAGGAGGGAGCAGGTAAATCCCACTGGAAAAGTTGGGGAAATAAGTGCTAGAGCATTAGGAAATGCTATTCAGACCAGAAGTACTGGACCTAGGCCTGAAGGGAAGACTCCACTTTCAACTGGCAAAGAAAAGAAAAAGAGGAATCTCTGTTGAGTAACAGAAACCCAGCTGGGGAAGACAGGAACACATTAAGGACACGAGGAATAAATAGCTCAGTACAGTATGAGGTAATGATAGGGAAGAATTTTGATTAATTCCCAAGACCATGCAATGCATACAGCAGATGCTTAAAAAACATACTGGCTGTATGAATACTGACTCTGGAATAAACTAGTACATTTCATTTTAAAACACAAACATATGAGTTATCACCCAAGTTAATGAGTTATTATTAATTCTCAAACGTCGACTGTGGATTGTCCATGGAAAACCTTTAAGCCCATTAGGGCTTTCCCCTTACCACACACACCTTCGGGATGCCTCTTTACATTACCACTAGAAGCACATCTTTTTCATATTAACCCCAATACGCCAGTGGAGGGAGGTAAGTTTTCTGCCCTCTGAAATCAAGTATTGCATTCCAAAACTATGCGGTAATTTTTAAGGAATACCTACAGTTTAGAATTATTGCTCTAATTGTTCCTCTTTAATCAACATGAACAAACACTGACCAGACCCCAACGTGTACCGTTGAGACTAAATTCCAATAGTGGTGATGAAGTGGTCAGGTACTGAGGTCCAGGAACCCACGCAGTCAGACCTCAGACTCCCTGAAAATGAGCGATATAGAACTGAAGACGATATGCATATGCACAGACATTAAGAAGCTGAACATGTCACAGGTGTTAGTTTATATATTTATACACACACACACACACACACGTGTATGTGTGAGTGCATATGTATGCAGACATGTTGGCTTATTTAAAAAATGAATCTACTAGAAGTGATCTAATCTCTTCAAATTTCTTCTAGTACAACATGTCAGAATTTTAAATCCGGTATACCCAAAATTTCAAATAACAAATCTGGATCCAGATAAGCAAGGGGAGGGCTGCCCTGGTGCTAGGTACCAGAAATCGGCCGGCTGAGGGTAGAAGTGAAGCCCAGAGATAGGCTGTTCCAGACCTCACAGCTGGGGTGGGGTAGGAGGCCACCAACTCGGGCCAAGTCACCAGTCACCTGGTGGAACCCTGGGAAGTTGTGCAGGCCCACGGCAACCCAGCGTGACACCGTGGCTGCACAGACAACAAGCGACTGCATTTTAAATTCCTTCTCACCCCCATCAAGCCACAAGACCAGTCCATGCTTCCAAACCGCTCTCTTTAGCCTCTTTCTCTACATTAGAAATATGAGAAAATGACACACAAACTGTTGTCAGCTTAAAATGTGTTTGCTACACAAAATTAGCAAGTATTTTCCAAAATAATAAAAGCTTAAGGGCGCCTGGGTGACTCAGTTGGTTAAGCGTATGCCTTCGGCTCAGGTTATGATCCCGGGTCCTAGAATCGAGTAGGGCATCAGGCTCCACGCTCAGCAGGTGGCCTGCTTCTCCCTCTGCCTCCGTCTCTCCCCTTGCTTGTGTTTCCTCTCTCACTGTCTCTCTGTCAAATAAATAAATAAAATCTTTCGGGGCGCCTGGGTGGCTCAGTTGTTAAGCGTCTGCCTTCGGCCCAGGGCGTGATCCCAGGGTCCTGGGATCGAGCCCCGCATCAGGCTCCCTGTTCTGCTGGGAGAGTGCTTCCTCCTCTCCCACCCCCGCTGTGTTCCCTCTCTCGCTGGCTGTCTCTCTCTCTGTCAAATAAATAAATGAAATATTTTTTTAAATCTTTAAAAAAATAATAATAAAATACAATAAAAGTTTATTAACTACCATCCACCAAGAGCCATCAATGCTTTCTTATGCAAATACACATTTTTCAAAAAGATACTTACATTTCCTTACACTTTAAATAATTGCACACATTTCTTAATCTATATAAACCATTATGTTTGAAACTTTAAACACTACATCAACTTACCAACTACGTTACAAAACACTGCGGAGTAAGCCTCTGGTCTCTCCCACAATCATACCACATTCTCCCTAGTTTTCTCTTTCTCCTCTTTCCTTCGGACTCTCACTACTTATGATAGGGTCACTCTTCACCTTGATGTCTGTCTCCCCCCAAAAACACACCTCTTTCTGTCTCTCCTAACTCCCAGCCTGTCCTCTCCAGGGGATTAACCTGTGCCTGGCCACCACCTCCCACCTCAAATGCACCACTGGGGGCATCCTGACTTTCAGCAGCCCATGACCCCCACAGTGGAAGGAACTTCTAAAATCTTCTAACGTGAGGCTCCTGGCTGACTTTATCAGGAGAATGTGCAACTCTTGATCTCAGGGTCCTGAGTTCAAGCCCCATGTTGGGCATGGAGCTTACTTTAAAAAAAATAAATAAATAAAAATAAAAATAAAATCTTCGAAGGTGGAAGGGGTCCTCTCCTCTGATGGCAGTGTGCCATTTGCTGCTGTAGAGAGGGTTTGGGATTTTTGTTGTTGCTGTTTTTGCTTTTCTCTTCCTCCTATCATGGAGGACTTGAGGCTCAGTTCTCCTCTAAGATGTGAGAGCTCACTAGTCTGAAACACGGGAACACCAAGCTTCACACGCACGCCCCTGCCCTGCAGGGACACGCCCGCCTGCTTCATGTTTATATCTTACTGCACAGCAAGAACTGATGTAATATTTTAGAGAAACAGTAAGATATAAACCCTCTGTCCCTATAACAGAAAAACTACTTAACACTCTTAAAATTCTTAAGAATCTGCAAAAGTTTAACGTGATGTGAAAAAAAAATCCAGTAGAACACCTCTTATACTACTTGTTTTGAGGCAGTTCATTCCCTAAACACGTTTCCTATTGTTATAATCTTTGAAAGTGCTCATCCATGTGGCTCTACTCGCAATCCGCAAACTGTGTAACAAATGTACAATTCACAAAGGGAGAAAGTACACAGGCTTAATCGAGTGCGCTCCCACGGCCAGAGTGCAGAGTTGTGGGGCACAGCCGCAGAGCGCTGTGAATGCCAGTGGCCTAATGAACAGATACAGTTTCCGTAATTTTTATTGCTGTGTTACGCAGCTGAGGGGTTGTCAGGCCAGTGCCAAAGCACAGGTTCCATTTGATGACATATGGCTTCAGTCAACCAGAGAGATGTTACAGCATTAAACAACACAAGTAGACAGAACAAGAATACGAAATGCCAAATCCGGCCTCACAGAACCCCATCTGCTAGTGCACATCTCCGTCCTTGGGAGAGGCTGTGTGTGCGTGTGTATCTGGTGAACAAGCCTCTCTGAGCCCCCCATGGCGGGTACCCGGGCACGAGGGCCGGCGGGCTACTGTAATGGAAGCCGCCTGCACGGGCTCTGGAGTCAGAAGCAAGGGTCAAGCTCCAGGTCTGCCCTTAACAATTCCGTGTCCTTTGTTAGACTGCGTTCTTTCTTTGCCCACCAGTTTCCTTAATTCCATCCTTAAAAAATGCCATTACAATACTCCCTCCATCGTGCTGAAAGAGATGCTGACGTGAAGACTTGCTAAAGGGTCACCCACTGTGTAAACAATCGCAGGGCAGTAACACTTGTCTCGTGGAGAAAAACCTCCGAAAGCATAGCCAATCCAGCGGTAAAGCAGCAGTGCGGTGAACACCTGTGCGTCCCTTTGGCTGCCCAGGCATGAGCGCTCTTCTGGTGTTTAGATTAATTCCTCACCTTACGAGTCTGACAGGAGTTTGTGATATGGTGATTTACAGTAACAAATACATATTTGGTCTTTATTCCCATTTCTAGCACGGAGATCCTAAAACTCTTGGAATTTCCTAGGTGATGAGAACCACAAAGGTGCCTTTTGTTATGTTACTGAGGTGCCATTCAAAACTCATAGAAGGATGGGGACTGGTTGCCAGGAGAACCACCATGTGATGAGAGGGCTGGAACTTTCAGTCCCACACTCTGAGTTCCGGGGAGGGGAGAGGGACTAGAAGATGAAATCAATCACCAGTGGCCATGTAGTTAATCAGTCATACCTATGTAATGAAGCTTCCAGAAAAACCCAAGAGGACAGGTTCAGGGAGCTTCCAGGTTGGTGAACATGTGGACATTCGGGAAGACTGCTGCACTCAGAGGGCACGGCACCCCAGGACCCTTCCCGCATACCTTACCTTAGGCATCTCTTCAATCTGGCTGTTCCTGAGTTATACTGTTTTAGAAGAAGCCAGTAATACAGTGTAAAAATGTTTCTCTGAGCTCCATCAGCCACTCTACCAAATTAATGAAGCCCAAGGAGGGAGGCACTGGAACTTCCGGATCTCTAGCACTGTTATCTGAAGTGGGGCTGGGAAACCTGACTTGCGGGACTGAGCCCTTAACCTGTGGCATCTGATGCTTTCTCCAGGTAGGTAGTATCAGAATTGAGTTAAATTGCAAGATACCTACTGGTATCCAAGAATTACTTGGTGGTGAGGGGGGAAAATACCACATTGCAACTGGTGTCAGAATTGTAGGCTGTACTCTACCTCCTGAGAGGCCGAAAATACCAGACACTTGATTCCCAAACTCCCTGGCAACTGGGTACTGGCACGTGACCCAGGAACAGCCAATGAGAGACATATGCCCTGATCTTTAATTCATTAGCTGGTAACACAAAGAAACAAGGACAGGAGGAGTTTTTGCTGGCAGTATACACAGCAACACTCAACATCAAGTGTGTGTCACAAGTGCACGTTACCAGGATAGCAGTAGGGTGATGAGGGACAAGCCATGGCCATGCATGCTAAGTGACAGTGGATGCCTTCTGTCCTGTGTCCTAGTTGTAGCATCAATCTCACAATGTAGTCTCCCTTGTGCCTAGCCTTCCTGCTGGCCCAGTGCTTCAGGCTTCCTGGCAATTCTATGGGCTTCCCAATAGCCTGTCTGTACTGCCTTTTCCGTTTGGAAAGGCCAGACGTGGTTTTCATTGCTTACAACTAAGAATTCTGGCTGATATAAGCAGTTTCTGAAATGGTAGGAAAGATACGTAGAGAAACCACAAGAGAGCTTCCAAATGAGTAGCGCTGCACAGCAAAAACAGAAGGCAGGACGTGGTACACGACTGTCATGATAGACGATGAAGGGCAGGGGCGCCGGGGTCGCTCAGCCTGTTAAGCTCTGACTTTGGCTCAGGTCGTGATCTCAGGGTCCTGGAACTGAGCCCCATGTCAGGCTTCGCACTCGGCAGGAAGCCTGCTTGTCCCTCTCCCTCTGCCCCACCTACCCCTTGTGCTCTCTCTCTCTCTCTCTCTCTAATAAATAAATAAATAAATAAATAAATAAAACCTTTTTAAAAAATGATGAAGGGCAGTTGCTTGATCAAGACTATAGGACAAGAGCAAGAAAAGAACCAAGCTCTTCAAAAGATTTTAGGCAACTAATCAAAAGTCAAGAATAAATACGGTTATGTGAGAAGGCCCACAGGTCACTTGTAATGAGATTTCAGGGGCAGGCAATTCTAACGTATTATGTGAAGATCATAAGTTCAGGAGCAGACAGCTCTAATACCAACCAGTACTTTTAACATAGAGAGAGAAGTATTCACTGAAGTGGAACTTGACTAAATGTAGATGGAAGTTAGTGGACAAGGGAGATTTCACAGAGAAAGTGACATCTGAAGCAAACAGAAAAGGGGAAGGAGGAACAGGTCATTTCAGACAGAGGAAAAAGTATAACGAAGAATGGAGGGAAACAATACATGGAATATTCTCCAACTGCAAGTGTTTCAGTCAACTGATGCATAGACATAGGAGAAAGGGCTGGCAGGAGACAGGGCTGGAAAGGAAGACAGGCATCAGCTCAGAAGCGTCACGCCATCAGGCTGACAAGTGTGGATTTTATTTTTAACAGGAATTCACTAAAGAAATGTAAGCAGGGGAGTAATATATCAGATTTACATTTCATTTTAGCAAGATTACTGTGAAGACTCCATGTGAAGGAATAACAAAACAAAAACTGGTTCTTAACCACTTGGGATTCATAGGTCCTTGCAAATATAATGACCAGAAAAATGCACTTACACACATTAATAAAAATTTAATATTTAGTCCTAAATGGTCCACGGCTTCCTGCAGTCAGTCCATCTATGAACAAACCAGGGTCCGTGGACCCCAGAATACTAATGCTCTAGAAGCAGGAGAGAGACAACTGGCGAAGTCACCGGATGAGAAGCTACAGCAATTGTCCACACCAGCGATGATGGCAAAGAACTCAACCTACAGTGAAGGCTATGACGGGGGTGGGGGCGAAGACACGACAGAAGAGGTCTGACCTAATCTGCAGGAATTACTCATCAGCAGGATGTGGGCAGTGAAGGAGGATCACCAAGCATGACTTCCAGAGGGATGACGGAAGGGACTGAGCAGCACCATGATTTTATGGGGCTAAAGGGAGTGGGGGAAAGAGAAGCCAGTGGGATACTCAGAACTGAGTTGCTAGAGACACATCCGGGGGGAGAGGCCCCCTGGCAATTAGAAACTGGAATCTCAGGCTGAGCAGGCTAGTGTCTTGGGCAGAATCGCTGGACCAACATGGAACAGCAGAGACCACGTGAGACAACTAGACATGGCAGGGTCGAGAGGATACGAGCCAGGCCAGAAGATCACAAGGGGAACCTAGGACTCAACGTGAGTTCACAGGCCAGAAGGGGGTGAGGCTACCAAGGCCATGGGTTCAGGGTCGGTGCATGACCACAATATCATTTTACAAACAGAAATACAAATGGACTAGTTTGTGCATGTGACTTACGAGCATAGTCACATCAGTGCACTACTCTAAAAAAATACAGAACCGGACAAATTTGTTTACATTAACTGTTTACTGACCAAGAGGTGACAAGAAAATCAAAAGTCCTATCCAGAGATACAATTCTCAATCTTTTCAGAACTCTGACTTCAAAAATGATAATGTGTACAAATAAAAAAATTTTAAGGATGCTTTTAAAATACACATGTAATTAGAAAAAAATTAAAAAATAAACAATAAAATACCCATGTAATTTGGAATATTCAACAGTACACTCCAACAACACTAAAAAATCGAGAAAGGAATTTCCAACCTCCTTTCAAGAAAGCAATTCTTTCAACAGAAGTATTTAGCATGTTATATAAACATGTTATTCAGACAATGTACAACACAGGGGATTTTCATCACATTTACTACATTTGCTAGCCAAAATGTAGCACTCTTGTAATCACCAACAGAGCTGCAGTAAAACCTCCATAATATTAAACAACAACAAAACATGGCAGTAAGCCATCCTTCTATTAAGAAAAAGAAAACAAAGAAAACATTCTCCATAAGTACAGCTTTCTTTGTGACTTTTTTCCCTAAAGAACTCATTTTAAACAATAGCTCACTGGCAAAAACATGATACTTTTAAATTTGGGCAGAGTCTGGCATCTTTACTTTGTGAGGATAAGTTGGCAGGAGAAAGACTGTAATAATTTGAAGACTCTATTATTCTCACACTGAAATGCAAAGTATGAAATAAAAATAACAAACACATTAATCCGGAATATAATTTGGCTAGTCATATACCTCTGTTCACCTCACTCAACTTTTACCATTGAGTATTATAAACGTAGTTAATTTGAATAAATGGCAGATAGCTCTATAGGTTCCTAGAGAATAAAATATCGATGTCACTGACTCAACTGAAAGATGAACACAGATATGAAGAAAGCTTCTGGTACTCAACAATCTGTAAAGCTCTGAAATTTGGTCATCCAATAGATACAACCATTTCCTATGAAACTAAAGAATTCTTTACTTCCTCGTCATGGGTTTTCTGCTATGTTACATACTGTGGTACAATGGCACTTAATGCCAATTTAAGGAAGGAATGAGGGAACAATGAATAAATGGTTATCAGCCTCAAATATTCACCTAGATACCACTCTTGATCTATATACAGGCATACCTCAGAGATTATGTGGGTTCATATCCAGACCACCTCAATAAAGTGAGTATTGCAGTAAAGCAAGTCAAATGAATCTTTTGGTATCCCAGTGCATATAAAAGTTATGTTTACACTTACACATAGTCTGGCAAGTGTGCAATAGCATTATGTCTAAAAAACGATGTACATACCTTAATTTAAAAATTCTTCATTGTTAAAAAATGCTAATTATCATCTGAGCTTTCAGTGAGCTGTAATCACTGATCACAGATCATCTTCACAAATATAATAATAATGAAAAAGTTTGAAATATTGCAGGAATTACAAAAATGTGACACAGAGACATGAAGTGAGCAAATGCTTTTGGAAAAATGGCACCAGAAGACTTGCTAATCACAGGGTTACCACAAACCTTCAATTTGCTGGAGAAAAAAACACAGTATCTGTGAAGAGCAGTAAAGCAAAGTGAGATAAAATGAAGTATGGCTGTACTCAAATAGGCAATTTAAAGATGATCCTTCAAAGTACGCTATAAATTTGAGCAGGTGAAAGGAGATATAGGTCAATTAAAGCCAAATATTTAATTGATCAGTTACTACAAGCAGGCTAGTCTACTTCATGCCACAATGATGAGATCAAGATGTGGCTCCTGCTCTTAAGGACACTCGAGAACCAAAGGACCAGCACTCAAATTACCACGCGTCAAGATTCAACACACTATGATCAATATGAAATACACTGAAGGCATATTCTGGAAACACAGACAAGCTCCATGAAGGAAATGGGAGTTGAGCTTTGAGGAGTGCCCAGAGATAATAGGTAAGGAGAACAGGACTTCCAAATCAAAAATAATGGCACACTGGGGCACCTAGGTGGCTCAGTCGATTTCAGCCCAAGCCTCAAGTACGGTGTCTCACTCTCTCAACAACCTGATAAGGTAGAGTGAGTGCATCATCCTCATGTCATAGATGAGGACCCCAAAGCTGACCAGGTGAGCAATATCCACATCAGACACCTAGTAAATACATAAATCAGGCTGGAAATCTGCGGTACCTGAGGCCGGGGCTGCTACTCTAAAAGAAACTGAATGTGAGAAATTAACCATCACAGAAAACAAGGGCAAAATCAAACATGACTCTTTGGCATTGCTCCCGTGAAACCAGGGGTACCACAGCTTTGTCAGGAGAAATGGGCAAAGTAGATGGAGGAGTAGCTTTTCTGAGGAGGCCTCAGAAACTCTTCGCCAGGCAGCTGAAAATGCAAGGCAAAAGCTAGCACAGCTGAAAATGCAAGGCAAAAGCTAGCACATTTCTAGAAAACAAATGTATTGTTCTGCGTCTTCACGTCGGACATACACTCATATTTTTACTTATCTTGGAAATCACTGTTTCTCCCTTGAAAAAGAAATCAGTCTCTAATGTTTTTATACCAAAGCTCACAAAAATGAATGTCTAAATTTGTTTAGGTTTAAAATAACAAAAAACACGCTATTATTAGTCGCCTTCTCCTCAAAGTATGATGATTTCTTCACAAGAAGGATGCTTTCCAAGAAAAAAAGAAATATTTACTTTGAACTTATAAAATATATCTGTTTCTTGACTTGAACTATTATATAATCAGAGTGAAAGAAAATTCTATAGAAGTGGTATATAACTGAGAATTTTCCAACTGTTAATATATAGGTTTGTCTTGCATGGATACCAAAATTTGTGCCCAGGTCCCATTTATTCAACACATGCTCTCTGGGGGCCTCCTATTTGTCCGGCATTGCATGGGGTGTCAGGAACAAAGATATCAAAGGCCATGCTCCCTGGTTTCTAATTCACTCATAGTCCAACAAGGAAAGAAAATTCCACTGGTGTTTTTCAGAGAAATAGAAAAAACTATCCTGAAATTTGTATGGAACCAAAAAAGGCCCTGAAGTGCCAAAGCAACCTTGAGAAAGAACAACAAAGCTGGAGGCATCACATTTCCTGATTTCAAACTATATTACAAAGCTACAGTAATCCAAACAGTATGACACTAGAATAAAAATAGGCACACAGACCAACAGAACACAATACACAGCCCTGAAATAAACTTAAACATATAAGGTCAATTAATTTTTGACAAGGGCATCAAGAATACACAATGGGAGGACACCTGGGTGGCTCAGTCGGTTAAGCAGCTGCCTTTAGCTCAGATCATGATCCCAGGGTCCTGGGATCGAGTCCTATATCGGGCTCCTTGCTCAGCGGGGAGCCTGCTTCTCCCTCTGCCAGCTTTGCCTGCGCTCCCCCTACTTGTGTTCTCTCTCTCTGACAAATAAATAAAATAAAAAATAAAAAATATACAACGGGGAAAGGATGGTCTCTTCAGGAAATAGTGTTCGGAAAACTGGATATCCATACGCAAAAGAATGAAAGTGAACCCATATATGCCATACACAAAAATTAACATGAAAAATGGGGCACATGGGTGGCTCAGTCGGTTAGGTGTCTGCCTTCGTCATGATCTCAGGGTCCTGGGACAGAGCCCCATGTGGGGCTCCCTACTCGGCAGGGAGTCTGCCTCTCCCTCTCCCTCTGTCCCACCCTCCCCTACTCCTGCTGTCTCTCTCACTCAAATAAATAAATAAAATCTTTTAAAAAGTTAACACGAAAAAGATTAAAGACTTAAATGTAAGACCTGATACTATAAAACTCCTGGAAGAAAACACAGGGAAAAAGCCACTGGCACTGGTCTTGGCAATGATTTCTTGGATAAGAGACCAAAAGCAAAGGCAACAAAACAAAAGTAAACAAGTGAGACTACATTACACTAAAGAACTCCTGCAGAGCAAAGGAAATAATAAATTGAAAAGGCAACAAAGTGGGAAAAAATATTTGCAAACCATGGATCTGATAAAGGGTTAATACCCAAAATATATGAAGAACTCACAACTCAATACCAACAAAGCAGATAATCCAATTAAAAATGGGCAAAGGACCTGAATAGACATTTTCTAAAGAAGACACACATATGGCCAACAGACACAGGAAAAGGTGCTCGGCATCACTAATCATCAGGAAAATGCAAAGTAAAACCACAATGATATGTCACCTGTTATTACACCTGTTAGAATGGTTATTATCAAAAAGACAAGAAATAACAAGTGTTGGTGAGGATGTGGAGAAAAGGAAACCCTTGTGCACTGTTGGTGGGAATGCAAACTGGTGCAGCCAGTGGAAAACAGTATGGCAGTTCCTCAGAAAAAGTAAAAATAGAACTACCACATCCCAGCAATCCCATTTCTGGGTACATATCCAAAGGAAATGAAATTAGGATCTTTGGGTTGTTTTTTTTTTTTTAAGATTTTATTTTTATTTATTTGAGAGAGAGACAGTGTGAACAAAAGAGCACAAGCAGGGGGAGCACCAGAGGGGAAGGGACAAGCAGACTCCCCTCTGAGAAGGGAGCCTGACATGGGGCTGGGGCTCCATCTCAGGACCCTGGGATCATGACCTGGGCTGAAGGCAGCCACTTGACTACTACCCAGGTGTCCCGAAATTAGGATCTTGAAGAGATATCTGCACCCCACGTGTTTACAATGACCAAGATATGGCAACAGCCTAAATATCTTTGACAGGTGAACGGTTAAAGAAAATGATACAATAAAATATTACTCGGCCATTAAAAAAAGAAAGAAAATCCTCCCATTTGCGACAACATGAATTAACGTGGAAGTGAAACAGGAAAGACAGAGAAAAATAAATACTATATAGTATCACTTGTACGTGGAATCTAAAGAAAAAGAAAAAAAAGAAAAGCCGATTTCACAGAAACAGAGAACAGAATGGTGATTGCCAGAAGCTGGGGAAGGAAGAAAGGAGGAAATGTACCGAGTATACATTTTCAGTTACAAGTAGCAGTTCTGAGGATCTAATGTACAGCATGGCAACTATGGTTAATAATACGGTGTCGCACAGCTGAAAGTTGCTGAGAGCAGATCTTAAGCAGTTTCAACACACACACACACACACACACACACACACACACACACACACACAGACGAGTTAACTGTGTGAGGTGATGGATGTGTTCATGATCTCCACTTTGGCAATCATCCCACAACGTGTACTTGTTTGTGTGCGTGTGTGCGTACACCAAACCATCACATTGCACACTTTCAATACATACAATTACACTTGTCAATTATTCTTCAATAAAGTGCGAGAGGGGTTGTGATAAAGTACTGCAGAGGGAGGGGAAAGAGAAACACGAACTGTCCGGTGTGCCCCCTGGAGCGTGGCATGCAGTGCCGGAGAGAGTGGTGGAAGGAGAAAGGGAGAGTCAAGGAAGACTTTGGCCAGGAGGAGTAATCTTGGAGTAGGAGTCGGCCGACCATCACCCGACAAGGATGTGTAGACGCCTGGGAGCTCCAGGCAAGACACAGCCTGCAGAAAAACAAAGCGCCAAGAAGCCAGAGAATGTGCAGGACAGCACCGCAGCTGGCTGGCGGAGCAACACCAACAGCATGGCAGTGGCAGCGGCCGAGGGAAGCTAACACCACGTGTCGTTATTTCGTAAATACCTACCTCTCCCTCGCTCAGTCCCTAGAAGGCTCTGTCTTGCTGAATGGAAATTCCCCGTGACTGTTTATCACGCCCGAAAACAAGACAGGCCAGGAACAGATGGGTTAATCAGATCAGCTAGGATTCCAAGAAAGGATGAAATGGGGGGAGGAGCATTTCTTAAGCACTTAATGCCAGGTCCTAGGCTACCTGCTCCCACATATGAAATCTCATTTAGTAATTACGACTATCTCTTAATAAGGAGGAAATTGTAATATAGATGGTTTAAGTGGCTTGCTCAAGATCACTCACCTTAAGAAGCAGCCGATGCTTATATCCAGGTTTATTTTACTCCACATAGACTCTACTCCACCCGCTCCCTAATACAGCACTTCAAGATCTTACATGTCTTCATACCACATTATATAAGCACATACTTACTGTTTCTTAAAATCTAAGAACATGGAGAAAAACAGAAAAAACTTAAGTCTTCAAGTGTACATAAGCCATTCAAACAAATACCAAAAAGTCATCAGGGAAAAAGCAATTGTGGTTCCTCAAGAGAGGAAAAAAGAAGGAGCTGCTCCGGTAACTCCTAATGAGCCCAGTACCAACAGGCCTGGAAGGTACTAGCACTGCAATATGCAGGACGCTACATCTGCACGGTGACACTCCTGTAACCATGTCCCAGAGGGGGGATAACACTGACGTGCTGGCTATCCCGAGTCATACACTGTCCCAAAGACTACGATGCTCTTACTCGCTCGTAAGTTAAGATCTTCTTAAACCAAACTATGTCCTTCCACATGGCACTTACAAATTCACAGAAGTAGGATAAAGCAGTCATTAAGAACAACAGTGCTAGCGTCAATCAGACCAGGAGTCTAATCTTGGTTCCATCGCTTCATTACGTGACCCAGAGCCGTAACCACTCCAAGAAACCCTTAGTTTCTCATCCGTGTCAGGCCTTCTCCACTACACCCTACATGACGATGTTCAAGAGACCTGTCCAAGAGATCTCATCTCCTTCTAGAGAGAACCATTTGACTTGAGGAAGTCAGTGGGGTTCCCTCAATATTCTGTTACTACCTTCATTTCACAAACATTTATTTATCACCCCCTACCCGTCAGGCACCATGTCAGCAACGTATCTATAAATAAGAGATAATAAGCCCTTGCCCTCCAAATGTCTGACTTGTCTACACCACAGACGGTAGTTTACATGGGTACATGTAAGGAACACAGGCTGTGCAATAAAGAAGAAACTATGAAGGTGGTCTTAGTTTCAAGCTTAACTATATATCGTCATCAATGGGTAGTCTTTCTTTTTCCAGATTAAAAAGGGAGAAAAAAACAGTCACTTCAATTCTAGTCACAAAACTTCAAAGCCCCTTCAAGCATAATGCTAAGAAATCCAAAAGTTCTAGATATCACAAAACAAGAATGAAAGTCACAAATATAAAATTGGTTCAGACTTTATGATGGATGTTAACCTTAGAGGTTATTAGAGAATTTTTTAATAGAGACTCATCACTAAATATTGTTGCAGGACAGGTTTAACAAAGTATTTTAACTATGGGTCTAGAATCCAATGTGATACAATTTTTATTTTTATTTATTTATTGGAGAGGGGTAGGGTGTAGAGGGAGAGGGAGAGAGAATCTCAAGCGGGCTCCACACCCAGGGCAGAGCCTGACCTGGGGCTCAATCTCAGGACACTGAAATGACCTGAGCCAAAACCAAGAGTCACACGCTTAACCAACTGAGACACCCAGGTGCCCCAATGTGATACAATTTTTAAAACTTTGAACATATACATAACGTTCAACTACAATAAACCTAGCAGCTCTTTTTCCTATTTATGGGGATATATACTACCATTTTAAGTACTGCTTAAAGTATTTTTATTTTCGCAGCAAAACCCAGAATCCACATTTTTCCACCAGAAGTTCTAAGCTACCACACAGATTCAGTCTTTGACAGGACTTATTTCAAAGCAAGCTCTTCAATACGTAGCCACCAAAGCAAAAGAAACTTTTGAAACTACATATATATAAAGGACAATGAACGAAATCAACCTAGATAATATGTTAAATGGCAAATATATTTGCTCCATATTATCCTGAGCCCTGAAGTTAGGACATTTCCAGGTGTCCTTGCCCTCTGGCACCAGGACAGATGCCCTGCATTCAGGGTCAGGTAGGGTCTAGCTATAAACAGCCATCAGAATGCAGGCTGGCGCTCCCTGCCAGTCCCATCACTTAACACAAGCCAGGACTGGGCCTCAGAACTGGGACTTGCTATCCTATTATAAATGCATCTAATTGGGAGAAAGAAAGGGAATTATTGAAATGCCCAGTGAAACAGGGATCCCTCTCCAGCCTCTCCCACTGCTACCCCAAAGTGCAGATGATCACCCCCATTGACACGGAGAGGCCAGGGAGTGGGCATTTCAGCCACTGGCTTTCCAACTTCTTCAGAGACGCGGTAATCCAAGGTGTTACAGAGCTGGGACCCTCTGGACTGGAGAGGGCAAGCAGGAAGGCCAGGAGAAGAAGGGGGTGACCCAACCAGTCCATAAGGTCATGACTCCTGGAAAAGGCAGATAATATCCGGATTGGCGACCCTCCCCTGTCCCACTCCCATTGCTCCCTGATGGGCAGGGAACATTCGCCAGGGAAATCAGTAGTATCTGTAATTATCAACTACTCTACCTTGTTACTATGAATATTAAAACAATATTAGAAATGATATTTAAATATGCATTTTCAATAGATGTCTAAAGTTCTTAGGCGTGATTTTACTACTAGTTTTCAGGACCAATTTTCCCCCATAGGAATGCATCGCTTTTTTAATTATTATTTTTTTAGGAATCTCAATGGGCACATAAAATCCGATATAAAGAAATTCACTTTATAGCTCACTTTACACAAACCCATTTCTTCACATATTATCCGACATCCATATTAACTCTTGGTGACTTCCACGTGCATGCCTGTAAGCCCACTAAATTAGTGTGACAAAAAACAGCATAAAATGAAGTCTTTATCTGTCCCAACCCCTTAGACAGATTAATTAATATACATCACTGACACTTTTCTTTAGTTCTATTTTCAGATAAATCAAATCTGTGCAGACTAGCAGCTTAAAAATTCATTAATTTCAGCATAAAATTTAGTCAATATTTATAAGACAGTTGTAATCCTCAATGTTTATCTTCAAATGATAGACTTTTCATCTAAAAATGTAAAATGAATTTCAATTAAATAAATACTATTATTCATTTTTTACAGCCAGATGCTGAGCCAATGGAGATAAATGAACTCTACCCCCCTCCCCAAAATAAGATGATCTATGAGATACAAAAAGATTTTTTTAGTCTCTTGTCTTTGTAAGAATTATCATTAGGAAAAACAGCTAAAATTACTAAATCTGAGAATTTGGCCACTTCTGACACAAATTTGAATACAGATTTCTAAATCTTCGAATTTTTGGAAAAAAAAATACATATATATATACACAGTACACCTATTAAAATGGAATCAAAAGTTTCAATTGACAACAGAGATTTAATGTATTTGAAAAGAACTATACTTATTTTAAAAAATCATTTAAAATTAGATATCCCAAGTAAAATTAGATACCCCAATAATCACTATTCTTCACCAATGTGTCACTTCTTTTATAATAATTTTGCTGAATTCCTCTTCAAAATCTTTAATTTCACATTGATTTTTTAAAATACCGCATTTAAAAACTGACAATTAAAAAACTGTTTCTAAATCATATTTCTAAAGAGACATCATGTACAGTCCTGAATGGTTTTGTGTATATATACCTAATTTATTTTTTGGTTTTGTCTTAAAGCCTTTTCAGGGACACCTGGGTGGCTCAGTCGGTTGAACATGCGACTCTTGGTTTCGGCTCAGGTCATGATCTCATGGGTCATGGGATCAAGCCCCACATTGGCTCCACACTCAGTACAGAGTCTGACTGGGATTCCTTCTCTGTGCCCCTCCCCCCACATGTTCTGGTGTGCTCACTCTCTCTCTCTAATAAATAAATAAGTCTTTAAAAAAAAAAAGTCTGTCTGAATTTCTAGAGTCAGTTCTTATACCGTATTATAGTTACAGTTCTTATATCATATTATAGTTACAAGCTTAATAGTTGTCATAATGTCGTAATGATACAAAAGGGGCACCCAGGCCCATCCAATGACAAAAATTAAGGAAAAGAAGTGACTGGGCACGTTTTTTTCAAGTTACACTTTATCCAAACCGCCCAACAAATAGTAAGGACCATGTGGAAAACTGATCCAAAGTAATACATCTGATATTCACTCACAGCTCAGCATTGACACAACTGTGCCCTTGGCAGCTTGCGGCAGCACGTCCCTCACCCAGAAGTGGGGGAGTCACGCGGGCCCTCCACGTGCCCTGCTCTGCGGAAGGCGAGGTGTGCACAGCGCTGTGCCGAGCAGCACTCACCGATGAGGCCAACACCCTCTCACTCGCAACAGGCAACTCATTTTGAACGTTACATTAATTTCTGAAGCAAACATTTGTGGGTTTTTCCCATCTGTCTTTTTATAAAAGATTATTTTGTCCATAGAGCAGTTGTATTTTGGACTCAAATGCATAGAGTGAGATATAAGGGGAGGGCGTGTGAAGAGCTGTTCGAGACCTGGGGCTCTACTTCTGCTACAAGATAACTATTTTTAAGAAATCACACAGCAAGTGGATTCTCATTCTTATTCTTTTTTTTTTTTTTTTAAGATTTTATTTATTTATTTGACAGAGATAGAGACAGCCAGTGAGAGAGGGAACACAAGCAGGGGGAGTGGGAGAGGAAGAAGCAGGCTCATAGCTGAAGAGCCTGATGTGGGACTCGATCCCATAACGCCGGGATCACGCCCTGAGCCAAAGGCAGGCGCTTAACCGCTGTGCCACCCAGGCACCCCTCTCATTCTTATTCTTAATCTGTAAAGACAGACATTTAGAAAGTCTAAATGAAAAAATAAAAGCATTTCAAAGCATTATTCTAAAACTTCAAAATAATATACTCGGATACTTTTCACACATAACCAAAATGAAATACATATATATATATATATATAAAACAGTACTTCTGACAATGACATCATCCAGTAACTGTAGCACATTCAGTTAAACAATCAAATATTCCAATAAAATAGCTAGGTCGGCTTTGCACAGGAAGCAGTCTATTCATACCTCTCACACCATTTACATGGGGAAAATTATGTCTTTGCCACTATGCCCATGGAAATGGATGCCAGCGAACCCTCTTCCGTGCTCTTCCAGTCCCCTCAAGTGGTCAGGCATCTCGGCAGCTCTGTGCTTCCAGCTGGCTTTCAAGCATCGCTGGCCAAGCCCCCCAGGCAGCAGGAGCTCGCTGGTGTAGCACAGGCCTTGCACCAGTCCCTCCCTGCCTAACTGAACTTCTTCCACAAATTTTTCCATGAAGACACTTCAGGCCACCATGAAACTTGCATTTTGACATCCAGCAAGATAATCTCCTTTGTCACTCTTTCGCAGGTCCAGAAATGTCATTTGTACACCTTCTGTGGACATCAGAGACCAACGCTGTCCATCAGAGCGTGTGAGGGGCAGAGAGGCCATAGACGGCTCTCCAGCGCAAGCTGCCGACCAGATCATCCTAAGGTGGCTGAGAGCATTTGCAGGATGGTGTGGGGAGGTCTGCTGGCTGAGAATACAGCCCGACACCCTCCCACGCAGAGGCTGAGAGCACGCTATACCCTCGAAGCGCGGAAGACACAGCAAGAGTGCCGTGATGGATTGTTTATAATGTGCAGACACCCATACTAACGTGGTACATACATGTTTTTATAGGAAAATATTTCTGAAACAAGTACCATTTTAATAAGTCAGCACTAGAGCAGGCCATGTTGAATGGGGTATTCATGTACAGGGAAGACTGTGGCCACAAATAATTTTCAGATGTCTATATAGAAAATAAAATGCACTAAATCACATTTAAATGAAATAATTTCCATGATGATGGCAAAATCAACTACACTTTCAACTTGCGAATAGTATAAACCATTCGAAAGAGATCACGGAGTGTACACAGTTAGTTCTCACAGCTGTTAATTACATTTTAATGTCTGTGACAGTTCTGTTTATGTATTGGACAGACTGTAACCCACAGTTAAGTACATATTAACATAAATTACAAAGGTATTTATAAAGTAGCATACATAGGTCAGACCTACAAATGTAAATGTAGTATTTATAACCCAGAAAGACTCTGGATAAACATGGCAGATTCAACACTTACATCTAGTATCGTTCCCTCCGAAAAACAAAAATGACAGTACAGTGTGCTTTTTCATTTGCTTTTTTGTTTGTTTGTTTTTATAAAACAAACCCACAAGAACAGGAACAACAACAACAACAAAATTTTGGATGTTAGAAATAGATGGACAATTAGTAACTAGCTCAGGCAACAGCTGACAAGGCAGAATCTTCAAAAGGCTCAGAAAGTAGTGGTACCAGGTACCTCCGAGAGCAGAGTGCTATGGATGGGTGTCTGTCTGGGTGGGAGGGGGGGTCTCTTCCACCAAACATAGCATCTCTCTCAACCTGGCAGAAACCCAGAGATTTATTCCCAGAGGATGTGAAAACAGCGATTCTCCAGAACCACTACCACGGAAGTGCTACGGCTCAGCAACAGCGACTAAATACTGAGATACCCCCATACAACCCCTGCCGACAGCCCTCTTGCCATGGTAAATCTGAGGCCAGTCCGACTAGGAAGGATCTAAATATATACTGGAATAGGAGTGGGGGTGTCCCCAATTCCCCGAAAGAGCCCACCCAGGTCCTTCACAGGAGATCTTCCGGTCAGCAAGCCCTGCCACGGCATTTGGACAAGCAAGAACTAGTGGTAGCTGAGGAAAGCCTTCAACAGAAGAGAGACCAGACAAGAAAAAAAGGGGGGGGGAGGTGGGGGGGGTCAAATTAGAAGGAGTGAAGTGATGCAAAACGCACTACAATTATTAATACCTCAATGAGATTAAAAAAAATAATTTACCCTGAAACAAGAACAAAATTCTATTAAAACACAATAAAAAAGAAGAATTAAGAAAAGGAAAAAAGAGAAGGAGGAGAGGCAGGGAGGAAGAAGGGCGGGGAGAGAGGCCTAGAAAGAGCCTTGGAAATTAAAACTACAATAGAACGAAGAACTCTTTCAGAAGCGGGAATAAGAAGAAAATGACATAAAGAAAAAAAAAATAAGTAGAGAAGATAAGCCCAGTAGAGAAGATAAGTCCAGAATCGGGTGACAAAAATCCTAGAATGAGAGAAGAGGAAAAATGAGGGGGGAAGGGAGATGAAAAAAAGTAATTCAAGACATGACCCCAAGGTCGAAAGAGTGCACAGGACAGCGGATAAAAAGGGACCGAGGTGAAACTTAAAGACAGTGGGGGAAGACAAGGCGCGAGGATGGTCAGGGATGGGGGAGAGACAGCGCCTGGAGAGTCACATGCAAAGAATCAGGAAGCAAGAGGAATGGCTTCAGACTTCCCAAAAGCAACACGGGCAACTAAATGACAGTCAAGCAACGGCTTCAAAATTCTAAAGGTAAACGATTTCCAAACTGCTATTTCCAGTCGATCTTAAGGTCACCCACGAGGGTCAAATAAAGACATTTCAGACACACGAGATCTTAAAATTGTACTTCCCATCATTCCTGAGAAAGCTACTGGAGGACGAGCTGCACCAAAATTAGAAAGATGCAGAATCCAGGAAAGCAGAGATCCCACGCAGGAAGAGAGGTGGAGGGAAAGTCCAAAGTGGAAGTAAAGGGAGGTCCCCGGATGTGTGTGTCAAACACAGAGGCACCCAGAGAGGGCCCAGCAAGCCAGAGGCCTTAGCAGAGAGTCGTCTACAAGATGAAACTGATGGCACACCTGCTGGAAATGAATGACCTACAAAAGGTGGGCAGTCATGATGGAGTTAGCATCCTAAGCGGAGTGAGCGACAAATACATGTAGAAAATTGAGGAAAAGTCAATTCTTGACTGGGAGAAAAACAAAGACCTGCACAGGAAAAGAGAGCCGTTTACCACATGGCTCATTTCTGGACAGAGTTCCTGTGTCTCAGTAACGTCAACACAACAGTGATCAGACCCGAGTCACAAGAAAGCTATACCGAGAGGAGGAGCAGGCATGAGCAGGACTCACGCTTGTGGTGAGGACAGGGTAAGAAAGGACCATTAAATCGTCACCTTAAACCGGAAAGCAGCAACGCAAGGAATTATTCAAAAATATGAAGGCGTCCTCGAAGAATCAGTTAATAATAGAGTTCAAAGTGGTTGCCTCTGGGGAAAAGAACTGGAGAAAGGAGGGCAGAGACTACTGTTGGCGATGGCAGATCTTGTAAAACCATTGTCTTTGAAAACCATTTACATCTATAACCTTGATACAAACAAAAACTTTCTTAAAACTAGGCTAAAGGAAAAGATTAAAGACACTACTGGAAAAGAAGTACAGTATCATAAGCCAAAAAAATGTTTAAAGCCATACTTCATATATTACCATTACTTAGAATCAAGCTAAAAGCCCAAGGGAGGCATTGAGGGTATATTCAGTGCTCAAAGCACACTTCTGAAAGACAAGATAACAATTTGTCAGAGAGCGTCCTCTCCTTATCTCCCTCAGAGGGCTGCAAGATTATTAATCTTCAGAACACAAAGAAGTGGAAAACTACAATTCCCAGTATACCCTGCAGCCCATTCAATTACTTTAAGTACATGAGGCTTTGCTATGAGGGAGAAGATTAATTTTAAGAAAATGGAGAACTAGTTCTCACAAGCCATTTCTAGCCCACTGTGTTCTACAGACATAATTTTTCCATTCTCCTCTTGAAGAAAAAGAGGCTGGAAAATAAATCATCTGTTAGGGGTTGAACACTATTTTTTAGTTACTTCAAAGAACAATTTCAAGTAGATGGCACTGAAAGTCTAGAAACACAGAACGTTCGAACTAGCAAGAAACTGAGAAGTCATACAATCTCTTCTCCCTTCTGCATGCCCCACACACCCAACTGTGCAGATGAAGAGCCCACAGCTCAGAGAGGTTCTGTGCCCAAGGAAAATGCTCAGGACCTGTGTGCAGCATCATGGAGAGCAGAATAATTCACTTATCATCCATTCAACAACTGAAAACACATTTTTGGCAATTACTAGACGCACACAGAACTGTACACACAGTAGGCACGCAGAACTGGGGTATTCATTAACCCAGCCTCCATTTGCTACTCCATACTTTTGGTTAGGTCACTTAATTGCTTCAGTTTCCCCACCTATAAAATAAAGATACAACTATCCGATACTTCACAGGGAAGTTTAGAGAATGGAGTAGACATGTTTCTTGAAAATTCTTAAAGGAAAAAAAAAAAAACCAAACAGAATACTCTACTACCCTCAAATATACACAACTAACACAACCAAGTCCAACTCAATATACCCAAAATCAAACCCATCATCGTCCTCCACAAAACTTGCCTCTCCTTTTATATTCAGGCTCTTGACTACTGGAACCAAAGTCTTCTCTTCCATCCAAAGCAGGAACGTGGAGTCGTCTAAGATGTCCCCTCACATCCTGTACCTTCTAACCCCAACATAATCAACCTCTGTGCCCCACACCCAGTTTAACTTCTACACAGATTTAAAGCTACCTGCCTTAGTCCCTTTAGACTGTAGTAGAATTATCATAAACCAAGGGGCTTATAAATAATAGAAATTTATTTCTCACAATTAGGGAGGCTGGGAAGTCCAAAATCAGGGGCTGCAGTTTCAGCGCCTGGTGAGAGCCCACTTCCTGGTTCACACTCGGCGGCCTTCTCACTTTGTCCTCACATGGTAGAAGGGACTAGGGAGCTCTCTGGGGTCTTTCTTATAAGGACACTAATCCCGTTCACGACGGTTCTGTCCTCATAACCTAAGCACCTCCCAAATGCCCCTCCTCCCAATACCATCACACTGGGGGTTAGATGTCAACGCAGGAATTTTGTGGGGACACAAACATTCAGTCTCACCGTTTTTTATCCCTACAATACAAATCCATGGGGGTCCTACTTTATTCTGCTAAGAATAGGCCGTTCTCTACCTCCAGGTTCTTTCCCCGTAAGTCCTTCTTCCCCATCAAGCAGTGGGCAGAAAATGATCTACCCAAAGTGCTCATTTCAAAGGTCCATTTCTCTTCCCCCTTAGAACTAGAAAGGCTCCGTATTGCTTACAGGATCAAGTGAGGCTTCCCGACTTGGCATTCAGAGTTCTCCATGACCCAAGCATCCCTCCCAGTATCACCTCAAGTGAGCTACTCACATGCCACTAAACAAGTTCGCCCCCAACCCGCCCTCTTTGTGTTACACTTTCTGCCTGAAACACGGGGCCCACCTTTTCTTTATTTTTTTTTAAAGATTTTATTTATTTATTTGACAGAGATAGAGATAGCCAGCGAGAGAGGGAACACAAGCAGGGGGAGTGGGAGAGGAAGAAGCAGGCTCATAGTGGAGGAGCCTGATGTGGGGCTCGATCCCAGAACGCTGGGATCACGCCCTGAGCTGAAGGCAGACGCTTAACCGCTGTGCCACCCAGGCGCCCCTCCCACCTTTTCTTTAAATGACTTGGTCATTTTATGAAACTCAGCTCATCTTCTGATCTAAGTCATCATCTGTTCACCTATCTCCTAAGATCCCAAGCTCCCTGGGGTAACTTAGCCAAAACTGAAACTGCCAGGCTCTGGCACCCCGGTGGGCACAGGGCAGCCATTCAGCGGTGCAGAAGCACTCGTGGACCTTACAGAACGACACAAGCAGACTCAAAGAACAATCTGCACGCACCACCTCCTTTCCTTCATTCACTCCTCAAGCCACCGCAATTCAGCTCTATCAAATCACAGCAGCAACAACAACAAAAACGTATCTCTGGCCACTTCTTAATCCTTTCTTCTTGACCCTTCCACAGCACTGGACACTGCGGATCACTCCGCACTCCTCTGTACTGGCCCCATCCCCATCTCTCTCATGGCACAATTCTCTGGTGTGCCTCTTACTGCTCTGCCTTCTTTACCATATTGCTCACTATCTCCTCTGTCTCCTGTTTTGCCATTCACCTCTTCAGTACTTGGGTTCCAAGGTTTGTCCCCCTACTCTTTTATACTCCTTAGAAAATGTACATCCTTTCCTACGGCTTCTACTATGAACCTACGATTCTGACTCTCAACCCAGCTTCCACAGGGTCCAGGACCCACCCCAGACAGAGTAAAATAAACCTGCTGGGGATGGGCTCACCATGTACACTTTGTTAAAGTTTCCCCACTGATTCTAAAGAGATGCCAAGACTCAGAACCAATGAGCCACACCATAACTTTAGAATGGAAGCTCAAGATTCTATCTTCAGCATCCACAACTCCCCTGACCCATACTTCCAACTGTCCGTTAAACACCTGCACTTCCTGCAGGCTACCACCATAAAACCAAAGTCCCTATCTTCTCTCAGATCTACTGCCCCTCCTCTCTCTCTATTCTGACATCTAACCAGATGCCCAAAAGCCCTCCCTTGTCTTACCTGATGCTTGGTTACTAAGATCCATGTATTCAACCTATTAAATGCACCTTACCCCTACCCCTCAAGCCCTAGTAGGGTCACACTTATCATTCACCCTTCTTCAGGGCTCCCTGTCCAGTCTACTCTCCACATGCCAGCAATCACCTTCTGGCATACAGATTTCATCGTTCGTCTCCAGCTTAAAACTTCCTATAAATACAGAAAGTGCTCCTATTTAGACATGGTCAAGTTCAAATTTCTTAGAATGGCATATAAGACCATTCACATTCACAACCTTTCTCTAATCTACTTTCCCAATCCAAACTTGTATTGCATTCTCCAACACCTTTAGCCCTCTGAGAATCACATTACTCTTCAACATACCATGCAAGTTTAGGATTATAGAACACTGAATATACTGTTTCCACTGCCAAGGATATGAGATACACACACATAGTTCAAATGTCACCTACCTTCCTCTCAAGCCTACCCATGTCAGCCTCCACAGAATCACCACTTCCCTCCTGTGATTCCCACAGCCCTTCTATAGATCTCTATCATACTCATACTCAACACTAGGTAAGGTTGTTGACATACCTGCTCTCTGGCTCTCCATTTGTTCTGTGAAAGCCCAGAATACACATCTTTTTCCAAAGCAAGTTTTTGTTACGTTGGAGAAATTATAAAATGTTGGTTGTACAAAAGGCAAACACCCTGGCAAATAGGGTACTTAAACAGACCAATGGTTTCTTCTAAAGAGACTCAGATCATCATAGGCTAGAAAATACCACCCCCCCCCCCAGAAAGAGAGAAAGAGAGAGGGAGAGAGAGAGAAATTCTGTTTTCAGTTCTCTGTTCTAATTATGAAAAGCATAAAATGCTGTTCCTCAAAAAAATCAATTACAGACTCTTAACTAAATATCTTTTGTGGGAATTACTGAATACTCCATTATATGGAAGTCGGAACCATCATTCTGCCAAATGGAGACTGAAATCCTTTTCTTCTCTTACAATCATCACCAAGAAAATGAAAGGGTAAAACTACTGTCTTCAGCTTGGTGTGGATGTTAGATAATTAACTTGCAGGAAGATCAAAATTTACAGCTCTGGACTACAGTAATACTATCATTTTATCTTACTACCTTTTTATTGGCGTTAGTCCCATTTTTTAATGGTCTTCTTGTTCCTGACTATTAGAAATTATTGGCAGTTTACACTAACAGGCTTCCGTCATGTTTCATTTCCAAATCCTATTGTGGCCGTTCATTCCAATCAAAACCAAAATAGATCAATTTTTAAGATTAAAAAAAGGGGGACATTAAAAAAATAAATTATGTAAGCAATCCAAAATCCTTCCGATATGATCTATAATAAATTCTGAACATCAAATGAGATTGTAAAGAACTATTAAATCATTAAATCTATGCTATACCAACTTCAAAAAATGAAATTTGAGAACACAGCATTCAAAATTTGTAAGAAAGCAAATTCTGCATAAGAAAATGTATCCATAAGTATGGTGTTTTTATTCACATCGTCTCACTTAACGCCATAGACAGAGCTAGTGACTTACTGGGCAAGGAGGTGAAATGCTGAATGCTTTCATGGTTTATCAGATTCTGAAATCTGAGTCAGTACATGCCCCGGCTCTTAAAATTAAACAGTCTCTCCCTGTGCGCCCCCGCCCCCGTTTAAAAATTAGGATAAGACCAAATGTCTGAAACAACTCCTGCTGCATGCAATTATGTAACTAGACAAGAAGGGTGTGAAAGTTTGAATGAAAATATTAGAAGTGACAGCTTTCTACCTTAGTCTCTCTGTGCCCTCTCCAAACTGCAGGGAGCAGATGGTAATTTTCAAGCACATTTAGACCAGGCTTGGAAGGACAACTCAGTGATAAAGAAATAACTGCACAGGAAAAAAAAAAAAAAAAACCCACATGTTTTGCAACCTACAGTTTTTAATCTAGAAAAGCTTTAGTATCAGTTAACACAAGTGGAAAAGCTGCCATGCGCACAGCTCCATATCAAATGCTGGTATATAAATTATAAAATAAATTTTTAACAGCTTCCTTTTCACATTTGCACTATAGTGTGCCAGTAAATACTGGAATGTTTAAGGGGGGAAAAAACCCAAAACCCAAATCTAAATATTATAGAAGTCACTAAACAAGGAATACAAACTCCTCCCTGCTCTCAATCTCTTCATGGCCCAAAACTAAGGCAACGGGTGACCATGCCAATGGCATCAATAGCGGTATTGCTCTCCAGCGTAATATCACATCAGGTTTAAGGCCAGAAGTTTGGAGGATAACAGAAAAGGAACAAATTAGACATTCCTGATTCATTTTTATTACAAATGCAAAACTGACTACCGTACTGGTTAAGGAACAGAGAGCTACTTGCCTCTTCTCCTCAAGCCACACTAAAAAAAGAAAACAGAAAACGAAAGCAGTCCTAGAACAGGTGACCAGCACCTTTGTCAGGGCCCCTTTCCCAACCCTCGCTCCACCTCAAATTTCTAGTTCAAAGAGAAATTCCAGAAAAATGCCCTCCTCCACACCGACAGCCTAGGGATGCAAACAAACAGCGATGCTCCGAGCAGGAGGGCCTGGCGGAACCCCCACGCCAGACGTCTGGAGCCAGGCCAAGGCCACACTGGGGCCCCCGCTTCTACCCACTGGGCCACCTGTCCTTTAATTTCAAGTGGCTTATGCCTGGCATTTAAGCTTCACAGGAGTTACATACTGCCTCGACGTAGGGAGGAGACAGGGTTCTAACACTCTCCTGAAACCGTGGGTAAGAGAGAGCACATGGTTTGGTCATCGGAAAACCTGCAGTCAGCTTCTGACACTTCAGAACTGTATAACCTTGAGAATATGACTTCACCTCAGCCTCCATTTCCTCGCCTGGAAGACAGTAACACTGCCAGCACTGTCTAACTGGGTCATTACAAGGTTTAAGTCGGAGTACGGGGTTCAAAAGCACTTAGCCAACTGGACTAACCTTACTAAGGCCATGTTCTAGCTGTTGTGTTATTTCAAGCAAGCCCAGCGCAGGAAGTCCAAGTTTCCTTCAATCACAGCTGCCACCACAGGACACCACAGACTCAAACATAAGCCTTTCTGGGCCATTACCACCTTGGAGTAAATTAGAAGTCAGGGACCCCAAATTTCAATCTCTTGGCTATTCAGTTTAGATACTGCATCAAACATTTTTCTAATTTTCTTCCCCTTACATTTTATGCTACAGTGTCAACAAAATATGACTGACATATTTTACAATTAAGCAGACCAATGAGTTTTTAATCAATAAGGGTTACCTAGTCTAAGCATTTTAAAAGCTGACATCACTTCTTTTCATGTGTGTATGAGAAAATACACAAACACACACACATGCAATGCAATAAAAGGGCTATAACTGATATATAAACATATATGCAAGCATATACAGCTATAAGAAAGCCACACAGGACCATCTTCGTAGAACGAGATCCAGTGCTGGGGAGGGAGCATGGCAAAGCGGTCAAGAGTCTGGAGCAGCACTAACTGAATTCAGTTCCGACATGTCCACTACAAAAACTGGGGAAAGTGACTTAATTTCTCTGTGCCTTTGTTTCGTCATCTATAAAACGAGATATCAGTATATACCTCATGGAACAGCTATGAAGTCGAATGAGTTAATATATGCAAAATGCTAAAAACAGCATGTGGCACACAGGAGGGTGTCGTGTTTATACAGTCATTCAATGTGTCCTGAAAGCGTAGGTTATATGCTCATCATATACACACGTATATATGGTTCTGTACATTCATATAGCTGAATGTATTTGTTTACACATACACACATCTTTCTCTATGGCATCTGCAAGAAACTCACTTGGGTTAACATTAAGCAACATAAGCTAAGTGTCTGCCCTGTGCTGGGCACTGTTTTAGGAACTCAATAAATATGAACACAATTAATCCTCATAATAAGCCAACAAAGAAACTAAGGTCCAGAATGACTCCAGAGCCCACTATCTTACCCACTATGTATAATCAGTCTACATGACCACAGTTGTAACTGCAATACATGAACACAGATTATAGAACCAAATTTTTCCTCATAAATCTGGTAAGAGAGAATAAATCAGTATAGTCTTTTTGTATTATTCTCAACACTTGCCTTTTTTATAAAAATACCATAGCATCTCTAAGGATCCAAGAGAGTAGCCAGCTGGTTTCTATTTTCCAGAGCTAATTTCTCCGACATAAATCAATGGATTATATATTCCCACCTCTAACTGCAGGATTTCAAACAGATACACACACACATACACACACTCACATTTAGGAATCCATTTGAAACGATGGACTGTCTTGATGAACTTAAGGTTTCACAGTTTTAACCAATATTCATATAGCTAACTTATTGCTTGACTTGATTATTAACATTCACCATAATATAATTCTAAAGTGATTATTTTACAACTTTTATCAGAAACACTGCCTCAAATAGGTGATATTTTGTCAAAACAGAGAACTAAAAATAAAAATAAACATATAGTTTGATCAAGTGATTACTCATTTGTGAAATAAATACCAGTTAAACCAGGACGACATGTGAAACACACAGAAGAAACAGGTCTGCTGTACTGTCTACTATAATCACATGCTTGTATTTTAACACACATGTTCCACAAATGAAACAGGTGGTATTCTCCAGAAGGCAAACCTGTATGTATGCACTTGTGTACAACGTTTTTGTAGCTAAAGTTCACTTGCAGTGTAAATTCCCAGCTTTTGAAAATTAAAGAGCAATTTGCTCAATTTGCTTTTAATGTATTACCCATACTTCCCGAAAATTTACTAATTCTGAATAATAACTTAGATATTACAAACTTGTTATTCCAAAATTGGACATGATTCCCAATCTCCCTGACCCATGTTCATTCATCCCTTCATGTTAAATTAAGCTGACACTGGTGACATTACTTTCACTTTTGACATACATTCCATTCCATCTGAGAAGTATCCATTCCTTCCCCAATAGCCCTGAGCTAGTAGTTTATCAATAAAAACCTTATCAAATGGGTCAACTAAGCAAAAAGTGTCTAATGGTTAACCGGAAGTTAACAGGACAAAGCAATGAAAGAAACAAAAGTCCACGTTACCACCTAACATGTTTCGTTAATTTATTCTTATGGTCCTGTTTTTGTTTTAATTTTTTACAGTAATTATAACAGTTAATGTGCTATAACATTTTTGCAAAAGAAATGAACTCTCAATATAATAAAACCTTCCCAAATTTTTCACTGTTTCGTCTATGCCCAACATACACAATAACCAGATGACATCACGTTAGCTCCACATCACGTTAGCTGACTTCCAGAGCCTGAAACAATTCCACTTCGACTGGATCATTTGGAAGGCGGAAAGGGGAGTTGAGTTCTCAATCATTTACATCATTAAGGTCTAAAGCACAGGAAATAGAACAGTGTAGATTTCCTCAGTCCTGAAACAATTTGTGTCAATTCTGAGATTTGCCCCCAATACCTTGGATCTGAAGAGGCTGCTTAATAATAAGCCTGAAGGACAGAACCACACAAATCTTGGGCATGCTCTGCTACTCCATCATCCCTAACCCCTGCCTCCCACCCTCCCAAAGGGTCTCTAAACTGCCTCAGGTATGGAGGGCAAGGATTTCCACAGAAAACCCCAAAAAAAGAATTAAAAATCACTCAAGCCCCCCCAAAAACAGCCATTTCAAATACATTCTAGCTCCTCATGGCAATTGTGTTCAACTGTTAATGAAAGAAAGAAAAAAGAGAGGAGAGAGGGGAGAGGGGAGGGGAGAGGGGAGGGGAGGAGAACGAAAAGAAGGGGGGAAGTTAGCTAGCTAGTTAGCTATCTAGCTTTGGTTCATAAAGTAAATGGCTAATGTCATAATTCACAACTCACTGAAGAACCATGTTTTGTGAAAACATTCATAATAACGCTTTCACACACATACATTGTGTGTGCGTGTATATGTGTGTGGTTTTCTGTGAGTTCTACTGGTAAATTCTTTACAAGTATCATCTCATGTAATCCTCATAAAAACCTATGCAGGCAGGCAGTAATATCAGACCCATCTTACGGATGCTGAAACCACCTCTCACAGGTTAAGGCTGAGCTTGAGAGCTCAAAAGCAAATGGGAAGGAGTGAGTATCTGTGTCATGAGGGTGACCCAATAGAAGATAAGAGCAACTGTGCCAGCAAATCCAAAGAAACAAGGAGTCGGGGCGCCTGGGTGGCACAGCGGTTAAGCATCTGCCTTCGGCTCAGGGCGTGATCCCGGCGTTATGGGATCGAGCCCCACGACAGGCTCCTCTGCTATGAGCCTGCTTCTTCCTCTCCCACTCCCCCTGCTTGTGTTCCCTCTCTCGCTGGCTGTCTCTATCTCTGTCTAATAAAATAAAAAATAAAATAAAATAAAATAAAATCTTTAAAAAAAAAAAGAAAGAAACAAGGAGTCAGACCTTCATCCTACCATAAAATGCCTCAGTGGAAGAAGAAAGAAGCAGGCTTCCAAAAGGCTCCAGCTGTACCCTATCCCAACCCACAGGGTGACCCGAAGGTAAACCAAGGCTTCGCTAGAAAAGAACACTGGACCCCAAACTGACCAACTTTGGGATCTATCATTAGGGCCCATTATCATACCCCAAGTGGAAAGAAAACTCATCATTAGGACAATCGTAGGACTCTGAATGAAGAAAATGACAAGACTGTCTTAAAGAATATATCAAAGTATTTCAAATCACTTTCATATAGACTTTGATGTAGTTTCACAACACATTAGGACACAGGCTGACTTAATGGCTCTAATTCCAATGTGTTAAGACTTAAAGCACAGATCTAAACCCGGAATTCTGAAGTTCTAATTTCTAATCCGGTCCTTAAGTTCTATAAGATCATAAAGCACCACCCTACACCTTGGTCCTGGTAAGTCCGTCAGTCAAACAGACTGCCTGTGTGCCAACAATGCGTACAATACACTCCTCAAGGTAACATTAAAAGTTTCCGGGTATTATCCCTATCAGCATAATAGTAGACCCTGCTGCATTTTTACAGCCAGCTCAGAAAGGCATAGGGAAGGTTTGGGTTTTCAAGCCTAAATCTGTTTGGTAAACCTCTCTTTCTCTGTTCTCCCAATTAAATGGGGGAGGAAGAAACACTGAGTATAAAAACTAAAGTATAAATGAAAAGAAAGAACACAGTCTCTAGGAAAGTCTTGTCTCTGGAACACTAATGATTATATCTGAAAGCTCTAAAACACAGTAAAGCATAGCTCACAGGCACAGGAAAATATAAGTCATTAGCTATTAATAGAGCCAGAGAGTCAATTGTTGTAATTAAATCATAGTTTAATTTTCTGTATAATCCTGAGTTAGTCTTGACATGTTTCCTTGTGGTCAGTTTTGGAAAAACATCTGCTAATGGTAAAATTTTGGGTTCAGAGAGAAAAAAATTATATCCTTCTGGTTGGAAAAGAGTCATAGTCCTAGGAGTCTAATTTTTATGAAAACATTGTATTAATAAAGTCCAATCACTGGTTCCTAAATTTATTTTTAAGTTAAAAGAGACTTAAACACAGAAACAAACTGAATTTATGAAGGCTACTGCAAACTGAACACACAGAATATTCTCAAAGTCCCTACAGGCTTATGCCAGAGACACAGAGTAGAAATATAACGTTCCCCAATTTGGAAGAAAATATGTAAATAACAAGTATTTACACAACTGGAAATGTCTCTTTTCTAGACTAACCTAACACTTAGAGCTAACAATAGCTCTGTAATACCTTCAAAGAAGAAGAAGCCGATTCCCAGCCCACGGGTATCCATTTACTGCCAATTTTGCTAAAGATCATTTAGCTAACTACACTCAAGCCTAGAATTTTTTAAAAAGCCAAATCAGTTCTGAACATGTGCTGGGCTTTTTCATTATTGTGGTATTCTACATGAAGGACTTGATCAATAAATATTCAAATAAATTAACTGTGTGAGAAGTTTACTGTACTTAGTCATGTGAATGCTGAAGTAGTAATTTCAACTAACAATCTTTGCAAAATTCAATGTTACACTGCGCAGGCCCAACTCAAACCCACTCCTGACACCCTACAGCTATAAATTATCTCTGGAGCTTGAAAGGGAAAGATAGGCCAGGTCTGAAATAGCATAGCAGTTGGACAGCTCCAGCTTAGAGAGGGCCAACCCTGCAATAACCTAGATCCAGGGCCTTCAGGAGTCTAATCCACTGTCACAAAGAGAGAAAAAATCCTTTCCAAAAAACATTCTTCTGTAAAAAACACACTTTTTATTTTTACTTCTTCAATATACAATTAAATATGGGAGTGTCAAAAGCAAACCGGAAAACAGAAGCTGCAAAATAACAAGGAACTAGCCAAATCCTTAATGACTGGATGGTGTTTGGAGAACAAAGAGGGTGTATGTTTCCTTTTCAAAGTCAGAAGTTCTGGGTCCCCTTTCCAGGCTTCTGAAGACTGAGGAACAGCCCCTACTGCTGGAGGGGGGCTCTCGCGTACACAGAGAACCCAAGGTATCGGATTCGTTCTGCAGGTAAAAGGAGCACTCAAGGAACCAGAGCTTGTGCATGGCAACACGGTACTGACTCCACAACCACACAGAACAGGTAGTAAACAGTGCCCCACGCGGTTAATAAACATTTCTTAAACATAGATGCCGAATTCTAGAGATTCATACAAAACCTTGTTAACCAGTTTTTATCTCCGGGTCGAAGGATTATGGAGGAATTTTTATGTCTCAATACTTGTTACATTATCTGGATATTTTACAGAAAATGCCTATCATTTCTCCTGTCAGGGAAAAAAAAAATTTTAAGCCATTTTTCCCTTTATGCATTTTTTAATTCAGTGTGGCTTCAAAGAAGGGTTAAGTAAGTTTAGCATCTTCAACCAGGTCAGTGGCTTTCACACTGCCTACTGAGCCCCAAACCGTTTAGAAAAAAACAAAAACAAACCCCAAAAACCAGTTGCAAGGACTACAGCAAAACTAGTTATGTGACATAGGCTTTAAATGGGTAACACAGATAAAATTTAAGTATACAATTCTTTCTACTCAGCAGAAATTCTGAAATGATATTAAATCTAACTTTAATTTTCTTTTTAAGATTTATTTATTTACTTATTTATTTCGGAGAGAGAGAGCAAGCAAGTGGGAGGGGCGGAGGAGGAGAGACAATCTCAAACAGACTCCACGCTGAGCGCAGAGCCCAAAGCTCTGAGCTGAAACCAAGAGTTAGATGCTTAACCAACTGCGCCACCCAAGCATGCTGGACTTTATTTTTCAAAGAGAAAAAAATCCTTAAACTTCTTGTGTGTCAAATATTTATTTGTGGAATTGTACTAAATACATGAGGAGCTACTCTGTGATCATTAAAAATGCCTATACTTTAAGGTCAGGGATTGTTAACCGTGTTTCCATTCACCCTACTCTATCTCATGTGAATTTGCACACTTGGAGGCATTTATAGCTTCTAACTCCAATCAAATCCCCAGCTATCTAGGGATGGAAACAGCCCATTTTTGAGCATGTTACACAGAACAGTGTTCAACAGATTATTTACTGATGGACATTGTCCTCTTTCTAGACTTTCATTTAGCTATCATTTGACTATAAAATCAAAAAGAACTCAAAGGCGAAGAATAAGCTCAAGAAGTCTCCCAACATTATAGGATACAGGACAGATCATAAAACAGACGGAATTAGTGTTCATACCAAACAGACCACGTTTATCATTTTATTAACCATCTATTATAAAATGCAAGGAAAACTTTTAAAATTTAAAACTTGATTCACGTAAAGCTTTTCACCTGCAGATTAAAAACTAAAGAAAAAAGTCAAATGACAGAAACATCCATTTCCAAACAAATACTAATCCTGAGAGGCTTTCCCCCCACCCCTCCAAACTGCACTTTACCTAGAGTCCTATTTTTGATAATACAGTAAAAGGATAATTGTTACAAAGCAGAAGACCAGGCAAAGTTGAGTTCTTGGGTTTTAAATGTTTTCCTCCTATTACAGGAAAACAAACCCTGACTCTTTGACCCTCCAATTTTACTTCTAGGAATTTATCTTAGAGGAACACTTTCATGAGGATACAACTGTAAGAGAGCACTCTTCACAACATCATTTGTCACAGTTAAATACTGGCATCAACCCAAATATCCCTCAGTCAGAAATCTGGTTAGACAAATGACAATATATCCACATAAAGGAATACGGTGCGGCATTATCTAGATATGGACAGTACAAACACAAAGAAAGCGTCTAAGATTCATTAAGCGAGGAAAGCAAGTTGCAGAAGAGTATGTGTTAACATTACACCATTCTAAAACTTTATTTAGAACTACATACAACAGACCTGTTATCTCTGAAGAGATTTCTGAAAATTTTTAGCTTTTTACCATTTCTGCTTTAAACATTTTCAAAGCATGTTTAATCTTTTACAAAGTAGTACTTTATAATGGAGGCGTGGGGGAGAGAATAGAACTATTCTCCCATTCCCCCCAAACTATGAAGTTCAGCATCTTCCAGGAAATGAAGCAGAAACACTTGTGGTTGTGTGCACCTTATTTATTGAAAAATACCATGTGTGCCAACAAGATCTGGAAGTGGTCCCTATGCATTCAGCCTACTAAGCCCCTTGAAGTCATGAATATAAAAGACATTAAAAATGGGACTGTTTCTATGGATTTCCCAGCCTATGAAATACGGAATCCACAATATGAATTTACAAAAGGCACTTATATTTTAGAGACAGTTCCTCCAAAGGAAAAATATTTACACAGTTTCTTCTGAGAATTCCATCCTGAACAAGAACGCTGGAGGTCTGGGATCACCAGAACCGCTCTAAGAATATGGACTGACCAGCAACACAGGGTCTCCAATCTACTCATAAATTGTTCCAGCATTCTCAAGATTTCCCACCACGTGTCTCATCTTTTCTACTTTCAGAAAAAGAAGTGAGGATTCAAAATGGGAGGGTGGTAATTATGGACAGTAAAGTATATAAACTGGTACAGCTCTTTGCTCACCAACGTTGCTACACGTCAGTAAAACATTCTCGCCCAGTGATCAGCCCTGTGTCAAGTAACTATGTGTTAAAACTTGTCCAGCACGGCCTGCTCAAAGACAGCCGCGTAAGGATACTTCAAGTTCTGACAGATACCACTTTGTGCAAAAACATCCATGGGAGTATTCCAAAAAGGACAGCAGTGATGCTTCAGAAAACCTGGTGTCAAAAAGGTACTCTGGTGCATTTTCAATTCACAAGAGAAAGTGAATGACTGTCCTTCAATCATCAGTGTCAGGGCCAACGACACGGCTTCCCTTCCTTCCTCGGGGTCCACACAAACTGTTACAATTGGCTTACCACCTACACGCTCCGTAAATCTTTAATAAAACAAAACAAAACAAAACAGAACACCTCCCCCCTCCCTAACCCACACAAATATTTGTCTTTTTCTTCTCTTTCCCCTTCCATCAAGTAGTGAGTAAGAAAGGAGGGAGAAAATTAATGTGACTGTCTGCTCTTCAGGCCAGAAAAACATACAAAGATGGTAAGAGTTTTACACAAAGCAGTGTTTAAATTTTGACTCTTCTGAACCACATATAGGAGAAGCTTCCATGAATTCACAGTCTGCTACTTAATATTTTTAAGTCGTAAGCACGAGATCACACATTGTGGCTACTAAAGGGTATGGCACGAAAATTATTTTTAATAAAAATTCTGTAACATCATTCCTCACTTCACCCAATTCCTCACCAGTGTTTAATAACAAAACAAAGCAATGTGTCAATGGCATTTATCACTTTAACCCTACGGTTCTGGTCTACAAAACAGCACCCAGGAAAGACAGGAGAGAGAAAAGGAGATAAAAATGATTTTCTAGGTACTCTTAGGGAAGAACCATGAAAATAAATGAAACCTTCCAAAGAAACCAAGCAAGAATTTGGAATAAAAAGTAGCATGCATAATTCCAAGGAAATTCCAGGCATAATTTAGGAAAAATGCCACTGGACACAGAAGACCAGAAATGAAGACTAAATGTCCCAAATCAGTTGACATTTAATAAACATGTTTCTCTAGGAAGCCAGTGCTCAATTAATTAGTTAAAGTATATGTACTCAGGCACTGAAGTTTCTCCCTAGCAGATGGTACAACAGGCTTCAAAAATAATGGGAAAATTTACTTCAAGTTGTCTTCTTGGTTAGTTTAACAAACAAGTTACCAAAAGCTACCAGAGAGGAGGCTGGCATCAGATTACCCTTCTGTTTTGTTTAGATGACAGAGCAAAGACAGGATGGCCATGGGGCCTCCCAAACCAGTGAGGACCCTACCCACAGGGCGACTCCTGCACCTCCCCCTAGAGCTCAGCTCCATTCCCAGGCCAGACAAAGCTATAAAAATCCTGGCTTCAGGCCAGCTGGCAAGACCACACACCGGGTATTTTTAACTTAAGGGGGCTTGAGGATGAGGCCAACACCAGGGCACCAAAATGTTCAGGGAACGGTAACAGCCTCCAGCCAGGATGGTAGTCTATATGTAAGATTTTTTTTCCCGAGGTATCCTAATTACCAACTGGTGTTTTAATAGTGAGGGGGATATAAAAAGATAACACTTGTGAAAGCTGATAGAAGCAGACAGATATTTCATGGTGAAAGCACACGATCACTTTGAAAGACCATATGTATCGTTACATAAACAGCAATGCGAACACCAAACACTGGCCAAATAAATTGGACTCTTATTTTTTATTCCTGACACATAAGTCTACAAACTTGACTTTTGTTATAATTACTCTAACAGTTTGCTGTTGTTGTTCTTAGTTTCACACTGGTCTTGGCACTGGGCCACACATACAGATACCAGGAAGCCACTGCCTCAGATAAAACTCAAATACAGCAAGATCACAACTGAATGCTTAAGTGCTCGAGGATTACGCTACGATGCTTAATGTAATGTTCCGGGTAGAGAAGTATTAATCAGAAAGTTCTTTTAGTTTCATCTCTTATTGCTAAAAACTACATGTAAACACAGACATTAGTACAGTCTTCTGCCTTAAATGAACACCATTTCCTCTTTGAGTGCTGAAGGTTCTCTGCGGTCTTTGTCATGATTCTTATTATCGAATTTGAAAAGAGAATTGTCAGGACATTGGACAGGACAAGGTGGAGGCGGCACGCGGGGTTTCAGGCACCGTTGTTTCTCGTCACTGTTGTATTTACTGGATCCTAAGGTGGCTTCCAGGGGGCAGGTGGAGGGGGGCCGGTGAAGAGGGACAGATGCTGCTCTCCGCGTTTGGAAAACCACTGGTAGAGAGCACATACAATTTTTATAGACCGAGGTCTACAGCCAGAAATATAAGCTTAAAGTGTTTTACTTAACTTGCCCTTTTTTTTTCCTCCTAAAGCAAAGGACAACCAGAAAAATGTTACCTACTTATAGATTTGCATTAAGAATCTTATTACAGAATGTACCAACCACATTCAGTATATCCTTAAAATTTAAAATACTAGGATCATCTCTGACTTAATTGTCATTAATATGTCTGTTCTCACATACAATTAACCTTCAAATTTTTCCCCTTTATAGTATCTCTGTCAACTAGACCCTCCTCTTAGTTCCCCTTCACTAGGGAACTTTTATCCAGACAGGGGCACTGATTTCTCCTCTGGCTGGTAAGAGAGCTTGATTGGGCTTTCCTACTTCCGACCTCCCCTTCGCTCTGTCCTAAACACAGCTGGGGAGATCATTTTCCCCTGAGCAGCACTTCCTGAGTTCCATGAGGCTTTTCCGGCTCATCTAAACAAAGGCCACCACCCCCGCCTCACACAGCCTCCTCAGGCCAGGCTCCCTGCCAACCACAGGACACTCCAGTTGAGCATTTATTCATAGTTTTATTCTTAGTCTACAAATTCCCTGAGCCACTGAAAAGTCCTACTGTATTACCAGGTAGCACACACTGAAAACCTCATAAGCAAACAGCAGGTTGATAAGAAAAAAACTGACTAAAAAGGTCTTTGTGGAGATTTCCAGTAAACATGTCAGATTAAATACTCATGTTTATCTCTACTCCCTCAGAGAACCCCATTAAGGTAACAGTAAAGAAACTTCTAAAGTAAAAACCCACAAGGACAAAGAAAACTTAAGATGATAGCAGATAAGAGGTCAAAAAAATTTTGGAAGGAGAAAAGCAGATAGACAAGTGATAATTAAAGTTTTAATTTGTTCTAGGTGAGAGGATAAGAAGCAAGCTAATTAAAGCTCAGAACCCCAATGACTCAGGAATCAGAGGGTGGCAGGGGGCTGGGTGAAATATCTGTAATGACTAGTTCAGGGCACCCCCCCTTCCTAATCCTCACCCCAATCCTGTCAGAAGTCAAGAGGATTACCATCTGGAGAGGTTGGCAATAGACAGGAGTCCATGGAAAAGAGAGGATTAAATGGAAGTGTGTGCGTGTGTATGCGTATGCACACTCACCTTCCAGATGCCCTGATTTCCTCTCTGGATGGGGTGGGGGTGGGGGACAGGGATGACAACAGAGTTAACACTTGAAGATCCTTTAACAACATGGTCCAATACCCTCCCCCATCATCCAGGCCCACCAGTGGACACACCTGTCAAAGTACACACAGCTTTCTATTGGTTCTTAGCTTTCTGTTCTTCCGTATCTAACTGTGACATATGAACAGAAAGTCAAGGATCACAAGACATTTCAAGAAAGTGTCCAGCAGGAAAGACAGTGAAGAGTAAGGACTCAAAGGAAACACAGACAAGGAAACTACAGAGCAAATCTTAAAAAACAACTATCCTAAAATGATCTTCAGTGAGATAAACTATTATATCCATGAAATAAGAATAAGATGGTATAAAAAAAGAAAATTTAGTGACCAAAAACAAGTTCACAGAAAGTGAAACTAAGAAAACAGAAATAAATAATTCACCAGAACAGCTGGAAAACAAATTAAGACTATCTACCAGGAATTGTAAAAAGACAAAGAAATGAAAAAGGGACAGAGGAAATGGCTTAAAAAACAAAGGGTTAATCTAGGACTTCTACCATCCAACTAGTAAGATTTCCAAATACTAAGAACACAGAAAATCAAGATGAGGAAATTATCCAAAAATGGTATTCCTCCCCTCCGAAAAATTTCTAGAATTGAGTTTCATACTGGGTAGGTCCAGCAAAATGAACAAGAAAAAAAAACCAACTCCAGAGCTCATCAATATTTTAGAAATCAGAGAAATAAAAAGCTTCTAAAGTCACCAAGCAGGAAAAAAATAGATGACATAAAAGATGATTTACTTGACTTCTTAACAGAAATACTGGTAGCCTAGAAGGCAACAGAACAGTAACTTCTGAGGGAAAATTATTTCCAATCTAGAATTCTATACTCCGCCAAACAACCAATCAAGTGTGATGGCAGAAAAGGCATCTTTCTGATATCCAGAAGAATCACCTCTCCCTTCCTAAAAAGCTACTGGAGGATGTGTCCCTCCCACCAAAAAAAAAAAAAAAAAAAAGCAAAAAACAAAAACAAAAACCATAAAGACAGAAGACATCGATTTAGAAAATTGAGTTTGAGGCCAAAGTAATTCCAAGAATGGCTCAAGGAAGTTTTACTACATGTATGCAGCAAATCACGATAGTAATAATGTACAGAATAGAGAACAAGTCAGAGGGACTCCAGTTATGACCAGGGACTCAACTACTACTGCCAAGCCATAGAAATTTGGAAACAAGCAACACATTTCATTCCAGATCAAAATCTGCTATGGTCGGTCTGACTGCAAGAATTTAAGTCATCTGACTGCATCCTAGTTACAAGGGAGGTTATGGATTTGAGTTCCGAATTCTTTTTTTTTTTTTTTTTTTTTTTAAAGATTTTATTCATTTATTTGACAGAGATAGAGACAGCCAGCGAGAGAGGGAACACAAGCAGGGGGAGTGGGAGAGGAAGAAACAGGCTCATAGCGGAGGAGCCTGACGTGGGGCTCGATCCCGTAACGCCGGGATCACGCCCTGAGCCGAAGGCAGACGCTTAACCGCTATGCCACCCAGGCGCCCCTGAGTTCCGAATTCTAAACTGTGGAGGCAGACCTTGTACATGTAGACATTTCACCAAACATAGAAAGGCTATTCAAAAGGTGAGCATCCATGAACATGAAAAACGTTCACTAGATTTCGATTAACTGTTGGGTTCCACCTTATTGAGAACTGTACATTTCTATCAGAGGATAAGGATAAACCGTTGATTTATACATTTTTTTAAAGTAAAACAATAAGGCAATTATCAACTCCAGGATAACCAAAAGTTGCATATGAAGAAAATATATTCATAGTTTATGTCTCAACTATAGACAGTTATATAGTCCTATTAATGTAAACAGTGAATGTTGATTCAACCTTAATAAACAATGACAAAAGACAGGGAAAATGAATTGTAAGGCGGGGCAGTATAAGAGTTAACTTTTACATCGTGGAGTTAAAGGATACAGTCTAAATTTGAAAAATGGAAAAATAGCAACATAATCATGTCATTTAGAAATATGGATTTAAGTACCAGAATAAACCATTAAGAGTTGAACAAGGATGTCTCCAGGGACTGGAAGTCATGGGCAAGGAGTGACGGAATGGGAACTGATATTTTTCACAAGAAGCCTTGTAATACTATTTTTTAAACTGTGTATACGCGTTATTGAGGAAACTTTCAAAATAATTTTTCAATGTATGTGTCTTCTCCACCAGACTGTGAGCCTCCCAATGGCAAGTCCTTTATACTGAGTGAGAGACATACTGCAGATCCTCCTTAACATGTGTCATCCATGGCCAAATGTCCAACTAACATTAAATACCTTGTGATATTATTTCTTACAGTACATACTCTTTTTTAAATAGAAAGAGGACAGATCCTTCAGAATAAACAAAAATTCACTAAGAAAAGGCTGTTGGGCTCAGCGGCATTCCCCACCCACAGGTGAACCTGTGGTCCATGCACCAGAACCAAACTAAGCAAATGTAACAGCAATGACAAAAAGGGAAAATTTACTAATGCTGACACTGATGTCCTTTTAATATAATCTTCATAATTCATTTGCTGGATATTCCAACCACAGTCTGTGGGGGTATTTAAAGTGTGCATATTTGACAAAACAATCAAAACATACGTTCATATTCTGGTTTCCAAATGGCAGGTGAGCCACTAGGGTCACTAGGGTTTGCAATCTTCCTTTCTCATATTAGAATTAGGATAAGGTAATCAACTTAAAACAAGTTACCCCTCACCTCTTTACCTTTAAAAGAAAGCATCTGACTTGATTCATGTGTGGCTCTGGATTTCCAAGTATCTAATTTTTAATAATCATATAATATCAGTCATACATCTTGCCATTAACATAAGAACAATGTAATGAATACAAATAAAAACGCTTCCAAAAATAATGGAAGGGGGAAAAATATGAGGAAGGAAGAGAAAACCTTATTCATCACAGTGAATATGGATCTGATCAATAGAAATGAGCAAGCACTCTATTACTGTTTCCTTCTTAATCTGAAAAGATGTGTAGTAAATGTATGCAACTTTGTATAACAAGAAAATATGCCCTAAAATAGGTTATCAGGGCCAACACTGACAAATAAAGCTGGCAATCATCAGAAAAACTGATGAGAGGTGCACTTGTTTTACACTCCTGGTCATAAAAGCAGAAGTCAGAGACTGAAACATAAAAGTCAATTAGTAAGCTCAGCTAAGGGGAAAAATAAACAATGTTTAAGTTTTTATTCAAAATTTAGCTTCTTTATCTATTTCCTTATCATCATTCACCCTAGTTAAACCACTGGAATAAAAGTTCACAGTATTGATTGTCTCAATATTACTCTGGAGTTCTGGCAGGTTCCTATTTCTACAAGAAGAATTCATGAGCACTGTAGACTGTAAGAGCTAATACTCATTCTGTAGGTATAAACTTAACTACCAAAGAGGTGTTGTAATTATATGATGCAGGTACAGTCTTGCATAATCTCTGAGGTAAAAGAAAATAATGCTAATAGAATCATAGGCCATTTTTAAAAGATCTACTTACTAAAACAATGTTTTTAGACATGTCACATTTCTGCCCCCTCTTGATACATGAATAGATTAGTAATTTTCTCCATTCTGCAACCCTAAGTATGGAGAGACAGTTTCTCCTCTTAAAAAAAAAAAAAAAAAAAACCCAAGATTCAGCCAGTCTTCAAACAGGAACCCTGTTGCTTTCTGAACTGATCCATCAAAGCACTAATATGGGCAAAGATGAAAGGAAAATTTGAAGGCACAAGAAGAAAAAAAGAAGTTAGATTCCATGCTTGTGCAAATTTAAAATGTGAAAAATTCTGTAAAATTCATAAAGACCCCTTTAAGCCCTATTTGAACTGAAAAGCACCACCCTCACTTTCCTCTCCCAAACCCAGCAAACTCCTACTCCAAAATCCAGGCCTTATATCACCCACTGCATGCAGCTTTCGTTGTTCCCAGCGCGTATTCTCCAAATCTTACTATAGCACTCAGCATACTGTCTTCTAAAGACCTACGTCCATGTCTTTCCATGAGTGTACTCTGAGTTCCTCTACAGTTACCAATACACGTCTCATGACAATTAAGTGAACAAACCACTGAAGACCTTAATAATACTCTCTTAATTCAGTAAAACAAAAATAATAGCAAATCAAATGGATGCATGAGATAATGATATTTATCTGAACCCAAAAGATCGATTTTCAAAATTCATTAGGGACCTGGTATAATGTGAACCAGTCTGTATCCACACATATAATCTAACACTCTCCCTGTTCCTATCCCCACCCAGGAAAATGTCCCTCCATGTTGCCATAGCACCAGGTAAACATCGATATCTGAACTCACTACACACTGCTCAACTTTTTTCTTTGCAGAGCACTCAGGGAGCAAAGACCTGGTTATCATCATCTTTACATTCCCCAGTGCAAGTACAGTACAGAACACAGTACACATTCAATAAACGTGTGCTCAGTTAAACTGGAAGTGCGTAAACTCCACTTACAGCATGAACGGTTTTTCTTTGACATGAATCACTTTGTTAATTCAAATAATTTCATTTTAAAGAAAACTTTCAATTTACTACCATAAATAGAAAGCCAGTATTGCCTGCCACAAATAGAAGGTAATCACAAAATATAAAATATGATGACAATAGAGTATGATTACATTCTAACTAGATGCTGACACCTGTCCAACGCTCTTAGACTGAGGCCTGTTCTTTATAAAATGAAAAGATGGGAAGAGGGGCTATGAAGTGTTTGAATGGTATTAGAGCAGACTTCTACTCATAAGAAGGACAAAATGCATAGAAAATAACTTTCTTACTCTATGATTCAGTGCTATGTAATGCTGTGTCTACGTGCCACCCTAAACAATCTTGCCCAACGTCAGCAGAACGTGTGGCACACACTGAGAAGCACTGGGCTGCATGGTCTTTGAGGCTGCACGATGACCCCATGCAAGCTACCCACCCACTTGGTCTCCCCACTGGCAAAGGAGCATAACCTACGTAATAGTTTTGGTAAGAATTATATGAGGTGATAGATGCAAAGGGTTTAGTAAGATGTCTTGGCCCTTAGGACAGTCTCGGTAAACACCAGACCAATGTTACAATCCTATGATTCTAATGTAAAATGGTACAGCCACAAAGGCTGGGCAAGTTCCATAAAGAGTTAAGCTAGGGTCACCACACAGCCTAGCAATTCTACTCCCAGGTATACACCCAAAAGCAGTTAAAACCATATTCAAATACAGACGTACACACAAACGTTGATAATAGCACTATTCACAGTAGCTAACAAGTGGAAAGCCACATGTCCATCAACAGATGAACGGGAAAACAGAAGATGCTGTATCCACACAATAGAATAATGTACAGCCATAAGAAGGAATGAAGCACTGACAAGTGCCACCACAGGGCTGAACTCAGAAAACATTTTGTCAAGTGAAAGAAGCCAGACACAAAAGGTCACATATTATATGATTCCATTCATAGGAAATATCCAGAATAGGTAAATCCACAGAAAAGCAGACTAGTGGTGGCCAGGGTCGGGGGAGAGGAGGAATCAGGAAGTGACTCTTTAAGAGGGACCAGGAGGTCATCTGGGATGAAGGAGATGTTTCGGAACTAGATAAAGATGGTGGTTGCACAGTACTGTGAATTGTACTAAATGTCACTGAACTGTACACCTTAAAATGGTTAACTCTCGCGCCCCTGGGGGGCTCAGTCGGTGAAGTGTCTGCCTTCGGCTTAGGTCACGATCCCAGGGTCGTGGGATCGAGCCCCGCGTCAGGCTCCCTGCTTAGCGGGGAGCCTGCTTCTCCTTCTCCTTCCACTGCTCCCCCTGCTTGTGCTCTCTCACTCTCTCTGTCGAATAAATAAATCTTTCAAAAAATAATAATAAAATGGTTAACTTTCACCTCAATAAAAAAAACTCCTGACTCTAAGTGTGACAGGCCTCCTAGGTAACATTCCATTTTCAACCTGTAAGGTCACAAAGCTAATGAAACTAATATTCAATGTCAAAATTAGGCTAACCTTAACTATAATCAGTCTTACTATGCAAAAATCCAAATGAATTCTTGTCTCAGTGATGAAAAGCATTCCAGTTTTACCAGAACCATAAAATTAATGCTGGTGTGGGCCCAGAGTTACAGTGCCCAGGATCCGAAGTTCTCGCTGCACCATCGGGTGAACACGTGAATCTGAACCACCAACGTCAGATGACCAGTTTCCTCATCTATAAACTGAGGATTCTAACACCTGCCCCAGGAGGCCATCGTGAGGACTGTGCTAATCCAAGTAAAGCAAGTAAAACAGAGCCTGGCAGAGTAAGTCCTTAATAAATATTAGCTCTTATTATTATTCAGAAAGTGGAGAGAAACATAAGCTCGGCTGGGGTTACGTGAGAGCACCCAAGTAGAAGGACCTAGTGTGACACCTGGCACGGTGACAGCTGTTATTATGAGCATTTGCGACAACCTCTCGGAGTTCACAAATAAGAAACCAGGCCCAGGAGGACAGTGACGCTCACGATGCGGAGGAACAGGTAACAGATCACAGCGATACTGAGGCCCTAAATCCTTGTACTTCCTTAAAAGTGAATTCTTTACCTATCATATACCCTCAACTGAAATAAAGCACACAGGGATCACTTTGTAAAACTCGGTCTAAATTGCATTTCTATCCACCTAGGTGTAACTTTCATTCTGGGTGTGGCCATGACCTCTGCTTCTGGAAACAAGCAACAGCACAGTGTAGGCAAAAGGTACCCATTCCAAATCTCGGTCTGACGCACCTCCTCCTCTAAAAGCTCAGCTTCACAGAAGTGCTCTGACTCTGTGAACACGGGAAACAGTGTCTGCTAAGAACAGTGGGGTCAACGTACCAGTCTGACTTATGGAGAACTGCAACATCACATTTAAGGTTTTTTTCCTCCACAAATCACTGGCTTTTACACAATTCCTGTATAAGCTTGGATGTAAACTAGTACCGAGGGCTTTAAGCCCCTTTCATGGCCGCCATACTCCCACCATGCATAGCACAGCTCTGCCTCCAATGTGAAGGAATTCTCTTCCTCCAGCAATAATAAATCCCTACTGGAAAAATGTCTGTTTCCCATAAATGGCATCCGAACTCACTAGGGGCTTTTCCTCCATAAGCACTGTCAAATGACCAGTGTTAGGACAAAGATCTGAGCCTGGATCACACTTATGCCAAATCCGGGTCAGCTATGACCTAGAAATCTTTGCTCGTCTCCTCCTACTACTATTATACTCAATACAAGAGAATTCAGAGGCACATTACCGGCCATGACATGAAGTAGCAGCTGTCTCCAATTTACTCAGTGGGGTCAGTATCAGAGAGAGGACCGGGCCCCTAGCACTGCCACACGGAAATAAGCAACCACGAGAACCAACACGCTGAAACGACCTCTCAGGTACCAGAAACTCCTCAGGAATCTAACAGCAGGGTTACAGGGACAGCCCAGCGGCTGTCAGTGGGCTTCCTACCAGATCGGCAAGGAGCTGGGCACTCGAGTTCGGCCGGCAAGAGTGTGCCTCTCAGCCAAGCACAGGTGGCAGACAGAACTCGAACACCCTCAGACCTTTCAGCACCAGGCTCCACAGACTACCCCGGCCAGAGTCTCCAATTCTGCAAGTTCTTTCCTTCGTTGGTCGGGAAATGTTTGTGAAGTGCGTACTGTTCTAGATGAGGGCCCACAGCAGGACAAAACCAAGTCCCTGCTGTCTACAGCTTATGTCCGAATAGGAACAACAGCAAACCAACAAACGCATGTCAGCGGTTAAGTGCTATGGAGGAAACAGAACAGGGCAAGGGGCGGGAGGGGCATGCAATTTCACTCAAGTCAGTCTGAGCTCGTCAAATAAACATTTGAACAGAAACCTGAAAAAATTAAGAGGGCAAGCACAACAAAGTCCTGGCCAAGAGCCTTCAGGCAGAAGGAAGGGCTGGGCACAGGCACAGGCATGAGGATGAAGGGGAACATCAGGGATTCTGAGGAAAGTGAGGAGTTGCAGGAGTAGTGCCATGGTTTGACTCACACCATCTCCGAGGACCATTCTGGTTGCTCTGCTGAAAACCGAATGTGGGGCAGCAGAGGTCAGGAGTCCACTACGGTGATCCAAGTGGGAGATGGTGTGTGGGGCTTTCGCCCAGGGTGGCAGCCACTGAGGTGGTGAGAAGTATGCCATTTCTGATACATTCTGAAGGAAGAAGCGATGGGATTCTCTAAAGGACTGAGAGCTTGAGAAAAAGAGGACTGTGAGGCCCAGGCCTGGGCAAGCAGGATGGAGCCCCATCGACTGAACCAGGAAGACTGTCTGAGGAGGGATACTTTTACGCAAGAGAAACTCTGGGACTGTCAGGAGTAATTCTGTGTTCTCTAAAGACTTAGTATCCAAAAACCTCTGCCTCCCACAACTGAGAACTCCGAACTCGAATCCACAGCCTCCCTTGCAGCTAGGATGAAGTTAGGTGGCTCAAATCCTTTCCGTTAGACCAACCATAGCTGACCTCGATTTGGAAGTAAGCACACTGCATGCTGCTTACTGCCAATTTCTGTGGCTTTGGGCAGCAGTGGCTGAGTCCCCAGTGGGCACTGGAATCCTTCCGGGACCGTCTGCCTCATTCTCCATTCACTCTCGTGACCTCATGCATACATGTGGTAAGGCAGCTTTTGACTATCATTCTAGGAATTACTCCAAGTGTGCGGTGAGACACCTGATGTCATGAAGACTTAGGGCCAATGAGGTCACCAGGTTATCACTCCTTTTAGCTTTATTTCTGAAACCAACAAGGAAGAAGAAGAGGAAAGAACTCAGTCAGAGACACCAATGGAGAAGGTGTCTCCCTTGCAGCCCAGTGGACTTAAAAGGAATTCTGATCCCTTTTCTTCTCCCAGGTATCAAAATTTGGCCAACTACTGGGGAATAAGATCCTCTCATCTCTAAGACCTCTGACAAAGGGCACAGGACTTACAAGCAGGAAGAACAGAAGAAAAGTCTTACTTTTCTAGGAAAGCCCAAAACACTGAGGAAAACGTCCAAGGATGTAAAATGCTTAAAATATCTAGATTACTGGAATATCAGAAAATCTCATGAATTTAAAGGTAATATACTAATTAAATGAAAGGAAGTCTCCTTTTGGTTGCCCCTCTTAAAGAAGTATTCTGAGGTCGAACAGCCCATAGGCCAACAATTATTCTGACACTTCCCTTTTCCCCAGCTGTCTCTGCAAGCAATGATAACAATGATATTGATTATGAAGGGGCACATAATCCTTATAGGACGTACTGGGAAACCGTCCCTGTTTGGCTGTCTTTTCTGGGGTGCATCTCAGCTAGAAGTTCCCCTCCCATCAGACATTTCTCCCTAGCCCTCCTTGGGGCCAGCTACAACTATCCAGGTGCAGCTAGTTTTTCTCAGTCTCAGGTCCACTAAGTGAAATTTAATTATCTCTGCAACGATCCCTTTGCATTTTAATTCAATGCTTTCAGGTTTTGCTATTTATATTAGTCTTACCCTTTGTTTCTGAATGTTGGATGTTTTATAGAAATTGACCTGGATCCTTGCCTTTGAGTAACCCTGAAGAGCCAATTCTACTGGTTTATTTGGTAGTTATTAAAAAAGAAAGTATGTTCTTAATGATTCAATACCAACAGAGAGAGACTAGTTTGGTTACTTCGGAATACAGTCTGTTTTCTCGATTAAACATACTTCTTCGCAGGAAATAGGAAGCTGGGTAACTCCTGCTGTCCTAGACAGTTACTAAGTTTTGGTTTGGGGCTAAGTTAGGAGGCAAGGGATGTTTGCTTTATATATACACTCTAACCACACTCAGGTCTCAGCTCCAGAATTTCCAGGAAATTTCTAACACCTGATCCTACACGGGGAGTTCCTCCTGAGGCTGAGGAAGCCGGGCTGAGCAAGCCAGCGAGGCGTCCACACAGCCACTCTTCGAGAAGCAAGGCTGCCGCTTTTTTCCTGTTTGTTGCCTTGTGTTTTCCTTCTTCCCTTCATGCTCTCACCCATCTTCTGTCTCTTCCCCTTCTCTGCTAAAGTGTTTTATTCTCATTTCATTCACAACTGCAGATTAATTTTTAATGTTATTTTCCTAAATGAACAGTAAAAATGGCCTTCATAAATTTGGTGCATACAAAAATAATCAAACTGTCATAAAGAACTTTTGACCATAAAGAATTTCACTTTTGGCTGTTAACATGAAAGAAAAAACTTACTTTGCCTTTTATTTTTTTTAAGATTTTTATTTATTTATTTGAGGGAAAGGGAGCACAAGCACACACGAGTGGGGGAAAGGGGCAGAAGGAAAGGGAGAGAGAAGCAGACTCCCCACTGAGCAGGGAGCCCAATGTGGGGCTCCATCCCAGGACCCTGAAATCATGATCTGAGCCGAAGGCAGACGCTTAACTGACCAAGCTACCAAGCTGGCCAGAAAAAACCTGTTTTAAGAGACAAAAATACAGCCACCAAATCCCTCTTCATGGGGGTTAAAAAGGAGTGAAAGTAATGTAGCACAGAACATAAGTCTTAGAAGTCCTTGTTTCTGTTCAGAATTCATTGCACATAGTTTATCCTAATGTTGTACAGTATATACTAATTTTCAGAACTACTTAGAAAGTAATAATGTATTAAATGAGTAAGTAATTACTGGGTCTCTCTTTGTTTCCTTTTATGACTCCAAATAAAGTTAGCATCTCAACCCTATGATTTTCTACATATTAAAAAGGACAGATAACATTCTACATACCTAGCACACAATAGGTATTCAGAAGAAAGAAGTTGTCTGAGTAAACTTTCACTTTAAAAATAATAAAACTAGGGGTGCATGGGTGGCTCAGTCGACTGAGTGTCTGCCTTCAGCTCAGGTCATGATCCTAGGGTCCTGGGATCGAGCCTGCAACTCTCTCCCTCTGCCCCTACTTCATGCTCTCTCTCTCTCAAATAAAAATAAAATCTTTTAAAATAAAAAGTAAATTAAAAGTAAATAACTAATCACACTGACTGCAACAATTTGCTCATCTTTGAGGAAAAAACAGCTCTTTCCCCTCTGGAAAAAATTTTAAAGAATGTGGGTTAATAGTTATATTAATACAATCCATCAAGCATCAATCCATAAATTTCAGAAGATGGTATCTGAAGTCACAAGACTCTAAGTTTTAAAACTAAATGAAATAAACTAAATGAAATTTAAAAAATGAAAAAACACTATTATTTTAAAAGGAATATCCAAGCTGGGAGATCTTGCGGTCCAAGTCCCAACATCGCACACAGATTACAAGCATTTATCAGCGAGGGCTGCACTGTCCCAACTCCGGATTCTGGGCACATTTCATCCCTTCGGGGCAGCGGTAAGCTCCTGACTCACTGGGCAGGGCCCGAGAACAAGTGCCCCCAAAGGATGGCAACGCTGCTGGCTCAAAACCTGCTCTGGGGTCCTTACTTCCTGGTCTATCTCTGACACCTGGCTGGCGCTGGCTGCACGGGGCCGTCACCTGTGGCACTCAGACGTCCTTGACATAAGCATTCAAACCTGGAGTGTTTAAAGCACCCGAAGAGACACTACATTCAGTGAACTTAAGAACTACTGGCCTAAAAGACTCCACTTAGTCACTGTAACTGTCCATTTATCTTCCGGGATTTTTGTTGTTGTTTAGCGATTTCTGCAGCTGGTTATTTCAGGGAGCACTGAAGTAATGTGGGTGGTTGATTTCACTGGTATCACCCATTAGCTTTATTTGAATTGTTTAAATTTTAACATAAATATCACATTTTATGTTTCTTTACTTTTTGTAAAAGCAAATAAACCAAATTTATTTAAAATATACTCAAGCAATTCTAATACTCCCTAAAACATATGCTTAAGATTCACATCTCAAAAACAAAAACACAACAGAAAAGCTTAAGAGATACTCTAGTTGAAAGTCCATGAATGTAAAATACATAGAATTCATATGTGAGTGACAAAATAGTATCAGCTACAAGCAGAGGACAGGCGCTGTGTATCACATACCGTCTTTAGAATATCTAGAACAATGTCAATGTTCAGATAAAAAACCAAATGTATCAACATGAACTTTCTAATGTAAAAGCAGCTATCCAAACTACAAGAGAAATCATCTCACATTTTCTCATTAAACGTTCAGGGATGAAACCTGGTCTTTGCTCATTTTTTAGGAAAAAGGCTAACGATTTAAAAATTTCTATTTAACTTGAAACGTGATCTCTTCGAATCCTCCTCTGCTAAGCATGTCACACTGAATGCTTCAAGATATGCTTAAATTCAGCTACAACATAAAAAGTAAATAAAACCAGTTAAGTATTCCAGAAATTTACATTTTAAGGAGCAAATAAAAATTATCATATCTACAAATCTTTTCAAAAATATTCTCTTGGTACAAAACTCCATCTACAGGGAACTTTGGCACCAAAGCTAGTAGCATCTGCTATCTACTTGGAAACAGAAATACGAGGTGTAAATGTATTTTGTTGGTAAACCTTAAATACCTTCATGTTCGCTGATGAAGAACAACTGAGGAAATCAAGACAAAATGTGGCCAACAAAAGGCCATTATTTATACAAATCGGCAATCCGCTGAAAGGACTCCAAACATTTCAGGTGTACAAGCAAAGCAGCTTGGCTCCGAGTCTCTTAGTACAGAACATGCCTATGTAAAAATGCCACAAATAACACAGTGAAAGGACTCTCTGGGCATTCATTATTCTACTGCCCAAAATGTTTACCTTCATTTTATTCATGTATTTGTTTGTTTATATACCTACGTATATCTATACACACATAAAAGACATGCTTAATATATTTCATATGCATATACAGATACATTTTGTTACACGAAGATACCACTGTCACACAAATGTTCTCTTCTATATAAGCGTGTGCAAGCAAGTGTGTGGGTGGGTATGTCTTTGGGTGAACATAAACTATCAAAAAATTAAAACAAACACTAGGCACCCATCCTTCTCCATTATGTTAAGTCAAGCCTTCCTTTCTCATCCTACCACACCCCATTATGCTCCTTAAAAAACGGAAGGTCTAAGGTCTTTTTAGGCAAAACCAAAATTAAGCCCTGATTATTAGATTCACATTTAGGATTCAGAGACTGAGTCCAAACAAACATTTCATGTCCAAAACCTCTTTAACCAATCCTCCCCTCCCCATTCACCGTGACTTTTCAGAGACATTGTTCAAACTGTATCAAGACATAATTTTAACTGTATTTTTAAAAGTAAACATTTTTTTAGCAGAAGAGACTGACAATATAAAGTAACACAGGTGGGAATCCTAGAACTTGCTTGGCCGCCTCAGTAACCCCAAAGAAAACATTTATTTTAGCCAAACAATTGTAATGTTTGTCTCCTTTTAGAAACATCTGCTGCCAAAATAAACATTTGCATTGGAAGAAGTGTTTTGGCTGTTAAGATGGTACCAAATAAAATGCTTATGTTCTGAAATAAATATTTTACTCAAAAAACACACAGCAAAATAGACGTATCCAAAGGGTGTAGAAGATAAACTAAAGACACAAATGAGAATACCTATTGATTTCTAAAGTCTTTTTTTGAAAAGAACCTCAACTTTAATTAGGTTTTTATTTTAAGTGGTAAGTTCAGATGGATCACCTTAACAAAAATAACTAATTTCTATTTAATTTTGCCAGAATATCTTTCAAAATAATGATTATATTCTTATTATATCACGCTCTTACTGTTGTAAAGGTCTTTGCAATACAGATGTTTTTAAAACTAAAAAAGTTGTGTTTTTCCATTATAAAAACACTCATAAACTTAAGTCTCTCACTTTGCTCTGGCTTTATAATGCCAAGAGGCATTACATTATATAAACTCTGCAGCAAGGTAAGGATAGTTAAAATATCAACCCACTAACCCTTGATAACTCGGGAAAAATCTCACACTACATGCAGTAATTGAAATGTGCTTGACACAAATAAATAGACCTCCGCTTCTGTAGCCTATTTCCCCTGGGTGCTATTTCTTTTATATGAAAATCTTTTTTAAAGCAACTCAGCACAGGCCTGTGTATACATTTATGATCACAAAGGACAAGAGAAGTAAAACAAAACATTTGCTCACCCACATCCCTGATCCAGCAAAGGGTACTTTAGTATCTATGTTTTTTAAAAATCTGAAAAACTCAGAGTCAGATTCAAGTAACCTTAACGATTATACTTCCTCTGTGTAGCTCTGTATTAGATGAAATCAACCAGTATACTTTTCTGTTAACCATCTCCAGGTTTGAATTCCAGGAGCCTAGAGGCAGAACATTCTCCACAGAGGCATAGAAAATTCATTTCCCCTCTCGGCTCAATAAAAACTCAAGTAGACTAGTTTTTAGAGCACTGTGCAAAACTAATCTGTTTAGCCATGTATTTTGCCTGATGATGTGGGAGAATCAGCACCGGAAAGACCACAAATCTAGTTCCAGTTAATAAATACCAAAATGATGTACTATTATCATGTCATGCCCAAAGACCTAGTAGTGAGTATATTTCAAAAATAAAATTATCGCCACACAAATCAAGAATCGCCAGGTTAACAGTAAAAGCAAGCACTCAGTGGCCAGTTCATCCTGACTCTCAGCAACAAAAAGCAAGCAGTGATACTACCCATGTTAAATTTCATAAAAGCATGGCAGTTCTTTCTACCAGAATACTCATTTAAAATTCCTATCACAGGAGTGGAATGCTAGCCAGGAATCAAACTGTGACCCCTGAGCCAAAGACAACTTACCACTCAGCTGGTAAGTGGGCAACTCAATTTACAAACTTGAATTCCTGCATTTTAATCCTTCGCAGAAATATATGAGCAATATTAAATGAACTGGATTCAGCTCATTAGAGGTTCATAAACCAAACACAGAAAGCTTTGGAGGCTATCCAAAGCAAAGTCATGCCTAGGTGATGATGTCCACTCAATAAAAACTCAATGTCATCATTATCTTTCAAGTTTTTCCCTGAGAAACATTAGCAGCATGATTACAAAAATGCTTAGCCAATTACATTAATACTAGGAGAAAACAGATAGGACCAGCAGCCAATCACCGTGCCAGGACCTTGTCTGTAGACAAATTCATAATTACCCAAAATTTACAAACAAAGCAACTCACTGAGAATTCCTCACCAAAGAGCACAGGCTAAACCTAACAAAGTAAATGTGCTCTAATAACCTTTACCCAAAACCTTCTTAACTTTTTTTTTTTCCCATTTCAAGATTATTAATTAGCCTACACCTAACTGATCACATGAACTTGGTATTATAAAAGTTACGTCCCCTTTAAAATGTTACACACATTCAAAAATGCACTCACAGCTATTTTTACCCTTTTAGTCATCAAAGCAAGATATATTTTAAGACTATATTATAACTAAACGAAAGGGTGAAAAAGCAATATAGATTACTTAGAACCCTCGATTATGATGAACTCAATATGAAAGTTTGACATTTCACAGCCAGGGCATTCAGTTTCTTAGCAGATACACTATTTTCCTTTCATTATCAGAAAGATCTGTCCTTAATTAGAATTAGGCATTTCTTCTGGTTAGCAGTAAAATACCTAATCTAAAATCTTAATTAAAAATTTGCTGAAATACTTGCTGAGTTATCTTCATCAATTTGTCCCTTCAAATAAATCCAAGAGTAGCTGGATTCCAAAACTATGTAAGAGCCACAGGAATTAAAAAACACCAAGAACCTAAGAAAATTAAGGCTATTCTATGTATTTGTGTATGTGCTCTACTTTTACCCTTACACATGTGGGGAAGAAAATAAGAAAAATGTATTCCTGGGTAATCATTCTCTCTTTTTTTTTTTTTTAAGATTTTATTTATTTGAGAGACAGTGCGCACAGGCATGAGCTCGCATGAGCGTGGGGAGGGGCAGAGGAAGAGGGGGAGAGAGAATCCTCAAGCAGACTCCGTGTGGAGTGTGGAGCCTGACCTGGGGCTCGAACCCAGGAACTTGAGATCATAACCTGAGCCGAAGTCAGATACTTAACCAACTGAACCACTCAGGTGCCCCTTGGGTAATCATTCTTTACACACTCTTTCCATTTGTTGGATTTCTACTTTGGGATTGCAAACTATGCCAATGTCAAAACCTTATAATATAAGACTTGAACTCATTTAGAGAAAAAGATAAAGGAGCATCTGGTAGCTTGCCATGAACACCGCCTTTGGAAATGACTTTCAAATGTGACATCAGGAAACTACAGTGGAAAGAAAGAAGATGCAGAAAAACAAGGAGTGGTTAGCAACTACTACTTCCCGCTAGTCCTGCTACTTCTTCCCTGCTGCCTCTACTCTCCCCCTGTGGCCAGGGTTATCATACAGAACCATCAGCCCCCAAAGGAAATCAGCTACAGAGGAGAATTAGGATTTTGGCAGCTAGCTGCCAGGGCCTTCTTCCCCTCAACCAAGGGCAAATTAGATTAAAACTAGAAGGAAGAGAGAATCACATCTTACTTTTCAATCATGTACAAATTATTTCCCCCTCACAATTAGTAGCCTCAGCTAAAGATGTTTTACTCCAGGCAGCAAAATATTGCTGGAAGAAAGGAATCATGTTGAAAAAAACTAACAGAGCAATTAAGTGTGCAAGTGACTGAGAGAATTCTGGGCGGCCAATTTAATAAAGGAGAGTAAGAACTATTGACAGTAACAAAGGCTGTTTAAGGAGCCATCAGGACTCAAACGCTGAGCCATTTCTATTTTTCCCTACAAAAACCTTAAAATAAAAATATCACCTAAGGAGAGACAAAAGATAAAGAGGAAAAACAATATCCAATCTATAAAAGAAAAGGCTCAGATGCAACTTCGAGAACTCAGCTCTGGAGCACATCAGAGTATCATTCTCCACGTGCACCTTAGCGAGAAGAAAAGTCGGGTCCAATGGCTTTTTTTCCCCACAGATAATTTTTGGTCAAACGTAGGGAAGAATTTCCAGAAAGGAAGTATATGAAACCCCGGGATGGGTTACTGGCAACATTATGGAAGAACCCAGCATCAGCCCAACGCAACCCCAGGGTTAAAGACATGGTGTGGGAATTTATAAATAAGGCTTTCTGGTGTTTCTAGTGACTAAACACCCTTCCGAGTCTGAATCTAATTTAGTCTTTTCCTAATTTCATGCTTCCTCAGGCCCACATAACAAGGATCTACTCTCCAGCATCCAAGAAACCAGGTTTACTACAGCTAGAAGGTAGATGGTCATTTAAGGTAACTCCAACTATTTGATTCTACAGAAAAAGGAGAAAAATACTGGGTCTTTAAAAGGAAGAGGAGTCTTTTTTTTTTTTTTAAGTAAAAACACAAAACCCATCCAAATCTAAGAAAACAGACACATACCAAATCCTCTTGTATGAAATTAATATGTTAAGAAATACATGCAAAATAACTTTTTGGGAGAATAAAAAACTTCTCTCAAAGTTGATGTCATTTTCATGGTTATTTATTCTTTAAATAATTAGAACTTCATCTTTAGAAGTCTATTCACAGTTCAAAATCTGCCAGTCTTACATCAGAAATGTTAGAAAGCCAAGTTCACTTCAGGGGTTTAGATCTATATAACTTGGTGCAAATGATGAAACTGCCTATCTTTCAAATACCCCCAATAACATAGTAACACCCCTCTACCAAACAGGTATTTTTGTCTGCTTTTTCCTAAGAAGCTCACTTTCCCTTTTTTTTTTTTTTCCAGAAGAGAAAGTGCCTGTGCATGCACACGCAAGGGGCGGGGGGACGACAGAGGGACAGGGAGAGAGAATCTTAAGCAGGCTCCGCACTGGGACTCCCAGGCAGGGCTCCACCTCATGACCCTGAGTTCATGACCTGAGCAGAAATCAAGAGTCCAATGCTTAAACCAGCTGAGCCACCAAGGCACACCACCTCCCATCCCCACCCCACTCTTTTTTTAAGCAAGCTCCATGCCCAGCATGGAGCCCAGCTCCAACGGAAGTCACGATCCTGAGATCAAGACCTGAGCCAACATCCAGAGTGGGAGGCTTAACCGACTGAGCCACCCAGGCGCCTCACCACTTTTCCTTCTTTGAAAGAAAAGGAAACTCCATGTGTAGTTACTGGAAGAAACTATGAAAATTAAAAGAAATAAGAAAATCAGTGAACTGCCCCCTCACTCTCTCAGTACCAATCTTAAGTCAGACAGTAAGCAACAAAGACAAAAGGTCACCAGTGTGAAGGGGGTGGGGTTAAAACCAGTACAAACCTGCTGCTGTGGGTACTGCATTCCTCCCATGGCCCCTGGGGTCCGACCCTGGATGCTGATTGGATACCGCTGTGGGCCTGGGGGGCCGTAGGAGCCTCCTGGGTAAGGGCTGCTCTGTTGAGGCTGAGAATGAGGGTTACTGCCCATCCCATACAACTGAGGTCTCTTCATCACCATAGGATCCATTGGGCTGCCCTGGGAAGAAATAAACAAAGACACAGATTAAATCATTGTTTATTACAAAGACAGAAATTTTACTACACTAACATATACATTAAAAACACAACTATCCTTACTTTTGACAACATTAAAAACACACAATATATAAAAATATCAAACCATTATGTTGTAACACCAAAAACTAATATGTTGTAAGTCAATTATTTAATTAAAAGAACCCAACAAGCTGGCAAATAAAAACCCAGAAGAACGTTTAGGAAAAAAGCCTAGATGGATACAAGACATTTATTGTTTACTTTTAGGAAGGTTTTAACAATTACGAGGGATCCAGTGTAAACAAGAGAAGAGTTTGCAGAGAGAAAACATTTGCATCTAAAATTCTACTATATAGGAAATGAGCATGATAGCTAATCCACCCAGCTCCTTTTAGCTTACTAGTAATAAAGACAAGTATACTGAGTGGTTAGCAAGGCTTTTTGACTTCAAAGTATTCTTAGAACAACTACTTTAATTTGGACCTGAGTCTGCAATCCTGATCAAACATTAATGCATCTGAGTGCTCATTAGAAAGTGAAAGGGTAGATTTTAGATAATACAGAATGTCTAGGGTAAAAATTTTCAAAGATCACTAGTGCGCATGAATAGGCACCCAGACTATGAGTCACAAGCCACCTTCCCTATGTCAGTAACTTACCAAACATAACCAGTTCAAAACTAGACTCTGAGTTTTATTTTGGGTTCAGTGAGTCAGCCCATGGGCCTCAGGGCCAAGGCCATTCAGGAGAGCCAGAACTAGAGCCTCAGCTGGGACTTTCTTGCCCTGGGTGCTTCAAAGGAGCAAAGCAGTGGTGGGGGAAGTCCCTCCCCACGGGACTACAAAAGCCTGAAGCATTCATCCAACAGATCCTTCCTTCCATCCCTCCTTCCTTCCTTCCAAAACCATATATTAATGCCTGCTGTATGACAGACTCTATGTAATATATCAGAAGGCTTAAAGATTAGCAGAATAAATGAGTGAGAAAGGGCCAGGGTCAAGGCGGGGAGGGACAGGGCATAGAGTACCACCGAGCAGAAGCAGCAGCATAAAGCAGAGGCTCAAGGGAGGTGAGCTGCCTGATGTGAGAAGAAGCAGTTCAGATCCAAATGAAGGAGGAACTTGCAGAGAAGAAGCTGAGGCAGGCAGAAGCCAGTACATGGGTGAGCCCTGCACATCATCTTAAAGGCTGCAGATTGCATCCTGGGGTGAACCACAGGGTGCTTTTAACAGAGAGAGCTACAGTGGGATCCAGCTTTCGGAAAGCCTGCTCTCAAGCGGCTGCCTGGAGCCAGGGCAGGTTGCTGCAGCCTGCAGGTGAGCTGAGGTCCTGAACCCTTAACAGTGGTGGGAGAAAGCAAGCCCAGATTCAAGTAATGGCATGGAAACACAACACAACTTGGAGACTGAGAGAATGATGGAAGAAGACCGGGGGGTCAATGGTGGCTCAACAGATGGTAAGACACCAAATGAAACAGAATACGCAGAGGTAGAAGCAGCCTGACCCTCTCCCCCATGTGCCAGAGGGAGCCTTCAGTGTTCTACATAGGAAATCTGAGGTCCCTGCAGGAAATCCAGCTGAAAACATCCAGAAGGAAGGGACCCAATATGTTTGTAGTTTGGAGAGTAAGGCCCAACACAGAATGATAAACAGGGGAAAGTCAGCACATAGAGGATACATGCTCCTGGAAAGGAGTGATTCTCCTGTTTTACGCACTACTGTATCTCCAGCGCATAAGTCAAATAGTACACCTGGCATATAATAAAATGTTCAACAAATACTGGATGATTTAATCAACAGGAAGCATATAAAAACTCAAGAACTTTATCCAGGAAGAATATATGAAAAAAGAACAATGGGTAGGGGACAAAATTGTAGAAAATAGCACCATTTTAGGGAGAAGGGAAAGGAGGAGCTCACAAAGAAGCCAAAAGAATGGTCAGAAAAATAGAGATTCTAGGGAGTATGGTATCATGGAAAAGAAGGGAGTCATGCATGGCAACAAATTAGGCACACCAAATGCAAGCCAGGTGTCCAACAGGTGAGGGCTAAAAGCTTTTCTATACTCGATGACCAGAAGGTAATTGCTGGGTTTGGCAAGGAAAGCCTCATCACAGAGGGGAGAGCAGTAGTTAGAAGGTAAGGAACAAAGGCATGGATGGGAGGTGAGAGGTGAGCCAGGAGCACAGACCCAAAACCCAAGCTGGGGAAGCTACAAGAACTGGCCGTCTTTCCTCCCACTGACACCCCAGCCCACGGCTGCATGCGGTCTTTGCCCTCCTTCCTTCATGTCTTGTGTGTGCAGTGTGCCAGGCACTGGAGAAAAATGAACAGCCCGTCCTGGAGAAATGTGCAATTCACTGAAGGAGACAGGCTGAACAAAGATTAGAATGCATACAGTAGACATTCTAACTGGACACACAAGGCACCATGAGGAGGGCACATCTCAATGGGTCTGTGATGGGCTTTAACAAAGCCCTCCCACAGAGAAACTCAGCTCTGGGAGATTCATAGGAATTTGCCAGGAACTGATCTCACCTGAATGAAAATATGTGTAGGCCAAACAGCTCTGCTCGAAATTCACAATTTCATGGAATTCTAGATGTGTTACTCTCACCAAAGGAAATTTTGCACTCACGACGATGATACACTGATGTTACACAGCCTGCGCTAACCTCACAATTCAACACACAAACATATATGTTGATAGAGCGTCATAAAACGAAGATCGGGTATCAAGAATTAAGTTTTCCCAGGACGATTTAAATGAGAACATATGCCTTACAAAAGCAAAATGTAATTATTTTCCGCACTTTCTTTCAAAAGATAAAATAAAACTTTCTACAGAAGTGTGAAAAATCGAGGCGTTGCTGGTGACCTCAGAGTCCTCAGAGTGAATGAATGGCCAACAGAGAGGCTGAGAAAATCAGATTTCAAGCTACACTTCGAACACGGAGTCCTGAGGCAGCCCTATCTTCACATTCAATCTGGAGTAGCCAGGACATAGGAAAGGTCTACTTATTTCACCTTAAATAGTGTACCACCAAAACTGGCTGAATTAAGGCAGAAATTTAAAATGGGAAAATGATTAGAACGTCTATATTTTAATGCTACAGATAACAGTGCAGCAAATTCATCTTACCGGTGACTAAAACAGTTTTGTAATATCTGTCTCATCACTGCCATAACCTCTCACAGTCCTACTTAAAATTCAGTTAATTTGCACCCATGTCAAAAATGTTAGCTTAACCCTGAGAGTTCTGAAAAACCAAAAACATGAAATACACAAATTATCTGTACCTCTCGAAATGCATCTAATACCTTTCAGTGAGACTTCAGATTTGAAAACAGACACTTAAACAGTGCAAGTTATTTAATTTTAACCTTCTCTCCTTATGGCCTTGTGTTAAATCCTCACCCACACCCCATATTCATGCTGCTGTGTGTGCTCTTGCTATTTTTAACATTAAATATGTACGAGGGCAGGATCTCAACCCCTGCTTTTCACTACTACCTCCTTAGAGAAACCAAAGACCAAACCAAATCCAAGTCTTTTCTGAAAAACCTAAAGGCCAAGTCGCTTCTCATATTCACTTCTAACCCAAAACAATTTGATGTTTCTCGTCTATGCTTCGGTTGATCTATTTGAAGGTACCATCATTTTCATTTCTCGTATAAAATTTATGCTGTATCAGAGACATTGTCCACATTAACACAGCCTTCAAATACTTCTCTAAATATGTTATTCCAAACCTGCTTTTCCTCCCTGGAGACCATCCCACAACTGCTGCAGTTTGAGCTTCAGTTCTGTAAACTAAGACCAGTGGTTTGAAGGCCACAGTCTGTACCACCCACCTGCAAAGCGCTCAACACAACTAGTGTAAGTTTCGTTAGTCAGTGTCTCATGCAATTTTACTTCTTGGTAAGACTTATATCTTATAACTCCTCCCTTGTTCAAATAAACTTTTGTGTCTCTGTGTATGTGAGCTGGACACCACACGTGCACACACATGCTCTCCTAGATCTCCTTTAGGGAAGCTGCCACTACTACCGACATCCTCCCAATCCTCAGGTTTTCCATCCCTAGGATGACGAAATAAGGAGAACAGTGTGTATTCTTTAAATATATATTTGAATATAAATTCTAGACAATTTAGGCGGCACAGTTAGGCTATATTATAGGTAAAAGAGGTTTATCAAAGTCTGGCCTAAGAATCTAACAACCCCCTTTTTTTTTAAAGATTTTTTTTATTGGAGAGAGAGAGAGAGAGAGAGAAAGCAATGAGCAGAGGGAGGGGCAGGGGCAGGGGCAGAGGGAGAAGCAGACCCCCTGCTGAGCCAGGAGGCCAACACAGGGCTTGACCCCAGAACCCTGGGTTCATGACCTGAACCAAACGCAGACACTTCACCAACTGAGCCACCCAGGCGTCCCTCCAACAACCCTTCTAAAAATTAATCCAAATTAAGCAACAACTTATATACTTTTAGTATACTTTGGATAGACCTTTTTTTAAAAGTAGGCTCTACTCTAGGTGTGGAGCTCAGCGTGCGGCTCGAACTCACAACCCTGAGATCCACACCAGAGCTGGTATCAAGACTCGGATGCTTAAGCAACTGAGCCACCTAGGCGCCCCAACTTTAGACAGACTTGATGCTTTTTATACTTATTCCTTCATTACCACTCTTCCAGAGTATGCCAACATATGTATTTATAATAAAGATATCTATGTAATTGTATTTGCTACTAAATATCAAGTTGAGATGGTTTATTAGTAGTTTCTTTCTGAACATAATATTTCACAACTTTTTTAGCCCAATTCCTGAAACCACAAATTGAGGAAAGGCTTTGTAAAACCCACTGAAAGACTATCATATTTTCTTGATCTATAATCATATCTCTGTACCTGGATTAAATAAGAGCTCAGAGAAACTCTTCCCATTCTGAACCATTATTTGGGAGAATATGCTATTTTACCAGCAACTAAAGAGATCTTTGAAGTAATATTCCATTACCTATAAAATGACAAAAATAATGAAATTCAAATTGAGCAAATGAGTGTTTATACTAGTGGGTTTTATAACTACTAGTAGGTTTCTCACCACTACTTCACTCTGAGAGATAACATGACAATGAGCTTTAAACAAATGGTTTAAAAACTATATCTTGTTCCAACTCTTAATCCTCTCTCTCAGTGGGGCAGGGGTGTGATTTACCCAACTCTGTCTGCAGGTACGTCGATTCCTAATACTGATGGGAGCCGGCAAGGTGCGGTGAAGACGGTGTGGGCGTGGCTGCAGAGTGGGTCACACCCTTACCTCACCACTTACTACTACCGTATGACCCTGAATATGTTGCTTACCAGTCTTCTCTCTCACAAACTGGAAGAAATAATACCGAACTCACAATGAATGTGAAAGTCAAATTAGTAAGACCTGTAACAGTTCTCAGAACCACTTACTAATTGTTCAAAGAAGAAAGCTAGAACAACCCAACTCATCAACAATTACAGAACACATGAACAAGTCATAACATACAAGACCACTGGACCAGAGACATGGAAAAGCACATACAAAACAACGTCAAATGTTGAAGAGCGATGTGCACGAATTATAGCTATGTGAAAATCAGGCCGATAAGGATCAGAGCCAGCCATAGTGACCTGTAAGTAGTGGCTGTCATATCATGAAGCCATCTATGTTTACTTTTCTGGGATAATGTCATATTAAATGTAACTTGAAAATGCCCTTTTCTTCCCAGGCATGCTGCAAACATTACTATGGTTTTCTGTAGGGGGGGGGATGGGACACAGCTGTCCCACATTCGTCCTCCCACATTCCCGCACCCACACTCCCATTGACAGCATTCACAAGCAGGGGACGGCCGCTAGTCCTCATTCTGAGGATGTCCTGCTCTCTTCTCTGTCTGTCTAAACCCAAGCTCACTCGTCCTGGTACATGGACAGCAGAGCTTCCCCCTTCACCACACCCCAGAAACACTATCTATGGGACCTACCCCAAATCTCTCCTGGGCTGCTTGTGACAGACTTCTCAGCTGCCTTGTATTGTTATTTAACTCTGTACTAGTTTTTCACTTTTCATGTGTCATTTCTTACCTCCCAAGTAGTCTCAAACGGCAACATCTATGCTTTGCACTTCTTTATGTCTCACTGAGCACACAGCATAAATGACTTGGACTGTGCTGACTCAGTAACTCCACGGGAATGATGACCAATCACATCAAGTAAAATGTTCTTGAGAATAAAAAGTAAAAATCACTGCCCACTTTCTGTATGGATTCTGCACGTAAATGCAGAAGACGCATGTAAAGCCCATGATGATATACAGTGCAACGTTCTTGGTCAAGTTCTTCTAATGGTGTTAAAATCAGCTGAAATCTAAAACAGAGGAGCGAGGCTCTAAAGACTTTTCCTTCATTTCATATTCCTCTTCAAGCCAGAAAATACCAAGATTCTTAGTTACCACTGTCACCACTACCACAGAATCCGGTTACCAAGGAAACACTGTCATCCCAGTGACATACTGGAGTTGTGGGGACTTGCCCAGGGCTGCAGCACTCGTGCAGAACCAGGACCAGAACCCAAGTTTCCTGACTCAGGCCCACAGTCCCCTGCACTATAGCACGCATCCACGTATGGTCATGAAACTGAGGCAGGAAAAAATGCAACCCAGCGTCTAAAACCATTGTGTTTTTACTTGCACTCATGACAAGGCCGTACCTATTTATGAAGACCTGAACTTCAAATTTGAGTACCAACACACCATAAGTTCTCCTTCTGTCAAGCCAGGAATATCTGCTACATTCCACAATGGTATGGGAAGGATCAAGAAGTGGAATTCTAAGCCATCACTCATGGCAGAAAAGGCCGTTTGGTTGTTGGCTCTAAGAACCATGGTGCCCTCTAACCATGATGCCATCTGCAGCAGAGGAGGAGGGACAGGGAGGGACCTAAATACTCATATACTGGCCTGGAAAGATGACCACTGTCAATATTTTTGGTTTGGGTTTCCTTAAGGCAAGTTATATACAACATAGATATTTGTGGAACCACAGAATGAAATTTGAAGTAAGAGGGAGGGCAAGGGGATGAGGAAAAAAATGTAAAATGGGATTATAGGCAATTTTTATTTGTGCAGTTTTTACCTGAAAGAAACGTGTGTTTTGATGTGTAATTTTATTTTTTAGAAGATTTTATTTATTTATTTGAGAGAGCGTGAGAAACAGAGAGCAAGAACAGGCAGAGGGGCAGAAGGAGAGGGAGAAGCCGACTCCCTTCCGAGCCAGGAGCCCGACACAGGACTCGATTTCAGGTCCCTGGGATCAACACCTGCCGAAGGCGGATCCTTAATTGACTGAGCCATCCAGGTGCCCCTTGATGTAATTTTAAATAAAGAAGTTTGTCACATACATTATCCTTAACGGGACAGGAGTAGAAGACACAGTATTTTTTCCGAACTATATTCTAAAATTTTTTTTTTAAAGATTTTATTTTATTTATTTGACAAGAGATAGAAACAGCCAGCGAGAAAGGGAACACAAGCAGGGGGAGTGGGAGAGGAAGAAGCAGGCTCATAGCAGAGGAGCCTGATGCGGGGCTCGATCCCACAACGCCGGGATCATGCCCTGAGCCGAAGGCAGACGCTTAACCACTGTGCCACCCAGGCGCCCCCGAACTATATTCTAAATTTAAAATACCACTGCATTTTCATTTTTCAGACTTAAGATTAGCCATAAAATATTAATATGTTGTTACATATATATAAAGTGACTTCCATAAACTACCAATAAAAAGAAACATTCAGAAGCTGTGATTCTTAACTCTTAGGCATACTTTAAAAAATCCATCTATCATGTATGTACATCCAAAATTAACATATAGTGTCAGAGGTCAATGAAATGTCCTCTAGAAACCCAGCCAAAGACCCTCCTGACCTGCGTTATCAAATAATGGCCAACATCTACCACGCATTTGCAAAGCACTTCAATAAATTTCCATTTGATCACAATTCCTAAGATTCTCTGGATAAAGGATTCAGCAATGAAACAAAGAATCTTAGAACAGAAAAGAATCTCACCGGTTCATAGGTGATGTATATATGAACCCCCTAAGTGTCTAAAACCATGAATGTTATGAATTCCTTCCTTCTAAATAACAAAAATCCGTTCCTTGAAATTGACATCCATTGGTTTTACTTAGGTCCTTTTGCAGAATATTTGAAGACAGCTATATCTATTTCCTTTTTCTGAGCGAAATATGCCAATTCTTAGTCCCCTTAACACAAAAAAATCTTATGGGGCGGAACTTGCTCCTTTTCCCCAAAGCCTACATTGGTACTCATGTGGCCTTGGATCTGCGTACTTGTCTGGCAGCCCCATCACACTCCTGATCCATCCCGTGAGCTGCGAGGAAACCCCACTTCCACCCCTTCCATGATTCGGTTGGTTATTGACTCTAGGGATAGAAGTTTGTCTGTATTTCTGCTTATTTTCATTTTGCTTATTTCTGGTCACCATTCTACCCTGACATCTAACATATGAACTGTATCTCCTATCTTGACTTCCACCACCAATTAAATCAGCATGCCATTTCATTCATGTCTTTGCCCATGCCACTGACAAAAATGTTGAAGAGGTCAAGGAAGAGGACAGAGCCTTCGGCTAACCACCAGTGCCATTCATAAAGATTGACATAAATTCTTGGAGCAAGAGAAACCTTAGGAAAATTCCTTCCACTGATGCAACACACTCACTCACTTACTGTGCTTACTATGCAAGCACAAGTATCTACCTTGGGTGATAACCTCTTCCCTGCTTCAAATTCCTCCATCTTTTTCATATTAAATCAACAGTCCATGGTTTAGAAAAACACTTAGAATTCTAAAGGTATAAGGGAAAGGAAGGGAGTTTAGAGTCAGACAAACCTGGGTGTGAATCCTGCCTATACAACTTACTAGCCGTGTAACTTAGGCTCACGTTTAATAGAGTACAATCACGTTCACATCTTTTGTTGCTAGGGGATAAAATGAGGTACCACAGGATTTATCACACAGTAAGAGCATCCTAAATCTTTTTTTTTTCCTTTTCCTCTTAACAAATTAGCAAACTGAAGTCACAGTGAAATCACTCAATAATTTAATTTATTTATCTTCTTGTCTCCCAGCATACTGTTAATTAAAGGTAAAAATTCTGTTTTATTCATCTTTGTGTACCTAGCACTTAGCACAATGCCTGGCGTCATTAACATTCGTTGAACAGAAAAAGCAATGACTTGCTCAATACCACGTGGCCAGTTAAACGAGAGGACTCTCGTTGCAATGTAGGCTTCTTGATAGTCGATAGGTACAAGAGGTACAGAAACATGCATCGCTGCAGACAAAACTTCACTTTTCACAAGTTCATATAAGCCATAGCTTCCATTACCTCCTCATGCCTGCGTCCCCCAAATATGTCTCCCTTGGCTGCTTTCCTGAGCCCCAGAGCTGCATACCCAACTGCCACTCAACATTCCTGCCTGGTTGTGCAGGATACTCCCCACCAGTTTCTGATCCCAGTGAAAGACACCCCCCACCCAGATGTACAAGTTAGAAAGCGGGGATGCATTCTGACTCCTTCCTCTCCCACCATAGCCATCCCTCTCCAAATCCAGTCGGCTGGACCCACTATCTCTGCCAAAAGGAAATCTCCTCCTCTGACCATACTGGCCTCTATGGGGCTCTAGAAAAACCACATACTTTCCCACCACCAGACTTTCAACTCCGCTGTTTCCTCCATGTGGAAGGAGTGCTGTGCTCGTGCAGAACTCAGCCCTCGTGCCCCGTCCTCAGAGAAACCCTCCCTGAACACCAGAGGGAGGCAGGATCCCCTCAGAGAACACCGTGCTTCTCCTTCATGGCACTCAGTAAAGCCTACAAGAATATGTATTTGTGTGACTATTTGATAAATGTCTGTCTCCCCAACTAGACTGTCCCACAGGAATAGGAATGATGAAGTGAGAAGACAAATATTAAACCCATTTATAGCTATCATCTAGATATCACGGAATAGGTCCAGAAAATAAGACTGTCTCAATTCCCCAGATTGGGGTGGATTTTTATAAACTGGCAAAACCTATTATTTGCCTAATCCCCCAAGCTCAGCAACGTGTTAAGTCAATTCAATGTGTGAATTACTGTCTGACTGAAGCATACTTTTAAATTTAATTTAGCAAATGTAATAATTTTATGAATAAACCAAAGTGTATATATATTTTTTATTTCAAGAGTAGATTAGATCTAAAGGGAATATCAAAATAGTAATGGTATATATTTCTATTTTCCCTAGATTTGTTATCTCTCACCACCCAAAAAAACTGCAGAGCTATTACCATGGCTTTAACTATTTCTAAAATTTACATCTCTGAGTATGCAGTATCATTCATATTCATGTGTCACTACTGACAACTTAGTAGCGGGCTTATTCAAGAAAGAGAAATAATATGGTTTATTTCCCACATAAATACAGATTTAAATCAAGAAAGGAAGTTTTTGTGAGAATATGTCAAAAGTCAACCTCATCCCTTTTAACTGTGTGATGCTGGAGAAAGTCACCACTTAGCCTCTCTGCATCTCGGTTAACTCATCTGAACACAAGAACACTACCACTATCACTATAGAGCTGTTCTGGAATTGGAGATACTGTAGTTACGTTCTTGGCACATAACAGGCTTTTAATAGGGATATATTTTATTATCGTCATCATTATGTGAAAGTGTAACTCCACAATAATCGCTATGAGGCACGGATACTCTCCACCCCTCCACTAATGTGCAGAAGACAGACGCTGCTAATCAATCCCAGAATTCATTTTCCTCAAGTCCAGGAAGCCTCAGAATCTTTCACCCTGTACGGTGGCAGGATGCCACTACCAGATCTTACAAACAAGGAGAAACCAACTTGCTATGTCTACTACAAGGGAAAAGCATAAAGTTTGACATTGGGTAGACCTGGGTTCATAATCCTCTCCTGCTGCCGATGAGCCATGAAATGTTGGGTAAATTATTCCAGTGCTCTGAGCCTCAGTTTTCCCACCTTTCAAGGGAAGTCAATACTTCCCTCAAAAACACAAGCATTCTAAAGATGTTTGGTATGTGATCTGCATGGATAAATAAGTCCAAGGACATGTCAGAGTGGCACTGAGAAACAAACCGAGAAGTTACTGGTTTCCCCAGTGATTGCCATGGTTACCAACATGCCTATTTCAAACTATTTTATTAACTTCTTAAAATTAACTTTAAAATTGCATTAAAGAAAACGCCAGTACAAATATTATGAATGTTAACAACCGATTTGCCTATCTCTAGACAAAGAGTGCCTGCTGTGCCTGATACACAGGCTACCAGCCCCGGTGCAAACATGCTTTCCGGAGACATGGCCCTATTAAAGATCCACTTTATCAGAGCCACAATTAAATTAAAGCAGTATTGATGGTAGCGTAATGTGACTGTTCAAAGAAAAAAAAGTAATATGACTAATATACAGTGGACCCCTTGAATAACATGGGGGTTAGGGACACTGACCCCAAGCAGAATAAAAAATCCACATATAAGTTTTGACTCTCCAAAAACTTAACTGCTATTAGCCTACTCTTGACCAGAAGCCTTACCAATAATATAATCAACTAACACATATTTTATATGCTATATGTATTGCATATTCTATGTTACATGCATATATACCATATTCTTACAAAAAGTAAACCAAAGAAAATGTTATTAAAAAAATCATAAGGAGGCACACCTCAGTGGCTCAGTCAGTTCAGCATGAGACTCTTGATCTCAGCCCAGGTCTTGATCTCAGGGTGATGAGTTCGGGCCCTTCACTGGGCTCCACAGTGAGCCTGCAGCCCACTTAATATATATATTTAAAAAAATTAGAAAGAAAATCATAAGGAAAAGAAAATACATGTATAGTACTGTATTCATCAAAAAAAAAAAAAAAATCCACATATAAATGGCCCCATGCAGTTCAAGTCCACTGTTCAGTGCAGATTGAAAAAGGGCAATTCAATGCATATGTAAGGCCTAAGCAGCACCCCACAATGAAGGAAAGAAGACTGCTACAAGAGATGCTATTAGCACAGTGGACAAAATTAGAATACAGATTGTAGTTCAAGTATTGCATCCAAGTTAGAGACTGCACTGAGGTCTGTAAAAGAATAACCTCATCCCAAGAAATAGGCTCCAGGAAATACCCTGGCACATAGGAAGGAGTAAAGGGGCAGGGTGTATGCAACCTACTCTCAAATGATCCTGAGAAAATACATTGTAGGTAGATAGGTAGGTGGGTAAAAGTAAATGTAACATAGTGTTTCAAATTTATGTATCCAAGTAAAAACTATGTGGGACTTATCTGCACTATTCTTGAGACTTTCTTGTAAATTTCAAATTATTTCAAAATAAGAGCTAAAAGAAGAGGGCAAAAAGAAACTGAAAACCAGAATAATCACTATACCTTTCATCTGCAAGGAGGGCCGCAGCTCCTCAGAAGTGAGAGCCCCTAATGACTGCATGGTGTCACCGGGGCCTCTGGGAGGCTTAAAACCTAAGCAGGTGGGGACGCTTAAGGAGGAAAGTATGGGAAAAGAAATATGGAAAACCAGAAGAGTCAAAGCACCAGGAGAGCACACACAGAAGAAAGAAGGGTACATGGTAAGGTATCACTGGGGAGGAGGATGCGGCTGCAGTACTTTTCCTAAATGTACTAAAGCTAGCAAAACATGCACCGAATATATGTGTATTTTAAATACTTTTCTAAAAATAATCCTCGGAAGGAGCGCCTGGCTGACTCAGTCAGAAAAGTGTTTGACTCTTGATCTCGAGATTGCAAGTTCAAGCCCCACATGGGGTGCAGAGATTACTAAGAAAAAAAAATAAAATTAAAAAAAAGGAAGTTTTTAAAAAAAATAATCATCCTAGGAAGATTCCACAAAAATATTTTTTAATTAAAAAAAAACCCTGCTCTGGTAGAAACCCTCTCCCACAAATCACATTTTCAGGTTATCAGCCTCAACTTTCAAGATGTAATAAGGCTTATGCCCCCTCAGGTTTCTTACTACGCTTTTTAAAAGATCTCAAACCAGCCACTAAAGATGTGAAATGTGCCATCTTTAACCCTGAAACCGCCCTTATTTGTTTTTGTAAGTTTCAAAAAGTGCTTTTACAACCTCCACTTTTCACATGTGACCCTGCTCCCTCCTCTTCCCTAAAAAGGATGTAAACAGACCTGGTCCCCTAGCAGTGCCTCCCAGGGCAGGGGGCCCTCTGTCAAGTTCTCTGGTTTAAAATAAGGACAGCAACCATCCAAATGAAAACATACTCAGTATTTTTAAATCTCAGTACAAATAAAAAAAGCGAATTACCCCAAAACTGTGGTTGACAAAGCTTCCGTTGAAGGAGAGGGTTCAGAGACAGCCAACTAAGTAACAGTTTAATTGCTTGCTGTGGCAGGTGGAGCCTAACCTTCCAACTGTCCAGCCATCAGGCCTTCTTTGGTACAACAGAGTGGGGTCAAGGACACAGACTCTGGAATTAAGGCTACCTGGCCTGCACGGTAGGTCACCACTTACTGTGTGATCTCAGGCCGATCCTGTACATTCTTTGAACTTAAGCTTCCCCCTCTGAAAAGTTAGGGTTATAATAGTTACCACTTCATAGCATTGTCATAAGTACGAAATAACATAGTAGACACAAAACACAGTGCCTGGCACACAGTAACTGCTTAAGTGTGAGAGCTTGTTGCTCCTGGTCAATCGCACACCAGTGAGCCTCACAACTCCTTACATGTGAAGCGAGAGATTGCACGATGAGCCCTTACAGCCCCTTCCTGTTCCAGCATTCCGTGTAATTCTAGAATCAGCTCCCCTGCCAGATCTTCCAACTGTCATGGTTAAGTATCAAAAGGAATGAGGACAGTTAGAGATATTTCTCCTTTCTGCCCCACTCTTTGGCCAGAAATCTTACCAATAAACTGCCCTAAAAATCAAAAGGCAGGGAAAGGGCTACAAAGAGGTGTAAAGAATTCAAAACCCAGAAGTTCAACACCCAAATAATCAAGGCTCACCTTCGGGTGCCATACCTGCCATCTGCCGCGTCTTCAATAATGAACCTACACAGCCCTTTTGCACACTTCTGTGCCAACGCACTAAGGCACACCCCTTTCCAGAACACCCTTGCACCCCACATATCTTTGGCACCTGTAAACTGAAGAAACTCTTCCTAGTTCCAGAAAGTACGAGATAAAGTATTCTGCCTTCTCTGGGCTCCCACCATGTGCTGCCACTATCTCATTTAATACATAATAAACATCTATCACAACCACCTGCAACCCTGTTTACATGGCCTCTCTTACCAGTGAGCACCTGAAGGGCAGAAATGGTGTCTTCCTCATCCTAATTCTCCCTATAGCCCCAACTTCTCACACACAGTGACCAATTATTGTTCCTATTATTTAATACTATTACTTATTCATTAATAAAAAACTAAAAAGAACCACCTCAAGTGCACCTAACCCCTTACCTCTCCAAGCCGCCTTCTCCTAAATAATATTGTACTGCCTTCTAGATGTGTCTACAACACGTAATGAAAACTACAAAACCGGATCCCAAGTCTAGCTTGTAACAGGCACTTAACGAATGTTCAGTATGTGAATGTGAGAAAGAAATCCAGCTGTGTCTCCTATTCCCAGTGTGACTTCCCCTGGATTCAAAGTATGATGCTCCAAACATAGGCATTTTTTACTTCCAGTCGATAATGTTACTATTTCTAATATTCTTACAACATCATTTCCCAACCTATGTTGATAACTGTAACTATAATTAAGAATGCAAAATGTCTAGGCTGCTGGAGAATCAGAGATGGATTTGACCCAGGATCCCCCACCTCCAGGGACACTGTAGCCTAGTGTGGGGCTCGAGCTCACAACTCTGAGATCAAGAGTCACACGCTCTACAGACTGGGCCAGCCAGGCACCCCATTCTGTTCATTTCTGACAGGGGTGTATAAAATCTACTTTGATTGTAGGTCTGCTATTTTTCCTTTTTTTTTTTTTTAATCAGTTTTGCCTTATATACTTTGAAGCTATGTTGCTAGGAGCATAAAGTTTCATGACTACTATAAAAAAAAAAAAAGAATGGAAAATGTCTATAAAGCAGATGCCACTCTTTAAGATTCACAATACAAGTTAGCATGATAAAAGTCTAAAACATCCTACATAGAAAAAAAGACCTGTTTAACTTGGTTGCACCCAAACCTGTCTGGGCAAGTTTTTGTTTTTTAAGTAGAACACAGGAAAACAGAAACCAGAATGACAATAATGCATTCCATTTTCATTGTTAGCTAGGTCTATGTAGCTAGACAAACAAGCAAAGAGTAAATATGTGTGAGTGTGTGTGTGTGCACGCATATGGCTTCTATCCCCACTAGCGTGACAGGATGACACAGTGCTTAGCTCACCTGTGGGTTTTTATATAGAGCTGGGTAGTAAAAGCAACAACAAGGTATTTTTATACATAGCTGGAGAGTAGGAGTAACAACAAGGTATGCTGGTCATATATCCTCAGCATTTATGGCAAATTATTAATCAAGTCCCACCTGAAACAATTTGTTAAATTGATTTTAATCACTGGGCCTCTCATGTGAAGCTTTGTATAATCAGCATTTCATTTACAAAATTAATTGCCTGATTGATTCTCTGGAGGCAGTTGCTGTCATTACCCTGCTGTCATAACTTCTGAGTAGGGTGTCACAACATGAAATTCTGACAGTATGAAAAGCACTGCTATTTTAAAAATGGGTGAGGGGAGAAGGGGATAAAGGAGGAAAACCAAAGAAGTCACGTTACCCCCTTCAGCCTGAAAGAAACTTGAAAGTGTTTCACAGTAAGTACACGCTATACCAATACCTATATGCTAACTTAACTAACGTACAAATCTAGGGTTAGCAGCATGAAAGATTTTTATATCTGAAAATAGTAACTAAAACGTAAAGGCACTAGAGTTCAATTTTAACCCGTGTTACAAAATACGTACCTTGATAAATACTCTTGACTAGAAATTTTAGTTTACAACTAATACCAAAATATAACCATTGTAAGCATGTCCAAAACACACATGAGCAGTCTTCCAAAAACATCTGTATCTATTATTGTTCGATACACACACTTTTTTATTTAGTTTATTGCTCACTATTTAACAGTTGATTTATTGGTAATTGATGGGTCTTCACCTAAAAATCTGTCATCACAATCAGTTAACAAAAATTAGGCTAAAGAATATTTTTCATGTAAAAGAAAAGGGTAAGACGAGTACAGAACAGGGAGGAAAGAGGGACTTTTTTAAAGTTACTGAATATCATCAAAGGTGAGACTGCACTGGGGCGCCAGAGGCTCTTGATTTCGGCTCAGCTCATGATCTCAGGGTCCTGGAATCAAGCCCCCGGAGGGTTCCACACTCAGCAAGGAGTCTGCTTGGGTTTCTCTCTGTCCCTCGCCCTCTGCCCCTCCCCCACTCGTGCTCCCTTTCTCTCTCTCTCTCTCTCTCTCTCAAATAAATCTTAAAAAAAGTGAGACTGCATTACCTATATATTTTCAAACGAAAATCCAAAAGCATCAAGCCAGACTAAGACCCAATTTTTCTTTACCATTAATTTGCCTTTTCAGACTGGATGCCCAATTCTGCAAAATCCCCTAAATCTTGTCTTCTCCCAGCTCACAGCAGCATTGCCCACAATCTCAAGATACCAAAAAGGGAAGGTAGACCACACAAAGCCAAGTTGTTTTCAAATGCATAAAATAACTTTCACAGTATGGGGGTGAGGGGGCTCATTTAAAACAATCCCCATTCAAAGCAAACCAATTCCAAATAAGGATTCATTTAAATGAATTTCAAGAGGCCTCCTTAGGAAACTAGATGTGATTTACCCTCCTTTCAGCACACTGAATTTTGATTCCTATATACAGCCACAGATTTCCTTTAAAAAGAAAGATCACTTCATAAATTTGCTCTGTTATCTTGTGACCAAAGGTGTTTTGTTTACTGGCTTGGTAAAGAGAGCTAATTGGGACATTATTCCCACTCCCATAATGCAGGTTAACATGACAAATTTATGGTTAGAAAACATAAAGGCAAAGTCTCCCCAGCACAAACACCTTGGAAGGGCATAGAAGGGCAGGCCCCTCCTGGACCTCTTGGCCACATTTTACTCCCCTGCAGAATAAGAGCAGTGGTCTCTAATTTTCACTTTGCTCACAGGGATGTGCTAAGTATTGATCAGGTAATGTCTACAAAGTGCTTTAAGTTCTGGGAAAAAAAAGGATTTATAAAAGCGTAATAGGTGACTAGGATCACTATGTAAGCTACGCACACATTGTTTCAGAAAGCAGGGTTCACAAATTCAAACGTGTATCAATTTAACACCTGTCATTACAAAAGAACCAAATAAAGGGAAGACAGAGAAATCTTATACATGTGCAAAGGAGGTGAAGGCTTTACCTAAACATTTAATGCCTGCATCACACCACCTAGGACAGGACTCCATAGTACGTCAGAAGTGGTTCAGAGCAGGAATTCTCAAGTGAAGATGGGCAGATGCTAGCTATGGAAGCAGGAATGGGGTTGGCATGAGGGCGCAGTTGAAAATATATACTCAGGGTGATAAAATTTTCTATTTGGGGAAAGACGGGAAAGTACTGTTTTTATAACATACCATGTAAAAGTAGCTTGATAAAATAATCTCACTTGTTGAGGATTTGAAGACAAAGTCTAGCTTCTGTCTTCTCAAGAAAGGTGGGGAATAGGGACCTAGTCTTTTGGGATGATACAACTTGAATGCTGGAAGAGGTACAAGAAAAATTATGTTCATCAAAAGGAGGCAGGAGTTAGAAAAGGTTAAGAAACAAAGATTCAGATAAAAGAGGAAACAAGAGGCCATATCCCTTCATTCATTCAACATTTGTTTAAATTAAACAAACATTAATATGCAAGTCACAGTGAAAGATATTAGATGTATAAGACGGTTCTTGACTTTAAGAAACATACAGTGTAACAGAGGAAATAAGAGATGTATATAAATAATACAAAATATAAATAAGGTTGTAAATGCCGCAGGACAGAGAAAATTAAGTCCCATGAGTCCTCAGCTATGGGCAGTAACTTCTAGTTGAAAGAAATGCAAGGATTCATGGGCAATTTATATCATTTAAAATGGAAAATAAAAGATGAAGATATACAGAAATACCAAGACACAAATATAATGACAGCCACCTTTTGATGAGTGTCTACTGTGAGCTAAGCGTGGAGCTAGGTGCTTTACAAATGACATGACCAAGTCTAACAAAAACCCTGCAAAGTACTTAACATTACAAGCCACTATTTTTTTTTTTAAAGATTTTTTATTTATTTATTTGACAGAGATAGAGACAGCCAGCGAGAGAGGGAACACAGGCAGGGGGAGTGGGAGAGGAAGAAGCAGGCTCATAGCGGAGGAGCCTGATGTGGGGCTCGATCCCAGAACGCCGGGATCACGCCCTGAGCCGAAGGCAGACGCTTAACGACTGAGCCACCCAGGCGCCCCACAAGCCACTATTTTTAGTTGAAGGAAATTACCTCCTAGATAAGGTAACCTGCCCAAGGTCACACTACAACAGGATGAAATCAGGATTTTCCCAAGTCTGCTGGTGTTCTTTGGGGAAGAGGTCTCTAACGGCCATTAGGCTCCCCTCCAAGCCACTTCAGTTAATAACCCATGATATGAACAAACTGTGAACCTGAATTGTGTCCCCCCCAAAATTTGTATGTTGAAGCCCTAACCGCCACTGTGACTGTATTTGGAAATAGGGCACATAAGCAGGTAATAAAGGTTAAATGAGGTCATAAGGGCAGGCCCTCATCTGTCAGGGCTGGTATCCTTACCTGTCAGACCGGGGCATCCTCTCTCTCTCTCTCTCTCTCTCTCTCTCTCCTCCTCTCCCCCCCCCCCGCCCCATGCACACACAAAGAAGTCATGTGAGCATACAGTAAGGTATGCAAGCCAAGGGAAGAGACCTCAGAATGAAACCTACCTTGCTGGAACCTTGATCTCAGAAATCAGAATCCAGAACTCTGAGACATACATTTCTGCTGTTTCAGCCCCCAGTTTACAGTATTTTATTATGGCATCCTGAGCAGACTAAGACACACCACTTCTATTTTTACCGATCTGTAACATACAACCTGAATTCTAAGACAGCTCCCTGGATTCCTGCCTCCTGATATCCACACCTTTGTGCAATCCCTCCTGAAAATGGGCAAGACCTGTGACTTGCACCTAACCCAGAGAATACACAAAGGTGAGGGGATTTTACAAATGCAACTGAAGTTCCTAATCAGTTGATTCTGAGTTAATGAAAACAGAGAATATCCCAGATGGGCCTGACATACTCATGTGGACCCTTTAAAAGAAAGTCCAGCCTTCCCAGAAGTTAGAGACTCTCTCTCTGTTAGTGGCACCGAAGAAGCAAGTGGCTCTGAAGCTCAGCCACAAGGAAATGAATTCAGCCAACAGTCTGAGGGCGCCTTCCCTTGTCAAGCCTCCAGCTGAGAATACGGCCCGCTGACTTTAATCACAGCCTACTGACACCCTGAACAGCATGTGTCTGGCAGGTCATGCACCAACCCCTGACCCACGGAAACTCCTGAGATAACGAACGTGTGTTGTTTTACGCCACTCAAGTTGTTATGCAGCAAACACAAACAAAAACTAGTCCACAACTTAGTAAAAATTAATACTTTCTTCATGGCTCCTCCTCACTCCCACAGGCAAGCGGACTGCTGCTCCAAACTTCTGCCCACGCAGGACCTGCTACTGCTCAAAATATTGGCTCTGGTATTTTCCTGGCGAGGAAGCCTGAAACCATACAGACCCAGAAGTTATTGGGAGCTCTTTACTCTTCCCATCTCTGGGCAAACTCCTACTTATCCTTCAAGGATCACCTCCCCTGTCAAGCTTGTCTTGAAATCCCCAGGCAGAATAAAACCTGTCTCTTCTGTGGTCTCAGAGACCTCTGAGGAAAACTCCATTATAATATTTAGAAGGTCTGGTTGCAATTTTCTGTTTACTTGTCTCCTCAATGGCAGAGGCCAAGTTAAACAGAAAGATAGTTTACAAAGATAAAAGAAAACACCCTTCGCATCACAATAAACACTGAGAACAGGAGCAGGCATCCAATTCCAGTCCACTGGCCGGAGGACCAGAGAGGAGAGAAGTTAACTTCTCCAGGCCTCGAGTTCCTCATCTATAAAACAGAATAGTTTGCTAATGGGCACTCATTTTCTTTACCCAGAACCTAGCATGATAGATGGATGCATACTGAATAAACATGACAATTAAAATAGGTTGAAAGGTCAACCTGAAGTCTAACTCAAAAAAAAAAAAAAAAAGTACTAACAATCATACCAATATAAGAAAATGTGTACAAAACTGCAGACAGAAAACTGTGACTAAAACTAATGGCAACCATTTAACAGTACATGCATATATGCTGACAAGGGATAAAAATGATTTAAAATAAAAACGGCTTACTTCTCACTGCCTATACCTCATAGGTAAAAGGTCGCCAGAGGTCTGTGAGATAGGGTCTGAGTGACCTACCGGTCTTCACCTCACTCCTGAATCCCATTCCTCGGCTCTCAGCCATACAAGGGGCCCAGATGCTTGCTGAAATCCTCAAGTTTAGGGCTGCATCTGTTTGCCTTGTTCATGCTACCCGAGCACATGCCCATCTCTGAACAGTTGGCCTTGCCCAGCATGCTGAACTTAATTTGAGAGACCATGCCACCGCTGTAGCCAGCTCCACTGTCTGGCTGGCTTCAGCCCAAGTGATGTGAGAAGGCTATTTTTTAATCATTTGTGAATGAACCAATAAAACTTAAAGGACAAAGGAGTTTCCCTCCCCATTTTTTTTTTTTTAGCAAGAGAGGCAAATTTATTAATCCTCTTGACAATGGTGGTACAGAAGCTTCAGATTTGTTCACACTTATCTAAAAGCTACATCTAACCTAGTAATTCTGTATAATGCAATTGATTCGCTAGTATCATTTTACAATTCTGATTAGGTTTCTCTAAAATCCTGTTTATTAAATTGCTTCCTTTAAGCATGCATAGTTACTAATTTGTTTCCAACTAAATCAGGTATCATATGAAAAGATTATACCGCAACAGTGCAAGAGCACTCCAGGGATTATGTTTCATCTAGATCTCAAAATTAAAGCTGTAAAGTTTCTTTTTAAAAAGAAAGGCAGCTGAATTTATACAAAGTTTTCTGGAACAGTAAAATGTCAATACCCCACTATAACATCCTGAGTACAAAACAACTGCATCCTTACAAAGCATATAAAGCAAAGCCCAAAAGACGCACGGTGGGTCTCATGTGCTGATTTCTTTGCATCAGGAGGTCAGTCATAGCATGACACCAGTCAGCAGTCCAGAGCCAAAACACACTGAGCCTTTATGGGCCAGCTTGAGGCACAGAATAAGCAATGTAAAAGGAGGCCAAAACTAAGGCGGCTAATGCTTTATTAGATTAGGTTATTGGTGTTTTATAGAAAATCAATTGAATAAATCAGACGCAATTAATAAAAATCTCTAAAAAGTAGTATTTCAGCAATTTGCTCAGCCATGTGATTTTGATTAACTTTAGAGTCAAAGAGATAAAACAAACTCCTATGTACAACTTCAAGATATTTCTCCCCAAAGCCCAATGAAACAAAAATCCTTAACACTGTTTTTAATCAAAGATTTTAATGTCTCTAAATGTTGTTTTTGTTCTTTAAGTTTCTTTCCTTTCATTGAGCAAAAACAAGAGCAGAAGAGCGCATTTATATTTTAAAACCAGATCAGCAAATTCTTTATCCAAATAATGAATAAATCCTTCTTAAGAAGCAATAGAGATGTTTTTATTTTCAATTTTCATATTTGCATAGCAATTAGAAAAAGTTCTTTAACTATGAAGACTTCATGTGCTTAAAACATTTCTTAAAAATTTTCAGCTGAAATGAGGGGCACCTGGATGGCTCAGTCAGCTAAGCATCTGACTCTTGATCTCAGCTCAGGTCTTGATCTCAGGGTTTTGAGTTCAAGCCCCACACTGGGCTCCACGTTCAGCGCGGACCCTACTTAAAAACATTTTTGTTTTCGGCCGCACTGAAAAAAACACAGGCATGAAAGAGAATGAAAAAGGAAAAGGTATGAGTCCACAAAAATCTGTGGCATGGAGACTCTAAGAGAACTACACAGGCTGACAAGCACCAGGCCCTTCTGGTTCACGGTTGGTTTTGGCAAGAGCCCACATTCACAAGGCTACACACGACAGACTGCCAAAAGCAAGACGAAGGTCCCATATTTTTTCCCAAGAGATTTTAATTACAAAGTTATAGCCCCATCTAACTAGGGTATCTATTTAGTACTATACCTAAAAAAGAATAAGAACTTTGAAGTATATCCAGATCAAATTATACCACTGTAGGTCTTCCTTTCTGTTCTCCTCCTTTCTTACTTCTGAAGCTAACTAAACACAATGAAAATAACTTAAGGAAAAAAATCCAGCTGATGTCTTCCAAAGAGGAAATGCTCTCATCTTCTCTCAATTACTTTTGAAATTTCAATTACTGAATTCAGTTACTTTGAAATGTCTCCCCCTGCTTCAGCTTTGGGATACAATAGGGTTAAAGCATCAAAGGTAACACTTCTTGTAGTCTTTTTATAACACACTCCTTGTAAGAAACTCTGTTATGAACAGCACACAAGTAAACAGTGACACAGCCTGGGAAAACATCTGAGGATGTCACAAAAAAGGCAATGCAGGGCTCATGCCTAAAGACCCTGTCATGATCCTTCCAGGCAAATCCTCTTGGCCAACTGCCTCACGAGACAATGGCATTCCAAAATGATTCGTCAATCCACAGTAAAAATGACAATGCGGGTTTTTTTTAACAATTGTTCACTGACTGCTTAGACAATAATAAGAGAACCTCTCTGCCACCACACACACAGAATTACCCCAAGTTAAAAAGCAGGACCAGTGAGATGTGTCCAAAAGAAGCTTCGGGGGGTGGAGGGGACCAGTTGAATATATATAATCTGATCTTACACATGGATTATTTATATTTATATAACTGTATGCATTCATATGCACTATTTTTAAAGAAAAAGTAGGTTAGAAAAAATACATTTAACTTAAGAGTGTATACTTCTAGGAAGTGGAAGGAATTTAAATATTCAACATAAATGTTTTTGCCAGTGTTGGAATTTTTTTTATATAAGAACACATTCGCGCACTGCACTTCTGTAAAAAAAAAAAAAGAATCACAAACTCAAAACCTTTGGGGGGGGGGGAATTAAGGAAATGACAATGCCTACAACATGAAAAAACACAAATCATACCAGTAAAAATTCCAACAAAATAGACTACTGTACAGAGAATTAAGAAGCCTGCTTTAATATGTGCAAGCTCTTGGTAATGGGACTGCGAACCTTGGGCAATCCATTTACTCCCTGGGGACCCCAGTCTCATCTGAAAGGCCAAAATCCTCCAGCTCCGTGCTAGTTAGGGCTGCTGCTTGAGCCAAGATCCCGGAGAATACAGAGCTGTGTAAATAAAGATGGCTAACTGGGAGGAGGGTGAAAGATTTGGATGGAACCTGAAATGGAAAATTATACCCTGCCCCAATCAAGATCTAAACCAGAGGGACGCAAACTATGGCCTACAGGCCAAATCTGGTCCACCACCTGTTTCTGCAGGACCGGGCTACTATGAATGCTTTTTACCTGTTTAAATAGTTGTGGGGCGGGGAGAGGTGGATCAAAAGAAGAAGAATATTTCACAACATATAAAATTACATGAAATTCGCACATTGGCATCCACAGAGTTACGGGCACACACAGCCTGCCCATCTTTCACATACGGCCCATGGCTTCTCCTGTGCCACACCTGTAGAGTCCAGAGGCTGAAACTAAGACAATGCCCGTAAAGTGGACAACACTATGTGGCCGTTTGGAGGAAAAGTCTGCCAACCCCTGACCTAAGTGCTTAAATTAACATGTCTATAGGTTGACAAATCTCTGTAATACAGCAGAAAGACAGCGTGCAGCACAAAAAGCTCAGATTTGGGACACCGGGGTGGCTCAGTCAGCTGAGCGGCTGCCTTGGGCTCAGGTCGTGATCCCGGGGTCGTGGCATGAAGCCTGCTTCGCCCCCTGCTTGTGCAGGCACGCCCTCTCACTCTCTGACAAATATACAAATAAAATCTTTAAAAAAAAAAAAAAAGTTAAGATTTGGGGTACCCAAGCTGGCTTGACTCCAAGCTGTGCCCCTAACCAAGTGACTGTGCTGCAGCCTCTACGTATACCAAACAGGGACATTAACCAAAGCTCTCAAGACTGAGAGCACTAGGTAAGAAAAGCCCTTTAATGACCTGCAAAGTATTATTACTAAGTAAAATCAAACAACCCACATTTGAACTTTGGTTGAAATTGTGATGCAAAAAAGCCTGTGAAATGTATTTTGATGTAACATGTGTCTTTAGAAGAACAAATGGAGAACAGGGACACCTCCAAGCCAGCTCTGAGGAAATTATGAAAGCCAGGGACGGAACCTGTGCTTCAACTGAGTGACACATTAAGGCACAGTGTCCCAACTTCAGAAACTAAAAGCACTTTTTGAAAACCATATGCCTTTTTTTAAACTCTTTAACAGTTTGTTAGCTGCACCGTACATGAGTTTAACATTTACTGAGGACCCAGACAGCATATTTTCCTGACAGTTCATTTAATCCCCATTTTACTGGTTAAGATGTTGGGGCCCAGCATTGAACCTAATTTAGTGAACATGACAGAGGCAAAGTGACCATAATATAAATTAGAAATGAGCTTTCTGGCTGGAAAACAATCACATCACAAGGTTTCAAAGTTTGTATGTGACTCTTCCTATTTTTTTTCTTCCATCCACATGTGGAAAAGAAAGAAAATAAAAGGAAAGGTGGCCTTTGAACGAAAAAAAATTCTTCCCGGTAGCAGCTCTAACAACAGAGTATTCCTCTAGGCAAACCGATACCTGCCCCTGAATGACGTGTAAACCTGTTTCCTCAGTCACCGCAATGGTAATAACCGCCGTCAGTACTCAGAAAACACTCTCCATATGCTTACATACACTGTCTCATTTACTTCTCGAGACGACCCAGCACTTGGGTACTTTATCACCATTTCACAAGTAAGTGGCAGAGCTGGGTATTCAAACCAATACCTTACTCACTGGATTATTCCACCTAGTCCTTCTCTCACTGAGCGCGCTACCCAGCAAGAGGCAGGTAAATTAAGTGTGTATGCTAAATCTGCTTAAAATTCAAATCCAAGGAGCCAAGACCATGCTCCAGAAGAAGCATCTACCTAAGAGGAACCTGACTCAGGATAAGCTGCAGGAGGTTTGTTCCAGTCTGAGGAACATAAGCAAACAAATACATACTTATAATAAGCAATTATTAGTTAAACAGTCAAAGGTCAGTGAGTAAAGTACAGAACTTTAGCAAGATGTTTGCATTCGTTAAACTCCTGCTCTAATTACACGTCTCTTTACAAATACTAGCAATTAGTAATACTGCCTAATCTTTAAAAGTTAGGAAAAGAAAAAAACAGGGACATGAAGAGATCAAAAGGGTCAAATTTTTAAAACACATTGGCAAAACGTAACCAGAAACATATAAGAAAAATTCTGTATGAATGCCCACTCAGGCAGGATATGGAATTTGAAGCTTATAAACTCATCCACTCAATGTGAGCAGCTGAGGAAGGACAGAGAGAACTGGATCAAGAAAAGGAAGAGGAATAAAAAGAAAAAGACAAAATGAAAGCAAGAAAAAGCACACCATGAAAACAAAAGGAGAATTCACTTGAAGGGGATGGGGACAGAGGGAATCAGAAATAAACACAGAAACGAAAGCAAAGGTAAGTCTAGGTAAGTATGAGACAGATCCGCACACAGAGGGAAGAAGATAACAGAAGACAGATATAAGGGAGCTCAAAGATAACAGCAAATCGAAAGGAGGGGGAAGGAAAATATTTTGGTTCCCTCTTAAAAAGGCAAGTAGCATCTACTACAATCTTTGCAAGACCCATTATGCCTCTGTATGTGAAAACTCACAGAAAATACACAGGCATTTCTATTATATAAATTTATAAATGTAGACTGCATTCCATAAATAAAATGCTGGCTCTTCAATCTTCATTGAAAGGCTTAAATAAATGCACAAAAATCACACACACACACACACACACACACACACAACCTCAATCATCTCTGCATCCTGGAGTTAGTCCAATAAAAAACATGGTTGCTTGGAAACTGTATAATCAATTTATTCTACTCTCTATAAACCTATCACTACAGTGGTTAAGTAAAAAAGTGGTCACAGTCACACACACACACCCATTAGAAGTAACAAGAAGATGGAAAGATGCAAAAGTAACACCAGCTGTATTCATGTGACAGGATGCTGCTTGTCCCTGTTTTCCACACCTGCAGTTACATTAAATATGTATATTCACATATATAAATACACACGAGACACATAGACACATATACACATATGTTCATACACCCCTTTGCTTATAAGATGCTAAAAATATTTACAAATATAAAAAATAACTTATACTTAGCCCCAGAAAAAACAAGGCCAATGCATAATCTTTCTCTTATTTAATACCTCTCCCCTCACACTCTCTATGGAACATCTATTTTGGCCAGTCTATGATCTATGTTTGAAATTAAAAAGCCCCAGTGGGCTGGGACAGCTGTAACCTTCTATTTGCTATATCTCAATAAATTCTAAAACCCTAAAGAGAAGCCTCACAATGAAAGTGAAGGAAGGAGTAGCCAAAAATATAAAGGGCCACCTATTAAACCTCCAGTCGGTCCCTGAATTAACATTTGCTATTTTAGAAGTAAAAAGTCCATGATTTAAACACTTCATTATCTTTCAGTTCAAGCGTTATTACTCCAACACCTAAATCCTAAAATCCTAAATCCTAAAAAGGGCATTATTCTGAGAACAACGCACAGCAAATGAATAGAGGAGTATATGGGCATAAAGAAGCAGTGACGTACTTTACACATAATCAAGCTTCCAGAAACACTAAAAATTTATTTTTGCTTCATCTAATGATGATGAGCAGTAAAATGTTTGCAAACAGGAAGTTTCTTTCTCCTAATCCATTGCCTATAGTACTTCTTAATTATTCCTCATAGCAACACTATAATCTAACACTTTCAGAAGGGCTGCGATTTTTCTGACATAGATTTAGGTCCTCTTGCGAAGACAAGCTGTGAAAAATCGGGCAGGGGAAAAGGAGAAAGGTGCCGTTTACACATTTATCTGCTCGGCTCACACCTCCGGTAGAACACCACCAGCCCGTTAAACATTCCGTGCTGCAATAACTTTGTCTCCATCCTTTTGACAATTTGTTTCACGCCTCATTTGCTATGAAGAGTTAAAACATTTTAGTCAACCTTGAGAAAGCAATTCGATTTTTTTCCACGGCAAAATGCATAACCTATTCCAACTACCAAACCACTGGTTAAAGTTCAAACTGTGACACAGACAGAAATCAAGTACTTTCCTTCAAACACTTCAGAAGGAAAACAAAAAACAAAAACACTAACCAGTCTTACATTTATTTTCAGTGGATATGGAACAAAATCAAGTAAAACATCTTCCCCACACCTGGTGCCAAAGAGCAGCATCTTCTCTCCTCCTCAAAGCAGTGGATACCACCGATGCCCTCTCTGTTCCTACAATCTTCAGATGACATGGTAGAAACGCCTGGACAAAACAGTCCAAAACAGAGAAAGAAATCCTTTCTTCTAATATTGTTTTACTGGTTTTTTTCCATCAGTTTTTAATTTTGGATCATCACAACACATTCGTACTGTTGATAACAAAGAATATTTTCGAAATTGAGAGTCAATCCTATTTATGGCCATCCAAAATTCAAGGAGCTCACGTTCTGCACTCACCAAGAGCAGTGCACAGTAATCGTATGTCTAAAGCATTTGCAAAATTACAAGATGCAACCCGAGTCTCTAGAGCAGCAATGTCCAATAATACTTTCTGCAACAATGGGAACATTCTATTCTATGCTTCGTTTGTGCTTTTAAGCACTTAAAATGTGGCTAGTACACTGCACAACTGCATTTTTAATTTTACATAATTGTAATTAATTTTAACTTAAATAGCCACATGTGGCTACTGGCTACCATACTGGACAGAGCAGTTCTACAGGGTGAACTTGATGCTAAGAAAGCTTTCTGCTGGGAAAACATCCTTCCGTCACATTATGTATCAGGACATGGAAGTTTTCTCTTTAGTAAGGCGGAATGGTAATAAAAAGCAAACCATGTATAAAGATCCCCTTCACATTCTCATCAAAGAAGAAACGCACCTTAGTTCAAAACTGCTTCCTAACTGGCAGAGCAGAAGGGACACATCGAATAAAGGTGTGGGCCCTGAAAAGAAGGGGAGGCCGGTGCGCACCTTAGGGCCACCTCTCCTAGGACAGACAGCAGAAGGACAGGACTCTCCTCTAGCTCCCCTGCTGCTGGCATGGGGGGCGGGTACCGCCTAGTGTGCGACTTCTTGCGAGAGTCTATCTTCCATGTCTAAGCAAATACTATCCCATCTATGGGAAAGGGATATTTTTCTTCACCAACGTTTCCAATATCCTCATAAAATATCAAATGATGTGAATGTAAGTAAGAAAGCAAGAAAAAAATGCTATTATAGTGACAGCTTCCACAACAGAAATGCAGACCACTCGTCTAACTCGGCTCGCAGGGGGCACTGCTGAGAGGAAAGGTAGTGCATCTGCGAAAGCAGCGGAGAGGAATGCCCGGGTGCACACTGTGCCTGTGCCTCTTCCTAGATACATATGCTCCTTAGGCTTACCCAGACTCTGCCTTCGTTCACTCGTCTGTAAAATGGGTACAATGACAGTACCTCATTCATAGGTTATGCCAAATGGTTCCGAGCACTTCTGGACACCTAGGAACTGTTCAAGAAAGTATTTTATATTACGAATTACTTGAAACTTAACATTTCAGTACAACGGAAAAACAAGTGATTTTCTTTTGAGGTTCCCGGTACCACGAGGGAAAGGGGATGATGGGTAGCAAGTTGTAATCGAAAGAATGGTTTCGCTACAAATACACGGTAGAAAATCCATACATGCCTAACAAGTCTAACATCAAAGAATAACTTACACACAGAGCAAACGGTTTCAGAACTTTTGGCGGCTAACCCCGAAAGCCAGCTCCCAAACACAAGTTTTCAGAGACCGTAACGGGCAGATGCAGAAGCACAGCTCTTACTCCTGCTGACCACCGCCTCAGCCTAAGATTACTGGCACAGAAGTGGAAACGTTTGTAAGTGATCTTTATAAAAACGTGACTCCTTCCCTGCAGCCTACAAATTCCGTGTGGATTCTCTACCCTTAACAAAGACCAGCAGCAGCACACGCATTGGAGTTAATCTGACTCAGATTTACTCGTGGGGCCGTCACGTGTTGGCCTTGCTCAAAGCACACGTGCACCCTCTGGTCGCTTACGAATGCTGCAAGGACTAAATCAGGGACCTCATATAACACGTGTGGCCCCTCAACGATCATACACTGAGTCCCACCACATGCCAGACACTGTATCAGACACTGGGGACACAAGAGAAAGGACCCCTCAGGTCCCTACCCAGGCAGAGCCCAGTGCAACAGGAGAGGAAGAAGGCAACTGGAAGCCCGCAGCACAGAGCCTGGGCACAAAGAAGGCAACACAGCAAACTAAATTCTCTACCCCTCTCCCAGTTAAATAAAATTAAAAAAAAAAAACAAACCCACTCCTCTCCCTACCATCTGGAAGCCTCTTTCTCACTTCCTAGACACCCTACAGTCTGCTGTAGCTTGCCTCCCTCCTGACTGTTCTTCCAAAGGTTATCAAGGAGCAAATGACAAGACCTCAGTGCCCACTCTCACCTGAACATTCCTCAGAGCTTACCACAGCTATGCATGTCTCCCCTTCAGAAACCTCTGTTCCCCATGGCTTCTGTGGAACTGTCCCCATGCTTTCCATCTCCTTTTCTGGCTCTCTGGTTGGCTCCCTTTCCACTCCTTCAATGTGAATGTTCCCTAAAACCCTTCAGCACCCTTGTGTTCCCCGCACACATGCTCCCACGGGCAATCTCACGAACTCCATTCTCAACCAACACCTCATGCGTAGAACCCGTATTTCTATACCGGGCCCAAATCACCCTCCTGTACTTTCTATCTGCCTACGAGCATCTCCAGTTAGCTCTTTGGAACACATCTCAAGCCCAACATGTCCAGAACCACAGCCCGTCACTAAATATACAGGATGATTCAAAAGTAAGTGAGCACCTTCAAAGAGTTCCAATACCATCTGATTTCTCCCTGTGGAGTCAGATCGAGAGCTCTGTGTTCACACCTCTTCCTCCTCTCAGCTTGGAGGAAATGAAGGCAGCGTTGGGGCTGCCATTGCCGTTTCAACCACTGACAGTAAAAACGCTACGTTCCATTGCTGTCCTCTGACCCAAGAGGTGCGTGCTGAGCACTTCGGAGACTACAGAAATAACCATGGTAGTTCCTTTATAAAGCGATTTTTATTACATATTCATATATGGCCTGATTAGTAAATAACCAGTTTTTGAAAGTGTTCAATTCTTTTGAATTCCTCCATGCCAATATTCATCCCTACTATAAAGGAGCTCACCCCCACGTGGACAGGTGGTTCTGCTCTCTCCGGGATTAAGTTTCACTGGAAGGTAAGCCTTATGAAAGCAGGGCCTGCATTTTATTCATGGCTGTGTCCCCAGCGCCTAAAACACGAGCTTTCACCCAGCAGGTAAACAGACCAGCGTGTATTAGATATGAACACCTATTTGGTGAATGAGTCAAGGAGAAGTAGCACAGTATCTGCCCACGAACTTCAAAGTCTCCCACCGGCCCTCAACCCTAGTGCTCCATTCTTCTTTCCCAAGGTTTCTTGGGATATGGAAGGTATCCCTGCAAATGTCCCCATATTACTATCCTCAGAGTTTCTCCTACCAGACTGGTGTCCGAGGCTCTCAAAGACAGCAAGCCCTGGAAGGCTTCGCCTGCTTCTCACCTGGTTCCCTCAGAAGGTCACCAGGACAAGCTAGCACAGCTGCTCCCTCCCTGTGGTTGGCAGAACTTGCCGCACGTCATCCGTCTGCTTCTCCGTGGCCCCACTTCTCACCTGCTGCCCACAGCTGCTCGACTAACTCCTGCACTTTGTACTGATAATGTGGCAAAAAAGGAAGTTACCATGGAGAACCAAATAACTATCATCTATGCCTGCAAAGGGAAGGAATGGCTTTCTTCTTCTCTGACAGACTTGGGTTCCTGAGCGCTGTGACAGTTACCTTCTGAAGGCTTTCTCAGCTGTTTCAGAAGGTTACGCCGGTGCTGCTAGAAACCGTAGCACTGGATGAATGATACATTACTACAGAAACTTTCTGGAAGCACTAACACACGTAGACAGGTGTTAGCTTTCTAGGCAAAGACAGATACCTTTTACCATGGCCAACGAGATTAAAATGCAATGGCTAAGACCCCGGAGATGCTCATTCCCTTCATAAGCTTGGAGAACCAAACAAAATTAAAGATTCTGTCTTAGAGAAAAGGACAAACAGCTACAGCCTAAAACACAGGTTACCAGTTTGTTGGGGTTTTTTTCTTCCAATGGGTTCTTAAAAACAGACTGCTAATTCATTTGCTTGAGATGGCTTAGGTGTAGTCAGCATTAACTTCAGGAACTGTAAATCCCTGATTACTTCGATAGTGATATATTGCTCTAAATAATGAAACAGAATCAAATATTATTAGAAAATAGGAAACGTGAGACAGGAAAGCCTTCATTTCATTCTAAGCTAAAAATAGCATTTTGGAGGTAAGTCATTCAGAAAAATTCTCAACCTCAAATTTGGGAGCAGTCAGGAGGTGAGGAAAACACAAGCTGAAAACCCAGGAAACAGACGTGAACGGAGCCAGTACTGTGATCTCTCCCGCTGCTCGCACACTTCTTCAGGACTGGTTAAGTGGCATGGAACTTACACAGTGTGTCTGTGACAAGGTTATGGGCCAAACTGGTTTTCTTTAAAGCTGTGAGATATGGTTTTATTGACAAGTTTCAAAAGAGAGGAATAGTTGGGGACACACGAGGGAAATTTCCCAGTATCATACCTTCCTATTAGACAGAATTAGGAAGAGAAAGAATAAAAGGGTCTCAGGACACATCCCAACATTCTGTGACCTGGCCAGCCTAGAAGTTTGCCACTAAGTAAGTAAAAAAGGAAACAGGGATCGGACAGGGCCCATTGATCAAGTACTTTTTAAATATCCTCCCAACATCACTGACTCTGGTTCCAGAATAGCCACGTGGCAACAGCAAAGACAGAAAACTCATGACTGCATGTCATGAAATGACCTCACCGAAGAGAACTGGGGGGCTTTTCCTGCCTTACATTTGTTCTTGTAACTATGCATCAGCGTCTCAATTATTTTAAGTTCTGCCAGTCGGCGGGGGTGGGGGGGGTGTCTTACCACTTTCACCAAGACAGTTCACTCAGGGCACATGATGAACATTAAATCTGTTTGTTGGTTTTTCACTCTAGAATTCTCGCTTCCAGCCGTCTATGTTCTCCCTTCCGTGGTCCCCAACTGTCACCTGTCCTCCCTTCCCATATCCATTCTCTCTTCACACGTTCTTGGATTAAGATTTCTGGGCTCATAACACGTGCAACTCGTGATCCCGAGGCGCCGCCCAGTCCATTCATCCATTCTCCCATCAAAACTATTTATTAACCAGGTACTACGTAGTGGACACCATTCTGGATGCTGGTCCGTCACCTCCCTGTCCGAGAAACTGCAGTCACAGCCACGTGTGAGTAACTCAGAACAGAACCTACGCTCCTCTTCAAACAGCAACAGACGATTTCATAGCCTCCCTGGGTAACGCCAAGCAATGACCCAGATCGTGGGACAGAGTTTCCTCTGACAGGAGGATGTAAATTAATGTTCAGTGACACCACCAGAAAAATCCAACAGCCACCTTCGTGCCCCTGGAAACAGAACTCTTTCCTCTTTGTCTGGTATGACTATGGAGGCAAAATATAGTAAAAGCCCGATTTTAAGTATGTAATTCTACACGTCTTAACAACAAAAAAGTCTATTTAGCTATACCACTAAACAAATCAATAACCTCTGTAGGAAGAGAAAGGTGGGTGTCCAGGCCATTCCATAGGCTGAGGATACTGGAATTACTGGGGGGAGGGCTTGAAGGCCCTGTCTGCCCTCCCTGGGGGATTTGGATGCACAACCAATTTGAGAACCATTCCTTTTGCGGAGACAATACAGGCTTTCACACCAGACATACCTGGATACTGAACAAACTTCTTAATTTTACCAGTTTACTTGTCCATAAAATTGGGAGAGTGACTTGCAAGACTGTTGAAAGGCTGCAGTTAATATGTGCCATGTGCTCAGCACACAGGTAAGTATTCAATAACAGGAGCTATTATTACTGTTATTGTTTTTATTATATTACTATTATTCAGGGCTCTTCTAAAACTCTGTCTCGTACGTGCAGTTCTTTATTTGGGAGGCCAAGAATGGAAAGCAGTGTGTTTGTAGTATTTTTACCAATCACACCTGACTAGAAGGAGAGGCTGATTTCCTGTGTTCCCACATTAACAGTCCTAATACAGGCCACCATTAAGGGGCGCCAGGATGGCTTAGTTGATTAAGCATCTGGCTTCAGCTCAGGTCATGATCCCAGGGTCCTAGGATTGAGGCCCCCCATCAGGCTCCTCGCTCCATGGGGAGCTCGCTTCTCCCTCTCCTTCTGCCTGCCGCTCCCCCTGCTTGTGCTCTCTCTCTGCCAAATAAATAAATAAATGAAATCTTTTTTAAAAAATACAGGCCACCGTTTAAAAAGAAACAAGAAAAATCCCTCAAGGTTTGGCTGCTGACTCACTACCCTTTTTCTGCCTCATCTGTACCCACCTGCGTGCTGTCCCGGAGGGGCCACCACACGCCTGTCCACCTGGACACGAATCACATTCCTGCCTTGCTCCTTTTCCTACTTTGTTTTCTGAGGAGCAGGCCCCTCCTCACCTGAGCCCCGCACCCATCTCACTGGGAGGACGGACTTGCTGCTTCACAACCACATGTAAACAACCTGGTTAGACCTGGGTCTTGGCATCTCTGGACCATCACTCCTCGTGTCTGCCATGTTAACAGAAATCCATGAAAGGCCCCACATTCTGCAGGATCACAACCAGATACTTTTCCCAATTTGTGTATTAGTCCTCATATGGAAAGAAACAAGTCTTCCTCAAGTCAAGGGACAATTCTGTACTCCGCTTAGTCTACCATATCCATTAAGCACATTCCCCACACAGACATCCTCTCTTGCACCCCATAGAATAGGCTGGGTATCAACAACACCTCCCACAGAGCCCGTAACGGATGCTCTGACCCATAATATTTCACAAGCCCTAATGTACACAGGAAAGGCTCGGCTCTGAAAGCCACACAAAAGCACTCATAAATTTCAGACGGCCCTAATCATCCCCTCCTTTTGCTAAGAAACCAGTTGGAGTACCACTTCAGACCCATTATTCTTATAATGAGAACTTTCCTTCTCAACACTCTATCACATCAACCTAATCAAGTGTCATGACTATTATTTACACTGAATTTTACTTTAATTTCAAGTATGTTTACCAACAAAAGCAAAGGTGAACATTCTTTGAAACTAGTTGTCTAATAAAAATACAAAAAATCATTATTTTTGTTCATTAATTATTTTTATTAATCATTACAAAACTCAGAACTCTCATGAGTAAAACTCTGTGTATCAATTCACTTCAAAATTTCAGAGCGTAAAGACAAAGAATCTTGCTGATTCTTCTAGATACAGCTGATACATTCATCTCTCCAATTTCCTAATGACTTCCGCTTTTGAGAGACTCATCTAGATTAAATGTATGTAAGTCCACGCTTGCCCACAATATTAGCATTATTTAATTCTCAAGTCGTGTTAAGAAATTTTTTTAAATGCAAAAAAAGATTTCAAAAACTTAGGTTAGAAAGGAAGAGAAAGTGTAGAGTCAAAGCTAATTAGAAAAGCCCGTAATGACAATTTCTTTTTTTAAAAGGACATTGCTCCAAAATGCCTGCATTTATCTATCTCTCTCTGTATCTGCTGTTTTCAGATCCTTCATATCAGCACATTCTCTGTACCACGGGATGTTTTCATCCTCCGCAAGGTAGAAAGCTTGCCTGCCTCCCTGTGTTATCTGTCCGCGTTCCATTTGAATCCAATTTCCTTGCATTACCTCTGCCCAGGTCAGGGATGAATGGCTGTCAAATTCCCAGTGGAATAAAAAGAAAAACCCTTTCTTCCTGAGGCAGCAAGTTTCAATTCACAGAGCACATGGCTAATCTACATATGTGAAGGTCACGGCACTTCAGTCAAAGAGGTTAAGAATGGAACAGCTCACGTAAGGGGTTGTCTTAAACATCTTGGCATGATGCCCAACAAGTAAGATTGTTGAAAAGCAATAGATAGCTTCTGGCAGCAGTAAGAGGAAAAATATTTTGATCATGTGATGCCGTACACACTACCTAGTTTATTTCATGTGTGAAACTTTGCGAGTCCCTAAAAAATACCACATATGCAAATCAAATCCAGATTTCAGCTTTACCAGTTTAGCCAGGCTAGTACACCTCCTTCTTCATAAAATGCATTTATGTGAAGTTTCTAAATGCACCAAGAATAAAACTTTAACATATTGACAACCAGTTGGCTCATGTATCTTAACAGCTGATTACAACTTCTTTGCATTAGTTTTTCAGAGAACCATGAAACACCAGCTAAGGGTAGTCAGACTAAAAAAGCACATTCCTTTAAGTTAACCCGAACATAACTGTCTTAAATAAAATTCATCTTCTCCCTCCACTCTTCTCTCCCTCCCCATTAATAATATAGCAATACGGAAAACTATAGGAACTTAACGCACAATAAAAGACAAAACACAAAATTGCTTTTCACGTCCTATCTTCACTAATTAATTGCTGAATAAAAGTAAAACGCTACTGCTTTAAAGTGCTCATACTTCTGACAAATGTCTCAGTGGAGGAGGGAAAACCAAGTCTTGCCACACATAATGGATACCAGGGGAGAAACCAAGACTTGCACAAAGCAAGCCTCTGCCTGCTGTAGCCTGCACCTTCCTGAGCGTTCTCTCTGCTCAGCCAAATGAAAATGAAAGGAGCTGGCACCAAGAGTCGGGAAAGGGAAGATTTTCAAACCCAGCAAAATCATAACAAATGTGACTACAATTTTTAAAACTTTTCAACAGTTAATAAACTACTTCTTTAACACATGGAGAAAATTAATTAAAAGCAAAAGATCCATTTCACCAATTTGCAAGTTGTCTGCCGACCACCAATTTCCTTCAATTCAAAATTTAAATTGCTTATGAGGCCAGAGTTATTCAATCCATGTTTCTAATTAAATGGAATAGCAGGTAAAATAAAAATATTCCACAAACTATCTTATTTACTGTAATCACCAATATTCGCTTCGTAATGTAAGGATATCCCTCTACACTAACCAATGAACAATATGCTGTTTAACCATTTTTGAAGATTCCCTGATGTCTTTTTATCTGGTACAGTGCCCCAACACCAAGGTCACTAAATGTTTGTTGATGATGGTGAAATTAAATGCCCCAGTTATCGATCTTCTGAATTTATTTTTCCTGACCAGTTAAAAAAATATGACTGTAAACAGACTGGCAAACTACAGCAGACATTTTAGAAATGTCATCAATTGCCCCATCACTCACTCTCCCTGAACACATGGCAAGGTACAAACACATTAGGCAATTAAGAACTTAAACTGTCTGGACTAGAAATAAGCTTCAAATGTTAACCTATTTGTTCCTAGACGAAAGACTAATAAGCTGTTAAATTAACTAATACAGAACCCGATCTAACTAATTTTCATTCCTTGTCCGTGAGAAAATACAATCCTTTGTTACTTTTTGAAAACACCCCTTGCTTTGCCAGGTAGTATGCCTGTACTTTATCGAGTATACTTCCCCAAACAATTCATGGGTTGTCTTCTTTCCCATCCCTTTAGACTTCAAACCTCAGGCAGGTGCAATCACTTGCCCAAGGTCACACAGGTCGTCAACGTCCAATCTTCCAGGTTCTCTAAACTGCTCACCTCTGCCACTTGCCCTTGAGCCTCCCTGCTTCCATCTCCAGGTCTCTCCACTTGGTTAACGTAGTTAACGTCCGCTCATTAACCAGGTCTCAGCTTATGCAACCTTAGTTAGTGCAAGGAGCCTTATTATTTCTCCCCCCGCCCCAATCTAGTCTCTACTGCTGTCCCACTAACATCAGGACTTCTCCCACCGAACCATTTACATAGTATTGTGTACCATGTTTACTAGTCCTTAGTCACTGCACTGTCAATTCATCAAGGTCCACGTCCTTGTCACCGAGGAATCCATCATCCACCATAGTACCAGGCACACAGTAGGCTCTCCACAAACATCTGCCTGACGTCCTGGTTCTTGCTATATTCCCAAAGCCCTAACACATAGGAGACTGTTCAGTACGGTGAAGGTAAATGAACTGAATTCTTCTTTTTTAAAAGATTTTATTTATTTATTTGAGAGAAAGAGTGACAGCGAGCACAAGCAGGAGGAGAGGGAGAAGCAGCCTCCCACTGAGCAGGGAGCCGGACTCGGGGCTCGATCCTAGGACCCCGGGATCATGACCTGAACCAAAGGCAGATGCTTAACTGACTGAGCCACCCAGGCGCCCCAAGTGAACTGAATTCTACATCCTTCATGCTAATGACACTATAAAGTCATTTCTTTAGCTGATAAATCACCCCAGGATACCCAAAACAAAATCCTAATTAAGATCACTTTCTCATCAATGTCATAGCACCTAAGAACAATCTCCAAGTATACTGACCTTCCACATAAAATCATGAAACACTAACTGAACAGAGTTCCTTGAAACTGTTGTTGGAAATGTATAATATACTCTCAGGAAATTTTCAGTTTGGATACATTATCAACTACTCTTCAAATCGTTCTGAGATGATGCACTTTGAGGGATACAGTCTTTCTGCACAGAACTGCAGAATAATGTAACCATTCATTTTAATTTCCACTTTGTAAAACACCAGGAGTCTATGATAATTCACCAGGGAAAATTATGGATCATATGTTATATTTACTCTTTGTATCTTAAGCACCAAGTGGTGCTCAGAGTAAGTACTTGTTCATAATAGAATTAAATTTTGTCCCTGATACTTTTATAAATCTCAGCATTAACAAAAAACGGGGGGAAAAAAAACTGTTCCTCTCTACCTACATACTTGAGACAGGCCCTTGGCATTCTCAGGTATGACATTCCCAGCTTTGACTACTCGAGAGCAACCCCAAGCCTCCCTGATACGTAAAGTAAATTATAATCTTGCTAAGGACCAACTGTGAATCACATATTCAGTGAAGTTGAAACAGATGCAGAAGTGTTACTTAACCATGAATCAGAGACCAAAGTCCACCACTCAGAATCCCAAAGCCTAGTTTTAATTTTTTGAAACTTTGTTCCTTTTCAAAAAGTACCTCCCCTAAAAAGCTAGTCATTTTTGTAGATCATGAAAAGTGGAAAGGTCTAAGAAGTGTAAGAAAGGAATAATTCTCAGAATTTACTGATTAATATTAAGGATGGAATCCTGTGAGGCACCAGCTTTGACTCAATGACATCAATCCACCATGGGCTCTACTGGTCAACCAAAACCAATTCATGCAATTGCTTACAAGAGTCCCAATCAGTACAAAACGACATTTTGTGAGGGAAATTGCAGTGGTATTCACAAAATCTGTATATTTGCATAGGCCTCAGTTTATATTCACTGAACATGCCCGGGATCTAGTATAGTTTAATAAGATGTTCAGCAGTGCATAGCTGATTAGGCACTGTATTTTTTAAAATTCAAAGCAGCACAGAATTTTGCAGCTGGGAGGGACTGGGGTCACCTAATTGATGGAGGCCGGGGCTTATGTGCGACCACACCCTGAAGTGCAGGAGGGCCGGGCAGAGAACAAGAACTCAGGGTTCACTACACCCTGGGAAGACAGGTGGAAAAAGGAGAGGTACCACCTAACAATGCCACAGGATTTGCAGAGATGACCTCTGTGACAGCCCCGCCCGGCAGGCAACATTCCACATGAGGAAACTGAACCTCTGCCGTATCTCAGAGAAAAGGGGCACTCAAGCCCACAAGTGAAGCAAAGTCTTACCAACTCCAAGCCCACGATCTTTCCATTACATCAGGATGCCTTGTCATGTATTCGCATTCCCTCGTAAATCCTCATAATCACAGAAATAAACTAATATACGAGAAACACACAGGTTCCCTTAGAAATACGTTCTTCTTCTCAGACAGATTCTTGCTCAGCAGTAGCAATGTTTTACATTTCTATTTCCAAGGTCATTTATAATTCATTGTGTAAAGCAAATTTATTATAAAAAATATGAACTGAAAGCAGAAAATTTAAAGGATATTAAAATGGGGTTACAGCTTGAGATAAATCAATATATGGTCACAGAATCTTAAAATTTTCTTCTTCAATTCTCAGAAATTAGATGCCGAATTCTAAACAAATTTTAGAATTACCAGTCATTTCAAAATAAGGCTATGAAGTACACTGAGTGGTTTAACTTCTAAGATGCTCAGCACAAAAAGAAACAGGAGATACTAAGAATTCTGGAACAGACTCCACTAATCATCAATGCCTCGCTCTCTGAAAGGTTTATTTCAGGACCCAGAAGCAGTAGCTGAATTTACTCCTCAGCCAGCATACATTATCTAAACAGTTACCAAAAATACTCCAGCAATCCAAGTATCTTCCTAAATCTGAGCAGACTGTTTTAACTTTTCTCCAAGAGCCTATGTAATGTAGAAAACTGAGAAAAAGAAAAAGGACCGTTCTATATAAATTTCAAAGTGATTATATTTTCCTTCTTTCAGCTATTATTCTTTGTAGTGGGATCTTTATTTTGCTGTGGCACAAAGCCAGGAATTGACTGGTAGAAATGGAAAAGAGTCACTAGCTCACATCAACTATATCACAACAATCTACAATTCCTTGTTTTGCCAAAATCCACTCCCCCAACCAAAAAAGCAGGCCAACAGACTGCTGACCCACATGGTTGCTATTTGCACTTTGTTTAAATGAGCCAGTTCTAAGTCAACGATGCCAGGTTCAGGGGGAGCCGGCTTTGGCAGCTTGTCTCCCTGGAGTGCACACAGGGAGCAGCAGCAAGCCCCAGACCCCGGCGACCAGCGGTGCCAGCACTGGGCTGAGGGAGAAAATGGGTGCTTAGTTAAGTATTTGCCAACTGATCATCCCGAGCAGATACTTATCTAGCCTACGCCTCAGAGCATACACAAATGCTGAATGTTTACACTGTAAGAATTCATTGTTGCTTCCAGGGACACACTCTTAAATCACAGTTCAATGTCTGTGTCCTCTGTGGACTTCAGTGTTAATGTACACAACTGATCATCTAAAGATGTAACTCCATATCAGCACCAATAGCAGTTAAAATACAATTCCAAATTTTACAGACAAAAAACCCTGCTTAATAAGACCATCCCTTTGCAGCTGCCTCTAAATTTAATTAAAAGACCAATCATCTTAATTCAGGAATTTTTCCACATACAAAGAATTTCTGCAGTTTTGCAGAGGACTACAAATTAAAAACATAAGGGGGGGGAGCACAAATTTGGGGCACAGAACACTATGGAAAAAGACACAGCATCCCATGAATTTGTTGTTTGCTCAGGCTTGGGGGGCTGGGATGGCCCAAAACTTAAAATACAACTGGAAAAAAATTATCATTGTAAATGATCTCCACTAATAGTAGAGAGATAAAACCAGTAATTTTGAAAAGAGGCTAACATGCTAAAGACGAGAGAGGTAAAGGGGGGAAATGATCACGCTAACAGTTCATTTTCATGTCCTATTATCTAACCAAGCACCAGGTTTCTCTCAACAAAGTATTCCAAACCTTTAAACAGAAAGTCTTCAGAAAGTTGCCTTTAAAGTTCAAGAGACCTGACAATGACACAACTAACCTACACAAAACATATTTCCAAACAGACAAAACCCGGGAAGATCACCCCCAAGTTAGAAGTGGGAGGAAGTAGTGGAGTAAACACACACACACACACACACACACACACACACACAGCATGAACGCTGCTAGGGAACATCTGAGGAAAGATTTACTAACAAACTATGAAGCAGCAAGACTGATGGCTCTAAAAAGATTATTTTGCTTACAATACACATTAATAACTAACAATATTAAGGTCTGACATGAAGAAACTTTTTATTTCAGTTGGGAAGACGAAAAGTTCTGGAAATGGATGGGGTGATGGTTGCACAACAATGTGAGTGGACTTCATGGCACTGAACGGTACCCCTAAAAATAGTTAAAATGGTAAATTTTGTTATGTATATTATATCGCAATAAAATACATATGTATAATTTTTTTAGCCTCCCATATTCTTAAAAATGTGATCTAGAATTTTCTCCTCCGTTTCATCAAATATGGCTTCCCTTCCAGAGTCACCTAATAAGGAATGACTTGTCTGATTCTCAAGTTTCATCCTTCATCGAGGCCCAAACAAGATGCTGAGAAGACCATCTTGCCGAAGATGCTGAGCGGATGCAGGATCTCGTTCAGTTCAAAGGGACCACCCTGCTAGGACAGATCGAGTCCAGATTCTGCTGCCACCTACCTAAAGTAGGAGTGTCTACTGGTAAACCGGATATGCTTAAGATTTCAGAGCTCTGATCTCTTCCCTAGCAATAAGTATCATTCAAGGAACAAATTAGTTCATCTGTCAAACTCAGGAGCCTTCTAATATTCTTGACACTGATCCATTCAGAAGTGGGTTTGAAAACTACCTATTGGATCCTATTCAAATAAGTAAATCTAAGGAAATAGTTTTCTTAGAATTATTCCGAGTTAAAGCCTTTGAAAATAGAACATGTTTGCTGAAAACGTACTGTGAAAGCACATATTTTACTTTGATAAAGTCACTCAGTCACTCAATTAGGGTGAATTGTTTAAGTTAAAACTATAGTATACATATACCAACAATTCCATTCATTCCTTTGTATGTTAGCATAAGGCAAAATCAGTGGATACTTAATGATAATTCCGTACCAATACCTGTATCATTTTCTTTCCATCAAAATTCTAACAGAAAAAGTCACATAAGTATACCAAGTTTTTAGATCAAAATTAATTCACTCAATACCCAATTAAACCATAAAGAGCCACTTAGTCTTGTATAGATAGCTTTCAAACTGTAAAAAGCAATATTGTGTGATCGTTCCACGTCTATGATATATACACACACACACACACACACACACATCCTTGGGGGATAAGCAGTTGTGCCTGGTACTTACTTCTCCCCGCAGACACAAGGAGAAGTCAAATAGGGACCCCCTCAGCCTCCAATGCAGGCGTGCGTGCGCACACACACACACACACACACACACAGACGCCAAGTATGTGGCTCTACTTTACATATCCACAGAGAATCTACACAAATCTGATGAAGAAAGAACACCTCGGAAAAGGCCAGAGACCAAAAACTATCCAATTCCAAAGAGGCCTAGGAGGTGGAAGTGGGTCGTAAGTATAAACAGCATTCTAAAATGTCATAAAAATTTTGTAACATCCATTTTGAAAATCTAATTACTGCAAAAAAAATGGAATTTGAGCTTTATTAACATTCCTTGTAAGCCTCCATAAATCTGTGGTCTTAAGTGATACACAACAGTTCTTTCAAATATAAATATAAGCCTCAAATTTACAAATCTACACACAGGCCAAAATGAAAGTGACACAAGTGAATTATTAGTTCCTTTTCCTCAATGATGGATCAAAGTACACAGATCCATTAACTGAGCAGTGTCATTCTTGTAGTGAGAAAACCTCTAAATGTAGGGCACTGGGCAAAAGGTAATATAGTTCCAAATGTAACACATCCGAAATTTACATGGCCAAAGCAGTCTTCAAAATAAATAAAATTTCAGAGACCCCTAACAAATTTTAAATCAAACCACTCTCTTCCGAGGAGAGAACAGGGTAAAAATAAACGAAATGATCATCTTTTCAGTTTGCCTGTCATATTGGTATTTATCCTACAGAAGTTAGCTCCTATTACATCAAAAGCCATTTTTTAAAGATATACTATGCCCCAAATTACAACGTGATAAAGTCCATTAATAAGAAATAGAACTAAAAACTCAACCCCACTCTCTTACACCTGTTTTCTTTAAAACATGTGTCTGATAAAACTACCAAATGAATTTATGAGTCTTCCTCCACACGGTCTTACATTTTCAGAATTGGTCCTCAAACCAGAATTAATACTATTTTTATGCCCGAGTGAAGATGTTATTCTCTCAATCCTAATGAAAGAACATGATATTTAGAGGGAAAGTACATTAGTGTAAGTGTCCAAGGGTGACTTGCATGATTTCCATCTCCACAACACACTTGTGATACTTCTCATACAATATGATGCCGGGGAAAATGGAACAAGTAGAAAAAGCCCTGCCAAAAATTCATTCCTAATTATAGATAAAAAGCAAAACCAAAGAAAAAAGGGGGATTAAGGTTTCTCACTATAGACCCAAGGGAGGAATGTGATGTTCCCTGAAACATACTTATCAATTTTGTGTTAATATAAACATAAATTTAAGTCATAGCTGTCTTAAAGAGCAGTTCTCATTAAAAAAAAAAAAAAAGTCAAAGTAAGTACACAGAAATGATGATGTCCAAAGAAAACAACTGTAAGCCATGTAGAATTTCATTCCAGGTAACCTAGGGAAGCAGAAAACTCTAAACATTTGTGTTACATTTTCTTTGGTTTTTTTTTTTTTTTTTTTAATGATAGGCCTTTTCTCTAACCACAGTTGCCAATTCCACCTTCTCTGACGACAGAGCAGCCAGCCAGCCATATCTCAGCAAATATATCAATTTAGGGCACAATAATTTCTTTACAAGATTTAAAACATCAGATAGGATAAAATTTCATTGGGAGGGAAGTGGGGAATGATGTTATGCTATAATGTATCTTATACAAATTTTAAGGTAATCAGGAACCAGTCTGTAACTTCCTGCTTTGCAAGCCAGCTAGTCACTTCTTTTAACAGTAAATAAGGCTCTTTTTATTACATTGTATTATATTCTATAAAACTAAGGTTAAAATAGCATTAATGGAATTCAGCACAAATGTGGACACTATAAAATCTTGGTTACGTTAGGAGACCTCAGTATTCCTATTGGGACTACTCTATCTACTTTATCTTTAAAAACCCAGTAACAAACTGTATCATAAAATGGCTTATTTCACTTTTTAAAAAGACCCCCCAATACAATATACATATATATTTTGTTTCCAATTACAAAAACATTTGCCATCCAGTATGAACCATTCCTAAAATCAAAAATGAAACTAAATGTGCTAAAGCCACAAGAAAATTTCATCATTTAACAACGTGATTTAATAGTACTTTATGGCCTATAATTACACAGTAATTTAGTATTTTGCACAAATAACTATTTTTTATCATAATCATCATAACAAATACTAAATAAAAACTAGCCTTCCAAAAAGGAAAAATATTAAAAAGACACATTCCACACGTTACACGGCAAACTACCTAAAAGAAATCTGTGAATCTAGGTCATATGCCCGGCATTTTTCTTCCCCCTCAAAAATAAAAAAGCTATTCCCAAGGGTCACACTGAGGACATAATGGATTCACTCTCATTCCAAGAAAACAAAATACTTAAAATGATTGGTACCATTAAGAAATAATACTGTAAAGCAACAAGGACCGACATCTGCCTCTATCATCCTTCCGTTCTAGTTTACAAAGATGTGAATTTTAAACTATCCCTTTAAAAGCAAGCTGACAAAGTAAATCTTTTTAAAATTAATTACATGGGTTTATTTACACAAGGCTTCTCTGTGTTTTCACTTGTGTGAATCAAAGATGAAAACTGATATCACAAATTTCTATCAAGAGTAGGAAAATATATTTTCATTAAAACCAAAACTCCAGTAACTAAAGATTTGAAAGCAGTGGACACTAATGTCCTCAGCTAGGGATTCACATGATTATATGTTAAATTCAGTCCTGTATTCATTCTGACACGTCTCTCCTCTAAGATATGGTTATTATTGAAATACACCTTCCTAAAATAAATAAGCTGAGTAAAAACATATATTACAAACACTGGTAATTCCATTCTAACAAATTAGAATTTTAAAAACTTTCACAGCATTTAAGATATCTACGAGAGAAAAGATTTGTAAGAAACACACCCAGCACAGCTCGCATGTGATAGTTTCTCTAATACATGTGTAAGCACTTCAAATAAGGCTCACATCACCGAAACTAACAAAATAATCAAGAAGAAAAAAAATTCCTAGAACATTTCTGTATTTCAAAATCAGAAGCAAATATACAATAATTTTTAGTATTTCACAAGACTATCCATTTTTTCCCTTTGATTGTTGTCTACAAAATTAGTTTCCTCACTTCGTGCTTTTTAAATATTATGTCAATTTAACTAAAATTCCTCATCCACAAACATCTTAAAATGATCAGAATTGTTAAAACACACATTACTAGAAATACAACTTTAATCTTGTTATAAAGCTAACTAAGTATCACTGAAAGATACTGTTGCATCTCGGAACCTGGAAATTTTTAACGTCATAATTTTTTTATTTTATTTTAAACTACGTGTGCTGACAATACATGTTTTGCACACTGTAATCTGTAAAGGGCACTTTCATAAAAGCTTTACAAATCCAGAAATTGGTAAAGTTCTTGGTTTAATTATTTTTCAATGGCCATATCCTCATCCTACAATCAAAGTCTGTGATCTATGCAGTGTCCACGTTAAGATTACAAAGATCTAAATTTTGTAAATGCCCAGTGTACTGGACACAAGCATAACGTTTTTAGGATTTAATCCTCTTATTAATAACTATGATTCATAATAACTTAAGCTTTAAATAATATTCAACCTTACATCTGCTTGTAATAGAGCTCAGTTATTATTTGTGGCAAGAATTTTTGTGACGGTACGGCTCAGCACTTCTATTTACATCAGCAGTGCTAAATGCCCAATGGTGAGAGGGGAGCCAATCAGATGGCAGATTAGATGTCAACTCAGAGGCAGCTGTCTGGAGACTATTACAGCCAGTTTACCTCCACAATTCAAATTCCAAACCTTGCAAAGGAGATCAAGTCAGTCTTTAGGCTCAGCCTACGAGCAAGAAACAGCAAGAGTGCAGGACACTTCCTAATAACGCTGTAGGACCTGGGTGACAGCAAATTAAAGAAAATCCAAATAAATCCGATCCAAAAAGATCAATTTTCACTAGTCTGCTATTTTCCTGGACTTGCTGAATAAAATGTATGCCTGATCCATGATCAAAATAAGTTCAATTTAACCGGAATGCCTTCCTTTAACATAGCCTGTCTGTTGAAGGTGACTCCTTTCAAGCAGCCTGTAAGCCAAATAATGGATTTCCTGGCTATTCTCAGGAATGAATCGATTTATTTTAGAATAGTTTACCTCCACGTCGTTGTAAAATTGGGGTATTATTTTTGCTACGAAGCATTCCAACTCAAAGCTCGCATCGAGTATGTCTGAACAGCCGGGCACAACTACGAAAAATACACTCGGTTGCCACAAAGCTAACCTATTTTTCCTGCCTTCACCTTGCAGGCTAAGAGGGAACGCGGTGTGGTTGGAGGTAGGACAAAGTTCCTCATTCCTTTCCCAGTTAAAGCTTATTGTTGGCGCTAACCGAGAAGACGGGGTCAATATTCCTCCCCAGACCGTACCCGCCGGGAGCGCCGATTTTGTTACAAAAGCCGGCCGAGCGGTCCCCAGCGCCCACACCGCTTCCTCGCGGCGCAGTCCCCGGCTCCGGACGCGCGGCTCCGCGCCCGGGGTGGGGTGGCGAGGCGGGGGTGCTCGGCGGCCGGCCATCCCAGCGCGCGTCCCGGCCCTCGGCGCGACCCTCTCCCCAGGCCCCCGGGCCGCGCAGTCGGACGCCGCGCGCTCCCCAGCCTCCGAGGGAGGCAGCCGCGAGTTAAAATGGCTTTGGGCGCCTCGCCCCCGCCTCCCCCCCGGCAGAAGACGCAGAAAAAGTACGCGGAAAGAAAGAAACTAGGGCTCGAGGCGCGCGGCGAGGCCGCCGCGGCGGAAGCAGGCCCGGCAGGCGCGGGGGTTACCTGGGATCTGCCCATGGTCGGGCCGGGGGTGCCGGGGCTCATCGCCGGGTGGCTCCTTTGTTGCGCGGCCGCCCAGGCCGGGCTGGCAGCGGCGTACTGGGCGCCCATGTCCTTGCCCAAGCCCATGCCCGCGGCCGCCTGCTGGCCGCCCGCCGCCGCCCCCGCCGCCGCCTGGGACTGGGGCTGCGACGGCGGCGGCGGCGGCGGCGCGCTGGGGCTGCTGTAGTCGGGGTAGCTGCCGCCGTAGCTCCTCATCATGGGGCTGGGCGAGGTGAGCAGCTGGTTGAGGGTCGGGGTGGCCCCCGACGGGTGCTGGTTCTGCCCGGCGAAGCGCTGGAAGCCCCCAGCCGCCGCGCCGGCGGCCGCCTTGCTGAGGCTCGCGGCCCCGCCGCCCCCGGGGCCCATCATCATGCCGCCGCCCTGCTGCCGGGGGGAGCTCAGCACCCCGTACCCCGAGGACGAGCCCCCATAGCCGCCGCCGCCGCCGCCGCCGCCTCCTGCTGCTGCTGCCGCCGCCGCGGCCGCCGCCGCCACAGCTCCCGCTCCTGCTCCTCCTCCTCCTCCTCCTCCTCCTCCGCTGCCTCCTCCTCCTCCGCCGCCGCCGCCGCCGCCGCCGCCCGCGCTGGGCCGGCTGTAGCCCGGATAATGGTTGTACTGGCTGTTGGGGTACCCTTCGTGGGAGTTCTGCAGGGGGTCCATGCTGTTGGGGGCTCCGGTGGCGGCTGAGGCGGAGTGCATCATCCCCATCCCGGGGCTTTGTTGTCCGCCATGTTGATCAAAGCAAGGCCCAGTGCGGCCGCCGGGGCCGCCGCTAGCAGGGGCAGCGCTGCCATAGTAATTATTAAACTCCGAGACGGCCGCCGGGCCGCTGCCGCCGCCGACACCGCCGCCGCCGCCCCCGGGCACGGCGACCGGCGGCTGCTGCGCGCCCAGGGCGCCCAGGCCCGGGTGCTCGAACCGGCCGCCCGCCGGCTCCCCCATCTTGGGCGGCGCGTCGTCCTCGTCGCCCGGCTTGCTCAGCAGAGGCTGGCCCGGGGGGTCGGCCTGGCTGCCCGCGGCACTGTCCTTGGCGCCTCCATGTTGCGGCTGCTCCATGTCGGGACCGGGCTGAGCCGCGCCGCCGCCCGCGCCGCCGAGGCTGTTGTTGTTGGAAATGGGATGTTGCTGCTGTTGCTGCTGCTGCTGCTGCTGCTGTTGCTGCTGCTGCTGCTGCTGCTGCTGGAACTGGTTTAGCTGCTGCTGTAGTGCGTGGTGGTGGTGGTGGAGGTGGTGGGCATGGTGGTGGTGGTGGTGGGCATGGTGGTGGTGGTGGTGCTGCTGGTGGGGCGGTGCGGCGGGGGCTTCGCCAACGGTTTTCAGTTTGTGGTTGGGGAGCAGCCCCGTCTCCATGGTCGAGCCCGGGCCCGACGAGGAGGAAGAGGAGGACGCCGCCGCCGCGGAGGAGGAGGAGGACAGCGCGGCGGCGCTTCCACCCTCCTTGAGAGCCGCCTCGGAGCCGCCGCTCTTGGCGCTGTTATTGCTGGCGGCGGCGGCCGCCGTGCTCGCGTTATGGGCCATGTTCAGTTCGTGACGGGGGTGCAGGGGGTGGTGGTGCACATTATTAAGGCCGCCGCCGCCGTCGCCGCCGCCCCCCAGCATGGGTCCCGGTGCCGCCGCCGCCGCGCCGCGCGCCCCCGCCTCCAGGTCCCGGGCCCCGGGCGCCGGCCGCGGCCCGGGGGCGCCCGCCGCTCGCCGCTGCCCGCCCGCGCCCGCGCCGCCGCCGCCGCCGCCGCCGCTGCTGCCCGCGCGGCCATGATCGCCGCGGCGTGGCGAGGCCGGGCGGGGGGCGGGGGGAGACAATAAAACCCACTTTTTAGTCAGCGGCCCCTCCTGTGCGCATCCACACGCCCCGACGGGAATCGAGCGAGCCCCCTCCCCCTCCACAGGCCCCGCCGGAGCCGAACCGGGAGTCACGCCTTACGGTCTGGGCCTGTTCCCGCTGTGTGATTTCATGGTGAAAGTTTTTAGTTCAGGTTTAAATGAAACTTTTCTCTTTTCCTCTCTAACCCGGATATGGGTAAATACACGACTGACTGAGCCTATCGGGCCCAGCATGGCATGAGAGGGAGCCGAGCGAGCCCGAGCAACTATTATCCACTTCTCTCTGATTACTCGTGTGCACTCGCAAAACGCGGACTGGACTCGGCGCGGGCCGCCGCCCGCCGGGCCCTGCGCCCGCCGCCGCTGCCCGCTCGCCCGCCCGGGCGCAGCCTCGCGGGCACCCGGCGGCCCCGGGCCGGGGACTCGGGCCGGCTCCGCAGGCGCCCGGAGCGCGGCGGCGTGGGGCAACGGGAGGCTGCACTTTCCCCTCGTGCTTCGTCTCCTTGCCAACCGTCCGTTCGCGTGTTTGTTTTCACGTCTAAAAGGAACGATACAAAGGTGGAAAACGAGTCTGACGAGCAGACAAAAGAGGGAGAAGGGCTGGGGAACAAAGTTGTCTGTGGGCCTCAAAGGTTTGGAGGAGCCGACGGAGAAAGAAAATATTTGGGCAATCTGTGCAAAAGCACTGCCTCTCCCAGGAGTTATGTAATTTTTCAGAATGTTAGCCTCTCTGCCTTGATTTTGGGCCATCAGCGTAATTCCCACAACTTCTTCAAACTGCGAAATTAGGAAAGAGTTTAAGGGAAGGTTAGCCTCCTTCAGGGAGTGCTGTTCCCTGTACACAGCAAGTACTCAATAAGTGCTGAGGCTGACTGCACCTGTCCCAAAGATAATGTTTATGTAACTATTTTCTAAGGCACCTTATGTATTCGTGTAGGCTTATCAATGAAAACGCAGAAGCATTCCCAAAGGAGCATTTTTCTTAAAATGCTCTTGTCTGTCCTCCCTCTAAAGGTAAAGTCTTCAAATGAGTAGACTGGTGTGTTATGCTCCAACTTGCACATGGAAATATAACTGTTAGTGCCATAATAGTGACAGCTGAAGTTTATCTCATGTCTTCATAAATCTATATGACGCCTTTCATCATATTTCAGAGGTTAATGTGCACAATTAACCCTCTTGATATGAGTTCATTTCTAAGCAATGTGAAACAAAACTAAAAGGAAATACGTATTATATTTAATAAACATAAGATCAATAGTAAAGTAAATTAGCCGAATCTAATCTTAGAGCAGAAATGTTTCAGACTTTATTCTTTTAATAATACTCTTTTGTCACTTTATGATGTTTTAAATGTCTTTATTATTGTTAATTTATCACTTAGTAACCTTCTGAATATCATCAAGCAGGTATTCTTAACCTAAGCAATGCCTCACTTGTACTAGTGTGGAACTCGTTTTCATGGAGAGAAAGCATTTGAAACTGGAACTTTCAAGAGGTCACACCAGCTGAAATAATATATATGATTTTAGTAGAACATGGTTTTCTAAAATAATTTCATTCTTCAGCTTTTTATAAAGATTATTTTAAATGCAGTGGTTATTTTTATTTGCTTGAGCAAGAGCAAATATGTTAATGACTAAATAGAAAAGGATAGGTGGGAAAAACTGGTGACTAATTGGTGGGGGAGGGGAATCAGGTGCACACCCAAGGGTCATTATAGAGTGTACAAACAACAAATTGCAATTCTATGCAAACAACTGGAAAACAGGGGTTATAGCATTGTGTGTAAGAGAGAATAACAGAACTGTAAGATGAATTCATGCCAAATCATTCATCAGTTTTTGCCAAGAGAATACTACATCTTTGTTAGTGTGCCTTTTTGACATTTTCTCCTGGATTTTCTCCCTTTATGCATTCAAATACATACTAATTATACGCAGTACACCACAAAAGTTGAATTTTTAAAGTTTTTCGTATGCAAATATAAATATATGTCTGTTTTGTGTGTATACACATATATTCTAAAATCAATTATATATTTATGCTTTTAGACATTTAGACTCAAACTAAATATATACATATAATCACAAAGCATTTTTCCAAACTGATGAAATCTGTTAAAGTCAATTTAAGCAGGTGTAGCTATATTTTGTGGCTTATTTTCACAACTAATCCTGAAAGGGAAAATGAGTCACCAAGTTCAGCTCTGGACCTTTTCTTAAAAATATTTTTTGTATACAAAAATCATGGAACTAAAAAAAAAAATTAGGCATAGAAAGTCAAAATCTCTTTTAATCCCATTTGTTTCAGCAAGTCAACTAGAAGATTGGAACCAAGAGGCTATGAAATAGAGGCCCCCAGCACAATGAAATCAGCCTGCTATAAAAGGCGACACATGCCAGTTTCTCCTCCCCAATGGCAGATGCCACACCCTAAAGCAGACAGAAGGCACTGCAGTGTGTAGGAGAAGCACAACACAAAGCCGGCAGGACTTGGTTTTGTCTTTTAAACCACAGAGGATGCTAAAATACCTTCTTTAAAGCATCCTTGCTGAAGACAAGTAGCAGGCTCCTATTCATTCAGCTTACAGTTTTTAAACACCTTCTCAAGAAAACAAAATAAAAGCCTCTTAGAGTTTCATGTAAAAATCCATGACTTAATAGACAAAAACAGCAATTGTCAGGGGTCTGTTCGAAAGAGATGAAACAGGTCCCCATTTCACGAAGCACAATTTGAACCATAGATGATAATTCTCTCGTAGCCACTTGCCTCAATTATCCTATATGGCAACACTACGTGATTGTTTCCTGTTGATGAAATAAGGTACTAGAAATTAACAGGTGCATTTTTTCCTAAGGAAGTCCTTATTTTTACACCTCTTGCCTAATTTCAAACAACGACCACTTTAATAAGTCACTCGAGCCACAGAGAGCAATGGAGGTGAAGGTCTGCAAGCTGGGGAATGGCCACCCTGACCCTGCAGCCAACCGCCCACCCACAGGTTGCCCTGCGCTCTCGTGTTTAGCCAGATTACCCATTATTTTCTTAAACACCCCTTTTGGCTACAAAAAGGATTGGTTTGTTTGGGGGTTTTTTGGGGGGGGTACTATATGAAAATACTAATATTTAAATACTGCTCCTTTTGAAGAAGTTTTAGGGCCCCAAATAAAAGACTCTTCAACTTGCCCACTTAAAGAGGATTGAGCCAGATGGTAGTTGAAGAATGCCACAGCTCTGTTCTTTTTGCCTCATCGTAGCCCATCATTCTGTTTGCTTTCAGATTAGTCCCCTTTAACTCTTCTGGTTATTTATTCGATAACTGAAACTATCACGATTCACTAACCATCATATTTCTCAGTATTCTTTATGTAATTTGGAAGCAATTTAGAATAAAGCCCTGTCAAGATTTTACAAATAAGAACTATTAAAGAATAAGGCTTTGGATACTTGCTTTCCTTTTAGATTTATGAGAAATGCAATGAATGGAGCTAATGGGATTTCCCTACTGATCTTGGGCAGGGACTTTAAAAAGCGCTAAACAATTGTCCTTTTCACTTCTCTGATTTAGACGTTAGCAGTGAATAACCGAGTAAATGCAAGATATGGGACATAGCATTTGATTTGAAACAACTATGCAAATTAACAATGGTCCAAAAGTTTAGCAGGCAAACAATTAGGTGGGATTTGAAAAAAACTCTAGGCAAAAATAATTTAAATAAATTTGGGGACTCTGACAAATAGTAGCACTATTGTACTTAGTAATAATACTAAAGCATGGATAATCAACCTGGATGGGAATAAATTTCACTTATTTATCTAACAAATTTATCTCGAATCTACTTTGTGACATGCTTTGAGAATAAAAAGATAATTATTATCTTGGTCCTGTCCTCAACAGGGGAGATAAACAATTACCTTAAAACATACTCAGGGCTGCCCTGCAAAGTCACAGAGGGTTTGACCAATAAAGAAGCAAGCTCAGACTTCCCCGCCCAACAACATGCCCTGCAGCTCTGCCTTTTTGGCAGCCGCTGGCCGGGCACCGCGCCCTAATCCTCAGTCTGGCACAGCTGGGACATGACACTGGGAACCCACCACTTTTGAAGCTACATTTCCAGAACCTTAAGTCAAATTTACCATTAGGCTACTACAATTTCTCTCAGGGGTCCCTAGAAACATAGTAACATCAGTGAAATATATGAAGAAACACATTACATTTTAGAACATTGTGCTTCTATTATGTGACATCCACATTTTGAATGGTGTGTAATAAATATTTTTTATTACAGCCTAGTTTAGAAATTTTCTATAACTTTTAGATAAATATGTGTGTGATGACATTTCTTTCCTTTTATTCCCATCAAAATCTCTTGCTGGGCACCTACAGGTGCGTTGCAGTACTCTCTCCTACGGGTATGTCATGTCGTATAATCATCTGTATGGCTTCTATCACTGGTAGCCCTGCTGTGTGGATAAAGACACTTCATAGATAGCTCCACTCTAGCTCTTCATCAGTAACTACTTGGGAAGTGAATCTACTTGAGGTCATGTATAATAATCAAGAATACAAAGGGAAGTCATTTGGAGAGCAGAACACCTCAACTTTCTGGAAAGATTTTAGTGACTTATCTGAGGCCCTTCTGTGTCTTTCTCATGTGATTAATTGCTTCATAGTACACATAAACTTCTACTCTTCAAGCACAATAAACTCCAAACAACTCTTGTACATTAATGTAGTGCATGTGTGATGATTTTTGAAGATTTTATGTATGTATGTATGTATGTATGTATTTGAGAGAGAGCAGCGGTAGGGGGTCAAGGGGGAGGCAAGGACAAGCAAACTCCTCACTGAGCCCAGAGCCCCATGCGGGCTGGATCCTGCAATCTGGAGATCATGACCTGAGCAAAAACCAGAGTCAGACACTCGGCCGACGGAGCCAGCCCGGCGCTGCAGTGCACGTGTGATCTTTATTTTACCCTGCTTATAGTCAGTTGCTTTGTCCCTAATCCATTAAGACAATCAGTGGGTAACTTTAAGGGTAAATTACTGACAGTGGCCTGATGGTTCTGGTAAGGGACAAAGGACTTGATTATGTGCTTTCTTTCACAAAATGACAACTTCATTGAGAAATTTCCTTATCAATGCCTTCCTCTAAAAACATCCAAGTTGTTATGCATAAATCTTTTTTTTTTTCTCTTCCTAACTTAAAGGAAATGTTCACATTGTGGCAGGTTGCTGTAGGCCTTCAAATTCAATGGGCTATTCTTGGTATCTTCTCTCACCCTCAGATATCTCCTCTCTCAAGCCGCACTTCTCTCTGGTCTGGCGACCTGCTTTCTTGAGGACCCTGTGTGTGAAAAGTTTTCCCTCCCAAAGCATAACTCACAAGGAGCAGCTGGGAGGGTGGCCTCTTGGCTCAGCCCCATTCTTTCAGCAAGTAACTCCCGAGTTACCACTCTGCACCAGCCCAGTGCTAAGCTCTGTGGCCATCACAGTGGGGTGGGGTGCAGGGAAAGAAAGGGGCAACTTAGCACATTGAGTGAACCTGCTAGACAAACGATCACACTAATAAATGTATAATTGCACAGAGATAACATGCTCTGAAGAGACAGGGTTCTAGGAGGGCAGTAAATGAAGAAGCCTGACCTAGGCAGGGGAAGTATGGCTTGGACTGAAAACCGCAGAGTGGGAGAAAACCAGAGAAAGAAGGAAAAGGACATCCCAGATGGCAGGAGGCTAGTGGGGTAGAGAGCAGAGTGGGGCAGACATGCCAGGAGCGGCTGCAGAGGTGGGGGCCTCCGTGCTGGCTCCGGCAGCTGCTTCGGTCAGGGCTGGGATTCCAAGAGCAGTGATAAGTACCTGCTGCATGTGAGCAGGGGGCTGACATGACTGCACCTGGGTTGTCAGAGAACCCACTGGCTGCTGGGAAGGGGGGGAGCCAGAGCAGATGGGAGGTAGATGGGGGACTGTCTCAGGGGTCCAGGCTCATCTCTCAGGCCAGGGAGACCTGACCACCTCCATTTCTTAAGGCTCCCAGTGAATTATGATATAAAGAAACACTAAGGATCATAAAAATGCGTTTATTAATGTTTACATTTTTTAAATGTAATGTATTCAGCCTCAAAAACACAATGCAACACAGGTGTGCTTTTTACACTTAGAATAATTCTAGGACTCTTGTAATTAATTCATAGTACCCTACAGCTGTGTGATCTGTTAATAGATCACAAGTTTAAAAACAATATGATGAAACTCTTTTCATCCAACCATTGTATCTCTAGGAATAAATGTATAACCCTTACTTGGTGACAACACGAAAGGCTAAATCGGAGACTCTGTAAATGGCTCCCTGAGTTATCTGTCAGGATGAAGCATAGTCCAAGTGAGAGATGAGAGACGGAGAAGTTGGATGAGGACAGGAGGGACCATGGCGATGGAGATAAGTGAACTGACCCCAAAGAGTCCCCCCACTTAAGAATGTGCAGATTGTTCACTGCTCAAGGGCTCCCAGCCAAGGAGATGAGTGGGAGCTGCAATCCAGCCAGAGCCTACTTGCCACTCATTGAGTCCTGGCACAGGACTGAGTCCACTAGAGGATGGGATGTCTTTTTCCAATTTACACGCAGCATAAATGCATGCCTGCATGCCCTCCGTGGGGCAGCTGGTGAGGAGAGGCATGGGAAGACTTGGTAACAGTTCAGATGTGCGCATGAGGCGATGGAAGGATCAGGACCTTACCTCTCGCTTCTTTTTCCTCCCCCACCCCTTCCTGGCCCAATGTATGAAGCAGCTGGAAACTCCAGCTTGTATCCCCACCATCCAGTCCCCTCCTCCTGTCTCTCTATCCTACCCTAGTTTTCTCTGTACCGCTCCCTTCCCCCCTACCCCTCCACTGCTCAGATAAGCCGACCTTGCTCATCATAGAGTCTCAGACCTAAAGACAGCTCAGAGGGTTAAAAAGCTGAAAACAACTCAGATCCATACGGGGCAAACATTTTGTGACCTGGGAGCCTTCTCTCGTACGTAGGAATTTGTGAGGTTGAGATGAGCATGGAAAACTCTTCGAAACACACGCACAGGTGAGTCAAGACAACAGCCCGCAGCCGTTGCCATGCTTGTTGCCCCCGATCTTAAGGACGTCTCCGAGCAGTGTGACTGCTTGTCCCCTGGAATTACGCAGTGTGGCTCCCCTGATGCTCTCTATTTGCCAGAGGCCAGAGCTATCATTTGTAGTCCCTGAAGAAAGCAGAATCCTAGGTTGGGAAATGCCCGGGCCCAGGCAGTGTCCTTGTTTAGCAGTGATACGGCTTTCTGCCACCTTTCCACAGCTGCAAACCTTGGGGCAAACCACCTCGAGTATCTGGAGGAGGAAAAGGAGAGGCAAGCCCTGGGGATAGGGCAGTGTTTGGAGCACGCAGCACGCCTTCCCTTCTTCTCGCTCACTTCCCTATCTAAGGATAGGGCATCAATCTAGAAAAGGGAAAACCTTAGGCAGAAATAGTTGTATTTAAATCAACACACCAAGCCACTTCTGAGCTGCTTTGAGTTTTATAGCTATGATTACTAAACATTATTGTGTCTATCCTGGGCCCCACAAAGGGGCACATAGCTATGGCAGAGAAGCAAATTGCCTAAGCTAACATTTGTTCTCTTCATCCTTAGTAGCCCAAGCCCGAGTTTTTAACTAGACACATGACCACCTGTTAAAAAAAAAAAAAAAAAAGTCTACATTCCCCAGGTCCCTGGGAGATAGGGGTGTCGGGGTGCTTAAGGGGAGCTGTGCTGCTGGCTTAGTCACTATCTGCCTTCAGACTTGGTTTATGAGAGAGAAAAATGTCTTTCTTGTTCAAAATACTGATATTTTTTTTTTTTTGCTTTGTTTGGGTCTTTCTCTTTTTCTCTCTTCTTTTTTTTTTTTAAGTAGGAAACAAAATCTAAACCCAATACAGTGATATGATTTCTCATATAATTCTCACAACACTTTGAGAGTTTAGTAAACCACACAAACCTCAATTTCATCCTGTAGAAAACACGGAAAATAACAGGACCTCCTTCACTGGGCTTCTGGGGATTAAATAATCCTTGCCAAGCTCTGAGCACAGTGCCTGGCACAAGGAAAGTGTCTGATATTATTATTACTTTATTAAGCCCCTTCTCTCCCTCTCGGTGGGTTATCAATTCCTTAAGGATGAAGAGTCCCCACCTTCAAGTTTCTCTTCTATCTTCCACCCGACTCAGAACGGTCCTGGACCCACAGTGGGCTCTTAGCACTTAATTGTCAAAAGAACTTTGTAGCTGAACACGAATGTCCCAGGAAAATTATTCGCATGCATTTCCAAATTGTTTCTATCAATCCAGAGAACTGATGTAGCTTAAGGAACAGTAACTTTATGTGGCTAGCTGGTCATTTTTTTTTTTTTTAAGATTTTTTTTTTTATTTATTTGACAGAGAGACAGCCAGCGAGAGAGGGAACACAAGCAGGGGGGGAAGGAGAGGAAGAAGCAGGCTCCCAGCAGAGCAGGGAGCCCAACAGGGGGCTCGATCGCAGGGTCCTAGGATCACGCCCTGGGCCGAAGGCAGACACTTAACTACCGAGCCACCCAGGCGCTCGTAGCTAGTCATTTTAAAATAAAGAACTCCTAACTTTTTCTTCTCCTTTTTTTTTTTTAATTTGTTTCAAAGATGTAGGAAATTTTTCTTAAAAGGTCAGGTCGATCTATTATGGTAATATAAATTGTAGGCTATATTCAGAGGGCTACCACTCTGAGAAACTGATTTCCCATCTTCCTCTCTAGGTAAGAGTTCATTATCCTTGCAGGCTAAAGGGGTGTCATGTGAGCTCGAGATCTGTAACTGGAGAGAGTTGCCTTGAGTGTGTTTAACGCTTGAGCCCATCACAGTCAGTCTCAGTCTGTAGTTTAGCGTGGCCCTTGTTTATAAACAACATGATTATTAGCGCTGATTCTGTGAGATTGGTTTCCCACTGACCTCAACAGAAACAATGCAAATATTCACCCTTTTTTAAAGCATAGTAAAACTCCTGTGGTTTTTGAAGCCAGACCAAGAACACATGTAGAAAAGCCCATGGATTATTTTAAGTGAACTTATTTTTTTAATCTCATTAGCTTTGCACCATATGCTGTTTATTTTTTATATCCTGCATAGGCTGAAAAATGAAAATAGAGCAGGCCACCGTGCTTCATTTGGGGTATATCATTAACGAGGATGACATACACAAACTGGGAAGTTCAGAGAAAAACAAAGACAATTAAGAGGACTTTTTAAGATGACTTGAAAGATTTTTAAAGCTCTATATGTTCCTTAACTAAGCAACCCAGGAGGCAAGCAGGAAAACTGCTTCCCACCACATGAAAAGAGTGTTACCTCTGGCAGCTTCCTGAGCTGGAGAAAGAAACTGGACTCACATCCCACTTCCACATTTATGGGCTGTGCAAGTTTTGGCAGTTAATTTTTGGGTAGCAGAATATGTGTGAAACACTACCCACCTTGCATGTTTTTATTTGGGGGGGGTTGGGTAAGAATTAAATGAGAGTATATATAAAGTATTTGACATATTGTCTGGAATTAAATAGGTAAGTAGGGTGTGTGTGTATGTGTGTGCATTTAATCTCTAAATAGAATAGGTATCTGTCATGTGATTTCAGGAAAACTAGTTATAGTCCATTCGATCGCAAACATTTCTTCTTCTACTTAATTAACATTTCTCCATTAAAGATGTCTGAATTTATTCTTTTCTTTAAAGGCTCTGAGCCCTATCAAAATACAAATATGTTTCTACCGCGTAATATCTGAAGCTTCTATCGGCCATTCACACCATATTACAAATATATTTTGGATCCATTCCTGAAGGCCTGCCTTGATGCAGAAGAAGAGGAGGGGAGAAAGAAGTGAATGGGACCAGAGAGAGGATGAGCTGAAGCAGGACCGACTGCAGTAAACGGGAAGGCCGCGAGGCTGGGGATAAACTCTGTTCACTGCATGCCACCCCGCATACACAGCCTCACCTATTCACAAGCTAAACGTATGGAAAGGAAAACACATTGAAAAGGTTTTCTTTCCATCCTGACAGTTCAGGCTTCTGGGTCCTCGACCCATTTCCTACAGGCTGGAATCCCAGGATTTGTCATCGCTAGCCCTGTTATAGTTGATCCTTGGCAGATGAAACTAGGCAGGGACTAGAGGAGGGAGAGGAAGGGACATTCAGGTTGGGGTGCTTTTCCAGCCCAGTCATTCCATGATTCTGTGGCTAGATAGGGCAGTGGGTGGCGTGAAGCATTTTTACTTTGGGGGTGATAATGAAGCACTGAGAACCTCTCCACTACTGAAGAAGAATGCTGGTACTAAGGCTGGAGGGAGGGGAAATGTGAAGGGGGCTGCTGGCCTCCATAACCCCTACCCTGCCTGTGGGTCCCTGAGGGACCCTTTGGTCGCAATGACAAAGAATGAGGGGTGCATGGCATTGAGAATGTGCCTCATCCAGGGTGGATGCCATGGAGAAGAGGATGAAGAAGAAAGAAACTGGGGTGGAAGGAAAAGAGGGAGGAGAACAATAGGGAGACTTCTAGAGACAGGCAGACACACTGTTACTAGAAACCTCACTAGGTCTGGAGAAAACAATGTTGCAAATTGTAATTTATCCTTTGACACATTTATCTTAACTAGGCTAGACCATCTTACCAACATGAGATAATTCATGGAAGTCAGAAAAATTGTAGGTTCAAGGTTAAAACTTTAGAATGACCTTCCTTGCTGACCTTCCATGGATAAACTCTCTGGACAGTTGATCTGCCTGTCTCCATTTTATGTCATAAATCCTGCCACATTCTGTTTTTTAACGTCACCTGGCCACTGGAAAAGGTCACCTATGATTTCTCACAACCATTTTTCATCTAGGAAATCCCAATGAGTTTTTTCTTGGCTTTCCTCTGCTTCAGTGTTTTGGAAATACATATTGAAATCAGAACAGGGTGTCCTGTGATTTTCATTCTACACCTATTTATTGGTGCCATGGTGAGGGGTCTATTTAGATCAGCTAAGCTCTTCTAAGTACCTAGCAGGAAAAAAAAAAAAAAAAAAAAAAACACCACCTCAGGGCTGTGGGTGGGATGGGAGTTTCATGGACACAAGACAGAGTCTTCTGCCCCCAAAGCAGTACATTCAGGCAGACACTTCAACTTCCTTCTTTGTAAAAGGAGGCAAGCGAACCAGTGGGTGGCCACTCTGATGACTCTTCGAAGCTCAAAATTAGCTTTCTCTTCCTCTGACTTCCCTGAGACCATTCTAGCCCAAAGCTTCTGCATGCTCTCTCTCTCTTCTCCTCGTCCTAGCCACCAGCCCCCCACTCCTGAGGGTGCTCCCGCTCCTCTGCAGGGCCCACTCCCTGTGGCCAGCCAGCTTATCATGGTGACCCTGGGGACAGCCCTGCCTGGTCACAATGGTGCCCTCTCTGCCCTGACCCACGTTCGCTGGTTCCCCTCACTGTGCCTTTGTGCCGCCATTCCTTGAACATCCAGCCCCTTCCTCCAGCGTCTGGCCCCCTCCATGTCTCATTCCTGGCCCCACTGGGCTCTCTCTAATTCCTCTCTGCCTTTGCATTTGCTACTTTCTGGGCTCTTTCCCACTGCTTCGTCAAAAGCTACTGTCTTTTGGGGCACCTGGGTGGCACAGCGGTTAAGCGTCTGCCTTCGGCTCAGGGAGTGATCCCGGCGTTCTGGGATCAGGCTCTTCCGCTATGAGCCTGCTTCTTCCTCTCCCACTCCCCCTGCTTGTGTTCCCTCTCTCCCTGGCTGTCTCTCTCTCTGTCAAATAAATAAATAAATAAAATCTTTAAAAAAAAAAAAAAAAGCTACTGTCTTTTAAAATTCAGCTCAATGTCACTCCCTTTGTAAGCCTTCCTGGCCCCAGTTTTCACATCCATAGTAGAATAATCACCTCTTGAGCTATAAACCCATTCGTGGACATCACTCCTTCAGTCCTTAGTATGTCGTAAATGTTTGTGAATGTTCGTGTCTCCACCCCTAGACTGAGTGCTCCAGGAGGGCACCCCACAGTTCTGTATATCCAGGGCCCAAGGTAAGTCCCGGTCCTCCAATTAGCATTAGTCAAATGAATGAATCACCTTTGCAACCAGTCAGAGTGATAACAGGGTAATGGTCTCTTCCCCCAAAGATGGTACAAACATGGCTGATCCATTAGAGCTCCTCTGATGCTTCCTGAACAGCCACAAAGTCCCTCTGCATGAGAGTGTATCCTTAGTAATCAATCCATTATTCCAAGGAAATCAAGCAGCGTCCTTCTCATGGCAGGACATGAGCCACGATTTCAGAAGCTCACCTGATAGAACGAACCATATTGTTGCAAAGCAAGCGCCAGTCACTCTGTTCATCTGAACACACTTCATGGTGGTTGGTACAGAAATGAGAAAGTGAGACGGCCTCCCTCCTGCAACAGGCAGTGAGTGCATCCACATTCTGCTCTTGGAGCTAGAGAACATTCCTCAGCGTGACCTCCTCGGGCCACTACTTAGCACATGGGGAATCTTGCCTTTAGACGTTATAAAAGAAAAGTCCTCCACTCCGTGTAACAAGACTCAAAGAGTTAGCACCCGCGATCATGGATGCTTCAGTGATTTGCAGCTATCAGTGCGGGGGAAGACGTCTGGAATGACACGGTGGAAATAAGATTTTTGTGGAGAGAAACATCCATGTAACTTTAAACTAGCATGAGGAAAGACTTTGTGGCCACCCTATAGACTTACAATTTTTTTTAAGATGGACTGTTGCCAAATCTTTCTCACTATATTTTCAAAGGGCTTGAGATTATTAAAATTATTACATATAGTTATTCACTATTTCTTTGTACTGCAAAAAATTAGCATGACTGATCTAAAACTAGGCTCATCATAGCTGAGTTGAGATATATTTTCCAGATACTTTGGTTTGGCTTCTCTTTTGTTTTTTTTTCATTTGAGAACAAGAGGCTAGGAATCAGGTGGCCTGCAATCCTGGCGTTGTACTCTTCTGTTGGGATCTGATTTAATGTCTTTGTTTTGAATAGTTTTAAATTCACAAATTTTGGAATATACATATATATATTTCATTTTCACAGAAATGTGTTCATCTGGTTTCTGGCAGCCTGCCTATGAAACTTCCACAGTGAAGGTAGCTAAAAGTTGAGGAGCAGAAGGGAACAGAAACATCCTCGCTGGCGCACAGAGGCAGGAGCTCCAGCGCACCCAGGACCGTGTTGTCGTCTGTGCTGGTTGTGAACACTTCATGCTTCTCCGATGGTTTACTCAAAGCCATTTTTCATGATCTGAGTACACATGAAAAAGATGTAGCCTTCTAGATCAACACTTACTGAAAGCAAAATTTACTGAAAATAGCCTGAGCCACTCTTCCGCAGACTCGAGGCACTCTGGCTGGCTCTCGTGGGTATTCTTGTTCTGAGTCGGCTAGCTGTACTTCATGCAAGTCTTTACAAATTCTGTCCGTGGCACCCTACGTGTCATAGGCAATATTTGTGAGGCGGCGGCTAGCAGGCTGCTGGCGGTCAGGGAGTGGCCACGGAGATGTTCAGTCAAGGCCAGGAGGTCAGCCCCATGTCAGGGGGGGTACCCAGCACGTTGGATGCAGAAGCTGGAGGGTGCCAGGAGCCAGGATGTCAGTCAGGATTCTAAATCCTTCATCTTACCTCCACCAGCCAGTTTAATTCATTATATTGAGAATGTGTCAGGTTTTGGAATACATAACTCAGCCTGTATAACGAAACACAAACGATTTGGGCCTAAGGAAAAAAAGAAGGAAGGAAGGAAGAAGGAACATTCCAAATAATGAAGCATTACTTAGTGGGGGCTTCTATAAAAGTACAATTTACCCTTCATTGGTCATCAACATTACAACCTTCCCACCAGCTTGGTAACAATCTAAAAGTCTGACAACAAGCTCTGCTGGTGAGACTTGGGGGGGTGCAGGAATTCTCATAGATTGCCAGGGTTAGAGAAAAATAGGAGTTCTTTTGGAAAGATTTCATAAAAATGAACAAAATCATCAATGAACTTAGCCTTTGACCAGCCACCGCACTTCTAAGCATCTATGCTGTAGGATACCTTGTAGAAGGACAGACGACATCCACCCAGGATCAGGCCTTGCGAACATTGTTTGTATGAGCAAATGATTGGAAACAACCCAAGTATTCAGAACGAACAGGGCCTTTGTTCAAAATAACTCGGTACTTCCACACAGCAGAGTGCCATGCAGCCCTAAAAGAAGACAAAGGTTTCCATCTTTTGGTGTAGAGAAATCTACAAGACATATTGCCAAGTTAAAAAACGAACAAACAAAACCCAAGATGTATATAGTGTGCTATCTTTTGTATAACAGGTGGGGGAGGGGTAAGAATATGGGTACATGGTTGTTTATATTTGTGAAAAGAAACACTGAAAAGATAACTAAATGTAGGGGGTGGTTATACGTAGGGGGAGGAGGAGGACAGAATGGAGAGGACAGTGGAAGCAAGACTTCCTGTGTATACCTGTCCATATAGTTTTGATTTTTGATTCAAAAGTGTATGTTCAGGGGCGCCTGGGTGGCACAGCGGTTAAGCGTCTGCCTTCGGCTCAGGGCGTGATCCCGGCGTTATGGGATCGAGCCCCGCATCAGGCTCCTCTGCTATGAGCCTGCTTCTTCCTCTCCCACTCCCTCTGCTTGTGTTCCCTCTCTCGCTGGCTGTCTCTATCTCTGTCGAATAAATAAATAAAAAAAAAAAATTCAAAAGTGTATGTTCAAAAATAAGTAAAACCAAAGGTGAAAAAATTCCATTCATCTTCCCCAGCAGGTGTAGCTCCCTCTGGCTTAAGGACCAATCATCAGCTAATTGGGGGGGGGTGGAGGTAGTAGATTTCAAGAGCTATGGCCAGGTGCTTTCAACGGGACATCAATTCCCCTTTGCGGCTGTCCTCCAGGTCTATGCTGGGCTTGCAGCTGAGATCAGTCAGCATTTTGCCCACCACATGCTAACCACATGCTTGTCTTGTTTTCCTGGGCCTGGGTCTTAGCCATTGAATCCTGCCTATTCTATTCTTCTGAGCTGGGGGCTCTACTTTGCTCCTATGACTGAAGCAGTTCTATCCTTCCACCCTCCCTTAGCACTAGAGTCTGGTCTCTCAACTTGTGGATGACTGCTGTGGCCTTGGGACCCACTGACAACCGTATTTCATGCTGCCTGCCTGTCTGGATTGTCAAATATGAGATTCCGTCTTATTGAACAGCACCTGACACCTGACACCTACCACCCACCAGAAGTACTAGAGGAACTATAAAAATCTAAATTCTAAAGTCTCTAGCTAGTCCACATTTTAGGAAAGGCCTGTGGCCACCGACCATGTTCTCTGGAGCCTGGGTGAAGCCCTAACTGCTGCACCCACCCTAATTTTCCAGGCTGAATTTGGTTCTGTAGCTTCTGCCCAAGTCAGCAGATGCGTCAAATTCCAGGGCAGGACACTGCCAGGCTGTTCTAGTCCAGTGTAATTAGGCCTTCCATGAACACCTAAACCATGACATAGGAGCCATTTCCTTCCTTCTCTCAGCTCAGGACTAGCAATAATTTGGAATGGGAAATGCTAGATTTACAAAGAAACATAATTTATATTTGGTTAGACTTTATTAGGTTCCATTCTTTTTTCCATTTCTTTCCTTTCTTTCTTCTTTCCTTTTATGAGAAAAACTAAAAAAAAAAAATTCTAAGGTCTTGGGAAAGTTATAAGATTTACAAAAGAGATGTTTATATTCCACTGAAAGTCCATTTGGAGAAATAGTCTTACACATTCTGTTGCACTGGCAATCTTTTGTTCTATACAAAATTTGTTTAATTTTTTTAAAGATTTTATTCACTTTATTTATTTGTTTATTTTATTTATTCATTTATTTTTTAAAAATTTTATTTATTTATTTGACAGAGAGTGAGAGAGAGAGCACAAGCAGGGGGAGGAGCAGAGGGAGAGGGAGAAGCAGGCTCCTGAATGAGCAGAGAGCCTGACATGGGGCTCGATCCCAGGAAGGACCCTGGGAATCATGACCTGATTTGAAGGCAGATGCTTAACCAAATGAGCCACCCAGTGGTCCCTAAAGATTTTATTTTTAAAATAATCTCTACACCCAATGCAGGGCTTGAACCCACAACCCTGAAATCAAGGTAGTCACATGGTCCACCAACTGAGCTAACCAGGCACCTCCAGAATTTGTTTTTAATAAAATTTATTGTAAAGATTTTCTGAAGGAAGCAGGGACCATGAGGGATGTGTTCAGATAAAATACTAGGTGATTTTTTTATGTGACACTTGTGGGGAATAATTTAGATTTTTTTAAACCCTCAAATTAAAAATATTTCAATACATCCATATTGGCAAATCATTTAGACAAAACATTATTGGAGCCTAAATAATTTAGAATTAATAATCATTTGAATAGGTACAAAACTAAAAGTAAATGTATTCATCAAAAAAGACTATCGAAAATCATCAGGCACAGACACACCCCACCAGCCTCCCTCAAACACACATTCACACTCTCACACCCCAAGACACATCCCACATCCCCAGATATACCCAGAAACAAACATACACAAATATCATTAGGAAAATGAAACCACAGACATTTCAAAAGTTCTCAGTCTAACAATCTCAAGGATACCTGAACTTAATAGTAACCAGTCAGTATAAGGATTGAAGAGTTGAGATGGGAGTGGAAAATATCTTCCTATTCAGAAGCATAAAACAACTAATATTTGTTTATTATAGAACACAGGGTCTTTCTTGATACCATTTGTTGTTCCATTTATTGCATTTATCTGAAAAAATAAAACAGCATTAAAAATATTCAAGCTTTAGGGGCACCTGGCTGGTTTAGTCGGTGGAGCATGTGACTCTTGATCTTGGGGTTGTGAGTTTAAGCCTTACATCAAATGTAGAGATTACTTAAAAATTAAATCTTTAAAAAAAAATATCCAAGGGGTACCTGGGTGGCTCAGTTGGTTAAGCACCCGACTCTTGATTTCAGCTCAGGTCATGATTTCAGGGTCATGGGTTTGAGCCCCACATTAGGCTCCATGCTCAGTGCAGAGTCTGCTTCAGATTCTCTCTCTCCCTCTTCCCTTCCCCTCACTTGTGCTCTCTCTTCTTCCTAAATAAAATTTTTATAAAAATGCACTAAAAATATTCAAGCTTTAGACTAATTTAACTGTGTTTTCCTTATTTAATCTGAATTGGTGATGCATTCTAAAGTGAAACATACAATAATTTTAGAACTTGGTGTGACTTCCCCACATGCTTAACGTAGATAGTTGAGAATAAAATAATTTTTGAACTGTACGGTAATATGATACCCCAACCCAATTTTCATTTCAAAATTGAAATCACTTTATAATATTTTCAAATAATAAATGTTTTACGTAGTATTGTCATTGTATGAAGTCCAGGCAATAAAAGTAAGGCTTTACTAGAAAATCAAAATCACCTGTAATTCCACTCAATGGAGAATATTTATTTAAATGTGGATGTAGGGGTACCTGGTGGTGCAGTCAGTTAAATGCCTGACTCTTGGTTTCCACTTGGGTGGTGATCTTAGGATCATGAGATTAAGCCCAGCATCAGGCTCCACACTCAGCACAGAGTCTGCTTAAGACTCTTTCTCCCTTTCCCTCTGTCCCTCCCCCACCTCTAAAATGAATAAAATCTTTTTTAAAAATGTGATGTTGGGGCGCTTGGGTGGCACAGTGGTTAAGCGTCTGCCTTCGGCTCAGGGCGTGATCCCAGCGTTCTGGGATCGAGCCCCACATCAAGCTCTTCCACTATGAGCCTGCTTCTTCCTCTCCCACTCCCCCTGCTTGTGTTCCCTCTCTCACTGGCTGTCTCTATCTCTGTTGAATAAATAAATAAAATCTTTAAAAAAATAAAATAAATAGAATAAAAAAATAAAAAAAATGTGATGTAAAGTTGGGTGTAAATCAAGACTTCTTCTACCACTTCTGGTTCTTGCAACATGAAGAGCTAATGTGGACACTCTCTTGGCTAATAAATAATAAACAAAATAAATGACTGCCACACAAATAAATTGTGTTTTTAAAAGTAGTTAATTGAGCCAAGAGGGAAGAAAGGGAAATTCTCTGGTAGCTGGAGTTATAAAGTTGGGCTGATGGAACCAGCACCTAGAGAATGGGGGAAGACATGGCCTTGGGTCCACTCAAGATGAATATATGGAACTAAGAGGGTGGATTAAGGAAAAGCTCTTGCAAAGTTGATTAGTCCATACAAGTGACACTAACAAGAACTCCAACAAGGAAAAAGAGCAAGGCATTTTGTAATATTCAAGGCTTTGAGTCTGAAAGAAAAAGAAACACCTCTTCTGAGAAATTAAACCAAGCCTGAGTGTAGGATTGAGTTTTATACTAGTCTTATAGCAAAAGAATTCTCAGCTGACACACTAACAAAAAATCGGGCAAGAAAAAACAAATTTGCTCAAGGCCCATGAAAACTCTGGGACCCTTGCAGAACCAAAAATTAATCCACATATTGGGACAAATCCATAATCTAGGGTATCTAGGACTCCCACAGAAAAGGACCATCACTGCTTAACATGAGCTCACAATATAAGATGAGCTCACGATAAAAAATTACAAACCATGTGAGGAAATAAAGATGAATCAAAAGATAATCAACGTAATCACAGAACTATCAATAATTTAATATTCTGAAAGGGACTAGAAACACTACTCTGTTTAAAATGATTAAAAAGGTAAAAGAAGGAATTGAAATAATGGAACAAGAGGATGATATGAACAGAGAATAAGCAGAGTTGAACCAGGACCAAATTTTACTCTTGGAAATAAAAGATTAACTCATTCAATTTAAAAACTCAATGAATAAATCATCATGTAAAATGGTCAACTGACAGACAGTTCTGAATAAACCCCCATAATGCAATACAGAGATAATAAGCTGGAAATAAAAAAGAGAATTTATGAGACATGGAAGACAGAATGAGAAGTTCCAATACATACTTCTAAGAGGCATTCTAGAAAGAAATTTGCAGAGACTTTCACAGAGATAATAGAAGAAAAATACTGTTACAATTCACATGTTGTATGGTTGTTTTATGTAGAAAACCTGAAATTATCCACACAGAAATTATTAGCATTGGTAAGAGTGTACAATATAGATGTAAAATCAATATACATTTTTCTGGAAATTTGCATTATTTTTACATTTTCAATGTAATCAGCATAAAGTTAACGAAAAGCATCTAGTTATCCTTTTTACCTCTGTTGCATCTAAACTTATGACACCTTTATCAATTTAATGAAATTTATCTGTGCCTTTCCTTTTTCTTTTGAGTAGTCACACCAGATTTATCTACTGTGTTAATTTTTTCAAATAACAATATTTTGGCTTCCTTGAGCCTCTCTATTATTTAATATGATTTCTGTTTAATTGATCTATTATTTATATGATGGTTATTTAATTGGTTTCTGCTCTTGCCTATTTTATAGTGTTTTTTATTCTACTTCCTTTGTGTGGTTTTTTTTTCTATCATTCTTCTTTAACTTTCAAACTTGGAAACAGTTATTTAATTTTCAACCTTTAAGTATTGAGGCTATATATTTTTCTCAGAGTACCGTTTTCCTGTATCCAACAATGTATCTTTTGAATAACAAGTGAGATGGGAGAAAAGAACATATACATTTTAAACAAACACTGATAAGATACATAAGATAATTAGAATTTACACCCCTTCAATCATATCATATAATCAACTCTAGATGAATTAATGAACTATATATAAAATACAAAACTATAAATATGGGAGAATACTTTTATGATATCAGGGATATAAATATTTTCTTATACAAGAAGTGAAAACTGAAAACCACAGAGGAAAACTTAACAAATTTGGCTATATGAAAAATAACAATATCCATTTTACCAAAAGCCACCATAATGAGAACACAGTGACCAGCCACAGACTAGAAGGAGATTTGCTAAATATATTTTTATATACAATATATACTTGCTAAATATGTAACTGTCAAGGGATTATTATCCTGAATATGTAAAGAATTCTTATAAATCAATAAGCAAAAAACAAACCAGTTTTTTAAAAAGGACCAAAAGAATTACACAAGCATTTTATAAAAAATATAAATGGCCAATAAACATATAAAATGTCCCTTAGTCTCATTACCAATCAGAAAAATACAAATTAATTCTACTATGAAGAACCACTACATATCCATAAAATTGGCAAATATTCAAGCCTAAAACTAGCAGGCATCCAGCAGCAATGTGCAGCAAGGCAATGTGTCATATAGTACTGATGGGAATGTAAATTAGTACAGTCATTTTGGAAACCAATTTTGCTTTATGAAGATGTCCATACTCTATGACCTAGCAATTCCACTCCTAAGTATAAACTAAAGAAACTATCGATTTCCAGGAGGCATTTATGAAAATGCTTAAAGTAGCATTACGCCTACCAGTAAAAAACTAGAAATAAGCCAATGTCCATTAACAGTAAAATGGGTAAAACATGGGTGACGGAATACAATACAGCAATGATTAGAAATAAATTATAGCTATATTCGACAACATAGCAGAATCTCAGGAACATAATTTTGAGTGGAAAAAACAAATTGAAAAATATATATAACATTAGTCCACTAATAAAAAAAAGTTTTAAAACACATAACGATATACTTTTCTTATGAAACTATAAAGAAAACAAAGAAATGATAAAGCTTAAATTTAGGATACTAGTGGCCTCTGACAGGAGAGGAAATAAGTAGGGTCATTAACAGACATTCATGGGAAGAATTACTAAAAGATGTACTTGAGCAAGAAGGAAAATGGACCCAGAAAAAAAGGCGTGAGAAACACAGAGGAGAGGTAAGCAAAGGAACTGGCAAACCTTCTTATAAAACTAAAAACACAGGTGAGGGCACTTGGGTGGCTCTGTTGGTAAAGTGTCCGACTCTTGATTTCAGTTCAGGTCGTCATTTCAGCGTTGTGACCTCAAGCCTGGAGTCAGGCTCCACGCTGGGCTGGAGCCTGCTTAAGATTCTCTCTCTTAAAAAAAAAAAAATCTTTCTCTCTCTCTCCTTCTGCCCCACCCCCACTAAAAAAAAAAATAATAAAAATTTTTAAAAAGACAGAGGTGGACCCATGTTTTGTGGGACCTAAAGCTTGCGTAATTTGGGGAACCCGTTTTAAGAAAAGAATATTAAAGGATTAATAGAAAATCAGGTACAAAAGTTTACATTCCAGGATTCCTGGCTGGCTGGGTTGGTGGAACATCCCACTCTCAATCTTGGGGTTATAAATTGCAGCCCCACGTTGGGCATAGAGATTACTTAAAATAAAATCTTTAAAAAAAAAAAGTGCACATTTCCTTAGAAAATCACAACAAATAAAAATTTAAATAGCAGAACATAGGGGAAAGAAAAAAAGGGAGGCAAACCATAAAACAGACTCTTGGCTGTAGAAAACAAACTGAAGGTTGTTGGAGGGGAGGTGGGTGGAGGATGGGCTAGATGGGTGATAGGGATTAAGGAGGGCGCTTGTGATGAGCCCTGGGTGTTGTATGTAAGTGAGGAATCACCACATTCTACACCTGAAACTAAAATTATGCTGTATTTTAAGATTACCCTGTATGCTAACTAACTGGAATTTAAAGAAAAACGTGAACCTAAAAAAATAAATGAGTTGCAGGTGAATGCTACAAAAACTCACAAAATCCAGGAATGTAATACAATCTTTAATTATTTATTATAATTTCACCTCCTCTATAATACATTTCATTCCCTACAGTTTTTGACTGCATACCCTTTGTGCATCCCTTAATGCAATAAGGACTTTTAAATATTGTCCTATACAAAGGGGTAGAAAGACACATCAGTCTTCTAACACAGTTGGTCAAAAGTTGTTCTTTAAAAAAAAAAATTAGTCGTAGTTTAGAAAACTTTATTTTGGCTTCACATTCATTATTGGTAGTGGAGGGAGGCTTCAGATAACGCCAGCCCTTTGATCTCACTGTCACAGCAAGCTGTTCAGGTCGGCTGGCTTTCACCACACCTAGGATCCCTCCCAGCCCTACCTTGCCAGGGCAGTTCTCGGCTGGGGGCTGTGCCAAGTCACATGACCCTCAAGAGAAGAGGTGAGCAGTGTCTCAGTCAGAGTCTTCTCACGGAGAAAGAATGGTGATACGCCAAGGAATCCACAGAGAGCAGGCTGTCACTGGGGACTCTTGTCCAATGCCCACCCCCCTCTCCTGCAGCTCCAAGACCACCGCGAGCATAAGAAAAATGACCTCCAGACTAGCAGGACTCCATTCCTCCACTATGTTGGGGTGCTGCTTCTTCCTGGTATCAGAGCCTGGGGAGGGTCCATCGAGTCAAGGGCGCTGCAGCTGAAACACTAGCTTCATGGTAAATCAGCACGTAGCAGGAACTATTGAAAATAATGTTAACAAGAACAGCAGTAATAGTCATCATTCTTAAACGAACGATTACTTTCCACTCATATACCCATCAAAAGGAGTTCTCTAACCTCCACAAGTGATGATGTAAGAACACTCCTAACTTCTTTCCGCTTCCTTAACCATTCCGCCCAAAGGCAGGAGAATGGGAAAGTTTAGGAGGCTCACCTCACCATGCTTGCTCAGCCCTGCTATTCTCTCTCCTTTCGGATCTGCTGCCTCCACAGAAAGAACATTCTGGTCTGCCTGGGTCCAGGTGGTGAATAACCAACCTTATTAGGGAGACCTGCTGTTGTCTCCCTGTGCCATCGGGGGCTAAGTCCATCTAATTCAGGAATAAAGTATCAGCAAGCCCATCTGGCCACAGATCTAAAATCACTTTCTCCGATCAGCTTTATCTGAAATAAAACTAATATTGTATTTTGATCTCCCACCTCTAATTCCTGCCTTTCTTCCCCTCTTTCTCCACACTGGTTCTGAATTTCAGAGAGGAAGGGAAGTGCTATGTACAGGATACCCTACAACCCTAATAATAAAGATTAATCTGGGACACTTTTAAAAACAGGTGAAAGTAATAAACTAGACAACAATAACACAGGAGCAGAGAGAACAGAGCTATTGATTAAATGCAGTCTTTCTTAGGTCAAATGCAGCATACTCAAAATTTAAGGGTAACCTCTAATAGAAATAGAATATATATCTTCCAGAACGTTGAAGAAGGAAAAAGGGAACAAAATCAATCCAATCAGAATCAGAAAAAGCCCAAATAACAAGAAAAAAAATGGTAAATAGAACACATAAGATGGTAGAAATAAATTTATCAGCAATCCTAATGAATGTAAACACTGAATTCAGCTGTTAAAAAGCAGAAATTATCTGAATTGAAATACAAATTCTGTATGTATGCCCTTTGTAAGCATAAAAGACAACAACACCCAATATTTGAAGCAAAATTATGAAAAAAAAATATACCAAATACTAAACAAATGAAGATAGAAAAGCAATACTAATCAGATGAAGTAGAATTTAAGGCCATAGGGGCACTGGCTGGCTCAGTCGGTAGAGCATGCGACTCTTGATCTCAGGGTTGCAAGTTCAAGCCCCACATTGGGTGTAGAGATTACTTAAAAATAAAATCTTTAATAAAAAAGAATTTAAGGCAATAATGTTAGGTATTAAAAAGGGCTACCATTGGGGTGTCTGGCTGACTCAGTTGGTAGAGCATGGGACTCTTGATCTCAGGGTCATGAGTTCAAGTCCCGCACTGGGCATGGAGGCTACTTAAAAAAAAAGTGGTGGGGGGCGCCTGAGTGGCACAGCGGTTAAGCAGCTGCCTTCGGCTCAGGGCGTGATCCCGGCGTTGTGGGATCGAGCCCCACGTCAGGCTCTTCCGCTATGAGCCTGCTTCTTCCTCTCCCACTCCCCCTGCTTGTGTTCCCTCTCTCGCTGGCTGTCTCTATCTCTGTCAAATAAATAAATAAAATCTTTAAAAAAAAAAAAGTGGTGGGGGAGCTATCACTTAACAATAAAGAACAATTACCAAAAAATTATAATAATTGTGACTTGCATGCACCCAAAAATATAGCCTTAAAATATATATAAAAGTAAATAATGATATATATACTAAAGGAATTATTAAATCCCTCCATCATGGTGGGTATTTTTTTAAATTATTTTATTTATTTATTTATTTATTTGAAAGAGAGCCAGCACCAGCAGGGGGAAGGGCAGAGGGACAAGCCAACTTCCTTCTGAGCAGGAAGCCTGACCCGGGGCTAGATGCCAGGACCCCAAGATCATGACCTGAGCATGGTAGGTATTTTTAACACTTCCCTCAGAAACTGATACAGAAAGCTTACTAATAATTAGGAAATATGAAATGTCTTGAACAACACAATTAATAAGCTTGCTCTAACGAACGTATGCAGAATCCTGTCCCCAATAATTAGGGAAAACAGATAATTACTAGAGATTGACATGATCCAGTCACAACAAATACCAAAGAATTCATTTCATACACAGCACATTTCATATCACAATACAATATCATCAGAAATTTAAAAACCAACAAGTAATTTAGAAATACAGAAATTCTATCACTTTAAAAACTAAAAGGCATTTTAAGACAGATTGATCGATCAATCAATAGATAAAATATATGAAAGGGCAACTAGATAGATACAGAAGAGATGACAGGATCATACCATAAAAACAATTTCATGAAGTGCTTTGTCATTTCATAATACTTCGGGCATCTCTTCCCATGTTAATAACTGTACATCCATACCATCATTTCAACAATGACGTAGTATTTTGCTGTCTGAATGAACCATAACTTATTTGTTGTTGAACCATTTATGAGTCAACATTTTGGTTTTGTGGCAGACTGCAGCTTGTCCCCTAAAACTCGTTCTCTTCTTCCTTCGTAACAAGATTCCTAGTTTTTAGCTGGCAGGTGCTGTCTGGAATAAAGGCTTATTTCCCAGTTTGCTTTGCTGTTAGGTGTGGTCATGTGACTCAACTGAAGTGTCATGTTCAACTTTCAGGAGGTATCCTTAAAAAGAACTGTGTCTTTCTTCCTTCATATCTTCCTAGTGTTATCTTCATACACTACTTCCTGTGCTATGGAGGAAACACTTGGAGATCAATTAGCTATCTTGGACCACAAGGTGGAATCCTCATGTTTACGAGACCATAGACACGAGATAGAATGAACCTGCATCACTGCTCATCATGGAATTGGGATATCATGGAGTTGCGACATGGATTGCTTATCTTAAGACTTTCATTTGCATAGAAAGAAAATAAATATCTACCTTATTTAAGTTTTATCATTTGGGATTTTCCTGAATAACACATTTTCCCAAATATTTTGCTATAATGATCAACCGCTATAAGCATCTCTTTGTGCCTGTATTTCCCTACTTCTTCTAATGGAATGCATAAGTCATGGGATATATCCTTGTATCTGTTTTTTTAAAGATTTTATTTATTTGAAAGAGAGGGGGGCAGAAAGAGAGAGGGAATCTCAAGCAGACCCCCTTCAGAGCATAGAGCCGGACGTGGGGCTTGATCTCACCACCCTGAGATCATGACCTGAGCCAAAATCGAGAGTTGGAAGCTTAACTGACTGAGCCAACCAGGCACCCCGGGATATATCCTATTAAAGGTTTTTTGGATGTATTGCCAAATTTCACTCATTTTCACTTTGCCACTCAGATGGGCCAAAAATACAACTGTACTTTTTAGATTACTGAAATGATTAAATCTTTTTTAAAAATTGTTTGCCATTTGTGTTTATTCTATGTTGCTTTTGTGCGTTCCTTTACCCATTTTTCTATCAAAACATTCTTTTTCTTACAGATTTTAGAAGACTGTATACTGAGGAACCCTTTGTCTGTCTTACATATTATATTTTCTTCAGTCAGTTCATTGCTGTTAAACATTGATTGTGGTATTTTTATGCGGAATTTTAAAAGTTTATCAGGACTTCACTTGCTGTCTCTGGTATCATTTTTAGAAAGTTCTCTCTTCTTACAGACTGTAGAAATATTTGCCTATGATATCCACTAATACTTTTATGTGTTGTTTTATTTTTATTTGACTTAGAAATTATTAGTCCCTCTGGCATTTATTTTGTTATATTGTAGGGATCCAAATTTTTATTTTCCCAAGTGTTTAACCAAACATTTCACCTTTTATTAAATAGGTCATCCTTTATCCACTGACACAAAATGCTATTTCTAGGAAAACCTAAATTTTCCTTACATACAAGGATCACTTTTGAACTTTCAGTTATGTTCTACTAATCTATATATCTATTTCTTTACCAGTGCCATAACTTTATTCTAGCTTTTAAATATTTGTATAGTAATTGATACGGTATCTCCTCCCTAATAAATTTTTTAAAATTTCTCAAAATGAACTTTATGCTTTTTTAATATTCTGACAAAACAACAAATGATGAATTTGACTAAATTGAGACTTATATTTGAATTTCATTATAATTTTAGACTTATTTGCAATTATTTGACCATTTTCATTATTGACTCATCAATACGATACTGATATGACCCACCAATATGATTTTTTTTTATTTTCAAATGAAGTCACTTTGATCTTCTTCTGAGATGTTATCAGACCCTCGATATTCACTAGGTCAAGAAGCCTCTTGTATGAGAGTAGGAAAGTCGTAAAAGCAGCCCTTGCCTCCAATGTGCTAATATTCTACTAAAAATCATTAAGATTGCATTGAATTTACATGAAGTCATGTAAAACAGAAATAAAACTCTCCATAACTTTATTATTATAAATACACTGCCCGGTACATACATCTTGCAAAGCTGGCCAGAATGACAAACGACAGTAGAAGCAGAGAGGGATTGATCTGGAACGGTAAAGCAGAAGGTAAAAGGCATTGCAGATGGCAGAAGTAGCATTTGGACGGGGCAAGGCAAATTATGAGGCAGATTCACATGTGTTCTAGGCTAGCAAAGATAATATGAATGCACGATAATTTTTAAAAAGGGAAATTAGGGAGAAGGGACCAATTGTTAGAAAACCTTTCAACATGGATTAGCAATACGGATTTTACAAAAGCAAAAATTTTGACTGTAGTTTCTGAAAATGGGTCTCAAAAATCAAAATGGTGCTTAAGAAAGATCATTCTTGCTGCAAGGAGCACACATGTTTGGAGGAAGAAGGTGTTAACAGACTGTTACGGGAAGTGGTGCAATCATTTATTTTGGAATATAATTTATCTATTCAATAATTTCTATTCATTATGTGCCTAGCATTGTGTTAGCACTAAGATGACTTTGTTTGCACCCCAACATCTATTTTTACAAGGCCCTCATGACAGATGTCTAATAACACCACTTACGAAGAGGGAGACATTCCCCAGGTGCTTCTGTACTTTGTTCAACAGAAATTTAACTGCCCAAGTAGATGTGTGATTGATGTTATTCCATGATTAATGCAGCAAACTCCCTCCTTTATCCTCTGCAGCACAAATCTCCATTTAACCCCTTGGGATATGTAAGTGCCTCATTTCTTAAGAAACTACAGTGAGATTAGGGAGAAGAGAAGGCTTCACAAAGCAATTAGGACGAGGGCATTGAATCCATCCTCTTCCTTATTGAAAAGCAGCTTCAACCAAGGTACTGCCTCCTAAAATAAACTTTAACCTCCAAAGGAGTTTGCAAGAAAATTTGAAGGCATATAAGAGGAAAAATAAAACAGCCTTTAGGACAACTCTTCTGGGCTTTTTTTTTTCTTTCAGTGCCTTGAGTCCAACAGCAGAAAATCTCCCTGAAAGAAGCACTTCTAAGTGCATCAGAGTTGCTTTCCAGACTGCAAAAGCCACTTTCCTGTAGCATGAATATTTTTTTTTTTTCTCATCATGTAACTGACATCTACATGATGTGAAGCAAAATACTTTTGGTTCTTGTTGTCGCTGCTATTTACAACTGGAAGAGTTACCCGGAATTGGATCCATCCTACAAGAGACAAGATGAGAAAGTGCTGCATGTATGCCTGGGTTTGTTTTGGGGGCTTTTGTTCTGTAAATGCGCGTTTAACTTCTGTTTTTAAAGCCCACCTCCCCTCAGACCTGGTGTGCCCAGGCCCCTAAGCATCTTCTGACCTCGGGGCACCTTAGTCTCCTTAGTCAACTATTCAGGAAGAGTCTCCCCACTAGGAATGCCACAGGGGAGAAAAGAGAAACAGGGACTGATGAGACTCCGAATTCTGTTCCTGTTCTTGGAAAAAGCCCATCGGTTATGGTTCCCAGAAGATTAGGGACATTGAAACAAAATATTTAATTAAAGTAAAACTTATTTTCTGAGAAACAAAAGAAAAAATGAACTTGTGGGACTTTTATAAAAAGCTTCTGCACAGCCAAGGAAACAGTCAAAAAAATTAAGAGGCTGCCCACAGAAGGGGAGAAGATATTTGCAAATGACACTACAGATAAAAGACTGGTATCCAAGATCTACAAAGAACTTCCCAAACTCAATACACAAGAAACAAACAAATCATAAAATGGGCAGAAGATATGAACAGACACTTTTCCAACAAAGACATACAAATGGCTAACAGACACATGAAAAAATGTTCAAAATCGTTAGCCATCAGGGAAATTCAAATCAAAACCACACTGAGATACCACCTTACGCCAGTTAGAATGGCAAAAATTGACAAGGCAAGAAACAACAATTGCTGGAGAGGATGTGGAGAAAGGGGATCCCTCCTACATTGTTGGTGGGAATGCAAGTTGGTACAGCCACTCTGGAAAACAGTGTGGAGGTCCCTTAAAAAGTTAAAAATTGAGCTACCCTATGATCCAGCCATTGCACTACTGGGTGTTTACCCCAAAGATACAGATGTAGTGAAGAGAAGGGCCATATGCACCCCAATGTTCATAGCAGCATTGTCCACAATAGCTACATCGTGGAAGGAGCGGAGATGCCCTTCAACAGATGACTGGATTAAGAAGATGTGGTCCATATACACAATGGAATATTACTCAGCCAACAAAAAGAACGATTTCTCAACATTTGCTGCAACATGGATGGGACTGGAGGAGATAATGCTAAGCAAAATAAGTCAAGCAGAGAAAGACAATTATCATATGGTTTCACTCATTTATGGAACATAAGAAGTAGGAAGATCGGTAGGAGAAGAAAGGGATAAAGAAAGGGGGGGTAATCAGAAGGGGGAATGAACCATGAGAGACTATGGATTCTGGGAAACAAACTGAGGGCTTCAGAGGGGAGGGGGTGGGGGAATGGGATAGGCCGGTGATGGGTAGTAAGGAGGGCACGTATTGCCGGTGCACTGGGTGTTATACGCAAGTAATGAGTCATGGAACTTTACATCAAAAACTAGGGATGTACTGTATGGTGACTAACATAATATAATAAAAAATATTGTTATAAAAAAAGTAAAACTTATTTTCTCCACTAGCTATACATTTTTATATAATAATAAATGTTCATGGCAACAACCAACCAAAGAAAAAAATAAACAAGACAGAGCAAAAACAAAACCAAGAAGAAAGAAAGAAAAGCAAAGAAATGGTATGGGACAGAATAATACACGAATAAAAAGTTCTACTCTCCCACTTCCTTGTGGTTTTTCCAGAGCATATACATAAAATATTTATTTCAGACAAATAGGATTATATTATATATGTTCTCTAACTTGCTTTTTTTTTTTTTTTTTGCACAAAACAATTTATCTTGGACCTCCTTCTAGTAGCATATATAACTCTTTCCTTCCTATGTCCATTTGCATGCAAGCATGATGTGCCCTAACATATAAAAGAACCAGATTCTTATGGAGGGATCTTCGGTGGGTTTTTGGCTATTTACAAATAATATGACAATGATTATTCTTCTCTTAAAGATTTTATTTATTTGTCAGACAGAGACAGAGTGAGAGAGAGCACAAGCAGGGGGAACAGCAGGCAGAGGGAGAAGCAGACTCTCCACTGATCAAGGAGCCTGACAATACAGGACTCGATCCCAGGACCCTGAGATCATGACCTGAGCTGAAGGCAGACGCCCAACCGACTGAGCCACCCAAGCGTCCTGACAATGATTATTCTTGTTCACATAGTGTAAAAAACTATAAATGTCTAAATGGAGTTGGAAGATCAAAAGATGTATAATTTACATTTAAAAGTAAAATTTACACATTAACACTTAATATATCCTGCCAACTCGCTCTCTAAAAAGGTTGTATCAGTTTACACTCCTACTGATGGTACCTGAGACTGCAGATGTCTCACGCCCAAAACAAATATTTTCATCCCTAGCAATATGAAAGAAAAAAATTCACCTCTCAGTCTTAGAAGTTTTCAGTTCTTCAGTTATAACTGAGTTTGAACTTTGTATATATTTATCAATCAGTTTTTTCACTGCAAATAAGCTGTTCATTGTTTTTAAATTGACTTGTTTACCTTTGTATCGATATGTAAGAACATTCAACATTAAGGAAATTAACACCTTGTCATATGTATTAAAATGTTTTCTCAAGACTGTGTAATAAACATTCTACTTTAAAAGGATATTCCAAGTTTTACAAGCAGACCCCTTAACCAGGGCAAATTTGATTTAAAATCATTTCTATTTAACTCTCTCACTAGGGAAACTGCATGTAATCATTTTTTCCTAAGAAAGTGCATTCTCCTATTTGATTTAATCTTAAAATAGTTGTTCGATGTAACTTTAACAGTCATTACCTCAAAGAGAGATTTATGTTTCAGAAAGAAGCAAAAATTACAAAAAAACAATGAAAAGTCAAAGAATAATGATGACCATCTTCATGTCTCATGAAATCTTTTTTTTTTTTTTAAGATTTCCTTATTTATTTTAGAGAGAGAGAGAGCACAAACAGTAGGGGCAGGGAGAGGGAGAATCTCAAGCAGACTCCATGCTAAGTGGGGAGCCAAACTTGGGGCTCGATCCCACTACCCTGAGATCAGGACCTAAGCTAAAACCAAGAGTCAGACAGACGCTTAACCGCTGCGCCACCCAGGCGCCCCTCATGAAATCTTTAGAATAAAAGAAATTAAAAATAAAAGGCATAGAACATTCATGAGGATTTCAAGCCTTGCTGGAACTCTCCTTAATTACTTCGCCAGATTTTTTCCCCTATCTTTCTACTGCAATTCTCTCTTTGGAGGCTGTATTCCAGACTCTCTCTCTTTATCCATGTCTCCTCCCTTTCCCAAATTATCACACATATCCTCGGGAATTTCATATTTTTTGAGGGAAGTAACGCTTGACTTAAAAGTTAGTCGCTATTAGATTCCATATACAACTTTATAGGAACGTCACTGCTCGAGACTCGGATCACCAGGCAGGCAGTGCATCAGCTGCTGTGTCTCTACCTTACTTAGCAAATGCTCATCGAACTGTTCTCTCTGGAAATTTCAGCATAACGATGCCGGATGAAGTAGTCTAAATACTAAAGGCTAGGGGCGCCTGCGTGGCTCAGTCAGGCATCTGCCTTCAGCTCAGGTCATGATCCTGGGGTTCTGGGATCAAGCCCCATGTCGGGCTCCCTGCTCAGCGGGGAGCCTGCTTCTCCCTCTCCCTCTGCTGCTCCCCCTGCTTGTGCTCTCTTGCTCTCTGGCCAATAAATAAATAAAAACCTTAAAAAAAAATAAATACCGAAGGCTACTTTATGTAAAATGAAATTCTTTAATTTTTCTCAATTTCTGAGAATCATATCAAACTATGATTTAACCCCTAAAATTCTAACAATTTATGACTCTAGGATTTTATATGGAGATAACTATTTACCTATGTGTACAAACCACTGTTTCAAGTTCCAAGTGGTTTTTGATACTCAGTGGTTTATCTGTTTTTCAGTCAACTGACTGACTTTGAGAAGTAAATTATTCCTTGGATGAAAGAGTCTATTAAATTGCGGGCATTGTAATGAACTGACTAAATTAAAATCTGATAAAATTAAAGGGAGGTAGAGAAAATAATATGCTGGAGGCTAACATTTTTTGTTTATTTTGAAATACAATGAAGCAAGGGTTACTGAAAACATTCCATTGAATATTTTTATCATAACATTATTGTTATTTAATCGATATTTATTTTCCTATTTTTTTGTTTTGTTTTTGTTTCTGTTTGAGCAAGGGTGATCAGTGTATTTTGTTTTTGTTTTTGCCTAAGTAAAGGAAAAAGGGGAAGACATATCAGAAGACAGGCAGACTTTCGGCCCACGGATTATCTGGGGGTGGTAACATATACAGACCTTCCCATTCATTACACCAATATTTACTGAACACCTACTGAGATTAATTTGGGTAAGAACTGAATTAAAAGCATTTGAAAACTGAGTCAAGGGCTGTGTGAACATTTTTAAAGCCTCAGGTATTCACTGAGCTTAGAAACTGCTCAGAAATCCCAAGTCAATAGGGTTTTAAATCCAGAAGTTTCTATCTATCCCAAAGTAAATTCGAATTTTAGTTATGGTATGTTAATCACAATTGTGGAAATATAACTAATTTGTTGTTCAATTACTGCATTTCTTTAAAAATTCCTTTATATTACATTTTAATGTATTCATAAGACAAAGGTGGTTGGTGGGGAATGTCAGTACTGCTGGTTTAATAAAGCATTTACTTTCATAGGTAACAGAATTATTATTGATTGTCACCCTCATTGCTCTCTGAGGATAAATTCTTGTAGCTGGAAGGCTGCCAATTTACCGGGTGCTGGCATAAGCTAGGGCACTGGGGCTTGGTGACTGAATTACCCAGCTTAATAGGCAAGATGGGTGACAGACAGGATAACTTTAGGGAAAATCCCGGGGCAGGAGTATGGAGTGAGTCTCCAGCTGAGACAGTTTGCAAAGCGTATCCTTATAGGTGACTCCTGATGGCTGGGGACTGGGGGTCAGGGGTGGGGTAAGAGATGTTCAATGGGGTGATGGGCTGGAGCTTTGCATAGTGTGGGATGCAACCTTTTATGATACCACCACAAATCTTAAGGATTTGGGACTGATTGTATTTCTTGAGGAAGCCAGTGAATAGAAAGAGTTGAGGTCAAGATCGGCCCCAGGTAAAAACAATGCAATATACATAAGAGGAGAAGAGACACCTCAGTAACATACACTGAAAAATAAAAATAAAAATAAACCAGAGAATTATATGTCAAATGCTTTCCGGTTTGGTTGTGCCTGGGGTTGTACTGGGCACGGGGCACGCAACACTTCTCAAGGCACAGTGACCTGCCTCTCTGGAAAAGCAATCAGAATTCTCTACAAACACATTCAGGGATTAAATCTTTCCAAGGCAGGCCTCTATGGGTGGTTTTATTAAAAGAAATTACATGCACATAATCCTCCACAGAATTTTAAGTCTTCAGGGAGCCCAAAGCCAACATTACCATGTTTTTTAAGTCGATTGAGAAAATTTTTCTTTTGCAAAACACGTTATAAATTCTTTAAAGTCTATTTAATTTTCTAGTCAGATTTTAAAGGAAAAAAACTAGTGTTTCTATGAGGTTTCTGCTCTATTATCACATATTTCAGGGCCATTCACACTGTCCTGTTCTTAATCATTTAAACAACAAATCTATTTGAATGTGTGTCTAATCCTTAATACTGGTGAGAGAAGGCTGTCTTCAAGCCCCTCAATCCTTAACGTCAGTTACTTTCCTCCGCAAGGCTGTGCTCACCGGGAATGCCTGAATGAAGTCTCCACAGCCTGCGAGGAAAAGTAACCTCAGTTGGTGAGAAATTTCTGGTTCCAGAAGCATTGTTCTTTCAGATTGGTAAGTGATTTGCATGCTAGTCCAGGATGTTGGGAAAAGCCTCCCTGATTTCTATCACCAAGGGGGAGAAATCAGATGGTGACAGAATGTATGTGAAAGCTCTTTGTAAAGTAGCAACAAAATACAGTTGTCCAGTATCAAAGGCAGACACAGCTCACAAGACCCTTTCAGGAAGAGCCACGAGGCAAAGGAAAAGTATTTGCTTATGAAACTGGAATTATAAATAATGAGGTAGAGCTATACACCAAATACCGTAAAGATTCATTTTCTTGTATATATTGAGGTGCTGATATAATTTTTTGAGAGAGAGAGAGCACGTGCATACATGAGCACTGGGGGAGGGACAGAGGGAGAGAGAGAACCTTGAGCAGGCTTCACAGTCAGCATGGAGGCTGACATGGGGCTCAGGGGCTCAATATCATGACCCTGAGATCATGACCTGAGCTGAAATCAAGAGTGATGGATGCTCAACCGAGCCACCCAGGAGCCCCATAATTTTAAAGGACTCAATGCACGTGTTGCTAGAATGTGTGTCATTCAGACCCTTTTTATTGATATTATAGTCATTTTCATTTTCCTAGCAGCTACTGTTTGTTACTAATTTCTAATTTTACTGCATTATGATCAGAGAATATGTTCTATACAAAACCCAGTTTTTTGTTATTTATTGAGATTTCCTTTGTGGGAAACATTGGAATTGTTGGAATTTTTTTCCAAACTAGATATACACTTGTTTTTGTTTTTCCTACTTGAGAATCAGTGTAATTCTTCAATGTGTAGATTCCAATATTTCATTATAGAAAATTTTCATTAACTTTCTTTTTGAATACTGCCTGTCTCCCATTTGCCCCTCTCTCCCTGTGTCTCCCTGAGACACAGCAGGTGCATGTTGGACCCTCTCATTCTGTCTTCCACACCCTGAACCATTCTTCCATCTCCTCTACCTCTTTCTCTCTGTACTTCATTCAAGGTGGTTTCCTCAACTATATCTTCCAATTCATTAATTTTCTCTTCTGATGTGTCTAATATGCTAATTTAACTTATTCCGTGAGATTGTAATGACTGTGATCTCCATTGCCAGACATTCCATTTGTTTCTTTCCAAATCTGCCTATTCTTTATTTCCATGGTATCCTGTTGTTTTGTTTCATTTTCCGATTCTTTTTTAAGACCTCTTTGCTCATTCTATTTGAGTGTCTGATTTTCGTTCTGTCATCTGTGGTTGTTTTGGTACTAAGTCTCTGATTTTTGCCTCTGATAACTCTCCCATAAGGTAGCATTCCTTATGTACTTTGTAACATTTTGTTGTGGTGGTTGTGAATTCATCTTCAATGGGTTCGGTTGTTTATCTGAGAGAGGTTTCTGTTACGGAATAGACCATGTCCCCCACCCAAATTCATATATGTTGTAGCCTTAACTCCCAATGTGACTGTATTTAGACATATGACCTTTAAAGAGGTGGGGGTTTTTTAAAGTTTTTTTTTTTTTAAGTAATCTCTATACCCAACATGGGGTTTGAACTCAAACCCCAAGATCAAGAGTTGCACGCTCTACCAACTGAGCCAGCCAGGTGCCCTTTAAAGAGGTGATTAACAGTAAATAAGGTCATAAGGGTAATTTGATATGACCAATGATGTCCTTATAAGATGTGGAAGAGAGACAGGGACACTTGGGTGACTCAGTCAGTTAAGCACCCAACTCTTGATTTTGGCTAGGTCATGATCTCAGGGTTGTTAGATCAAGCCCTGCTTAAGATTCTTTCTCTTCCTTTCCCTCTGCCACTCGCCTCCAAAAAACCCCACAAGACACACCAAGGATGTGCATACACACAGGAAAGGCCATGTGAGTATGCAGCAGGAAGGCAGCTATCTGCAAGCCAAGCAGAGTGGCCTCAGGAGAAAGCAAACCTGCTAATATCTCGATCTTGGACTTCCAGCCTTATTCTGCTGCTTATGACACCCAGTATGGGGCATCTTGTTATGGTAGCCCTAGCAGACTAACTAGCATCTGACCTGAGGATGTGAAAGTGACCTCACAGAATGCTCTGCTTCTATCAGATTCCCAGGGGTTTCAAGGCTCTGGATGTATTTTTATGTTAATTTATTGGCTTAGAGAGTACCTTCCAAGAAATGGACTTACAGCTAGCTTTCTAAGCAAATAGTATAAATTCAGACCACTCAGGATATGGCCTAGGTTGGTATCAGTTTCTCTCAAATGATGTCCCTTCCCTGGCTTGTGCCCGCCCTTGGGTGCAATTATAGCAAACTTCCTCGCTCCTTCCCTCGGCCAATGAATAGTGTTTTGCTAGCTTTCCTGAGGCTCCAGGCTTTCTGCAGGGGACTGGCTTCAGCCTCCCCGCCCAGTGAATCTAAGGCCTATTTCCTGCCTCCAGCTCTGCCTCCTCCCCTGTCCATCCTCATCCCCAAAAGCCCTTACCCAAAGCTGAACCCCCCAGAGGTCCCTGCAGCATTGGCTTGTACTTTTTGCTCTGGATTTGGTTTCTTGCTTTGTTTCTGACATCTGGGCAGTCTGTTGCTCCGTTTTATCCATCACTTCCATGAATTTGTCCTAGTAAGCAAGTCTTTCCATGTCACATTTGTCTGCCATGTTCACTTTCTAGGGAGTACTAGAAGGTGTAGATTTTTTTCTAACATGCTAGAAGTAAATTTGTCTTTGTGAAGTAGGACTAAATTTGTCTTCGTAGAGTAAGATTATGTGAGTTAGTCAGTAAATTCATCACAACTGATTTTTTAAAAGGTGATATTGTAAGTAGGAGCATAAACTGATTTTAGAATGAGTAGCCTTCAATAATGTCATGGCACTATCATCAGGGACCTTATTTCCAGACTTAACATCAGTCATACACACACACTTGTGGTTTTAGAGAAAACAAATGTAAAAAAGTATATTTAACTTGAAAAGCAACAAAAAAGTCTTCTTCGTCTTTGTGCTTGTGTTATAATTACAAAGTCACCACCATCTCATCAGCCTTTAGCACTACCATAGACAGAATGGTGCCCCCCCCCAAATTCACATGTTGAAGCTCTATCCCAATGTGATGGTATTTGGAGATGGGGCCTTTAGGAAGTACTTAGGGCTAGATGAGGTAGGGAGTTTGGAGGTTTGGACCCTCAGAAGGAAATCAGCAGCCTTACAAGAAGAGGAAGACAGAGCCATCACTCTCCCCTCTCAGCCACTTAAAGGCACAAGCGGAAGGCTATCTGCAAACCAGGGAGAAGGCCCTTCCTTACCAGGAACTGAATCAGCTGGCACTTGGATCTTGGAGTTCCCAGCCCCAGAACTGAGAAATAAATGTCTGTCACTGAAGTCACTATGGTATTTGTTATATGTGTATAACATAGGGTATTCTGTTACAGCAGCCTGAGCAGACTAATACCTCCACATACCGTCCATATAGTTGGAATTCACTTGTCTACCCGCTGTTTATGCTGTCCCTACATACTTACCAGATAAGTAATAAATGATAGTTTGTGATTACCTAAATTCAGAATATTTAACGTGCAGTCAAGTTTCTGAACCCCATTTTCCCTGTTTAAAGCTCTTCTGACTTCAATGCATTCTTAATTATTTGAAGTTCTCCCTCTTATTCAGTTATCTGAGGTTTGAGTAAGATTAATGCATTCAACAGTGCACAACACCAGACTTCACGCTGGGGGTGTCCAAGGATCTTACCAGTATGTAACCACCAATAAACACAGCACGTCCTGGGCGCAGGCTAAATGGGTAAAACGTGCATGCTGTTAGACGCCCGCAAGCCTTAAGCATTCTCTTAACAACCTGGTTTGTGGGAGGATGAAGGAGAAGAAGCACAATGTTCTCTCTCTCTCCTTTTTTGAGAGAGCTACAGTGAGCACGTGCATGTGCTTGTGAGCAGCAGGAAGGAGCAGAGGGAAAGGGAGAGAGAAGCTTAAGCAGGCTCCACACCCAGCACAGAGCCCTATTTGGGGCTCAATCTCACAATCCTGAGATCACAACCTGAGGTGAAATTAGGAGTCCAGACACTCAACAGACTGAGATACCCAGGTGCCCCAGCACAACGCTCTCTCTTACTAAGGCATCATGAATTCAAGCTGTGCAGTCTATTGTACGAACAGAATATGTCCATGTTTCCTGTAGCCATCTAATAACTATGGCCACAAGGAAGAGGGGTATGGAAGGAGGCTACGAATGAACCCCCAAAGGAACCAGGAGACTTTCTGCCTTCCGCCTGTTCCATTCTATAGCTTCAGCCTTACCAGTAATTCCAGCTGTCCTTAAAGGAGTCCTTGGGGTGCCTGGATGACTCAGTCAGTACAGCATGTGATTTTTCCCCCCAAGATTTATTTATTTACTTTACAGAGACAGACAGAATGTGTGAGTGGTAGGAGGGGCAGAGGGAGAGAGAAAATCCTTGAGCAGGGAGCACAATGCAGGGCTGGATCCCAGGACCTTGAGATCATGACTTAAGCCGAAATCAAGAGTCGGCTGCTTAACCGACTGAGCCACCCAAGTGCCTCAGAGCATGCGACTCTCGATCTCAGGGTTGAGTTCAAGTCCCACAGTGGGTGTAGAGATCACTTGTTAAAAAATCATAAAGGAGTCCTTGAAGCTTTAAATTGACTCCTTCTCTCCACTTCCATTTGCAAAGCGAGTGACTTGGCTTTGTTACCCCAATGCCATTCAATTTCCTGAAGTGATGACAGAGCAAGTTACCCTGTAATTGTGTGGATGGCTTTGTAAAAGAGTTATCTGCAGCCTGCCTTCTCCAAGGGGGTCCTGAGCCAGCATCACGGGCATCCCCCGGGGGCTTCTCCGATGCAGCATCTCAGGCCCCACCCAGGAGCTCCGGAATCAGAGTCCACAGTTTATCGAGATCCCAGGATGAGGCATATGGACACTGGAGTTTGAGAAGCACTGGTTTACGGTATTGTTCCCTCCACCTAATATAAAGTTACCTTTTTTGGCTCATTAATAACATCTAGGGAACAAGATGAAAGTTTCCCTAGAAACCTACCTAATATGGCATTTTGATATTCTCGTAACAATTAGGAATCACAGTAGGGTCTCTTTTTCCACATACAAGAAAACCTAATATTTAAGTCTATAAATGACTCAGAAAAACTGTTTCCATTTTGATTTAGTATGAATGAGGTCTTGCTCACAACTGGTAAATTGGAAGCAAGAACTGCTGCCTTTCAGGTTAATGGGTTTTCCCTCATCAAGCTGTCCTTCTTTCATGTAATCTAGACCTGCCACCACTTATTTATTTATTTTTTTTGGTAACTGTTCTTCTTTTTAATAGGATTATGCATCCTCCCAATATTAACAGCAATTAGACTCACCTCACGGCGCGTCATGCCAGCTCACTCTGCGACTGTCGGAGCAAGATGATCTTACTCTTGTCTCAGTAACAAACTCTGACAACCAAAACAAAGCAGCAGGCAGAATACAGGAAGAGAATTAACAATAAAGGATCACAGATGACAAGAGCTTCTCAAACACGATGGTTGCCTCGGCCTGTTCTATCCACATAGAAATAATGGCGTTCGCTCTGCGAGGACGCAGAACACTGCGACACAGCCCAAAACCACGTACTTTTCAGAAAAGTTTTTAAAGAAGACTCTTCAAAAAAAAATAAAGATGACTCTTGAAAAGCCTTAGAAAACATTAATATTCTCTTTCCAAATCTAATCTATTTAATTTTATTGGAAAACATTTACATAGCTCATCAGCAGACTCTCTAGTATTGAGTAATATTTAGCATGCTGTAATCACAGGAAAGAGAGATTTAGATTAAATGCTGCTTTTTATTACTATTCAATCATCATAAGTTGTTCCACTTTTTATCTTTTTAGTCAACAGATTTCAAAGGTGGGAAAACATCTTCATTTGCAGACATACCTGTATTTATCTCCTATTATATTTTCCATTAGTGTCTACATGAGATTTATTTTCGGTGATTTCCCAACAAAGTAAACGTGGATCTTCTAAGACCAGATGTTAATAATATAGACAAATGCACCCTATCTCTTAGGGATGTTAGGGGAATAAATCAGAGAATATTTACAGGGGAATTTGACCTCACTAGAGATAGTATATAAATGAAATGTGAAGAAAAAAAAAAAACTCTTTAAAAAACAAAAAAATCCGTTCAGTTATAGCCAGATTAACTCGACAGTACCAAACTATGTTCTGAGTGAAGAAAACAGACCTACTAAGAGTGGTCCCACTGGTTGTGAAGAAATGCCAAATACTAACAATCAATTCCAGGTCTGGCTGAAACCTCACATATCAGTTTGGAGAAACTCCAAATGAGCTCTCTGTCTTTTTCTATGTCTACGTCTATTGTACTTGGAATACTGGTAAAAGTCAGTATCCCAAAGACCATGACTCGTCTTTGCCTATGTTGGAGTGAATTATCAAAATTATTTTAAACCTCTTTCTACATTTAATAACATATAAGGATTGTTAATGAAGCACTGATATAAAGAGAAATTTAAGGACCTCTGTAACATATACAGCTAGACAAACTGTTTTTACATTTGCATTATCTAGAATCAAAAAAGAGCTTTCAGCAGGACAATGGGCAAAGAAGGAATCATATTTACTCCAGGTTGAAAGGCCAAATTTTCCTTAGAGTTACAGGGAAACTGTCAATTATAGTCTCAGTATTATTTGAGAGACACAGGAAAGTCCCCTAATCCCACATATTTTTCAAACATCCTGTCACAATGACCCAAATTCTACCATTTTAAATGCTTCTGGGGCACCTGGGTGGCTCAGTGGTTTAAGTGGCTACCTCTGGCTCGGGTTATGATCTCAGGGTCCTCGGGTCGAGCCCCACATAGGGCTCCCTGCTCAAGTGGGGAGCCTGCTTCTCCCTCTCTCACTCCCCTGCTTGTGCTCTCTTGCTTTCTGTCAAATAAATAAATAAAATAAAATAAAAAATGCTTCTGAGTTAAGGGAAATAGTTCCATATTCACAGACAAAGGCAAAATTAAAAATTGTGGGATGATAAAGACATGCAACAATGTAATAAACCAATACCCACTGCATACCTACTATGCACCAGGCACTATTCCCAGTGCTTTACCAGAGCTCTCTCATTTAATTCCCACTACAGCCTATTAAATAGGTGCTATTATTACCCCAGTGTTACAGCTGTGGAAACAGGCACAGAGAGGCTAAGAAGCTTGCCCAAGATTACACAGGCTACAAGAGGCATAGCTGACTCCCACCCTGGCCAACTGACTCCAGGGTCCAGGCTGGGAACCAGCGTGGTTTCCTGCGAGTGTAGGAGTTAGCACCATACAACACATCACTGGCTTTTTCAAAATTATATTTACTTATTTAAGTAATCTCTACGGCCAACGTGGGGCTCGAACTCACAATCCCAAGCACGCTCCTCCGACTGAACCAGCCAGGCGCCCCTACGTTACTGTTTTAAAATGAAACAAACAATACCTTGCAATGACTGATACAAAGGAAAAAACGTCAAAGTAGAAAATGTTCAGATTGTGTTTACAACAATTAATGCATTTTTCCCAGGAAAACCCACATTTTAATGTTAGGGCAAGCTCCACATTTCCATTTTGAACAGAAGGCTCGTGAACAGCAAGCCCCCATAGTAGCACCTTCTTGTGTTCAAACTGTTCACCAAGAACGCAGGACTAGATACCCTGCCGAAAGGAGAGCTCCATTGTGGAGCCAACAGTAGACAGTCAGGTGGAAATGAGACACACAGCGTGGAAATGAACTTAGAGATGTAAATATCAGAGGAGCTTTGATTACATACTGTGAGTAACTGGGACCTATAACATGACGACCAACTTCTGTAGTTAAGACGCTACCACGGATCTTTAAATGCATAACGGCTTCTTCATACATACAGTGTAAAAAAGGCCTTTATAATGGGCCTCTAATGTCAGAAGTATGTGCTGTCCATGTTTTTTGTTTTGTTTTCGCCCATAAAACACATGGTTTTTAGGGGGGCCTGGGTGGCACAGCGGTTAAGCGTCTGCCTTCGGCTCAGGGCGTGATCCCGGTGTTCTGGGATCGAGCCCCACATCAGGCTCCTCCGCTGTGAGCCTGCTTCTTCCTCTCCCACTCCCCCTCCTTATGTTCCCTCTCTCGCTGGCTGTCTCTATCTCTGTCAAATAAATAAATAAAATCTTTAAAAAAAAACACAGCACATGGTTTTTAAAAAGAGATGAACTGGTATTCTGATTCCCCGCTCCTCACAGAACACCGTAATATGGTTAAGTACGAACCTTTCCATAGCAACAGACATTGTGTATCAGACAGGAACCCTATGTATCCCCCTTGAAGAAAGCTTTAAGGTTATAACAGACAAATTCAAAATAAAGCCTATGATCCCATCACCCTGAAGCCTGCTTCCCCAATGAGCTCAAGAAAGGATTCGTTGACAAATGACTCACCATGGCTTCCTATAGCTCATTTCTTTGCCTTCCTTTTTCTTTAAATGGCACTCCAGCCTTAATAGTTACAAAGGTTTCAAGAGAGAGGACCACCTGAAACAGAGAGGCCAAAAATCCAACACAATCACGGTTTGCAGAAGTTCAGCATTTGGCTGATTGAATAGCCCTGGGGGGTAGTGGTTTGCCTACCTGGAGACCAAAGCCAGTCATTACTGCCACCCTTCACTGCATTATTTAGTGCTTTTCCACTCTCTGAGCATTCCGTGAACCCTGACTGCCTGGTTAGCTCTAATTCTAAAATCGGTATTTTGCATAAGGGGAAGGTAACTTTGGGGACGATATCTTGAAATGTTTTCCTAAATACATATAAGAAACATGCTTGGAAGCCACTGAAAGTTGTGGCTAAAGAAAGTGCAAACTGGGCTTATATGGATATCGTTGCATAGGCTGACTATAATTACATTCCCCGAACACTTGCCTGGGTAGAGTGGGTGCCTCCATTTGCTCACCCCAATTAGGCAGGAGGCACTGCCTAGGGCCGGAGAGTAATCTACCCGCTATTGTTTCGGTGTGGGGAGAAGAGAATGCTCTGTGCACGAACACCGAACATCCCGAACATCGTGCTTTGTTTTTAGCACGCAGAACTGGGCTTGCGGACGCTAGTGATTGTGCTTCGGAGAGAGGAAGTTAATGACATGTTGTGAGTTTATGTACTATATTTCATCCCTATTCACGTTGAGACAGCATCCTCCTCCAAATCTTCTGCTCTAAAGGTTGCAGGCTGGAAAGTGAAACAGATGGTCCAGTTTTATATTTCTTTTCCTTTAGAATTTCTTATGCAGCGCAGGGACCTTGGTCTTCGGGGATCTCGAATTATATTTTGGCCCATTATACGTATATCAGTTTTGATACTCAGATGGTACGTAAGAATTACTCAAAATCCACATGGCCGTAGCCTTTGCTGGTTCTTAGTATGCCCTGTGCTGTTCATTTTAATTGAAAATATTCTAAAAGCAAGATTGATGTGTTTTCTATCCCCCTAAAATAGAAGCAGGTTCTGGGCTCATAATTGAGCACTCATAAGCCCCCTCTCCTTATTAACATGCCCTCTCTAATTTGTGCCTCTGTTTGTACAATATAAATGGCCTTTAACGGCCCTTCACTCATACAATGGTCTCACTAACCCAAAGAAAATTAGTAGCAGGCAAAAGCCTATTTTTACTGACACAGAGACAAAAATGCTAATTACCTTAAAATATTCTCAAGTGTATATCTCTGGCATCCTTCCAGGCTAAGCTCAAAAGTTTTTTTTTTCCCCCTGTTATTTACTAGTTATAGGGAAAGTTGTTTTTGTTTTATATCCAGGCTTATACAGAAGTAGGTTTATATTTATAATTAGAAATCTTTTATTTGGGGTCCAGAGTACTGGTGATAGGTGAAGCATTGGGTTTGCTTTCAACTTACTCGCGGGTACACTTGAGAGTTGCCCATTTTGATAATTTTTTTTTTAAGATTTTATTTATTTATTTAACAGAGATAGAGACAGCCAGCGAGAGAGGGAACACAAGCAGGGGCAGTGGGAGAGGAAGAAGCAGGCTCACAGCGGAGGAGCCTGATGTGGGGCTCGATCCCATAACGCCGGGATCACGCCCTGAGCCGAAGGCAGACGCTTAACCGCTGTGCCACCCAGGCCCCCCGCCCATTTTGATAATTATGTTTTGTGCTGTTTTTGCTAAGGTACTTGGAGACATTTGCAGAAAAATCATAATACCTAAAAATCTGAATTTATTTTAACATATTAACTACCACAAAATATTAATGTTTCCCCAGAGTCTCTTTTAATCTTTCTCTGATAATTAAATTTGTTTGTCCATGTTTACTGTCGGAAGCACTCCTTTTTTTTCCAAAATGGTTTTAAAACTGAAACCCTGGATGTACAAAATACGTAATAATCAAGAAAATTAAATGAGACTTACTAAATTATGATACCAGCTGTGCTGACAATATTGACATACAGATGATGAGCTTTTCATCATTTATGTGACAAATATTCATTGAGGATATATTATTTTGAGACGATCTTGCTAAGTCCGGCTTATAAAAAAATAAATAAATAAGGTGGAAGTGCTCATCTTCTTGAGGAAGTTTCAAAATCAAGTTTGGAGAAAAAAATGTATTTGTACTAAAAATTCAGTAAGTACAGACGTATAGTAACATTGGAAGGCAGCAGAATAGGAGAGAGCACATGGTGGTGGAAGGTGAAATGGTAATTCATGGCAAAAAACAAGTGGGGTTTAGCTCAATAACAAACCATCAACCCAGTTTTTAAAAACAGGCAAAAGATTTGAATAGAGATTTCAAAAAAATAAGATATACTGATGACAAACAAGCACATGAAAAATTGCTCAACACCATTAACCATTAGGGAAATGCAAATCCAAACCGCCCTGAGGTATCACCGCACACCCACCAGGATGGCTGTCATCAGAAAGACAGACAACACCAGGTGTTGGCAAGGATGCAGAGCCACTAGAACCCTGTACGTTGCTGATGGAAATACAGAATGATACGGCCACTTTGGATAACAGATGGGCAGTTTCATAAAAACGTAAACATAAACTTAGCATAAACCCCAACAATTCACTCCTAGGAATCTACCCAAGAGAAATGAACATAGATGTCCAGACAAAGATACGTAAGTGAAGGTTCACAGCAGCATTCTTCATGCCAGTCAGATGCTCAAAACAACCCAAAGGTCTGTCAGCTGATGAAGAAAATGGAACACTATTCAGCAACAAGGAACCAAGTACTGACATACGTTACAACAAGGATGAACGTCAACAACATAAGCGAAATGAAAGAAGCCAGATGCAAAAGACTCCATTCATATGAAATGTCCAGGAAAGGCAAGTTTATAGAGACGATCAGCACATGAGTGATTTCTTGTGAAATCACACGGAGTGATTCCGTGTGAAAACGGATAAAGTGCAAATGGGCCTACGGGAACTTACTGGGGTGGTGGAAATGTTCTAAAGTTGGATTCTAGCGATGGTTGCATGACCATATACATTTGCTCAGAATCAATCAGCGTGCACTCACAGTGAGCGGATTTTAGGGTATGTAAATCGTATGTCAATAAAGCTATGAAAGGATAAACCAGGTGAAGTGTCATATGTTTTCGTAAGAGTGGGTGGAAGCAGTAATCTGAATTTTTCGTCTTTGCTTCCATGCTGAAACGTAACACGAACATGTATCAGTATCGATAAATGGGAAGGGTTCTTCACAGTTTGCAACGTCCCTTACAGTTTTCAGATTTATTTGCTCTTCACACCCACCCTGTGAGGCACGGTGAGCGAGTGTTACAGGATCTACAATAAGCACTATTCTTTCTCCTCTTAGCTTTGTTCTGAGCAAACTTCAAATGCTATTATCAATTATGTCCTTTAAAGATCAAGGCCACCCTATTTATAATATGATCTGGATAAACAAGAGAACAAACAGGATCATTACCCAAGTACCCCAGATGCATTTACAGAAACGGGTATGTTCCGTTGGCCAAACTGTATGAAACAAGATGGAAGTCCCCACCTGGAGACTCCTTCCACTCGCCGTCGACAGACGTGGCCCAGCTGCCTCACGGAAGCCTGTGGTGCTTGTTCTCTCTGAGGCATTTGCATTTACAAATATTGAAATGCGTGTCGTGTAATTGTATATACAATCAGGCACACAATGACTAACATTATAGAAGCTAATATTCCTGGGCAGTAGCAAAGCCGCCAAAAACACAAAAATGGAAACCGGTGTATTGATTTGGTTCACAGCAACTCCTCCTTTAGTATTTCTCTTGAAAGCACAGAAGGAATGAAAACAAACAAATCCAACGTAGCCTGAAGCAGAGAATGACATGTTCAAGAAATGGGACTTATAAATAAACTGACCAATTAGGGCATTTGAAAATGTATGTGGCGTATGCAACAAATATGCTTAGACGAGTTAAAAACCACACAAAGCTCCCTCATTCTGATAATATGTGTGCGACACAGGCCAAACTCAGAGTCCTCTGCACCCAGCGTGAGATTTAAAGCTCTGGGTTTAGGAGAAGGTCAGCCCCTGGGATGATGTCTCCCCACTTTCTGATCAAGGAGTTCGGTGTGAAAGGAGCTCTCGATATGGACCACGGCCAAAGTCAGCGACACAGAAGTTTCAGCCTTCCCGTCCCAGCCTCACATCTGCTGATGTGTTTCAGTATATACTGTGCAACCCCCTCCCCTTTCCAAAGAAGGCACGGACGCTTGGCCTACCTTGGTGTCCTTGGTCTCCGCGCGTGACCTCCTGCAATCCTTTTGCCATGACTTACGTTGCTTAAGGATGTTTCCAGGATCTGTGATCTAACACAAGCTGTGCTTCTTGACTATGACTTCAATGGGGAAACAGACTGGATTAGTCTAAACAAACGTACAAATAATTGGTTTCAGTCCACAGTTCTTTTTGATCTTTTCAAGTTATACAAATTTCATTATTAATTGATACAATGCATGACACGGGGTAGGGGAAAAAGCAGATGACTCTGGCCAAGAGACTTGTTCTGGGTCTGGAATGCACCCCTGTAACCTTGGTGATCTCCCTCAACTTCCAAGACTTCAGTGTTCTCAACTGCAAACAAATCACCTTTTTTGGGTGAAAGAGGCTTTAAAGTTCTGATCATAATTTGACAATCATTTCTTGAGATGCTACTGTTATTCGACAATATACAAATGTTTATCTAAATAATGTCATCGAGGTCCCATGTCTTTTGGTCTAACACGCCTTCTGGCCTGTTTTGAACTGCTAAGATACAACAACTGAGAATCTGAAACTCACAGACACAGAATCCCTTTGCACCAGGGTAAAATGCCACCAAAGTTGCGGTTTGAGAGTAAGAATGATAAAGACTGGAACCAGATAGGAATTGAATGGTACTTCACAAACACACACACACACACAGACACACACATCCTTATATACAGGCACAAGGAAGAGGTATGTCATCTCAAACAGGGCTTTTATTTATTTCCTTTTTCATGAGTCTGACAACACTACACTGGTTTTCACACTCGTCCATGCCCTACTGTTCCTCAAAAGTGCTTTTGGGGCCCTAAGGAGGGCTGAAAGGCCTAAAATCTGTTCCTCCGTTCCCCCCTCAACACTTTTGTTTTTATCTGTTTCAGGTATTTGTCCTCTACTTAATGTTTTGCTTGGGAATCATCTGGAAACCACCGTATTATACAGTGTAAAAGATTTCGCTTAAGTGCTATACTTTCTAAAAAGTGTTATATATACCACTTAAAATAGAACTCATCTTACAAGTTGTTCCAGCAAAAACTAAAGGCTAGAAAGTAATTTTTCATTTATAGTTTTAGAAAAGACTATAAATGACATGCTATATTTAGAGTCCCTGTGCAAATCATCAAATACTTTAATAACTATGCAAATACTAATATTCGATACAAGGGATCCTCTTAATTATGGCACAATCCTAACTCTGGATACAGTGCTAGGTGGGAAAATCCTGTTTAGACAGTTGTAGGAGAAGAATGTTTAACGAAACAAGTTTGCTAGTCTGGTCATCATAACACTGGTAGATATTTGGTATAATTAAATCTTTGCCAAAAAGAATTTTGAGAAAAAGAACAATCAGGAATTTAGATTGCTTCCGCCACCCCCCTCTGCATCCAGCTCATCTTTGAATGGTCCCTTGGTCTGCTGGTTATAGTAAGTTCTTCCTGCACTATGATTTAAGTAATTAAGAGTTGGTTGTCACATTATTTTTTAAGGACACGTCAATGTTGATCTGTAAGGGTGTCCTTAGGATGAGAGTGATATAGTCAAAACAAACATTCTGCACAAATCTAAGCCAATGCTAAAGACAGCAAGTAATTCTTACTGTTTTCTGTTCCCCTTATCTTTATGTGGAATCATAGTTTATCCCAGTTCCCTGTTTTTGTATTTCCAGCGAAATAGTTGTCCAAGTTCTAAGTAAAAGACTACCCCACTTTGAATATCACTGACTTTTCTAATTTGTCTGATTGACCCAGAGAGCGTAACCAAAGAGTAAAAACAAAACGCAATCTGAGGGTCATTCCCCCATGATTCTGAATCTATTTACCACCCAGATAGGTTATTTGTTACTGAGAGACTTTATAAAAAATAAATTATTTCAGCCAAAGGATTTTCTCATTTCTGTTCCCTGAAAGTCTGTATTTTTCCCATAGTAACAGATGGATTCAGAGTCCTCTGTAAAATGCTTTAGGGACCACTGAGATATAAAAATGACCACTATATTGGAATAAAATAGAAAGGGGTGCTTTCCTCTTTACAGAACACCCTCCAGTAAATAACAGGAGAGGGACAAGCAGCTGGTGTCACCATGAAGCTCACTGGAGAATGTCTTGGAAAGACTCATGAGGAATGGAGTCATTTCTCAGCTGTTTGCAAACCCCACAGAGCTGACAGCATGATATGCTCATCAATTTGGGCTTGTCTATCTTTTGGGTCTGACTTCCAGTAGGTTTAGTTCACAGTACAAAGCAGAGTGGGAAAGATTTCCTTTATTTTCGATGGGTGGTTCACTTTCTCTTACTTTCTCTTTTTGTTGTCTTCCCGCAAAATAGCCTCAGCTTTTTCTAGGTCCCCGTCTATTCAAAAGGCCGGCATTAATAAACACCAACGAGCTCATTCCATAGGGAGCTGATACTTCCAGAGTTCATACCCCCATCTACTTTTGTCCTTGTTATTATGGGAAATCTGATTTGAGTGGGCAGACAGATCTTCCAGAACAGGATTTGGTGCAATTGTGGGGCCATTCTGGGGCTTTGGAACGAAGCCACCTTAAGTCCCCATCCTTCTGTTGCTCTAAGTTCCCCTCCTGCTTCCACATACATACATGTCCCAGGGTTTCTGAGTTCACCCTGGGGAAACAGTCCAGCACGACCTGGAAAATTATACCAAATGGCATCTCTGCAGCCAGGTTTCAAAAGCATGTCAGTTGCTACAGTGGCAAGACATTTGCAAGCAGACAGGCTCAGAGGGAAAAAACAGGAGTTACTGACTATCCCCAACATCCTAATTGTTTTAAGAGTCTTAGAAAGAAACAACTCTTTTGCTGGAAATGTAAAAACATTAGAGAGTTGGGACAAAATATGATTCCACATAGAGATAAGGAAAACAGAACAGTAAGAATTAATTGCTTTCTTTAGGATCAACTTAGATCTGTGCAGAATGTTCATTCTGACTATATCGTATCACTTTAATCCTAAGGACTCCATTCAAATCAGTGGCAGAGCTCTGAAGCATTACTTCTCTTTGAACACTAGCTAGCTAGGCTACTAAAGACGAGAGGAGTGGAGGTGGGCTGGGAGAGGGAGTGAAGAGGTATTCCACGCCCATGGCCCACAATTCACACCGACCCCTTTCCTCCTCATTCAAGGCCAGCCCGACATTCAGCTGGGAAGCCGTGTATTCTGGGACTTGCGCTGCAAAGGGATCGACACCACGTAGCTCTAGTGGCAAACTTGCAGGACTGCTCCAGAAAGACATGTGCATGCCACAGAGGAGAAGAAAGTTCCACAAACAACCCCCGGTTGGTTCCCTCCACCCAGGTCTCGTTACACCTGGTTTCTCAAGAGCAGATTGCTTAGCCAACCTTAATAATCTCAGAGGAACGCCAGGGCAGGAGGCCGGATTCCAACTACCTTTGCCCTAATTTATGGAGGGCTTTAAAAGTAGAAAATAAAACTTTGAACTCAGCTCATCTGAAGCTTTATGATTCAGGTGTCCCACTTGCCTTTAGGGGCACCAAAGATCACTGAAGTTAAAGAGACACAAAAACTTCGGCAGGCTGCAGAACAGGAAAGCGTGTCCAGACTCGACCCAGCTGGTTCTCGTACCACATTCACTTGGCAGGAGCAGAAGTCCAGGCTCTGCCCTTGTCCTTTTCTGATGGATAGCATCTCCCTTCCCTACATTTCCCTTTAATCCTCCCTCCTCAACAGACTTCCCCCCTCTAGAAAGAAGTGACCCTGTGGCCAAGTGAGCAAAAGGAAGACGGAGCGAAAGTGGGGAAAGAAGGAAATGAAAACAGCTTCTGAGAAAGGGATGCAGAGAAAACGAAGTCAAGGGTGAAATCATTTCCATTCCCATAGTATCGAAACCCGGGAGTTTAAAGAGCTGGTCCTGCAAGGAGCTAGTCTGTATGACTCTACACCAACAGCAGAGCCTAGGAAGGCCTTTTCCTTGTCTGCCCTGGCAGGTGTTTGGGGGTGTTTTGTTTTGTTTTAAGATTTATTTATTTTAGAGAGCGAGAATGAGCACGGGGAGGAGGGGTAAAGGGAGAGAGAGAATCTTAAGGAGACTCCCCGCTGAGCAGGAGCCCCCACAGGGGCCTGGATCTCAGAACCCTGAGAGCTTGACCTGACCCCACATCAAGAGTGGGAAGCGTCACCGACTGAGCCCCTCAGGCGCCCCCTGGGCAGGTATGTATAGCAACCCTACTGGGCTGTGCGAGGACTCAGCCACCTCCTTTTTGTGGATGTGCCCAGTCTGGGGCTCCGTCCTCGTAGGTGACGGATTTAATTCTGAAACTGAGATCCCATAATTATTCAACAGAAAGCAATTTAGTGAAATTGAGAAAAATGTTACACTAGATGTGGCCCTTTTGGTTACCGGGAAAGCCAGGCCCCAAAGAAAAGAGCGACTTTGGGCCTCGCCTCAGGTGAGGTAGACTTCCCTCCCTCACCCTAGGAAGTCGAAGCTTCCAGGCTGTTCCAGAGGCCGACCTCGCTCTTCCCCCTGGGGAGGCCTGGAGCAAGGGCCGCCTTCTGATCTCCTTCCCGCTGAATTCGGCTGCTAAGCACGTTCCTTGGGCAGGAGGCGCACTTATTAGCAATTCCTACAGACCCAGGGCTCGAGCCAGTGCGTGTGGTGTGTGTTGGGGGTGGGGGCAGGGTTTGGGTTTGGCAATTACCTAGGTTCCTCAGAGGTCCTGATTAGCAATGCAGACACAGTGCACACGTGTGAAGGCCCTCGGACGCCGGGCAGACGCCGGCTGCCCTCACAGGCTCGCCGAGTATCGGCCAGCCCCCCTCCGCCAGAGCCCGGGGTAGGCTGGCCCGAGAACTGGTTTCACTCCTCCCCAGCACCCGCTCGGGCCCCGAGCGCCGGGACGGGGTGGGCGGGGCGGAGGTGAGGCCGCGGGCCCAGTGCCCCGCCCACGCGCAGGCCGGCTCCTTTCCCGGAGAAGCGTCCAGAACGCAGGCAGTGGCTTGCGAGCGCCGGACTGCTCTCCCCGAGGGTGTGTGGTGTGTAAACAAGATTGTTGTCAATCAAGTCGCGTCTGTGAGTTACAGGAACCCCCACGGTGGAGTCTTGGGGAGAAGGAAAGTCTTTTTTTCCTGGGAACACACGGACGCCCACCCCCCTCACTTACATCTTTGTTAATTTCTGGGTTGTGTAACCTTTTCCAGATCTACTCTTTGGAGTTTCTCCCTTCAGCCTGCCTTTTTTGATGATCCTTTCCGCTCTTGTAACCCTACATTTCCCACACGCTGGAACTGCTGAGATCATGTGGTCAGGAGGTGGAATTTCCCAGTTTTTCAGACGAGAGCTTTTAATCCCAAATTGTGGTGGATGGATACAAGAAAAGATGAGAACCTCTCCAGGCTTTCCAGCCTCCAAGACAGAGCGTGGGTCCCTTCAATTTACCTGCCTTTGATTTTGGCCGAGCCGGGGCCTCACCCCAGGGTGTAGCCACTTGGGACAGGTCACCCCTTATTTCTCCTGGAGGAGACAGCTTTATTTCACCGGGGATGAAATGATTTATGTGCACGATTTAAATAGTGTTTCGGAGCTCTGAGGCATGCAAAATGCAGCATAACTGAAGGTACAGTATACTTAAGGGAAAATGTGGAATGCACTGAATGTTTTCTTTTCCTTCTTTTAAAGCTAGTTTGAATCTATTTCACTGACGAAACCGTTTAACCATGTGCAAATGTGTCATTCTGCCCTCTGACAAAGTCGGCCAGGGTTGGGAGCAAGGCTGGAAGCGTGGCTTAGTCATCCGGGGCCTGCTCTGAGCCACAGAGTTTCCCCTAAATCCAGAATTTGCTGAAAGAATAAAATGACTACAACTTTTTACAGATTCAGTCTTTCTTTACCCCCTTCTTTTAAATATGTATGTTTTAGGGAGGGGGGGCATATGTTTTAATTTTTTTCCCAATTGAGAGAGTTGGGGTTTTAAAATGAAATTGGGTAATAATTATAATCAAATATTCTCATTAAAAATCGTTTCTGTTTTTGCAGGAATTAAATGTTCTGGTTTGGAAATCGTGTTTTTGCCAAAATAAAGATGTAAAAATATTTTAAAAAATTAATCCAACTGGCACCCCACCCCCTGCCAGTGCCACACACACACACACACACACACACACACACGATTAGTCGAAATGTCCATGATTGCACCTCCAAATAATTACAGTTCCAGAGATAAACAATTTAAAATTTTTCTTTCATGATGTGAGGACTATTTTATTCTGAAACATTTCAGACACACACACACACACAAACCCCGCAGAGAATTGTATAACAAACCCCTATACTCTACTACTCAGTCCAAGAGGTAAAGCATTACAGGTGTACTTGCAGTCCCCTCACCGCCCCCCCAGCGATGTGCCCCCCCCACCTCGTTTACTTTCCTCACATTCCACAAATAATCTTTACCCTGCATTTGGTGTTTGTCATTTCCATGCATTAAAAATATTTTTCCTACATGTGCATATATACATAAATAATATATACAGTAAACATGCATAATGTTATTTTGCATGTTTTTAATCTTTATATAAACAGTATCATACTCCACCTATACTTCTGCCGTTTTCAGATATATCACTCCACATTGTATTTTTGTGATAGACCCACCTTGATTACTGTAGCTCAGTTTCCTTCTTTTCAACTGCTGCCTAAATATTCACCAGGTAGGTATCGATGCTTCTGTGGTTGGATGTAGGTTGTTTCTACTTTTTCTCTATGATAAGCAATGTTGCTATGAACCTTCTTGTAAATGTCTCCTTGAGCACAGGTGAGGACTTTCACGCAGGAGTGGAACGTTTCAGGACCACACGTGTGCAGTCCATGACTGTACTAGGTGCTGCCTAATTACGCTACAGTGTCACCAGTCATACATTTTCACTGTAGAAAATACAGATTACAGATGAGGAGACAAAAGGGAAAAAATTATTTTCCATCTCTCCATTCAAAGAAAACCACTTTTAACTTTGAAAAAAAGGTGAATTTTAGGGGCATGTGGCCAGCTCAGCGGGTAGAGAGCAGGCAACTCTTGATCTTGGGGTTGTGAGTTGGCTGTGGAGCCTACTTATAAATAAATAAATAAATAAATAATAAAATAAAATCTTTCAAAAATGGAAGAAGTTTTTTTTTGGTGTATAAACTTTCAAGTTTATTCTTCTGTGATATATATATTTAAATATATTTGTGTATATATAAATACCTTATATATACATAGATGTATATACATACACATGTATGGATGCAAATATATATATTTGTATATATTTAAAGTTTGGGAATCCTATATTTTTAAAGTTTATATGGTGAGCATTTCACCGTGTCACTAAATATTCATTTAAAAACATGATTTTAATAGCTGTAAATTAATTCATTGTAGGAATAATTCTTTGGTTTATATAACTATTCACATGTTAAACATGTGAATAGTTATAGTTTAGAGAGTACTTTCTTGATCTTAACAAAAAGTGCTGTGATGAGGTACAAAGTGGTTATAAACAAAAATAATTTTGATTTTTAATGTAGTTTTTATGGCTTAATCCGTCCTCTTATTGCTGGACCAGCTAAAATCTTTGAGGATAAAAATAAAACTCTTTAATTAATTTTAATTTTTTTATATTCTTCATGTTAGTACATCTTTTTCCTTTCCCTGTTTGGATAGCATTCTGGTATAGAAATGTAGCACTATTGGGGCACCTGGGTGACTCAGTCGGTGAAGCGTCCAATTCTTGATTTTGGCTTAGGTCATGATCTCAGGGTCATGAGATCAAGGCCCACATGGGGCTCCGGAGCTCAGTGCGGAGTCTGCTTGAGATTCTCTCTCTCTCTCTCTCTCTCTCTCTCTCTCCCTCTGCCTTTCGCCCTATTTGCAGGTATGCCCTCTGTCTCTCTCTCTCTAAATAAATGAATAAATAAATAAAATCTTAAAAAAAAAAGAAATGTAGCATTATTTAGTGAGCCATCCTACAGTGAATGGGCATTTGTGTTGTCTCAAGTGTTTGCTGTTAAGAAGCTGCTGTGTGGGTGTCTCTGTTGATTTGTGGGAGAGCTTCCCTGCAGTCTCAACCACCAGCAGATGTGACTGGACAAGTTGCTTCACCCTTCTGAGTCTCAACTTACATCATCTGCAAAATGGAGCCAACAGAGGTAATAACTGACATTTATTGAAGGCTTCTGACAAGGCAGCGACTAAGTACTTCACATGAATTAACACATTCAATGCTCACACCTCTAGCAAGTACATACCACCATGACTCCCATTTCACAGATAATTAAACTGACATAAGGAGAGCTTAAATAATTAAACCAGACTACAATTAATGAGCGGCAGAGCTGTGATTCAATGTTGCAGACTCTGCCCCTAGAGCCTGCCCCCTACTTTGCAAAACAGACTTTGTCATATTTGCCTTTTCTTTCTCCCTCTCCACATTTGTTGTTGTTGCTGAACCATTTTAGTCATAGACATCCTGACATATCACCCCTAAAGACACCTCCCTGCTCTTACCAATTTGTATGAGAGTTTCTCTACTGTTACATCCTCATCAACACTTGGTATTGTAAGACTACAAAGTTTTGCTAATCTGATGGGGTGTGAAATGGTGTCTCACTGTGGTTTTAATGTGCATTTTCCTGATTATTTATGAGGTTGAACTTTGGAGACCATTCCTTCCCCCCCCCTTTTATGTGAAATGCCTGTTCATTTCTTTTACTCATTTAAAAAATTGGTGTGTTTGTCTTAAAAGCTTTTCTTTTTAAAGATGGACTCTGGCATGACAAATTCTTATTGTAACCTCTAGTTACTCAACGGCTCGGCATCACAAATAAATGGCCCATGGAGAATGAAGCTGAAAATGGAGGAATGCTTTTCTAAAAGTGATTGCTTGGAAATTTGGATTTCAAAGGTAGAAAGGAAGCATACGGCTTCATGCTGAATAGCAAAATATACCAATACTTATGAAATTTCCCAAGATAAGTAACAGAAATAGAAGCAGTGCTATATTTAAGTAAGAGAGATGAGTTGAGTTCCGTGTCCTATTTCCCACCTGTCCTATTTCCAGGCGCTGAAGTCTAAGTTATGAGGATGGCTGGAGGAATGAGTTCCAAGTACGTCTGCCTTTGTACCTGTCCTTTAGACAGGGAGTGGACTTCAGTCATTAGTGCTTCAAGTCACTCCATTCCACCAGTACTAAGCGCAGAAAATCAATAGTAGGATCGTTTAATAATGCTCCAAAGACTTGAAAAGAGCCTGTTAAGAGAGGTTTAAACCAAAATAAAGGAACTTCAGAGTAAGGTGTTCCTGTATTTGTTGTTATTTTCCTTTGACTTCAAGAGAATTATTTGCAGCCACGTACCCCTGTTGCTAGAATGGAATTTGGCCTTGGCTGTTAATCCAGATTTTTCAGATAGGACAGAAGATAAGGTGTACACATGGCTTATTCATGAGGCAGGGTAGGAAAATTTGAAAAGAAAATACAGTATGATTAATCACTTTTCAGCATACAAATTGTTAAGATTTGTGCTTTAAAGTACAAATCACTTTACAATGATTTATAGCATTTTCTGTTTCTTATCTAAATGACTATGGAAAGTGGGACTCTTCTTATAGATGGGGTAAAATATACTATTTACTACCCCGTATCTCGTTATCTTCACGTCTTGGTTGCTAGTTCTGAGATTGCAAATGCAAGATATTTAGAAATAGAAGCTATTGTGTTTCACTGCTATTGGATCTATTCAGATAATAAGTTCCCTTAAAGAACGACTTTATATTGTACCATGATTGAGACGGATGTATAATTTCATCAAAAATATGTATATATTTTGTATATTTAAAATTATACACTTGTATAATTATAATTATATACTTAGAATTGCATATGTAAAATATGTGTATTTTGTAGTATGTACATTATACCCCAATAAAAAAAGAGAATTGGGGAGAAAGTGACATTTCAGAATCACCCTTTCGGCTGGAGTGGCCGAGATCATATTGTCTGGTAGTCCTCAATGTATTCATGGGATCCTCTTGAAATCAGTGCTGGACTGGCCCAAGATGTCGCGTCCAGCGGTCTTGGTATTTGGGTGAAAATCTTTGTCATCACTTTGAGAAGACTGAAGGGCCGGGCTATATTTTTAGCTGCCATAAACTTAACAATAAACATGAACCAACTTTTCCCATTGATACTGTCCCCATGGCCAGCTTGCACTGGAAGAGATGTAATTAAGTTCCACTTTCTCATAAGTCTGGCCTAGGTAAGGGAGGCCGACTATCTGGAAAATCGTGGGCAGAGGAAATGTAGAAAGCTATCACATCTGAAATTTATTCCAGCTCTGTTTGCATCCAATTCTTTGCCTTCCTGAGAAACAGGGAATGAGTAGGTAAAGTAGATGAGCAGTTTACGCAGTTTTACATCTGATCTCCCATGGCCTTCTTCCCCCTCCTTCCTCCCCCCTCTCCTCTTTTTCCCTGACCCCCTCAGAACTGAGGCAAACGGCAGTGGGTGGAGGAAATTTCTGAGCTAGAGACTTTTTGAATTGGAACCATCCCAAGGGGCTTTTAGTATTTGCAGTTTTTCACCCAGGTGTTTGCATACCAACATGTTGCAGAAACAATGGTATATAGCGTACAGTTTTGTTTTCAGAAAGAGATTTGAACGGTCAGATTATCCTTATTTGAAAATATTGTGAGGAAACAGGATCTCCTAAAATATGTATACTAATCTCTATCAAATGTTAAAAAATCCTTAGAGTCACATGACCCTTCCTTCATTCTACTATCAGTCTTTTCCTGTACGAGTTAAAGCCATTTTCTCTCCCAGCAGATTTCTGCAGCTAGAATGCTAATAATGCCAATACCAGCAGCTGAGGACAAACCGTTATCACATCATCCTTCACAGGGCTCATCCTGTGTATCTGTTTCTCTGTACTTGTTAATTTGTTGAGGGGGCACTTTTTTTTTTAAGTCTTATTTATTGTATTTTATTATGATTATTTTAAAGATTTTATTTGAGAGAGAGAGAGCACGAGCAGGGGAGGGGCAGAGGGAGAGGGACAAGCAGACTCCCCACTGAGCAGGGAGCCCCAATGACGTGGGGCTCCATCCCAGAGCCCCGAGACCATGACCTGAGCAGAAGTCAGATGCTTAACTGACTGAGCCACTTGAGCACCCCTAAGTTTTATTTTTATTTAAGTAATCCCTACACCCAATGTGGGGCTCGAACTCCCAACCCCGACGTCAAGAGTCAGACACTCTTCTGACTGAGCCAGCCAGGCGCCTGAGGGAACGCTTTCTTGTGCTGATTGTTTGTGTAGAATTTTTCTTGCATTGCATTTTTCTTCCTTCTTTCCTTCCTTCCCTTTGTTTTGTTTTGTTTCTTTCACAGTATAGAAAAAACAAAACAAAGCACGTGAAGGTAAGTGGAAGCCTCTTTGTACCTGTTTTCAGTCCCAGTCTCCAATCCCTCTGGAGGTAGCCACAATTCTGAAATCCGTGACTATCTTTCCTATCCTTGTTTTTCTACTTTTCGCTTATATATCTATTAACAATATTTTATAGTGATTCATGTTTTTAAAAATATATTTATACTTATATAATGTATGTATATATGAATTACTCAACATTATGTTTTTCAATTTTCTGTTTTGAATTTATTTAAATTTGTCTTTCTGGGTTTTTTTTTTTTTTTCCCTCCATCTCCTCCCTGCTGTCCTGCCTTTTATGGCATTGCTAGTTCTTTTTTCTTTTAATTTCCTCTTCTCTCCTCTTTGGTTTGAAAATTATATTTCTGTACTTTTTACTACTTAGTCTCCAAAAAATTTTAATAGAATGTAAAGTTCATCAATATATCTGTTCTCCGAGCGGACACAGGACCTTAGGACCCTTGAACTCTATCAATAGCCCAAACTCAAATCTCATATCTTTGCAGTGTCCCACATTATTGTCGACTGGTATCTTAGTGTTACTCTATTTTTAAAGTCCTCTCAAATTGATCATCAGTATTTTTTCTTTACAGTAAGTCATTATTTAATTTTGATGATATATTTACCAATTTCTTTATTCGCCCTTATGTTTGGTCCTCCACTTCTTCCTTCCAGATTCAATTAGTTTTGTTACTGAAGTAAGCCCTATAGTAGATCTTTTAAAAAGAGTCTTTCTTTTATAAAGAGTCATTGAGTGGTACATTCTCAAACTTCATTGGTTTGAAATGTCTATGTCACTTTCAGCCTCGAATAAAAATTTAGCTGGGTATAGAATTCTAGGATGAGAATTATTTTCCCCATGCAGCATCAAGATGTCATGCATTTCCCACAGACATCTGGGGTGACTAATGACAAATTTCATGACGGTCCAATTGAATAATTTTTGCTTTTTGTTTTTGTTTTTAGAATATTAGCTTTTTAAAGATTTTTCTCCTTATCATTGACATTCTGAAGTTTCACCACAGTATATTCAATTGGAAATTTTAAAAATTGGGGTGCTAAGGTATTTTATGCTTCTGAAATCTGAAGACTTATTTATGTTTTACTTAGTTCTGGCAAATTCTCAGGTGTTATTTCTTTAAATATTATTTCTTCTCCCCTTTTTTCCCTTTGTTCTTTTTGGCATTTCCATTTGATATATATTCAACCTTCTGGATCTATTTTCAACGGCTCCTCTCTACAACCTCAGAGTTTTCTCTGTCCTACATTCTGAGAAGTCTCCTCAAATGTGTCTTCTAGTTTATAGATTCCTTCTTTACGTTTGTCTTAATTATTCATTACCCTGTTCATTGAGGTTTTTTAAAAAAAGATTTATTTATTTATTTGAGAGAGAGATAATTGGAAGAAGGGCAGAGGAAGAGAATCTTCAAGCAGACTCCTCCCTGAGCGTGGAACCCGACTCGGGGCTCCATCCCATAACCCATGAGATCATGACCTGAGCCAAAACCGAGAGTTGGATGCCTAACGGACTGAGCCACCCAGACACCACACCCTGTTCATTGAATTTTTAATTTCAGTGACTTTGTTTTTCACTTATAGGGACTCAGTTTTGTTTTTTTCAAAGTTTGGGGTTTTTTTAATTGTATTTTTTCCCATATGGTTTCTGTGCCTCTGTTTATATCATTTATTTATTTATTTATTTATTTATTTATTTATTTTTATGATCATGTGCAATTAGCCAGAATATAGTACATCATTAGTTTTCGCCTTTGTTTATATATTCAGTCATGTTATAGTTATTTCATGGTCCCTTTCAGAGTGTTCTTTTTTATCAGTTCTCACAGTGCCAATTCTTCCCTCTGCTGTATCTGTTGATTCATCCCATGGCAGCATATTCTTTCATGGACCTTGTAATTTTTAGCTGTGGACTTATTTGTAATTTTTTCCCCTTCCTTGGAGATGTGATAGTGTTCCCATGGAGAGAGTGCGTGTTTTTTACTGCTGGGGCTCTAGAGGTTTCAAATATCCTGGCTTAATTTTTTATTTAACTTAATTTCACAATTAGGATTCCTGGGTCAAGCAAGGAGTATACATTTAGAACCCCCTACACACATTTATCTCAGGCCTGGAGTTCCCATTTCTCAAAGGTGTTTTTCTTCCATCCAAGTTTCTAGACATGCGACATGTCACTTTGGGATGCAAGAAAGAGCTACAGTATAAAAACCTACCTCGGAAGGTTTTTATTTTTCTAACACAATAGGAAGGTTGGAAGTAGTTGGAGAGGGGAAGAACTACTTGCAGCCATATTTTTTTCCTGTATCTTTTTCCTGTAACTTCCTGCCCTTCCATCCTTAAGGAGTATTTTTTATACTTCTGCTTGTTTCTTGGCGGCACGTTGGCCATTCCATTTCAAGCCTCATAAGCTATGGTCCAGGTAGGACAAGGGAGGGATGGCCCCCAGGTCAGGAAAGACAAACTTTCCCAGAAATCCCTTGCTCGCTGCTGCTTACGTCCTATTGGCTAGAACTGTATCACGTGGTCACCCCCAGCTGCAAAGGAGGTGGACTGCACAGCTTGTGCTTAACACCTTGCCCTTGATGTTTCTCTTCATTCATGTCACTTGGAGATTTCCTTCCCCCTCTTCTCCAACTTGGCTGCTGAAACACATTTTTATTAGTTTTAGGTCCAGAATTTGTATGCACTTGCTTAGGCTGTTGTGTTGCCTAAAGAGTCATTCATCTGGCTCCAAGCTATAGGAGTCATTCATTCATTCATTCATTCATTCCCTGAACAGATACTGAATATCTGAAATGGGAGAACAGATTTGACTTTAGTGGGGCCGCTAACGCTGTACCCACTGTTCCCCTCTGAATCATTTTGGAAGTTCAGATAGCATAGGCTCTGCTCTATTTCTCCTGCCTCAAATATCCACACTGGGGGTCCGTCCCAGAGAAACACTGCACTTGGTTTAGAAAGCAATTCTGAGACCCGTAGCTGGGGACACAATGCTCAAAACACACAGAAGAGGGAGGGGGCAAACTGGTTCAGCTATTTTTTAGCCTTTAATTAGTGACCCTGATTATTTGCTCCACTGTCCATGTAAGCTCTCCATACCTGCTGAGCCCTGAGTCTCCTGGGAAGAATGGCTGCCATCTCCACAGCAGCCTTGCCTGGTGTTGGTTTCAATTTGGGGTTTCCTTTGGCTTATCCATCAGTCGGAGTCCATCTGCTTTCTTGTCTTTCATGAATTTGTAAAGTTTTCTAATTGGCCGTTGGCACCTTTTCTTGTTTAAGGATTATTATGGAAGCATTAGTTTTTGTGTGTCATCATTTCAATGGGATTTTGGGAAGTAGGCTAAGTAAATGTTTGTGTGTAACTTGCAACCTTGAACCAGAAGCTCCAGATATGTGGTCATGTATCCTATTTGCTCAGTAGTAAGCTTGGCACTGGGAAAGACAAGGGAATACAGTGTAGTATCTAATTCTTAGTACCAATAGCGTGCTGCAGCCAGCTTGTACCAACTTGCAAGACCAATTGTTAAAATTTTAACAATTTTCCGGATTGGTTGGTTTTGTACTGATATCTGGAAATTGATCGCGGTAGGAATATTTATACCTCTGAAGTCAGCAAACACTATGAATGAACACTATGAACCATCTCCCTCTCCTCCTCGAGAGCTGGTTGTTAAACTTTTATCAGCACACCACTAGTCTTGGGCAGCTTGAGATAAGACATATACTGAGGAAAAAGTAAGTCTAACTAAGATAGCCATCGAGTGTAAAACAGAGTAGTATAGACACTTCACCTGCTAAGGAATTCAGATAGCACGAATCATGGGTAGCTGACTATCATGGCTGAAAAGCTTGGCAACGTAGCCGTGCTACAAATGGAGCGTTGTTGCTCTTGGCAAGGTCAAAGGGTGGGCTCTGAAGCTAGAGTTTGCATTCTAGCTCTTTCATGGGCAGCTGTATGACCCGGGAGAGTTACTACACTCTACAGTAGGCATAACGACGGTCAACATTTATTGAACCCTTATTAGGGGTAGGCGCTGTGCTAGGGGGCTTCCCACAGGTGGACTTAATCCTTACTTTGATTATCTTCAAAACGTTGCCTACCTCAAAGGGCTATTCTGAGAATTCAGTGAGCTAACTCATGTAAAGAGGGTGGCATCGTAAAATCTCCAGAGAATTAGTTTTTTATTAGCAAATTTCTCATAGAAGGTAAGCAATTTCTGCATGTAGATTTTTTTTCCTACAGGATCTTGAAAGATGGGTGAGATTTGATTCTGTGAAGAGACTAGCAGAGGGCATTTCAGCCAAAGGAGAGGCAGGTACCAGAGCATAGAGGAAAGGCAAGTAGGAGTCTGGAAGCTGGTTCTGACAGGGCCTAAGAGAAGTGGAGGCTGTGCATTGAGGAGGAGTTGAAACCCTTGAATGAGTCAGAGATAGACTGTGGCAAGTGTTGTGTTCTAAGCAGAGAACATGTGATGGGAAGTAGGGAGCCATTGTAAGTTCTCGAACGGGCAGAGAAATGGTTAGGATTTTAGGACTAGGATTCTTTCAGGCAAGTGGTTATGCAAAATAAATTGGAGAGGGGCAAGGAGCTGAGAGGTGAGGTGGCAGAAGTGGGCGAATAACAAAAGGCCAGTTCTGACACAGTTCAAAAGAAGGATTCATGTGATAAAGAATTTTGTAAAAAGAGAAAAAGCAGATAATTTTATAAGTGAATAAGCTAGAAATACATAGTCAAAATATTTGTAAGAGAGGTCTGAACGAGAAATCAAGAAAAATAAGGGAGAATGTTTCTTCATCCCCATCTTCCCATTACTCCTGCCAAACCCACTCTAATTTTAAAGTAAATACACACACACACACACACACACACATATGTATAATCGGTAGAAAGTTGTGTGTGTGTATGTGTGTGTGTGTTTTGCATTGCGTGTGGTGTTTGGTACTTTCTCTTAATTAGATTAAATTAATGTGAATACACTTCTTGAGAATCTGTTTAGTTTTAAAACTGAATATCGTGGCATCTGTAGTTAATTCTGTTTTCCTAAATACCCACAACGTGATGCTAAATAATGTTTTTGGTTGTTTTTTTTTATTTTAAAGATTTTATTTATTTATTTGACAGAGATAGAGACAGCCAGCGAGAGAGGGAACACAAGCAGGGGGAGTGGGAGAGGAAGAAGCAGGCTCACAGCGGAAGAGCCTGATGTGGGGCTCGATCCCAGATCGCCAGGATCACGCCCTGAGCCGAAGGCAGATGCTTAACCGCTGTGCCACCCAGGCGCCCCTAAATAATGGTTTTATTATGGTTTGGAGCTGTAATTTTTTGCTTAACCTCTGCGGAGGGTGAAGAAAGTGGGCAGGACACGCTACTGTGTACGGCCAGGGAGCTCGTTAGTGAACGTTAGTGAGCTCCTGGCAGCGGGACCTGTATGTGAGAGACGGACCCTCTTGTGCGGATGTAATGCACGGAACACCCAGACCTCGCCTCACTCTTGTCTTCGTGCTACAGGCAGCAGGGACCCGGAGAACTGTGTGTGGCAGCACACCAGCCAGACTTCTGCCACATCCATTCTGGTAACAAACAGCTTGGCAAAGGCCTCTGGTGACCTTCGTGTGGCTAATCCCAATGGAGATTTCTTGGTCCTTGTCTTTCTTGAGTTCTGAGGAGCCTTGACACTTAATCACTTCGCTCTGTTTGAAAAAGTCTTTTCTTATGGCTTTGGAGACATCATATTCTCCTGATTCTCCTTCCTCCTCTCTGGCTAATCCTTCTTAATAAGATTAAGTCTGTCCCCAGATGTTACATTTGGGAGCTTCTAAACATTTAATCGTAAAATCAATCAACTTCTCTCTCTCCCTGTCTCTCTCTGTCTCTCTCTCTATATATATTTTTTTAACTTTTTACTCTGTACCTAGCAAACTCATTGCTGCCCATGATTACTACCATTTATATGCCAGTGATTCCTAAGTTTGTATCTCTAACCTGACCTTTGGGTTCTAGACCTGTAGCCAGCTGCCCACTGAACATCACTTAGCTGCCTCAAAGGTGCTTCAGGTTAGGTATGCTCTAAACCAACCTCATGATCTTTCCCTTAAGTATTGTCCTCCTCTACTTTTTTTTTTTTTTTTTTGAAGATTTTATTTATTTATTTGACAGAGAGAGACAGCCAGCGAGAGAGGGAACACAGGCAGGGGGAGAGGAAGAAGCAGTCTCCTAGCAGAGGAGCCCGATGTGGGGCTCGATCCCAGAACGTTGGGATCACGCCCTGAGCCGAAGGCAGATGCTTAATGACTGTGCCACCCAGGCGCCCCTGTCCTCCTCTACTTTTACCTATTTCTTCACAAGCCTGTCAGCGTTCATTTGAAATATAGTTAGAAACTTAGGCATCACCCCTGATACATCTACTTCTCCATCCCCCTCTTCTACCAAGGATCCAAATCTATCACTAAGCTCTGAAAATTTTATCTCCTAAATAGCTTTTGGCTATACCTACATCTTTGTGTCTCTGTGTTCACCATTGTCCAGTTGATGTCCTTTACTTGGGTTAATGTAATAATGGCTTAACTGGTTTTCCAGAATCTACTTCGATTTCTTTTCAGTCTACTTTCTGAATAGTAGTTACTCATCTTTTCAAAACACAAATTTGGTCATGTTCCCTCAGGCCCCATAAAATCCTTTGTATCTGTCAGAATAAGTTAGGCAATACTGTCGTAACAAACAAGCCCAGAAATCTCGTTAGCTTTCAACAACGGCAGTTTATTGCTCATTCACAGCATGTCCGTGGCTTTGCTCCATGGAAATTTCACTTTGGAATTCAAGCTGATGGAGCAGCCTCTGTTTGGGACATTGCTGGGCATTGTAGCAATGACATGACCAAAGAGAAATTGTGATCCACATGCTGGCTCTTAAAGCTTCTGCCCAGAAGGGACACACACCAGGGCTGCCCCCATTTCACTGGCTGAAGCAGGTCACAAAGTCTTCTCGGAGTTCAGTAGTGTGGGACGCATGGTCTTCCCACAGGGAGGAACACTGGAGGAAGTAAAGCCAGAATATTTGGTGACCAGGAATTTACCACAATTCTCCACACCCTTCAGGGACTTCCTATTGTTTTGAGGATGAAATCCAGAACCTTTACCAGGCCTACAAGGCTCCTGGTAATGTTCTCTGTCCTGAACTCCCCAGCTTTACCTGTCACCTCTCTATCCCTCATTGCCTATACTCTACCACACTGTTCTTTCCTTCTTTGACCACGTACCCTCTCTTTCAGGTTCCTGAACATGCTGGTCCCTCTATCTATTCTTTTATCTGTCCTCCTCTCCACCCTTTGTTCCACTATTTCTTCACGTCTCGGTTCAGCCACCACTTTCTCAGAGAAGCCTTCTCTGGATCCCCAGACTACATCAGGTTCTATTGTCACATGCTTGCATGGAATGACATTCTTTCCCTTCAGAGAACTTATCGGAGCTTTTAATTATCAATCCATTAGTGTGACTAGGTGATGAATGCCTGTCTTCTCTGCCTTGACTCTGGGTTCCATGAGAACAAGAACCATGTCTGGTTTTGCTCATCATTATATAGACAGGAGACAGCACAATGCTTTAAACTTAGTAGATCTTCAGTAAAAGTTGCCTGAATGCATGAAGAAGGAGGAAATTGAAATGCCTAGAAGAACCATAGGAAGAATTGAGTATACTCGATTTGGAGAAGAGAATACTCATGTGGAACAACTGAAAAGCTAGACACATATGGAGAGGGCTTCTGAGGAAAAGTGGAGTAGAATTTTTTAAAAAAGATTTTTGTTATTTATTTGAGAGAGAGAGAGAGAGAGCACGGGCTGGGGGAGGGGCAGAGGGACAAGCAGACTCCCCACTGAGCATGGAGCGCATTGTGGGGCTTGATCCCAAGACCCTGAGATTGTGACCTGAGCCAAAGTCAGACACTTAACTGACTGAGCCGCCCAGACACCCCATGTAGATTTATTTTTATTCCTTCAGAGGGCATATCTAGAACCAAAGTTTAAAAGTTATAGGTAATGAATCCAATTTCAGTTCACTGTAAGAATGAGCTTTCTGATAACGTGAACATGAATACTAGCAACGTTATGTTCATTGAATTTGTTCAAACAAAGACTGGATGACCAAGTGTAGAAAACGTCAATAGACATTCTAAGTAGCAGCTGTAGCGGAAGAGAGGGCTATCTTTGAACCCTTCAAACTCCAATAGTCCTATTTAATATTTTATTAAAAAGCACAGAGATATGGGATGCCTGGGTGGCTCAGTTGGTTAAGCATCTGCCTTAGGCTCAGTTCCTGATCTCAGGGTGCTGAGATCAAGCCCCACATCCGGCTCCCTGCTTGCAGGGAGGCTGCTTCTCCCTCTCCTCTCTGTTCGTGCTTGCCCTTTCTCTTTCTTTTTCTCTTTCTCTTTCTGTCTCAAATAAATAAAATCTTTCTTAAAAATGTTTAAAAAAACAGAGATAGTAAACAAGGAAGCGAGAAAACACAGAGTATCAATTATGAGGTGATACCATTGTGTCTCTAGACTGGCACAGCCAATAGCCATACTACGGTTCCTATCTTGGCTTAAGATTTTTAAGACTTGTCACCAAGGATCTTTAGGTAGATGATCCCCAATCTATGCCTTTATCTGTAATTTCTTAAATATGTTAATTTATATGTGTCTCTTTTAGAGGACCAAGGGAGTAGGCAAAGTAGTTATTGAACTTAAATAGCCTTAGAAAACTAAAAACTCCAACATATATGTATCATATATAGTACACTTGATAAAAACAAAAATGAAAACCTCCCCTCTAGGGGCGCCTGGGTGGCTCAGTCGGTTACGGGTCCCACTCGGTTTTGGCTCAGGTCATGATCTCAGCCTCCCGGGATTGAGCCCGAGTGGGCTCCACCCTGAGCCTGGAGTCGGCTTTGGGTTCTCCCTCTCCCTCTGCCTCTCGCCCTGCTCACTCTCTCTCTCAAATAAATAAATCTTAAAAACAAAAACAAAAACAAAAACAAAACAAACAAAAACCTCCCCACTTCTGCACTTGTATCAAAGTAACAGATGCAAGGCTTATTTCACCTGGTAAAAAATAATAGCATGGGTGAAATTATAATATAACGTTATAATACATTCAATAGTTGTAAATCAACTTAATAAATATAAGACAACATTTTTCAAGCCATTAGTTCAGAAAGAGGGTCACACATTAGAATAGTTAAAGAAGTTTTCTTGAAGGAGGAGCACAATTGAGTTCCTAAAAAATGAGATAGATTGTTATAGATGGATGGACAGGAAAAAAATACAGGGAATATGACCACCTCATATTCTAGATCTTCTGAGACAGTTTTGATTTCAAATATGATGAAAGTCCAGGAAGTATGGTCATAAATGCTAAGGCAGGTGCCCTGATTTTGAGATTGTAATATGGTCGGTGTGGATAGACACAAGCGCGTGGAAGGAAAGCAGGACTTGGCGAAGTGAGTCCTGCGATCCGTGCTTATACAGAGCACACAACGGGGTAGGTGGAGCAGCAGGTATGTGTCCTCTCGCATCATCCAATCACCGGCTGCCTCCAGGTCTAATGCCCGCCCCCCATAGTAAACCAATGTGACGTCCTGATGTGCCAGAGGGAGGAACATTTGCAACTGTTGGAAATGTGATAGAGTAAGAAACATGCAATCCAGTCCGTGCAATCGGCCATCTAGATTGTGAAACAATAGTCATGGTTCTATTTGTTCTGTGACGGGGTAAAAATTGCAAATCCTTCATAAGATGGAAACTCAAGAGAGATCCTGAGCACACGTTTCCTACAGAACGTTAAGTTACCAGGTCATGTTTTGCAACCCTGCTTCCCCCCCTCCCCCAACCCCAGTCCCAGTCCCATTCTTTAGCCAGTGTTTGCCCTTGGGGCACAGGGTGGAGCATTTTGGTGAAATTTTGCACAAACACTGTAGGCTTCTTGTTTTTCTTTGCTATTATAATGGAGAGGCAGTAGAATTAAGGTAGAAAAAAGAAGATGGAACTCTCCGAGTGGATAGAACTAAAAGCAAATAGGATTTTATATCTTTTGTTTGTTTGTTTGCCAGGCTACTAATAAAACGCTTATGAACAAAGAAAAAAGTGCTCATAGAATACATAAAATGTAAATAACATTAGTTCATTCAGAGGAAGAATCTCCCTAAGCGAAGAGCACTTCATCGTTTATTAACTTTTCTTGGGTCTTGGGTCCAAGTTTCATTGCAATAGTTAAAAATTGCTGTACTTTTTATACAATATGAGTGTTTATAAGCAGCTGTATAAAAATTTGAAGAGTCAGGCAAGATTCATTGTTTTAATGTTGTTTTTCTTTTGTTGATTCTTACTTAAGTCTCTTCGTTTCATGATTTTTACTTAATAGGAGTCTTGTTTTAATTAAGAAAATCCAGTGTCTGGTGAAATCAAAAGACCAAAGAGATGGGACTGTCGTTTTGACAGAGGAATACTGCTTCCCATTATCCCCATTACGCTAGGAAATGCCATGCACTTAACTGTAGTCATAAATAAAGTTCCCTACTTGGTTGTGTCTCATTTCACTTAAGGCCTCCTTTTTAGAATTTCCTAGGTTCCTATATTCCTCCTAAGTCTGTAATATTATCACTACATCCACACCAAATCAAAATAAAGATCTGTACAAGATAAAAGGAGCTTCGTTTCTTGTCTTCTTTTCTCACTGCTGTTCCTTTCAGTTGACTCAGCGGTCAGCTGTGGCTGGGAGCAGCTCTGAACACATGATCAGATAATTCATTAGCGTTTAGACTAGGGCCTCAATCTCAGCCATTAGCACATTCATTCAAACACGTGTCTGAAAAACATTTAAAAATCATCTTGTGGCATTGGTCTGTGTTCATAAAAAGCTCAACCTGTAGGGAACTAATAAACATAGCTAATCTCTTAAAGATAAACATGCTTATTAAGTGTATCTAGTTTTGGTTTTGATTTAGTGTCCTCCAAAATTGTCTTCGAATTGGTGAGAAAGTCAGATTCTCCAAACGGAAGGGAAATGAGATGCAGTTGAGTGTAGGTGAATGATTTTACATGCGGGCTTTGGATGAATTGTAGAAGTCACTGATTCTTCTTCCCGGTACCTCTCCAATTTGACCACGGAGTAAAATGATATTAAGAAGATGTTACAAAGTGGCGCCTGGGTGGCTCAGTCTGTTAAGTGTCTGCCTCCAGCTCAGTTCAGGATCTCAGGGTCCTGGGATCGAGCCCCTCTCCCCCACCAGCCTGGCTCAGCAGGGAGTCTGCTTCTCCCTCTCCCTCTGCTCCATCCCCCTAACTGTGTGTGCACTCTCTCTCTTTCGCTCACTCGCTCTCAAATAAATTTTTAATCTTAAAAAAAAAGATGTTATAGCAATGTTGTTAGTGAAAATGGTGAACAAAGTAAATCTAACAATGAAGACAATATGTTAATGTAAATTCACTAGCCAAGTTTGGCCTAAACAAAGAATGCTTGTTATTCCCTTTTCACTGCATGAAAGACAGCAATCTGCGCAATACATTTTGATGGATTATTAACTTCCTTCACAACTTTTTTTTAATTAAAGATTTTATTTATTTATTTTAGAGAGTGGGAGAGCCAGCAGGGGGAGGACGAGAGGGAGAGGCTCTCAAGCAGACCCTACGCGGAGCAGAGTCTGACGGGGCTCGATCTCATGATGCTGAGATGATGACCTGAGCCAAAATCAAGAGTCAGTCACTCAACTGCCTGAGCCACCCATGAGCTCCTTCACAACTTTTTCTTAAGCTTGGTTCATCGAGTTACTAATTCAAAGACATTTATTGAGTGCCTGCGGTATGCCGGCGAGTATGTACTGAGTTAGTCTTCTCATTTTATAACGCCTCCTCATCCTCCTTTTCCCTCTTTCTCTAAAACCTCTGATGTTTTCCTACTCGGATCTGACTTGAATTTTTCCTTTAGTTTTTCGTCATCGTATGGCTGTGAAATTGTCCCAGAAAATCCCCGCCCCCGCTTTTCCCTTTTGTAAAGGAACATCCTTCAACTGGAGAACGGGAAAATATGCACCAATTTAAAATGTGAAAATAATTATGCAAATATATAACCACGTTGTTTCTTTAGTTGTTATGAAATAATGCACTTGGTTGTTGACTTCTTTCGTCTGCGTCCTTGCTTTTTGGGAATTTCTGTTCACTTTGAGAACCATCTTTCTTGCATTCCTTACTGGAAGGACTAACAAAGACATAACAGCTTAGCTAAGAGCAAAATAATTTCAGCAACTATGAAAATCTGCAGGAGAGCGTGGCCAACAGAAAGCCTTCATGCTCTGTGTTTACCTTGGTACTGATCTCAATGGCACGCTGTTAACTCAACATAAAGCTGTGCTTTTTAAAACAATTCAAGTTCAAGGGCATCCAATCATGTTCCAACCCTATAAAGTACTCACAATCACAATCTAAACTGGCATATGTGTTAAAGCTCACCCTGGGCAGCTTAAGATGTACACGATTGGCCTGGGACTTGCTCATCATAGCGCCGGGAAGCACAACCTCATGATCAGAGCGGTTCACATCTCACAACTCTAGGAATCGATGTACACAGATACGCCGTTATATTATTATTAAATCCAATTGCTTTGCAATTAACCCGATATGACACCTACACAAATGATTCAAATAAAGAGCCTCATGTCTCACAGGAGACAATCAATAAAGTGAAATCACAGCTCCTGACAATGCCAGCAATTTGGCTTGTGACTATAGTCGTACATTTTCCTCAGGTCGAGGCTCCCGTTCCCCCTACTGAACCACAGCTACCATAACTTCCAACAATTGGCAATGCCTATGCCTCACGAAAGCATAACATTCAAACATGTTTGGCCATTCCTAGGCCATCTGAGCCGAGTCATGAAAAGTTATCATCAATCTGGGATGTACTAACTCATAAATTTTCCTTCTTTGCTCCCCAGATGGAATTAGGACTTCTTTCCCCAGGAAAGTCTCCCTAATGACAAAAAAGAAAATAGTTGTATTTGTTCTTAGACAAAAACTCATTCTTATTCTTCCCCTTGCACAAATAAATGTTTTACAATTAGATGTCTGAAAGCAAAACCAAATTATAACAGCACCTCTCTGTTATTATTACTGCTGTTACTATTATTCTGTATCTTCATTATCTCCATTTTAATTAAGTAAAAGCACTTCACAGTTATAAACCCGATCAAAACCAACCTTTTGTAAAAATATCACAACCCTCTTATTATATCACCCTCTTTAGGCAGATGTGGCCAGCGTGTTTGTCAGCCAGACGACTCGGTGTAGAGAATCAATGTCTTGAGAGCAGGGACGGCGAGCTCCCTCTGGAGAGCTAACGGAGCTGTGTGTAGACATTCGGTAGGTGTTTATTGACAAACTACTTGAGTACGGCCTTGTTAAGACCTCATAATACTTTTATTTTAAGTGGACTGAACTTGACCTTCTGGAGCATTCAGGACAGACACTGATGAAAAGTGTATCTTTTCCGTGTCTCTCCTCTATCTACTCCTTTCCAAAGACCAGTCAAATCAGGGTATGTTTCCATGAGGCCATTTTTATCTGCCGAAATGGAGGGACCAGAACATCGCATATGCAGAATGTCTCTCTTTCCTAACACACGACGTGAATGATTGAAAACAATGACTTATTTAATACTCTAAGCAGAGTCTGTTCTCCATGAATCACACTGTATACATAACGGTGATGAAAATGTTCAGTTTGAAATTTCTCCCTGGCCAGGGAGGAAACCATGGGGGTGAATCATACTTTCAGTGATGACTGTCCTAAGGAAGCTAAATTGAGAAGCCACAGGTTAAAAAAGGAGTGAGGAGTGAATCCTTAGCAGGAGCGCCATGGTCATACACTCCCAGAAGGCACCAGACGCCCCCTCCTGCTGCTTACACCCGGGGAAAGCCTGCAAAGAGCTCCCTGATGTTCACTCGCAGGAGAGAGGCTCTGAGAGCAGAGGAATCCGAACACAACATGTGAAGTTACCCATGGCTGGGGAAAAGAAACAAGACTTCTCGTTTGAGGGAAAGGAGATAAATGGCTGCCTGAAAAGAGGAGCACAATGGCCCACACTCACTCATGTGAAAGAAATTCATTTAAGAGCAATTGGATTAGAGATGGAGATTTCCATGGATGGCAGTAAAGACGAGGAGCGTGTAAGAGACAGTCAAGATGGTCATCAGTCATTGGCTACAAAACTGTAAACAGCAGTGAGGACTTCGGACACAACATTAAGTGGAAAAAGGGGCCACTACATTATAATTAAACGATGATTGCAATTATGTAAAAATATGTGTGCTATGGACAAAGACTGAACAGGGATACAGAGAAATTAACATAGTTATTGTGTTATTGTTAATGTAGTGATGTTATTTGTTCTGCATTGTTTAAATCGTGTGGGTGTGAAAGTGAGGGCCGGCGGGGAAAGCCTATGTGGAGTCAGTCTGATAGTCAGCTGGCTGGACTGGAATCAGGAAGTTTTACCCACCACACTAGCTGTGAACTTAATCTCTCCAAGCCTCGGTGTCCTTATAGAGAGAGTGGGAGTAATAACACTTGTCCTGCACAAACAGCAGAGTGAAAACACTTTGTAAGTTGAAAGCATCATAGAAGACTGTGTGAGGAATTAAGATCAGAGGACTATATAGACCAGAGATTTAAAAAGTCCCAAACTCCGGGTACCTGGGAGCATGCGACTCTTGGTCTCAGGATTCTGAGTTCAAGCCCTACATTGGACTTGGAGCCTACTTAAAAAAAAAAAAAAAAAAAAGCCCAGAATTCAGAAAGTTATTCTGACTCTCTTTTCAAGGCAGTCCCTTGGGGGGCTGGACGGCACATGTCGTCTCATCTAACAGTACAACGTACACATTACCAATACTTACTGTCTTACTAACCAAGTTTCCTAATGCCATTTTAGTATGATTCGTTTATTCTTCCGTTTGAAAGGATTTGAAATGCTTGCTTTATCATATACCTGAGTTTATTTCTGAACTCTATCATCATACTGCTTGCCGTCCTGTTTTAATTTCTACAGCTTTACAGTATTTTCTATCTGGCAGTGCAGCTTTTTTAATAGGTTGGTTTGTTCAAATAGGATCCCAACTAGAGTGGGAGCTCTTAAGGAGACCTGAGCTCAGGCCCAAGGAAGTAAGGAACCAGACTAAGGGTACACAGCAATGTGGCAAAGCCTTAGGAATCAGAGAAAGCTTAATTCACATCTTGATTTATTACTTGCCATCTGGGTGACCCAATGTACATTACTTCATCTCTCTAACCTCTTACCTCATCCGTAAATTGAGGATAATACCTACCTCAAAGTGCTGTGGTGTAGGATTAAGTTACAAAATGAACATGGATTTCCCTTGCACGGTGCCTGGCTCATGGCTGTTGCCCTCCTTCCCTGCTTTCCTGTGCCCTCCTCGTGGTGAGGACGTGGCTTCCCTTTCTTAGGTTTTCACAAATCTGCAAAAGAAAGCAAGAAGAGCTAAGAATTGTCACCAAGTTCTCCACAGCGTTCTGAAGTCTGGTTTCATGGGAATGGCATTTAAATTGTACATATGTATTCGCCTCTCCCTGAATATGGCAAAGCAGGAAGTGCTGTGCGTGCCATATAATTCATAAATGCACCGTCACTCTGCAGCCAGGAACTGTGGGATATCACACAGATGGGAATGCCAGGCAGCATGTTCCTGTCAGACCTGGAGGGAACAGAGCTCAGGAGAAGGGGGAAATTACCGAGGGTGAAGGAGCAGGGCAGGGAACAGGTGAGAAATAATGGGGCCTCTCTTCTCTCTTCTGCTCTGACAAGTTTGGATTTTAAGTGATGTGGGGGCAGAGTTCACATCTATTACCTCCATTTTTATAGTTTCTTAAAGATTATTGAATAATATTAGCAATATTTGGTGATTAGAGTGAAGAAATGTCACGTAGGGCCTCAGAGAAACCCTCGGTCTCTGAGAGTGGTCAGAATGACTTTTGCCGGAAGCCTCTGTCTTCTCTCTCTGGGAAGCGGTGGATGGAGTCTGATCATAATTAATTTTAATAGAGACCTATCATGGTGTGATAGAATCTTGGCCATTCAAATGAAGTAGAACGAGCTAGCCAGCCTGGATAAAAATGTTCTCACCAGTCCTTCCTCGCCACTGGCTTTAGAACAAATCAAGTCCAGTTAAAAAAATATTTGTTTCTTGAGTGATTTGGGGCCTAGCACTATAAAAAGGTATATGACGCTCGCTGTCTCAATTGGACAGACAAGAAATATGATAAAATAATAATAGGTACCATCTGTTGATTCCCTGACTTGTTCTGTGCCCCGAGTTACACACTCCATGTACGTGATCTCTAATCCATGAATTCTTTCAACACAGGTTTCTTGAGTGCCTATGACGTGCCAGGGATTCTAGGTGCTGGGAACACCACAGGCTACAAGGAAGAGGAAGTCCCTGCCTTTGGAGAACTACATTCTGGTGATTATAAGCAAGCGAATATGCAATATTATTTCAGGTAATGGTAAATGCTATGGAGAACAGCAGCTCAGGGTAAAAGGACAGGGCAGGATTCTGCAGTGTGTAGGGAACATTTTATTTATTTATTTTTTAAGTAATCTCTAAACCAAACGTGGGCCTCGAACTTTCAACCCCAAGATCAAGAGTCACATACTCTACCAACTGAGTCAGCCAGACGCCCCTGCAGGGGACATTATAGGACGGGTCTCTCTAGAGGGATGGAGTGAGGCGTGTGTAGCTGGGGGGAGGAGCGTCCCAGGCAGGGTGACTACAAGTGTGAGGCGAGTGTGATACATTCAAGGCCCTGTGTGGCTGGGACGGGTGACGGAGGAGGAGAGGCCAGAAGAAGTGGGGGAGACAGGTAAATGACTAAGCCAAGTAGGGCCTGGAGGGAAGTGAAAAGCTTTTTGGGTTTTACTCTGAGGACAATGGGAAGCTCTCAGGAAACTGTGAGCAGGCGGGAGTTACCTGGACACTAACTCTGAGATACAGATCGGCACACAGGAGGCGGTCTCTCCTGGCTCTAAGAATGTGCGAGAAGCCAGACTGGTAGAGGCCGAGCATGTGTTGACTTACAAAGATCTCACCTGACCTCCTGGAGGTCCTAAGGTTGGGATGAGCCTTTTGAGTTTTCCCAAATTGAGGCAAAGGGATGGACCTTGTAAGCTGGTCTCGACCAGCTGATTGTCTCCTGAGAGGGGCTGCAAACCTGGGCGAGGCAACCCCCTTGGGGGCCAATGCCCGAGAGGTTGGCTACCAGCAGCCAACACCCCAGCAGTTGGAGCAATGACACCTCACTCCTGAAGAGGGTATCTGGGTGGCACAGCCTGGCATCCACACAGATTCCTTTATGTTTTAATTCTCTCAACACGCCTCCAGGTTAAGCATTCTTATGTCCTTTCTGAGACTCAGAGAGCAACCAGTTCAAGGCCATGTACCTAGCAGATGTTGGATTTGAACTTAGGTCTCTCTGAGTCCAAAGACCATGTACTTAAAAAAATTTTTTTTTGGTAAAATACACATACCATAAAATTTATCATTTTAACTATGTTTTCAAGTTTTATTTATTTAAATAATCTCTACACCCAACATGGGGCTCGAACTTACGATCCCGAGATCAAGGGTCACATGCTCTTCTGACTGAGCCAGCCAGGTGCACCTCATTTTACCTATATTTTAAAAGATTTTATTTATTTATCAGAGAGAGAGAGAGAGAGAGCACGCACAAGCAGGGGGAGCAGCAGGCTGAGGGAATAGCAGGCTCCCCACCAAGCAAGGAGCCCCATTCAGGACTCGATCCTAGGACCCTGGGATCATGACCTGAGCCAAAGGCAGATGCCTACTGACTGAGCCACCCAGGCGCCCCACATTTTACTTCTTTTTAAGTGTACGGTTCAACCACATTAAATACATCCACATTGTTGTGCAGCTACCGCCACCATTCATCCCTCGAACAGTTTTCATTCTGTAAAACTGAAACTCTGTACCCATTAAATAATCACATTACAGTAATATTAATATTAAACATACTATTAAATAATAACTTCCCATTCCCCTCTCCCTCCAGTCCCTGTAAACCCTCCTTCTGCTTTGTGTCTCTATGAATTTGACAGCTCTAGGTACTTTATATAAGTGGAATCATACAGTATTGTCTTTTCATGCCTGACTTATTTCACTTAGCATAATATCTTCAAGGTTCATCCACATTGTAGCAGGTGTCAGAGTTTCCTTCTTTTTAAAGGCTGTATAATATTCCATTTTGTGTATATACCATGTTTTTTATTTTTTTAAGATTTATTTTTTATTTTAGAGACAGAGAGTACATGGGGAGGAGGGGCACAGGGGGAGCAAGACAGACAAGCAGACTTCACCCCGAGCAGCCCGACAAGGGGCTTGATCTCACGACCCTGAGATCAGGAGCTGAGCTGAAATCAAGAGTAGGACCCTTAACCAACTGAGCCACCCAGGCGTTCCAATGTGCAGTGTTTTGTTTACTCTTCTGTTGTTGGGCATATGGATTGCTTCCCCTTTTGGCTACTGTGAATGATGACATGAACATGGGTGCATAAATATCTGTTTGAATCCCTGCTTTCAGTTCTTTTGGGTGTATCCCCAGAAGTGGAATTGTTGGGTCATACAGTACTTCTATTTTTAATTTTTTGAGGAACTGCCATACCATTTTCTACAGCCGCTGCCCCACTTTATATTCCCACCAGCACTGCACCGAGGTTCCTCACCAGCACTTTCTTTCCTCCTCCTCCCCTTCCTCCTCCTCTTCTCCTCCTTTTTCTCGTAATAGCCATCCCATGGGTGTGATGTGGTATCTCATTGTGGTTTAAGACCTTGCACTTTTTATGCCACCATGCTGTCCCTCAGAAAGGAATCAAAGATGGCCAGCATGCATCCAGTCCCACCATTCCATTTGTGGGTGGAAATGATGACACTAGGTCAAGATCTAAATTCAGTTAATCTCCTTGGATTGACAATGAGCTATAGAAGACCATATTCTGTATATTCCCTAAGACAGTCAGACACCGAAAGGACAATACAAAATTTGTCACTGTATACCAAATTGATCTTTAAAGGGTTTGCTCAAGGACCCTAAAATAGTTTAGAAAACTATGCTCTTCTTTGCACATTCAAAAATTGATGTTCGTAATTTTAATATAAATTTAAAAAAAATTTTTTTTAAAGATTTTATTTATTTATTTGACAGAGAGAGAGAGGGAACACAAGCAGGAGGAGTGGGAGAGAAAGAAGCAGGCTCCCAGCAGAGGAGCCTGACGTGGGGCTCAATCCCGGAACTCCAGGATCACTCCCTGAGCCGAAGGCAGACGCTTAACGACTGAGCCACCCAGGTGCCCCCATAATTTTAATATAAATTTAAACAGTTGCAAAGAATGATTTCCAGTATATTATAAATGTTGACATTTTTAAATGAAGCAGTTATATCACTATTTTAAATATATCCAACTGGAATCCAGGATCTTATAACAGCTTGTTACTCGCCATCATCCTTTTGAGAAATACACAGATGGGGGCCTGGCTGGCTCAGTTGGAGGAACGTGAGACTGTTGATCTCAGGGTTGTGAGTTTGAGTACCACGTTCGGTGTAGGGATTATTTAAAAATAAAATCTTAAAAAAAAAAAAAAAAGAAATACACAAACAAGCTCATCTTTAGGAAGCAAAAATTGCATATTGCTCTTTTTCTCGGTGAAATTCTATTTACATTTTATTTCCCCTTCAGAATTTTATGCTAATGTAATATATTTATGATTGAACATCTTTTACTGAGGATTCCTCGTATTTTTATCTATCAAACATATGTATAAAAATTAAAATTTATACACTTTAAAATTCCTGTGACCGTAGGCTCTAAGTCTTTTCTGGATTGAGTTATCATTACAATTACTACTATTACACAATTGATCAAAACAACCTAAATGAATCGAAAATTTTGATAAATACTAACATTGAAAGTAAAGTTTTATTGGAAGTTTGCATTTCTTAATAAGATAGATGATGCTGTCCTTTTTTCAAACATTGTATGTATTATGGATAAATATTACTTTATTGCTAGAATGACAGTGGTTAGCATCCCTTCTATGTCTAGTTTTCATTTTTTAGAGATGGAAAATCCTTGTTCTTATAAATAAGGAGATGGGAATGGGAAGAATTTTGTTATAAAAATGTCCTTAAATTTTTGGAATGTCTTCTGACTTATTATCCCAAATCACATAGTAATCCATTATCAAATGCTGGTTTTAATGATCTGTCAGCTGACAATGTCACTATCTTCTCCTTCCATTTTGTTGAAAGCAAGATATTGGAAACCACCTGACTTGCAAAGGATTTGTTATGCCAGGTCTGTTATGGGTTGAGCTGTGTCCCTCCCAAATTTATATGTTGAAGTCCTAACCCCTAATACCTCCAAAAGTGATCTTATTTGAAAATGATGTTGCAGATATAATTAGTTAAGATGAGATCATGCGGGTGGGCCCTAATCCACTATGACTGGTGTCTTTATATAAAGGGAGAATTTGGACAGCGAGACAGACATGCACAGAGAGAAGAGGATGTGAAGGCACAGGGAGGAGATGGCCATGTCCAAGCCAAGGAGCTAGAACAGAGCCTTTCCTCTCGGCCCTGAGAAGGAACCAACCCCGTCTACACTTTGATCTTGGAGTTCGAGTCTCCAGAACTGCGAGGCCATAGATTTCTTTTTAGAAGCCATTTGTTCATGGTACTTTGTTCCTGCAGTCCTAAAAACAAGTACACGGTCCTTATAGCCATTCACCTTCCTAACACCTACACCAATATTTTCAATTTTTCCTGTACTTGGTGCCCAGGAGGGTTTTTTAAACCCCCAACGATGCACTCCAGTAGGATTGGGAATAAGAGAGAGGGTTACCTTTCTGGTACCTGGGTGGCTCAGTTGGTTGAATGTCCAACTCTTGATTTTGGCACAGGTCATGATCTCAGGGTCATGAGATGGGGCCTGGTGAGGAGTCTGCTTGAGATTCTCTCTCTCTCTCCATCTGCCCCTCCCCTCACTTGCATGTGTTCTCTCTCTCAAGTAAAATAAATAAATAAATAAACAAACAAACAAATAAATAAATAAATAAATAAAATCTTAAAAAAAGAGAGAGAAAAGGACATTTTTCTTTTGTAAACTGAGGGAAGAGCCATTGTGAAAGGAGGGCAGGCATGTTTGATAAAAGGCAGATATTGAATTTGAAGGTCTACATGTTGCCTTCCTTCCAAATATCCTTGACAACATGCCTCTTTGGAAAGCCTTAGTCACCCCTAGAGGAATAGGTGTATCTGCTTTGAAGATGACTGTCCTGAAGGGTAGAAAACCTACTGAAATTCAGGGATGTGGACAAACTTCCGTCAGCTGGAGTGTTGTGACATCTTCATGGAGGATATGACATCCATTGGCCTTGCGTGTAGAGTTTTGATCTGTGGCAAGGGGAAGGAAAGGCCTTCCGGCCAAGGTGGAAGCAACGTGGAAATGGACATCTGACTAAGAGGTGGTAGAACAGGACCAGCCGGCCCACAGAGGACCCGCATCAGGGGCCTAGGAGCTTGTCCGTAGGCACCAGAGATTCTCCCGTGAGCAAGTGTCAGGAAAGCGATGCTTAGGAAGATCAGCCAGGCATCGGTTTGGAAGCTGGGAGGGCAGGTGCAGAGGTAGGAGGTAGGAAACAATCCAGGCATGTGGTCATTACTGCGTGGCTCCGGGTGATGGCGTTGGAAATGGAGAGGCGGCTTCTTGTTGGCTGGGATGGAAATAGAAATTGCCTGTTTATGTTATGGTTAACTCACGGGAAGACTGCTCGACGATCTCCGTTTCAGATGGGCTGCCAAGTGCCAGAACTCACTTTCTGTCTTTCTTCGACTTCTGCCTCCACCTCCTGTGTTGGCGGAATGCTTAGTCTTGAAAGACTTCAAAACTTTTCAGCTAGTGGAGGAGAGGAAAATAGGAGGAGCATCTCTCTACTGCTGGGCTGATCCTTTCATTGTGAGGAGGAATGGACACACTATGGGAAAACACTTGGTTAACTGTAAAGTACCCCGCAAATGTGAAGACATGACTATTCATTACTCATTACCCTTACTGTCGCAGGCTACTCTTTCTTAGAGGGAGTGAAGAGGTTTTTCTGAGTGCCTCATTTAACATTGGCCTCCAGTAACTGAAATGCAGGTCATAGAGGCTCCGTTGTGTGTCACCCGAGAATTTTGTTGGGCTTACCTCCCTTTTCAAATGGGAAAGGTGCTGTGATGCCCCCTGCTGAGCCCGACTGGGGAGAAGAGCCACTCTTCACACTCCTTCTGGATTCTTTGAGGTGTCTGGCCTCGTGCCCAAACATCCTCAGAGGACTGTTCATTTTCTGTCAGAGTCGTGAGCCTTCCTGATTATGTAGCAACAGAAACAAAGCCTTTCTATGCACTGAAAATCAGATTTTTTTTTTTGTGGCCACATGATCTTTTCACTCCTCAATCTAAGCCGTGAAGCACACAGAGCATGAGAACAACCCAGAGACACAACTCTTTCTCTTATGTTACAGATCACCATGTTTTTAAGGCTCTGAGATGGTAAGAAACTGGTTTTATTCTACAAGAAATTGGTGGTCACTGTCCTTCTAACCCCCTCTCTAAATCACACTCACATGAATGACTCTATCTGTGACCCTGAGGATCACTAGAATCTTTCTGTGTTCTAAACCGCCACCACCCCCCACCTTGGCTGTCATGGTAGAGACATGACCTACTGGCCATGTGACTGCTGACTCTACTGGTCATTTGTCATTTCTTCAAGGATGAAAAGGGGATTATCAATAATATTTGAGTGACTTTTCTTACCTGCATTGACTCTGCCATTTCTTATTCACGTGTAAGTATCTTCATATGACTGTAGGAAAAGCATATTCAATGGTAGAAAGACAATGTGCAAGCATCACTGATCCCCTCAGTATTGATGCCTGCTCCCATTTAACAGATGGGGGAAATAAGCCCCTATGGTGACAGTATCGTAGTCCCTGTTGTTTCATCTGTACCTACCAGATGCAAGGCCAAGCATTTCAGACATTAATTTGTTTTCTCCACCAACCATGGAATAGGAATATTAACATCTACATCTTACAGGGGAAGAAATGGACACTTGGAGAGATGAAATGACTTTGCCAAGGTCACAAAACGAGGAAGTGGCTGTGTCAGTCAGCATGAGTTACATGAGGCTTTGTGACAAACAGCCCCCAGATCTTAGTGGTTTACAACAACAAAGGTTTATTCCTCACTCCTGCTAACATGTCTGTGGAGAGGCACGGGTCTCTGCTTCTCCTCAGTCTGGGATTTGGGCAGACAGAGCATTCACTGCCTGGAAATTGCCGCTTCTCACGGCAGATGGACAAAGAGAACATGGCAAACTGCTTACTGGTAACACATGTTCCTTCTGTTCATTTTGTTGGCTAGCGCCTGTCACGTGGCCACTCCTAACTTCAAGTAGGTGAGGAAGTAGAGTCCTACCGCCAGAAAGGGAGAGAGGGAATATTTATAGGCAGCTCTAATGGTTACCACCGCAGCAGGGGGAGGGCAGATAAGAAAGGTGTGTTCTAAAGCCTCTGCTCTTTCTCCTCCAAGAAAGCTTCCAATTACAGACCACCCCCCTCCGGGGCCAGGGGCAGTGTTCAGTGCTAAGCATTTTACAGCTATTACATCCAGGAGTCACAACAACACGGTTAGGTAGATATTATTACTATCGTCATTTCACAGATGAAGTTATTGTACCCAGACTCATCTTGAAGCAGCTTGAGCCAGAGAGCACAGCGAATAAAAGAAACGGCATCCTGTGCAACTCTCAGGTCAGCCTGACTCCAGAGACTGTCTTCTCTCCACTTGCCACGGACTTCCAAAGCCACAGACGTCACTTCAGTCTCATAAGAAAGATGTACGTACATTTAAAAAAGATTAAAACTTGATTCAATCATGTGTTTACTTTTGAATTGAAAGGTAACAACTGCTCGTTGTGCAAATTCAGATAGTACAGGTTTGAAGGAGAAAGTGGAAAATGACTAATAATCAAAACATTTAGAGAGAACCCCTGCTAACATTTAATTTTTATTTTTAAATTTTTACTCGTTTTTTAAAAGATTTTATTTATGTATTTATTTATTTATTTATTTATTTATTTATTTGAGAGAGAGAGAGAAAGAGAGACAGTGGGATGTTGTGCAAGCAGGGGGAGGGGCAGGGAGGGGGAGAAGGATAAGCAGACTCCACGCTGAGTGCAGAGGCCGATGCTGGCTCAATCTCGCCACCCTGAGATCATAACCTGAGCTGAAATCAAGAGGCTTGACCGACTAGGCCACCCAAGCGCCCCCACTGCTAGCATTTTAGATATGTCCTTCCAGACATTCTGACTTGCTTCTTCACATAACAATATATTGTGAATATCTCTCTAATAAACATACTTCATTTTTAATGGCTGCATAATATTCTATTGACTGTGCCACAATTTAGTTAGAATTCCTTAATGACCAACATTTATCTTGTTTTCAATGTATCACTGTTCCCTTGTTTTGAGTTCCATTTCTTTCTTAATTGTGATGCCTCTATAGCTTTTAAAATTTTTAACCAATTCATGCCTTCACCAATAAGAAACAGTGTGATGGTCCATTATTACCTGTCTTCTCTCGCGCTTCTATACAGACCCCCCTCAAATGCTATCAAGATGTTTTTGTTCCCAGAGTCTTAAGCGAGAGATTTTCCTTGGCATTTCTTTTTGGTTTCTTAGGATTTTTCTGAAATTCCTCTATAAAACACTCTCCTTATTTTTCTTCTTTTCACTTTCTCCTTCTTCTTCTTTTCTTCAGATTTTACTTATTTATTCACGAGAGACAGAGAGAGAGGCAGAGAGAGAAGCAGGCTCCCCATGGAGCAGGGAGCCTGATGTAGGACTGGATCCCAGCACCCTGAGATCATGACCTGAGCTGAAGACAGAGGCTTAACCGACTGAGTCACCCGGGCACCCTCTTTCTTTTCTCCTTTTTAACAAAATATATCTATGCCCTTTATTTTATTTCATATTTGCGTGTTCATGTTCTAGAATCGTTAGACAGGATGTTTGGTGCTTTTCCTAGCTGTGGCCGCTACTGCGAGGCATTCGCTGCCTTCCGGCTCCAACCTCCTCGCTTCCGCCCTGCTCACACCCACATTTTTGCCCCCTGCACATTCCCTCCTTCGCTCACGTTGCCTCAGTCTGGAATGGCCTTTACTGTCATCTCTGGTGGGTCGTCAGAGTCTAGCTCAAATGTCTGCTCTTTCAGGAAGCCTGCTCTGACCCCTTTCCTTCGCCAAAATTCAATGTCTTTCCTCGGTGCTCCTTATCTCCAGTGGGCACTTACGCAGAGAAACATTTATTCAAGCACTTAGGGTGTGCTCTGAAGTGTTGGGGGCAGATACAAGGAACCAGCCTCGGTATCCACTCTCCAGGAATCTTCGGCCTCCGGGGAGACAGGTAAGTGCACGCACACATACTTCCAACGCAGTGCGGTGATAGCTGAAGTGCAGGCACGCTCGATGCGCGCCCAGACTACGGGGGTCCGGCCAACAACGGTTGACTTTTATTTGATGCATGTTTTCCTTAAGAAAATTAGTCAAGATCCTGAGGTATGGGATCCATTTTTAAATTCGCCTTTTGGTCTCGGCCAAATGTGCCGCAGTACTTAGTTGATATCAAGCACCCACCGCGCTTCATTATCTTAATGAACAAATGTCTCAGGTGTGCTCAGGGGAAGGGACCAGCGGGTGGACACCAGGCACAGGTCCAACCCCATTACCCTTATTTCCCAGAATTGGTCTACTTTGCACATTTTTCTTTCTCCCCTGAAATGGATGCACATTTCCCTCCAGATTTAGAATAGAAGTAATGACTGTTTCATGAAAGCCTGGAAAATATGACTTTTCCAGAAACGGTTTAGGTCGGTTATAGATCTTCGGGCTCCTGGCAACTGTAGACGGGCTGTGCCCGGCCTGGACGCAGTTCCTCCCAGGCCCGATGGGGACTTCGCACGGGCTTTACACCTGGGCCCTAGCCAGGTGCGGGATCCCGGAGAGACGGCCTGCGCCGCGCGGCGCGCGCCCTCGGGGCCGCCGGGGCTTCTCTGGCTCCGCTCGCGGCCGCCGCGCCGCCCCGACCCCGTCCGCGCCGGCTCCGGCCCGGGTTTTGCGGCCCGCCCGCCGCCGCGCTCGCCGAGCAGGGAGCTGGCGCCGCCGAGGCCGCCGCGGCCGGGGCGTGGGGGGCAGCGCCGCGCACGCGCGCACGCGGGGGCGACGGGTCCCTTCGCCTGGGCTCCGCGCTCCCGGAACCCTCGCGCCACCCCCCCGCCCGCAGCCGCCCGGAGCCGCCCGGGGCCCGGACCCCTCGCGGCCAACGCCGGCGGGGACTACTTTCCCCGCCCGCGTCCTCTCCCCGCGGCGGGGAGGAACATTCCGGGCTCTCCCCGCCCGGCGAGCGCCTGTTCCCGCTCCTCCCCCGCCGCGTGTTTTCCGCCCCAGTAAAGATCGTGCCACACAAATAAGCCCGGAATGCCCTTTGCCGAGCGGGCGGGAGGGCATCGAGCGCAGAGCCCGAGCGGGCCATTTTCAGGGCGCGTCTCCGGAGCCGCTAAAAGTCTTGTTTTCTCCCCAAAGTGGAAGGTGTGGGGGGCGGGGGCGGGCTAGGGGCCGCTTCCAACTGCTACACACGCTCGAATAGTTGTCAGTAAAATCAAACTGACGTCAGCCCCGGGGAAAAAGATAGGTCTCTTTTGTTCTCCTGTTCTTCCCCCACCTCCCCCTTGCGATCAAAGGCAAAAAACATTTTTTGGAGGTGGGGGCAGAAGACAAAAAGGAAAAAAAATTGCAATGCAAAGAGATAGCTTCCATTAGAGCTCCAGCCCGGGCGATGGGAATGTTTAATGAATGCATCAAGCCTTTTGATCACCCTCGCTCGGTTGGGTTCAGTAGTGCCGGAAGGTTAGTTGCATATCCTGTGGCTGATCTGAAATTCGATCAGCAGAGGGGGCACAGAAAAGAAAAGCATTTTAATGGGAATCAATAGAGGATCATAGGTCCTGGAAGGAAATACGTGTTGATTAAAAATGCCACAAGATTAAAAAATGTTCACGACTGGTTTAGAAAAAAAGAAAAAAGAAAGAAACAGGAGAGAGAGAAGGAGTGGGGGAGGAGGGGAAAAAACCCTTAGCAATCTATTTTCTGTGTGTGTTGCTGCCAGAGAGGCAGTCAGCAGACCAACAGTTTGTGTAATGCTTCAAGCTACAGCGGGCAAATTTAAAGCTGTATGCTCAGAACAACATAATAAATACTTACTGAAAATGCATTTCTATTTCTAAGCGGGGTTCACTCATGCATTATACAAAACACCTAGGGCTGCAGTAGCGAGACACAAGGGGACAAATAAGGTGTACTGTGGCTCAAGTTCTTAAAACTAAACTCTCAGGCTTTTAACAGTTGAGAGCAAGAACATATACGGTTCTCTCTTAGTCTTTTTTTTTTTTTTTTTTTTTTGGTCAAAAACTGAAGCAATAGCTTTGACTCAAAAGATACCACAGACTTCACTTGTCTGAAACTTTTAAGAAGTTGTATTTAAAAAATCTGATATCTGTGTGTGAGGAGAAGGGTAGGGTGGGGAGTTAACAGTGGTAGATAGCATATTGATTGGGTTACAGAGTGGAAAATTATTGTCCTGTAGGTACAGAAAGTGATCAACAATGTGATAAAAACGGTTGAGGGTTATCTGGCTATTTACCTACTACAGTGGGAAAGGGGAAAAAAAGCCTTTTAAACCCACTCTAATACAAAAATGCAAGTATACACCCTGTCTGCATGGCCTCTTGGAGAAGAATCAATAGCATTTAAATGTTTACACATTTAACAAACAAGCTTCCTTCCTTGTTGTGAGGGAATTCGGCTAGCAATGGTGGTGGAGCCTTCCTCTCCCTAGTCTCCTGGTGTTCCTCCTGCCTTCTGGTCCTTGCCCATTACCCTGTTTTCCTTATTCTCCCCCTTTGCTTTCAGTCTCTCTGAAGAACACCACAAGGAGCAAGGAGGTTTTTCAGGGCAACTTCCCTCAGATATTCCCCCAATTTAACTTTAGTCGTTTGGATAGCAGAGGATCTGTCAAAATTGAGATTTCCTCAACATTTCTGGCTCCACTAGATTATAAAAAGCTTTTTTTTTAAGGTTTCATTTATTTAAGTAATCTCTACCCACCCACCCAACAATGTGGGGCTCGAACTCACAACCCCAAGATTAAGAGTTGCTCGCTCTTCTGACTGAGCCAGCCAGGTGCCCCAGATTATTAAATTCTTGGAGAAAGGGGCTTTCACTCCTTTCTTATTGATATTTCCAACAGTACTCTTGAGAACAAAGCCTTGCACTCTAGAGAGAGCTGAATAAGGGTGTTTCAGGTTAATAGTGGCAGATCACACATTGACCACACTCTGAATTCATTCACAGAGGAGAATTATTGCTAGCTAACATTAGACAGCTTCTCTGAGCTTCGGATTCCTCATCTGTAAGATTAGGGATGCTTATCTCTACCTACTAGGTCTTTTGTGAATGAAATAATGTGTGTTAAACACATTGTGTAATGTCTGGAGAATATATATATATTCTCCCCCCCCCCCCCAGAGTTGCCCCTACCCAGGAGCCATGCCTCCTTTATTCACACTCTTGTGTAGTCCCTGCCTTGAATCTGGGCTGCAACTGAACTGACACTATGACTTTCAAGGGCGGGTCATAAAGAATCTTGCGGCTCCTATACCCAGGTCTTGTAGAGTGTTCCCTCTTGGGACACTCTCTCGCAGGACCCAGCTGCATTTTTCGAGAAGCATGTGGAGGCCCGGTTACCTGTCATGTACAGCTTGATAGAATGTAAATACTCCTAGCAATGAGCTCCCAGCCAACAAATCACATCAACTGCCCACCAAGTGAGTTAGCCGTCTTGGATGTCCAGTTATGTTGAACCTTCTGATGGCTCCAGCCCCAGCCACTGTCCATCTGTAGTGGCATAGAAGACCCCAAGCAAGAAGTCCCTAGCTGAGCTCAGTCAACTCTTAGAACCATGAGAGATAATAAATGGTAGGTACATAAAATGAGTGAATGCTAGCTTTCACTGATATCTTAATTTTATAGTAGGTACTAAACCTGTTTGTTGAATAAACATAAGTAAAATAAGCTAGTTGCTTGGTAGTATCTTACTTGCCTCTTTCATCCTGCCCCCTGGCTTATCCTTCCCCACCCCCAATACCGTCTTAGCCCTTATTCCTGAAGGCTATTAAGCGGGGTGCTGGCAACACGAAGACACAGAATTTTGTAAACCCTTTCCTCCCAGGCTTAGAGTCCAACGAGGAAGAGAAGATGCTTATTCCAAGAAGGAGAAGCCATTTATTCACTGCTAGGTCCTGGCATAGCAATGAGTGTTGAACCATCTGTTGTTAAATGAAAATATTGTTTATTTTCTATAACATGTGCTTAGGAGGGGGGAGAAGCTCTCTAGGGTTTGAGCTGGCCTTTGCTCATAGGAATTTTTTTCCCCTTCTGCTTCTTTCTGGTGTTGTTCTACCTTTCCTGGGATTTTTTAAATATTAGAGTTCTAACAGGACAAATTTCTACCAATTTAGGAGTCACCAAAATGGGCAGATCTAGTATCTTATTTTTTTTATTCTAGTATTTATAATAATGAAGGATCGCTTGGGGGTATATAATCCTCTTGTGTGCAATAGAGTCAGTGCCCCTTGGGTCTTTGGTCAAGAGTAAAGAGTGGTTTACACGCAGAAGGAATAGTTGGGGCATGACTCCCTTTTCTCTGACACCTGCTACATCTACCATGTGCTTCATTTCCAGGGCTGCAGTGGTCATCAGACACTTCTCTTCCATCACGGGTGGTTCTACCCAAGCAGCAATGAGGGAATGGGGGGTGTGGGCAGGGGATCAACCGAGGCTCACAAGTACAACTTAATTTGTTTTGTGTTTTTTCTTATATCTACTATAAAATATTTGAACAGATTTTTTAAAAAAGCTTTTTTGATCTGGTTGATATATTTGCATACATATACATACAGTGAGCCCGGTGAAAAACATTTTTTTTCAGGAGCAAACCAGTCAGCTACTACCCTTCACAGCTCTACAGCTCTTAGTAGATCCTTCAAGAATTGTATTCTGAATGCGATAGTTACAATAACTGCTGGAAGAGAAATTGCTTTCTGGAATGCACCAGTTGGAAAGTGTAATAGCTTCTTATTTATTACTTTTTAAAAAGGTCTTATTTATTTATTTACTTATTTATTTCGAGAGTATGAGCGGGGGGGGGGGCAGAGGGAGAGGGAGAGGGAGAGAGAGAATCCCTGGCAGACTCCCCGCTGAGCATGGAGCCCTACGCAGGGCCTGATCCCGGGACCCTAAGGCCATGACCTGAGCTGAAATCAAGAGTCGGAGGCACAACTGAGGGAGCCACCCAGGCACCTCGTACTACTTCTTATAAAGTGCTGGCCAAAGTTGCATCCCACCGTTGCTGCTCTTGGGCTGGTTTTGCCCGTCTCCACAGTGGCTTATCCTGGCTTCACTTCCAACAGATGCCCAGGTCCCCAGATCAGCGTCTCTGGGGCTGAGCTGGCTCTTGAAATGTGGCCCTTTTTATACGTTTGGAAAGGGTGAACCACTTATTTAATTCTTCAGTCATTCAACAAACATGTATTTTCTGTCCGCTGTGGGCCAAACACTGCGTTAGGGTCTGGGAATACGGAAATGAGCAAGACACAGTCGTAGTGTTCCGTGGGCTTCCGGGGTTGCTGGGAAGACTAGCAGGTAATCAGGTAAACACTGGTAGGGAAACTTTAGCGATAAAGAACATTCCAAGGACGGCAGTCAGGGAAACAGAGCAGGAAGGGGGAGCCTCAGTGAGTCTGGCCTAGAAAGCTGGCTGGGAATCAGCCAGATGAAGACTGGGGCATGCGAAAACATGATAAGAAAGGAGACTGGAACTGCAAGTATTTGAGATGTTGTGTGGAGGTCACTAATTTTGCCCTGGGGTCTCTAAAGACACCAAGGCATGGAGATACTTAAGCTAGTCCTGATACTAAAAAAAAAAAAAAATGTAAGCAGTGATAAAGGTAAGACATCATCACTCAGTCACCTAAGCTCTGAGCTGTTTTTTGGGTTGAATGTGCCCACTTCCACTGGTGTCTCAGCAATGGCTTCTCCTGAAGGGTTTCATCTGACTGAGTGGTACGAGCTGCCGTGGTGAGAAAGCACTTTTTTCCTCCTACTTTTTGACTATGATACTTTAGTGTCATTGTTGAGGTTGACTCTGTTCTATAGTATTCGTTGGTTTCTTTTGTACGTACAAACATTCTGAAGTGTTTGCACTTACTTTGTAGGATTTAATTTCATCCTACAAAGTGGTGAAATATTTATATAAATAAAAGTGACCCTTTTAACCATTTTCAAGAGTTTAGCTCAGTGGCGTGAAGAACATTCACACAGCTGTGCTATGGTCGCCGCCATCCACCCCTACGAACTCCCCATTCTTCCCTTCTCCCACCCCTTGGAACTCCCATTCTATTTTGTCATAAATATGACTACGCTAGGTATCTCATATAACCATTTTACATTTTAAGCTTTTTGGCAGAGTGGCTGTCAGACTTGAAATGGTGCTGGGAAAAGATTTTACAAGATGAATTGCTGAAATTTTTAATACATTTAAGTGTTCTGCACACAGATTTTTAATTTTCCGTGAATATGTAATTTATTCTGAAGCTGGCTTTATCAATGTGTCTCAAGTTATCATCCATGGGGTCAAAACTTTTAGCCTGATAAAGACTATTGACCAATTAGGATGGCATAATAGTACTATAAATTAAGTCATGAGATCCTATCTCATCTAATTTGATTGGATCTTCCCTCTATATGTAAAATTAAGTATCTCCCAGCTAAAACAATTTTATTCAATATTCCTTAGCACAACTTTGTTATTAGCTCCCTTAATGTCTGAAAGACGATGAGTAGTATTATGATGTATTTTATAATCATTCATTTTATGCATTTCTGAAGATAGTAAAAATAGCACTTTATTTCACTCACAAATATCTGAGAAATAAGACTTTATACTTTAATATATAAACATTTCTTAATTTGAACAGTAAAAGTGACTCTGAGGAATAAAGATAGGAAACTATAGCTTATATTGTCCTAAACCTTTGTGAAAAATATATTACACAGTAAGATTATAGACATACACTTAGATTATGAATAATTTTATTGCTAAAAAATAATTTTATTGCTAAGTTATCCATGTGAAAATTTAATTAATAAAAATTATACATTGCAATAAAAATGATCTCTATAATGGCAGAATTTAGGCTTTTACAGCTTTTTGCTTTTGATACGATGCCATCTTTGCCAGAATGATTTGAAAAAGGCCTTCACTCCTAGAAATAATTTCTTTATAGGAATTCTAGTTCTTAGGTTGCAGTAAAGGCAGAGGAACCTCATTAATTCTCACTTTGCTAATCCATAAACCCTATAATTTCCACCCAGATTCCTCAGCAATATCATTTTACTTCACAGGAAACATTTTATAGCTAGGAGCTCTAGGAAAATCTCAAATCACTACGAATTCATTACTTTTGCCAAATATACTACAGGCCATTCACTAGCTGACTATCATAAAGTATTATGACTCAACGGTATTTATCTAAATAAACTAGTAAAGCAAATATCTTGATTCCAAACTCAGATGTAAAAAAATCGTGTCGTGCAGATATGTTCACATATTTCTATACATAAAAATATATATTACGTGGTAGGTTATTAGAAAGACCAGCCCTTAATGAATTACACTTCTCTGTATGCGTGTCCTTTGCTATTCCTTTAATCAAGATGAGTATGTTTTTCTAACCTTTGACTATGGCCTGGCTTTGTGACTTCATTTGACCAATAGAATATGGTAGAAGTGACATTGGGTGACCACGGAGGCTGGCTTCTAGAGGCTTTGGAGCCTCCACTTTTGCTTTCTCATTGTCCCAAGACCACCATGCTTGTGTGTTTATGAACTCAGGATGGAGGACGTTCTGGAGAGAATAACCCAGGTGAAGCCAGCCTGCCCGTGGATTGCAGCCCAGGAGGGAGCAGCGGCAGAACTCCCCAGCCAATCCACAGAATAATGAGATAGAATCCATTGTGGTTGTTCGAAACCACTACGTTTTGGAGTGTTTTGTTGTACAATAATAAGTAACAGATACAGAAATTGGTATCTGGCAGTGGGTGTAATTGAAGCAAACCCCAAGACATGTGGCCCTGGCTTTGGGACTGGGTCAGTGGAGGCTGAAAGGAGAGCATGGAGTTTTGTAGCAGAAGCTGGAAGGGCAGTGAAGGAATCGCTACTGGAGGCTGGAAGGAAATGACCCACCTTGTGTAACGGGCAAGCTGATGCCACGGGACAGGGGCTGTAGAAAATTATGCTTGGTGACCTTGTGCACTTGGCCAAGGTAAAATGTTGAAAGTGTCTACTGGCTTTTTTTTTTTTTTTAACTTGGGAAGAGAGAAATGAATGGAAGAATGAAATATTTAGTGTATAATTAGAATTTACAGGAAATATAGAAAAGCCAGGACATTTTTGTTTAGAAAATAAAATGATTTTCCATTTCTAGTGTCTCTAGTCAGCAAAAGAGTCTCAAAATAAAAAACGGACTCAAGGTAAACATTGAATCAAGGGTGTGGCCACAGGATTTTTGCTAAGACTTCTGAAAAATTTGAGGAGGTGCCTAAATAACTCTTTCAGCCAGACACACTTTCTAAGAGTCCTAAGGGCGTCATCCCACAGCAATCTGACCTGTCTAACGTACAGACAGGCATGTCTTGAAAGGAATGATGGATGTGTCTCTCTGGGACATGGAGGAAAACAGTATAAAATTCACAGGAAACCCACAGAGGTTTTGAGAGTATTGAATTTAAGAGAGCTGTGTCAGTTTGGACTGAAAAGGACAGTTGAAAATGAAAACAAGGCCTCTGGGCTCCCACCCTTCTATGGGCAGGAAGATGACTAAGAACACTTCTTAGCTGCAAACATGGGCCATTTTTTGTGATAAAGGAAAGGTGTCTCAGAAGGTAAAGCCGTAAGTCTGGCACAGAGCCAAAAGCTGGGGAGAAGAATAGTTGAGGGGTCCACACCTAAGGAGCACATCTGGTTCCCAGTAAAGGAAGATTCTCTGTTCTCAGAAGAGGAGGTTTGAAACACGTGCCCAGCCAGAATTCGGAATTGTTAGGGGCCAGTGACAGTTCCGTGCCTCTCTTCATTTCTTTTTCTTTTTCATGAAAGATTTTATTTATTTATTGGACAGAGAGAGACGCAGCGAGAGAGGGAACACCAGCAGGGGGAGTGGGAGAGGAAGAAGCAGGCTTCCCGCCGAGCAGGGAGCCCAACATGGGGGGCCTCCATCCCAGGACTCTGGGATCATGACCTGAGCCAAGGTCAGACGCTTAACGACTGAGCCACCCAGGCGCCCCTCCTTTTTTTTTTTTTTTTTTTTAAGTAGGCTCCACACCCAGCATGGACCCCAACATGGAGCTTGAACTCACAACTCTGAGATCAAGACGCTGAGATCAAGACCTGAGCTGAGATCAAGAGTCCGATGCTTAACCAACTGAGCCACACAGGTGCCTTTCTCTTTCTCCTTTTTAAATGGGAGGGTCTATTGCACTTTTCTTATTCCTCTGTTTCCATCTGGACTTGACTTGCATGGGAGCATGAGCTCTGAGTCTGATGCTGGAATTGGGTGAGACTTTGGGGAATTCGAATGTGAATCACTGGGACCAAAAGCAAGACCGTGGTACAATAACATGTACAATAATGGCTCCCAGTAAATCATGCCTTCCTGTGTTCATGCTTCTTTATGTGACTTTGCTGCTTCTCCCATCTAGAGGTCTGTTTCCTCACTCTGTTAATGTGGGCTGGCCTTATGACTTGCTTGGACCAATGGAGATAGCTTGAAGGAACATTGTACAGCTTTGGAGGCTAGGGCTTAAGAGGACTTAGAGCCTCTGCTTTTGTTGTCCTGAACATCTGAGATCACCAAGCTGTGACGAAGCCCAGCACGAACGACCATGAGAGGGAGAGACTCAGCTATCTCGGCCATTCGAGCTGAGCACAGGCCACAGCTGGTCTACCAGTGAATATGGTTGTGTGAGTTGGCTCAAGTGAGAGCAGCGGAAGACCTGCCTGGCTAACCTGTGGGATCATGGGAAATAGTAAACTGTTGTGGCTCTGAGCCCCTAGGTTTTGGGACGGTTTGTTTGTCGCAATATATAACTGAAAAACTAGAATTTGGTGCTTGTTGATGAGACAAAAGCATTTACTTAATGATTTTGCCTGCATATGGTCATACAGCTCCTCACTGTGTGGCGTGAGTGACAGTATGATCTCCTTGGCTGTTGAAAGGTAAATTAAAATTGGGAAGCCTTAAGGAGAAAGGGCCAAAGACACAGAGTGTTGCAGGGTCCCACTCAGTGGCTTGGGAACTGCTACATTCATCTTAGAAGCTGTCGCATTGCCAAGTCAAGCAAAGGTTTTACAGTTAAATTTACCTGCAATCACATTCTATCTCTAGAACTTACTATGTTTTTAATTAATAACTTTATTTTTTATTTTTTTAAAGATTTTATTTATTTATTTATTTATTCGACAGAGAGAGAGACAGCCAGCGAGAGAGGGAACCCAAGCAGGGGGAGTGGGAGAGGAAGAAGCAGGCCCATAGCATAGGAGCCTGATGTGGGGCTCGATCCCATAACACCGGGATCACGCCCTGAGCCGAAGGCAGACGCTCAACCGCTGTGCCACCCAGGCGCCCCAATAACTTTATTTTTTAGAGCATTTTTAGATTTTAGTGGAAAGTGCAGAGATTTCCCATATATTCCCCAACCCTACACATACCCAGCCTCCCTCACCATCCATACCCTGCAACACAGAGGTACATTTGTTACCATCGATGAACCTACATTGACACACATTATCACCCAAAGTCCATGGTTTATATTAGGGTTCACTTTTGGTGTTGTATATTCTGTAAGTTTTGACAAATGTATAATGGCATGTATCCCCCATTATAGCATGGTACATTAAAGGGTTGCTGCCCTAAAAATCCTCTGCGATCTGCCTATCCATCCTTCGCTCTCTCCAGCCCTCCTCTGGCAACTGCTAATCTTTTTACTGTCTCCAGAGCTTTGCATTTTCCAGAATGTCATATAGTTGGAATCATATACTCTGTAGCCTTTTCAGATTGGCCTCTTTCACTTAATTATGTGCCTTTCTTTTCATTGATAGATGGATTTCTTTTTAGTGCTGAATAATATTCTGTTGTCTGGATTGCCACAGCGTGTTTGTTCATCTGCTGAAGGACATCTTGGTTGCTTGCAAGTTTTGGCAATTATGAATAAAACTGCTATAAATAGCCATGTGCTGCAGGTTTTTGTGAGGACATAAATTTTCACTTCACTTGGGTAAATAGCAGGGGGCATGACTGCTAGGTAATATGGTGGGAGTGTACTTAGTTTTGTTATAAACTGCCAACGTCTCCCAAAGTAGCTGCACCATCAGCACTCGCCAGCATGAGCTCCACAGTCCCGCCCGAATTGGGTGCTGTCAGCGTTTTGCATCTGGCCGTTCTAATAGATGCGTGGTGGTACTTCGTTGTCACTTCCATTTGCATTTCTCTGATGACATATGACGTGGAGCCTCTTTTCGTAGACTTCCTTGGCATCTGCCTATTATTACTGTTGCTATTACTTTTAATAAACTGTTACCTGTCAGGTCAATTAAGAATATGAAAAATAAACGGTTTTGTTTTTCCTTCACTCATTCAGTTTCCAGCGCGCGTCCTCTCCTAATGTAGTTAGGAGTTCTGATCTGTATCGCTTTCCTTGTCTTTGAAGAACTTGTAAGATTCCTTGCAAGGCAGGTCTGCCGGCACCAGATTTCCTCAATTGTGGTCTCAGGACGTCTTTATTTCTCTTGAACTTTGGAAGGCTAATCTCAGAGAGAATAGAATTCTAGATAATAGGGGTTTTTGTTTGTTTTTGTTTTCGTTTTTTTTCCTTAACACTTCGGATGTTCCACTTTACTTCCTTCTTGCTTGTGTGGTTTCTGAGGAAGAGTCCGGGGCGCTTCTTATCTTTGCTCATCGACAGGTAAGGTAGTTTCTTCCTTGGGCGTCACTGGAGGTTTTTATCTTGGGTTTTCTGAACTTTGAATATGCTATGCCGAGGCGTAGGCGTTTTGTGTTTGTTTTTGTTTTGCATGTATCATGCTCAGTGTTGTTGAAATTTCTGTGCCTAGAAATTTTCAGTCATTATAGCTTCACATATTTCTTCTGTTTCTTTCTTTCTTCTCCTTCTGACGTCCCCGTTTTGCATATGTTATAGCTTTTGTCGTTGTCCCTTCGTTTTTGGATGTTCTGTTCTGTTTTTATTCAGTCTTTTTTCTCTTTGCTTCTCAGTTTCTACTGTTATATCCTCAAGCTCAGGGATTCTTCCAGCCGTGTGCAGTCTACTAATGAGCCCATCAAAGGCATTCTTCATTTCTGGTACAGCGTTTTTGATCTCGATACTATCCATCTGTCCTTTCATGTTGTCTATATTTTCTGTCAAATCCTCAGCATATCAATCAGTTTCAAAAAACTCCTGGGCTGATAATTCCAACATTTCTGTAATATCTGACTCTGGTTCTGATGCTTGTTAAGACTCTTTAATCTATGTTTTTGTTTTTGTTTTTGTTTTTTTTTGCCTTTCAGTATGCCTTGTAATTTTTTTTTTAAAGATTTTATATATTTATTCGACAGAGATAGAGACAGCCAGAGAGAGAGGGAACGCAGGCAGGGGGAGTGGGAGAGGAAGAAGCAGGCTCATAGCAGAGGAACCTGATGTGGGGTTCGATCCCATAATGCCGGGATCACGCCCTGAGCCGAAGGCAGACGCTTAACCGCTGTGCCACTCAGGCGCCCCCGCCTTGTAATTTTTTATTGAAAGGATGACATGAGGTACGGGGTGAAAGGAACTGCAGTGAATAGGCCTTCAGCTCTGTGGTGGGAGGGCATGGGGGGAGGGGAAGAGTTCTGTGGTCCTCATCTGGTCTCAGGTTTTTGGTGAGCCTGTTCTCCTGGACTGTGAACTTCCCCAGTGTGTTTCAGCTGTTTTTCCCCTTAAGTGGGACAGGATGGCTAGAGAAGGCTAGAGTTGGCAATCTCCCTCCCCACCAAGTGGGTTATGTTCTGATAAAATAGGTTGTCCTGAGGACAGGTCTTGTTAAAAACAACAGAAGGCTGTGATGTATTTCAAAATGGTTCCTTGCTGCTCTTCCTGCTGGAAGTGCAGGGGATTTTTCTCTGATATTTACTATGACGATATAGTTGAGCTCCTGGAGGTGAAACTCACAGATGTGTGGGTTCCCCCTTATGACTGGGTCCACCTGGAGTTTTTAACTTTGAGATTTGCCCACAGCAAGACTAGCAAGTCGTGAATTATGGTTCAGATTTTCCTGCCCTACCTCTGGTCTCTGCATTGGTTTCTGCTCATAGGTGTCTGCTGTGGCAAGTTGTGATTCTCTGTATTTGCTTATCTGTCTCTCCAATATTGGGGGCAGTGGTTTGCTGTGTGACCTCACTTCTTTGATGGATCTAAGAATCGTTGATTTTTTAGTTTTTTTCAGCTTTTTACTTGTTAGGGCAGAATGGCTACTTTTAGCTCCTTATATGCTGAACTGGAAACCACAGGTCCTCTTTATTAACTCTTTGACCCTTGACAAATAACTTAATTGTTCTGGACCTCAGTATCCTCATCTGTAAATGAAGATTACGTGGCCTGGCTACTGTGAAAGTTAAATCAGGTACCAAATGTAAATCCCTGCTATAGGGGCTTGATAAATGGTGGCTGTGGTTGGTGTGACTCTCTTCTCTGAAGCTCAGTATTTCATTTGGGCAGGGCTGCGAGGCTGGAGGCTTGGTCTGTGCTCTCTACTCAATGCCGTTTACCACCATTACACGCTTCACTGTTCTCTGGATTATTGAGGGGATAAAAGGTATGCCCCTCCTACAATAAGAGTGGCTCCCCAGCTATTCTTGTAACAGGGACTTCTGCTCAACCACAGCCATGAGCTGATCATCCCCTGTGGGTGGGAAGGCATGAGCTCCCTCTCCTTGGACCAAAGGCTTCAGGTTAACCATGAATCTAAGCCGCAGAGCAACAAATAGTGACAGGGCTGCAGCAAAGCATGGAACAATTTATAGAGCATGGAAAAGACTCTTGAGTTGCCCCATTGGTATTTAAGCCACATGCTAAGGCTCAGAGAACAATCACCGTCAGGCACATTATCTTTGAATACAAAGCACAACAAAGTATAGTACAGTCTGCCATTCAGTCCAACATTCTTGTTGGTAACATTTTCCATTTTTTATTTTTCTCACTACTTGACAATATCATGATTTCTTCCTCCAGGGGATGAAGCTACAGGCCCCTGCCTCTTTTCCAGCTCGGCTATTATTGAGGTTCTATTATAAGTCTCTGGAGACTGCAGACACATAAACCTTTTCTTTTTTAAGGTTACCCACGTGGACCTGGTTTCCATTCATCTTTCTTCCTGTCTGGTCCCGGACGGTACTGAGGACAGGCCCTAAGATCTCACTAATCTTGAGAATTAGGTTGAGGCTTCAGAGCTCGTGATTGTAGAGTCAAATCATGCAGACTTGGCAAAGCGGACCCTGCCAAGCGCCCCTATTATCTGAATTAAAAAACATGGTGCCTGGTTCCAAGCTGTGCGCTCATTCCAAAAACTGCTATGTTTTTTGGCATCCTTTAGCTCTTAGGTCATCATAGTTTAAAATACAGCTTTGCCTTCTCCTGTTAACACCTAATATAAGACCCTGTGTCGTTTTGGAAAAGCACTGTCAATATTATGGTACTTTTTACTTGGAAAATGAAAAGAAAAATCTGACTATTTCTCCCTAAACAAGCCAGGGCGCAAGTAAGCAAGCAGACTTAGTGTTCGTATTAATATTACATGATTTTTCAAGTGAAAGAATCTTTAAAGATAAAAATGCGTTTAAAAAAATTACCATTTTGTATTTAGCCTTGGTTTGTTGTTTATTTTGCAACTTTTAATGCCCACTAAAGGAGCCTGCGGTTTTGTGCTTATCAGAGAGGGTGTGGCTTACCAGAGGTTGAAAAGACGATGGTAGATTTCAGTTTTTATTGTAAATTCACTGCTCATTTGAAGGGATGGTGGCTGCCTATGTCTTCTTTGAGAGAGAAGCCAAGGCGCAGGCAGGTTCATTACAGAAAAACACCGAACATCGAAAAACTCTGCTCTATAAATTGATTTGGCCACATTTCTGGATTTGAAGGGAACTGGAAGGGAGCCCTGGTGCTGTGGAGAGCACAGGGGAGTCAGGGGGATGAGAGGCAAGGTGGGCTGACATTGGCTTGGAGGAGTCACGGAGGGACAAGGATGGCCCCGGTGGGTGCTGCCCAGTGGCATGCGTTGTTTTACGGTAATGACACTTCTCCCAGCCCTTCAGCCTCATTTCTGCCTTTTTCTTCTATCGAAGGGTTTTTCCTCAGTGCTTATTAGGTGCTCTGTGCTGTGTAAGTCAGAAAATGTGATGCAGGAAATGACTAACACGTGAAACAATGACAGTGCGAGGCCGTGCATTATTCTGTGTGGAATAGAGCTGGAGAGCAGAGAAAAGAAGAGAAAGGTGCTGTCTCTTGTGGTTTTGCTCAGATTGCGCCTTGGCAATGAGGCCTAGCCAACCACCTTTCTGTTTTATTTCTGCTTAACCCCCGGCTGCTTCCTCTAGCCCATTCCATCGCCCCTACCCGGCTCTCCTGTCTTTTTTGTCTGTTTCTGTTCAGTAATACCTCCTCGGGACCTAGAACAGTGCCAGTGACTTACAGGCACTTGACAGGTATGTGTGTGATGAATGGATGAAGGAGAAATCAGGGAGAGAATGGGTAAGGAGAGGAAGAAGGGGCACATTACCTTTGCAGTGTGGTTACAGTGCAGAAGGGGCACGTTACCTTTGGGTGTCGATGACTGTCTTCTCTGAGCTCCCTCTCCTTGGACCAAGGAGGAAGGTCCAGGGAAAATCCTGCAGACTTCTGGTCCTGTCTTCTTAAAAGACACATTAAGCCTCGGAGGACGCCATTCTGTGTGTAACTGAACTTCTTACTTGGGACAATAAAACATCACCGGGTGGGTTAACAATCTTGCGGCTGCCTTTCCCTCCAGAGCGAGCCACGTTAAGGATGGCTCTCGACGCTCGGTCACTCGAATGACAGCTGCTCAGGGTGCATGGTGGGGGCTTTCTGGGTAAACTGAGGCTGGCACTAAAGCTGTGGGAAGGGTCATCCCATCTGTTGGTTGTTCCCCAAAGTTGGCTGCATGTTAGGATCTCTGGGGTGCTTTTAAAAAATACTGGGGCCTTGGCCTCCACTCCTCCCCCCAGAGTCTAACTTAATTGGTCTGGGAAGGAGGGGCTCAGGCCCCATGGTTGGTTTACAAGTTCCCCAGATGATTCGAATATGCAGCCAGTGTTAGAGCCACCAACAAATCTACTTCCAACGTTTTATTTGTGAGGGAACCCAGGCCCAGAGAAATCAACCTAAAAGTGACAGGCTGTTATTCCCTTCAGAAATACACCAGAGAATCTGCGAAGAATTTCTTTGGGTTGACAGTTTTCAGTTGGCCCGATTCTGCAGTGAATTAAATTAATTGAGGCTAGATAATTAAGTCATAGATCAGACCAAGTATTAGAGAAGTGGAAGAGACCTATCTGGCTGGGGGGAAGAAGGGTAGGGACAGCTACAGATGTGTGTACCAGAGGGACCCACACGTCACAGAGACCACAAATACATACCAAGCAGCCTTCCCATGGGCTGTGAAGGAAGGGGTTGAGCACAACTGACACTTCAGGGTCGGGAAAGGGAAGTGTCCCGGCTTTGTTGTTCTTTGAAAGCCTTAGTGCAGAGCCCACTGTCTTCCCATCCGCTGCTCTGGGTGTCCAGTGGTGTCAGGCTGGGGTGCTTCACCCCTTCCCAAGAGGCGTTTCTGAGATTGGACTTTCAGTAGGGGCCATCCATTGCATTAGAAGAGTCAACCTTCCCTTTTCTGTTGGGTGCTCACAGTCATGTGGGGGGGCGGGAGAAGGGGGGGCAAGGAAAGGACAGTACACCTTCACTACCGATCTTCTGCTCTCAGACAGACGCATTGTGGAAGAGCTAGCTGTCACTGCCACCTGGGACAACTGACACTCCCACAGAGCCCTCTTATCCAGTCAGCGACGGTTACAAAAAATACTGACTCCATGTTACCCACAAAAGTAAAGGACAAAAGCTCTGGAGAATCCAGAGAAGTGGGGGAGGTTGTTTCCCAAAGTTGTTTCCTTCTAGAGCTAATGGGACATGAAGCGGTGGGTCTGCCTTGAAGCAAGGTGGATGTGGGGCTGAGTATCTTTGTTCCTGCTTTTATCGTTCTCTGCATTTGGAGCTCCTCGTCCCCTGGCTGTTCTGTGGGAAGGGACTGTGGTCGTCCCCACTGAAGGCAGCTGCCCTAAAAGAGAACTGTGGTCCGTGGTTGGCGCCATCAATATTTCAGACCATCTGGAGGGTATTGAGCGGTGGGAAAGAGATGTAACATTCTGTTTCTTGGGGAGGGGGATTCATTCGGAGACATCTGTTACAGTCTTAATTTATACTCTGCTAAGCTTGGGATGAAGACCGTGGTTGTTTTAGATATAACCAGAAAAAAAAAATCAAAAGCAATGAGCTGGACAGGAGAGATTGAATGCATATCTTTCTCCCTTTCTGCTTGTGGACATAATTTTTGGGGAAAGGAAGCCCTGTCCAAGAACCTGATCTGGCCCAAAGAACATATAAACTACAATTTCCTAGTTGGGTATTCTTTGTGAAGTTAAGACAGATGATTAGGGAGGGGTGATTGCTGTTTCTAAAAGACAGTTTTAGGATACAGCATCCCTGTTTTTATAGAGCTGGTAGCCCATGGGGGAATGTAGACATACAACACACGAACTATAAACTACACACACACACACACACACACACACACACACACACTTCCCCTTAACGTATTGATAATTTCAAGGAAGAAAAATGAGGTAGGATGAAAGTTGGAGGATATTTTAAGTAGAGTGGTTAGAGAAGACTCTGAGGATGTGCTATTTGAGTGGAGACTGAAGGAAGTGAGGGCTTCAGCAGCGTGGAGTCTGGGAACAGCTTACTGGGCTGACAAAGGTCCTAGGGATGAATGGCTAGCAGCTGACATGGACATATACTATGAGTGAGGTACAGAGTGCAGGGGTCAGGCAGTCACCCCTGGCCAGCAGACCCAGGAGGAGGCCACAGAGGTGGTGGCCTATGGGCTAGCCTTGTAGGACTCAGAGGACTTCAACAGGCTGGGGTCCAGGCAAGCCAAGGGAAGGATAATGCCCTGAGAGCCACAAGGCCTTGACCTAGGAGATGTTCAATGGTATTTATGGAATAAGTGAACAGGTGGAGATGATGAAGGCCTGGCAGACAGGGGTTTTGTGAAGAAAGATGTAGAAATGAGAATGTGTGGGTCATAGTCAGTGGATGGTAGGGTTTGGTTAGAATACTGGTGATGTAAAAAACCTGAAGTTGTCATGACGTGAGGAATGCAGATTGAAGGCCTGTTAGTAAAGGGCAAAAATACAAAATTCTGGAACTTGGACTGTATTTTAGAGGCAAGTAAGAATCACAGTGGGTTCATGAATAGTGGAACTTCACACACCAAAATAGAACATACATGAAGAAGAGGAGGCTGGATGTTGGGAAGAGAGAATGGAAGTGGAAAGCTGCTATATTTCCTCCAGGGAATGACACGGATTTGAGCTTGGGTTGTGTTTCTAGAAATAGAAAGGTGAGACTCTACACATAAAATTGCTAGTATTTGGTGACAGTTAAGATGTGGGAAGAAAAGAGAGAGGTGGGGTCAAGGATTCCTGATGTTTCTAACCCGATTGACTAGGAAAATCGTGGTATTCTTAATAGGAACACAGAAGGAAAAATGATATTGTCTTAGTCTGTTTGGGCTACTGCAGCTGGGCTAGGTTGATAAACAACAGAAATGTGTTTCTCCCAGTTCTGGAGGCTGGTGCCAGCACGTTTGGGATCTGGTGAGAGCCCTCCTTAGGGTTGCCAGCTGCCCACTTCCGGTCTTTTCACATGGTGGAACGACCACAGAATTCTTTGTGGTCCTTTTTATAAGGGCTCTCATCCCATGTCTGTAGGTTCCACCTTCGTGACCTAATCACCTCCCCAGGCCTTACCTCCTAATATCATCACAGTGGGGGTGGGGATCCAACATACAAATTTTAGGAGGACACGAACATTCAGTTCGTAGCAGATACGGGATGATTTCGAGGTGGCGGTAGGACATCCGGGTGTCTGATGTTTAGCAAACTGGAGATCAGGAATGATGTGCAGAGGGAAGTTTGGAGACTCTGTGTAGAAGAGATGGAGGAACTACTGAAGTACATGTTTTAGGAAATGGGAAGAGAAAAGAGACCAGAATAGAAATGGAGGGGTGCTCATCTTTAGGGATTAAAAAGAAGAACCTGGGAAGGAGAGTCAGACATGCAGCAGGAAGGAGCAGAGGCTCATGGCTCAGGGATGCCACAGACTGGAAGTTTCAAGAGGGAGGTGGACCATGGTGTCAAGAAGCATTTCCCGAATGAGGAGTCACAGCAGACTTTTGGGAGATGTATTAGCTAATTATTCGCTGCGTAGCTGGGACCTTTCTCAAGGCCCTCATTCCAAAGGCTCTGGGTTGGTGAACTAGCTCAAAGCTAGGAAGAGGCTGAGGGGCCACAACTCTCTAGTGCGATGATTTGACTCAGACTTCTTGTCACCAGATCTAAATCTAGTAGGTTGTACATCTGTGTCAGTTCTACGGATACCAAGGTCGATTAGTCAATGACGAAGATTTTGATCGTTCAAACCATTACGATCCTTGCTCTGGCCACCTGGCTAAAATCATCTTCACGATTAAGGCTCCTGCTACCCCAGGACCCCAGGGAATTTTCTAGTTTGATGGCAGCAGTTCCATCGGCATTCTTGGCCTGCCACAGAGCCACCACAGAGCTCTTTGAGGATGCCAGGGCTGTCCACCTAAGTTCATTTCTCACAGTCTTGGTGAGAGGAGGACCCCAAGCCCTCTTGGCAGGCATAATTCGGGAGTGAGAGAACAGGTCAGATATGGTAAGTCCACTCTACAGTTCGGATCTCCCCTAGCCTCTAGATATCTTCTTTTGTTTACCAAGGAAGTTCTGGCATTTTGACTTCACCCAGCATAGTTACTTTCATTACTGTGTTTCAGGAAAGCAATGACACAAACTTTTAGAATCATTCCCAGCTGCTTGAGTTAACACATTAAATCTGGAATCTTTGCTCCGTGCACTCTATCAACAAATTTGGCCCAATCCAATAATTCCCTTCCCCCCGATCCAACACCCTGTAGGGTTTATTCCTTTTTTTTTTCTAATTTTTTTTTTTTTTTTTATGTTCATTTAGCCACTGTCTAGTACATCACTAGTTTTTGGTGTGTAGGGTTCATTCCTAAACAGGTCTCCCAGGATGCTGTTGGTAAAAGTCCATGAAATGTTTGTATTTTTGGTGTGTATTGCATGTCTTCATGGGTCACACCTTGTACTCTATCTCCGGAGACCTGCAGGGACTTGTGTGTGGTCAGAGGTCTAGAAGCATTGAGAGTCATATGGGTAGGTTGTGGGGAGAATCCCCTATAAGGAAACTGTTTCAGTGGAGACAGGAGGAACCCAGAAGGAGAAAACTCGGACGAGGAGGAAAGGCTGCTTCCACTGACAAATCACGTTTGGCTGAAACTCTCATTTTCAGCGGCCTTATCAATGCTCTGATATATATATATATATATATACATATATATATATATATATATGTATATATATTTATTTAATTTTTAAAGATTTTATTTATTTATTTCACAGAGCTCAAGCAGGGGGAGTGGCAGAGGGAGAAGCAGGCTCCCCGCTGAGCAGGGAGTCCCATGTGGGACTTGATCCCAGGACCCTGAGATCATGACCTGAGCCGAAGGCAGTTGCTTAACCGACTGAGCCACCCAGGCACCCTATTTTTTTTTTTTTTTTAATATTACCTTCCCTTACCTATTTTCTCCTTCAAAGACACTAAAAATACCACTACCGTCATGTGTTTCTGTGTGTATGTTGGCAGGAATGTGGGGGTGAAATTCATAATGTTAAAAAAGTTTCCTCCAATTCTAAAGGTTTGAGAATCGGTTTGAATAGGGACCTGCTTTTTTTTTTTTTTAAGCTTATTTATTTTTTCTATTTAAGTAATCTCTACACCCAACGTGTGGCTCAAACTCACAACCCCAAGATCTAGAGTTGCAAGCTCCTCCGACTCAGCCAGCCAGGCGTCCTGAAGAGGTACCCATTTGATTAAGTAGTTTTTTTTCAAAAAATGTTTTATTGTGGTAAAATGCACATAACAATTTTAGCATAATTAAACATAAGAGATTCTGCAAGATTGCAAATTCAGTTTGTTTTGCGATTCATCAATCCTTAAAATTGGACTTTTCTTCTTTCTTTCTTTCTTTCTTTCTTTCTCTCTCTCTCTCTCTCTCTCTCTCTCTCTCTCTCTCTCTCTCTCAATCTTGGTTACAGGAGACAAAGGGCTCTGTTAGGGCAGTCCTAGAAGCTTTGTGGTCCTTTCCTCAAGCCTCAAACTGGGATTGAGATGCCCCAGATTTATTCTCTTTTTTTTGGTTAAGTTTTCTATACTCTTCAAAGCAACCAACTCTGTTATATTCTTTATTTGCACCAAAATCTAGCACAGCAGCAACTACTTGATCATGAAAAGCCTTGTCTTCTTGACAATTACAAGTGTCGCAGGTGACAGTTTAATGAATATATTGCCACTGCGTGCCACAGGCTACCGATGTCCCTTTTGCCACTGGTGACAGGGCCGTTAATGCCTTTAAATCTAATCGTATCGGAGAATCAGTTCTCCATAAACCAGTTCCAAGTCAAGGATCCCATCTTTAAGGTTCTCTTCCCCTGGAGTCACTTCTAGTACCAATATGTACATCAAATAGGGTCTAATCAGAGAAGCAAAACCACTGTTGAGGGGCAGGCATTTGGAATTTCTTATAGCAATTGGACCACATAGAGAAGTCTATGGAAGGCTGTTGCCTCTGTGTCTGGTGGGGGCTAGAAGTTGGGAAGAAAAATTGGATATGAGCAGAGGGCATTGAGGGCAAACTGGAACTTGTGAAGACAAACCCGTCCCACAAAGGCCAATTGTGACCTGCATCTGTCCCTCACCGCCTTCAACCCTGATGACGCAGGTGACCTGCAGAGACTGTCCTTTGCCATGGGGACTACACATGTGCTTGGCCCAGGACTCCGAAAAGTCGAAGGAGGAGATCCTGCAGGAAGAGGAGCCGTGGGCCCGAGGGCACCCCTGACAACACACTGAGCCATCAGGCCCTAGGCCCTCCCCTGATCGCTAGCAGGGCATGACCCTGCTGCTTCCCTCCTGCCCTACAGATCTCGGCAGACTTCTCTGAGTGGCCAGCCCTCCCCCAGGACCTTGCAGGTTAGGGGCTGTAGTTCCCTGGGACTTGTAGTTCTACTTGGCTTTGTTGTCATGTTATGAAATACCCACAAGAGAAAAGTTTGTTAAAGTGGGAGCTTTGCAGTAGGCGTATGGGTGAGTGGGAGGTGAGGACGCAGGCAGTGATGAGGGCCCACGTGCTCGGCGTGTGCAGACGCAGAAGCAGAGCTGGAAGGAGGTAGGTGTTCCCCACACTTGCCCAGTCACGCAGGCTCCCATGCCTTGTTGCAGACCTGATAAGTCAATATCTAGGGGAAAGTGCCCGGGAGTCTGTCTCATTAACAAGGGCCCAGGTGACTTGTGACTGAGCAATTTTGTAAAGCTGCTTACAAAGAGGGGCATGGGTAAAAGGGGAGTTTTACATGTTTTATTCATGAATTTATTGCATTTCCTGGGGTGTGAGGGGAGGGCAGCTTTGTAGGCAGAGTGCGGTAGTCGAGGGTAGGACAGACAGGAGGGTAGACGAGATGCGTTGGGAAGGAGGAAGAACATCTGTTTTGTCAAAACAAAAGAAAAAACCCCTAAAAGCAGAGATATATCGAACTGCAGAGCTGAAGAGGGAAAACTAGAGGAGTTTCCTGGAGGAGGGGCTGGAGCTTCTCAGCAAAGTGGGGAGCAAATAAATCTGAGCCAGGGAGGGGAACGGATTCAGACCAGAGGGCCTGGTGAAGGTCGAGTCGCCGGCGGCTGAGAGCAGCTGTGCGACAGGAGAAGGATCCCACCTGGCTGGGTTCTCAAAGTCTGGGCTGGGCTCAGATTGGTTAAAAAAAAAAAAATCTGTGGAATATCCTGGATGTTGGGTCTTAGTACAGTTCCAGGAGACTGATTTCCTAGCCTTAACTTAGATACTTTATGTTTTTCCATCTTTCCTTCCTTCCTGATTTATTTGAGAGAGAGAGAGCACGTGTGCATGAGGAGGGGGGAGGGGCAGAGGGAGAGGAAGAGAGAAACCTCAGCAAACTCCACTCTGAGCCGAACTCGGAGCCCTATGCAGGGTTCATCTCACTATCTGAAGATCACGATCTGAGCAGAAACTGAGAGTCTGGCTCTTAACCAACAGTGCCACCCAGGTACCCCGAGACTTTATTTCCTTTCCTTTCCTTTCCTTTCCTTTCCTTTCCTTTCCTTCCATTTATTTATTTGAGAGAGAGAGAGCGAGAGAGAGCGAGCATGCACTGGGGGAGGGGCAGAGGGATAAGCCGACTCCTTGCTGATCATGGAGCCCCACATGGGACTCCCAGCTGGGCTCGATCCCAGGACCCTGAGGTCATGACCTGAACAGAAGGCAGACTTAACCGGCTGAGCCACCCAGGTGCTCCTACTTTATTTTTCTAATAGGTGTTTCACTAACTTTTCTTTCTAATTTCTTTTCTATATTCTTTATCCTTTGGCATCTGCTGACCAAGAAAGAATAGACATTGGGGACATCCTCACTCTGCCATCTTGGCAGGGCTGATGGGAGTTCAATCGAGTTGGATTTTTCTATCTGGGTTTAGAAGGCTATTAAGCTTTTCTGGCTATTGCCAGAGGTGTGAGATTTAGCGTCCACTGAGCACAGTATTTAGGGACGTGGACCCTGGAGTCAGATCAGCGGAGTGCAAATCCTAGCTCCTATACTGCTGGCTGGGTTCCCTTGGGTAAGTTTTCACTCCAAGTGTCTGTTTTCTCACCTATAAGTGGGGTGTAAGAGCACAGGGGCTGGAGGGGCGCTGGGAGAAGAGAAGGAGCGAGCCCCGCAAACTTAGACGGTGCCTGGCATGGCGCAGGTGCCCGGTGACTATGTCACCGCCGTTCGATTATTTGGGGGGATGGTCAAGGGAGATCTGGTAAATAGCTGAGTCTGGATCTGGTTTTAAAACGCATCTGTTTGGGGTCTAGTTTCCTGGTGGATTTAGTATCTTTGACCTTCCGATACCCAGAAATCTTGGGTAGGGCTGTCTTTAATAATACAGGCCCTCCCTCTCCCGCCGTCTTGTTTGCCTTGGTGGGTGTTCTGTTTGCCACCACGCAGGGCAGGCCTTGGAGCCGAACGGCACAATCCTCTTCAGCCACCCGAAGCAGTCCCGAGGCGTGCGCCTCTCCTCCCTCGGCCTCTGAGCGCCAGGCCCTGCCTCCTCCCACAGCTCCCTCTCCCACTCCTGCCTGTTCAGGCCTGTTCACTGTTTAGACTCTCCAAAAAATGGATGTGGAAGAACAGGCTCGGGCGCAGGTGACCTTGGGGAGGCCTCCGGAACCTGGAGTATACAGCGCCCTCTAGAGGGCGAGAGCGGCGGCGCCCCCCCCCCACGCCCGCCCCGGTTTCTGCCTGTCCTGCGGCAGCCGGAGTATCAGGCCTCCATCGGTCTCTGGTGGGAGACAAAAGGGGACGTGGCAGAGGTGGGCAGAGGGAAGACGAGGGGATGATTAATCTGAGCGTTCTTGTTTCCAGAAGCCAAGATTCCGCTCCTGTGCTCTTAGGAAGGGAGAGCGGAGAGCAGTGACAATTCCGGCTGCTCATATGTATGGAACCTCACGGATATTCACACCACAACTCACCTGTGTGATGGAGATAAGAGAATTTTATTAGTTTGGAATTAATTTGGAATTAATGGTTTGTCTTAGTGATGAGTCTTCTTCTTTCTTGCTTTTTTTTTTTTCCTGCTGGGAGGACAGGGAGGCTGTGAGGAATATTTTATGCATTGTAAGGCTGTCTACCCTCTGCTGAATTGAAAAAGAAAAACTTAGAAACCCAGCCGTTGTAAGAGTTCCCTTCTCCCAGAGGCTGGGAACATTCACGTGTGTAGTGCTTTTGATTAGATCTGCTGTTTCGCCCATGGCAGTTATCCATAAAAACACTCTTTTCCTATACACATCATTCGAGCCTCGATACATGATGCAGTTGCTTCTTTCTTTCTTTTTTTTCCATCAAAGCCAAACAGGGTGGTGTTTTTCCTTAGCAAAATCCCCCTCCTTTTTGGCTCCATGCCTGGCTCTTCCCAAGGTGCTTGGAGAGAAAGCGAAAAATTCAGAATCATTTCCTTTTGTTCTTGACTGATTCATGGGTAGAGGGAGAAAGGGGTGGTTTTCAGTTTGAAACATAGAACGGTGTTCAAACAGTTTTAAAAAATGGTGTTCATTAATCCTCATTGTGTGGCACTGTCCTTTAGTTGCAGGTTCTGTTTTGTTTTTTCCTTTTTCTTTTTTTATCCATCTTTGAATGGGCATCACCAGCACGGTGCCTGGCACGTAGTCGATGTCTGGTAACATACAATGCTGGGATCCCGGACCCTATGTAGTTCATAGGGACAATCGCATGTAAGCTGAGGACCTATTAACATACATGTAAATTAAACAAACATTTGTGGCTACATTTCTCTACTACAGAAGCTTTATTCATGGTGTGCTATGGCATAAATCAGTCTCAACTTCGCACACCCCCAAACAAGAGTTATGTAGCAGCAGGAAAATCAAACCTGCACTTTCTTAATTATAGCATTGGTTTGAAAGCAGTTATTGACCTGTAGCATCTCATTATTTGTCTTTCTGTCCATCCATATATCCATGTGTCCAATGTAGTCAAGAGGTCAGATAGGAATACAGGCAGAAATATGGCGCTTCTATTGTAACCGACAAGAATCTGGCGTGAGTCTCTATTGCTGGGGTCCATTTCCAGCAACCGACAGAGGAAGGAAGACTTTTAAGCAAGATGGCTTGGCTAATATCATTATGTGCGAGAAGGGAGATGCTTTTATAAGTGTATTTTATGAAACTGGGAAAATAAGAGACCAAAAAAAAAATGGGCTGGAAAAAACAAGTACTGCCTTATACATTTCTTAAAAGGAAAATTCGTTCTGTTCTCCCTACCCGTGCAGACTTGCTGCCTGAGAGGAAAAGCCTGTTAAAAGAACGGATTTGTGTGTGGAACAAGGTCATGCACTTATTGGCTTTCTGCTGCACAGCATCAATATAGCAGACAAGGAGAATCCGTTTGCTTTCACCAGAGCCTTGTCCTGTGCACGGGGCTGCAGCCCATCATATCCTCCGATGCTGCTGGCGCCCAAGCACAGAGGCATCCAGAGGCAGGGGGTTCGCAACGACAGGAGAATAGCCGAGCATTGGTTGTGAGACAGAAATATGTTCTCTGGAAACATCATTACCCTCTGAGCCATGAGTGAGGGTGGTGGGAAGGGGCAGGTGGGCCTGTGTGGCCTGGATCTCTCGGAAGCTATGTCAGAGACAGATGACTTCCCAAACGTTTCTCGAACTCCCCCTTCTCTCCTGCACCAATCTGTCCAACCGCTGCAGTTTGACTAATATTATTAATGGAGCTGCTCTGACGACCACTATTACTAATATGGCAACACTTCATTTATCCAGCATCATCAGTGATGAGCTGTTTCACAGAACTACATTTTCCAGATGACTGAACTCCACTTCTTTGAGCACCCAAATTTAGTTTGTTTTCGTCATTTTGACTAGCCATCTTTCTAAAATGTTTTAAACACCTGTTTTCTTGCCTAGCTGCCACAAGCATGGTGGAAGCTTATCTCAGTGATTGGGGGGACATTTTTATCTACATATTGGTTATGCTGTGCTATGAAACAGGGCTGCCGCATAAGGCCCTTGTAGGCCACTATGTCCCTAGGTCTGCTTGCCTATCCTGGATGGTTCCCGACTGCTGCTCATTCTGAGTTAGTGCAAATTACCTTACTCTTCTTGGCCTCAACTTCCTTTTCTATAAAAGAGAGAGAGCAATGCCTACCTTGTTGCGCCAATGTGAGAATTAAGTGAAATATATATGTAAGTTCTGGCACGCTGCATGGCACCTGGAAAATGTTCAATTAATGTTAGCCATTCTTATTTTTTTTTAAAGATTTATTTATTTATTTGAAAGAGAAAGAGAGGAAGGGCAGAGGGAGAGGGAGAGAGAGAATCCTCAAGCAGACTCCCTGCAGAGTGTGGAGCCTGTTGCAGGGCTTCATCCACAACCCATGAGATCATGACCCAAGCCGAAATCACGAGTTGGATGCTTAACCGACTGAGCCACCCAGGCGCCCCAGCCATTCTTACTTTAAACAAGGAATTAGAGTCATAACCACCACAACAGTAGTACAATAAAGATGAAATTGGCACACAAAGGTTTTGTCCAACACAGTTTAATATAGTTTACTCATTAGCTGGTAGTGCCGTCCTGGCTGATTGGGGAGGGTAGAAATGCGCAGGAGAGGGGCACGGGCCAGCTTCTGTCAGCTCCCTTCTCCTTTCAGAACCTTACCCCAAACCCTTGTCTGTTGTCTCTCCAGTTCAAGCTGATACGCTTCAGGAAAGTTTCCTTCCTCTTTTAGACCCGACTTGGATTAGACCCACTTGCAAACCCTCAGTCCTGTGCACTCCGATTATTCTGTAGCGATTTCCATTTGTAGATCGGTTGCTGGTCAGGTGTTCTTAAAGGAGGATGTGGGCTTGGGCCTATGGGCTAACTTAAGTCAAGGCATGTAAAGACCCATCCAAGCTACCTAGTATCTTTCTGGACTTGTCGGTCTGGGATGTATAGCGTGAAGGATGAGGACACAATTGTCATGAGCCCACAAGGGAGGGAAGGCAGAGTCAAGCATGCACAAAGGACTTAGGGAGAGAAGAAGTGCAACGGACGGTATGGTTTCGAAGGATGAACCATCTCCATCCCTATTTGCAAACTGTTTCCAGGGTGAGGTAGTTGGTGGTACCGAGGGTGAGTTGGTGGGCAGGGCCTTGGAGGACTCTACCACCACTGGGTGGGTAGCATTGGGCCGTTGTCAGGCACGACCCATTTCTGGCTCCTAGAAATCATCTTGGGCTCTATTCAACCCTGTACTCACCCATCAGCCACCTCCTTTGCCCTATGGAGGCGTCTGCCTCCCATCATTCAAGGTCTACTCCTCAGCCATTTCTTTGAACAGCTCATTAGGCCAAAGCACAGTTGGTGGTTAAAGCGGACTCTACCCAGAAGTGAAGCTCGGTTTCTTCACTTCCGAGGAGAATCTGCATTTCGGCAACCCTGGAGGCTCTTTCCATACCATTTCCTCTGTCAACAGCTGGGAGTAGAGGTTGGGCTTTGGTTCTGGCATGCCCCCCTGGTCTCCTCCCACTTCCTGGCCTCTTTTTGCTGCGAGATGTCCCGGTTCTGCAGAGCAGAGATGATGGTGCACAGCAGCCTGTTGTAAGGGTTCTTGTGCATAATTCCCATCCACTGCTCTCAGGGATGCGGGCTTCCTGGCTTGAGGCACCGCTGCTTTGCAACAGGAAAGTCACTATGAGAATAACAATTTTAATCAACAATTGAAAAGTTCTTTCTTTCACATACTCCATTACATAATAAATGTGTTTCTGAGAAGTATATCATTGAAATGGTGTAAATAGAATTATATTTAAAGGGATCTAGGCTAAGGGCATCTGGGTGGCTCTGTCAGTTGGGCAACGGACTCTTGATTTCAGCTTGGGTCATGAACTTGGGGTCCTGGGATCGAGCCCAATTTTGGGCTCCGCGCTCAGCAAGGAGACTGCTTGAGGATTCTCTCTCTGCCCCTCCCCCCATGCTCGCTCGTGCTCTCTCTCTCGCTCTCTCTCTCAAATAAATAAATAAATAAATCTTAAAAGAAAAAAAAGGGAGCTAGGCTGGTTGTTCACAAACTTACTCAAATGGTAGTTTACCTGGAAGTCTTGACGCTCTGTCTAAAACAGACCCATGATAAGGAGACATATCCAGTAATATCACATGAGCCAGGGACAACTTTACAGCAGAAAGTATGACTATGCCATATAAGTACAATATAAAATCACAAGCATAAAATCCTCAAAATGAGCAGGCTGTCAAATGTGACATGATTGGTCTTCTTTATTTATTTATTTTAGAGCAGCGAGCGAGCATGTGCATGTGTGAGGGATGAAGAGGGGCAGAGTCAGAGAGAGAGAGAATCACAAGTAGGCTGCACGCCCAGCAAGGAGCCTGATGGGGTGGGGGGCTCGATCCCATGACCCTGAGACCATGACCCAAACGGAAATCAAGAGTCAGACACTTAACCAACTAAACCGCCCAGGTGCCCCAGATTGGTTCTTTTTGAGTGTTTTTAAAAATAATTCCTTCGTTGTTGTTGACTTGCTTTTTTGTCAACTCTCCCTCACGAGCATATTAGTGGCACACGCACTAGATGTTTAGGGAAAATATATGGGAGACAAAATTGAAATGGTTAAAATTATATTCAGTAGTCTGTGGTTTTCTATGCATTGGGAATTCTGCTATTAATTTTTTTTCAGTTTTAGTGACCAGTTTTGTTCAGTTTATGGGCAGTGCAGTGTAGCATCTTGCTTTGGAAATTTCTCGCTGCAAAGAACCTTTTTGTAAGCTGAAGAATAATTTTGTAATGCAAATCATAGCCTCTGGTTTTTCAGTTTGGTAAGTTTGAATGTGTGTGTGTTTGCGTTTTTCTCCTTCAACTCATAACATCTGAGAGGATAGTTACTTAGAAAGTAACCTTTAACATTGAGATGGTTCAGTTCGTTCGGTTAGAGTGAAATACCAGTTTAGGAGATCTCTTATAATCCAGTACAATGTGTGTTCCAGAAAGCTACTAACACCCTAAATAGCATATTTTGGGGTGTTTTAGGGAAAAAGCAAATTCCTAGGGCATTCCTCAGGCCTCCTGAGTCAGAATCATTGCGGTTGGGTCTAGGACTCTGCATTTTAAGCAATACTTCATGTGATTCTTCTTCTTCTTCTTCTTTTTTTTGAGATTTTATTCATTTATTTGAGAGAGTGAGCGAGAGAGCACGAGCAGGAGGGAGAGGCAGAAGGAGAGGGAGAAGCAGGCTCCCCGCTGAGCAGGGAGCCTGATATGGGACTCGATCCCAGCACCCTGGGTTCATGACCTGAGCCGAAGGCAGCCATGTAACCAACAGAGCCACCCAGGTGCCCTCATGTGATTCTTACACACATCAAAGATTGGGTACTGTTTGTGTAGTAGCGGAGGGGGCAGTCTCTGAAGTCAGATTCTGCCTCTGCCACTGATTTGGCCTGTGGCAAATTACTTAAGCCTTGGTTTCCTCCTCTGAAAATGGTGAAGAGTAGGTACGTCTACCCCCTAGGGTTGCTGGAAGGATGTAATGACACAGTGTATGAAAATCATGCATATGGAGCATCTGGCTCAAGAGAAGGGCTTCATCAGTGGTAGAAGTTGCTCATGGCCAAGACTATAATTCTTTTTTTTTTTTTTTTAAAGATTTATTTATTTATTTGAGAGAGAGAGGTGCAGAGGGAGAGGGAGAGAATCTGAAGCAGACTCCCCGATGAGTGTGGAGCCCTTGGAGGCTCGATCCCATGACCCTGAGATCATGACCTGAGCCGAAATCAAGACTTGGATGCCCAAACAGCTGAGCCACATAAGTGCCCCAAGACTATAATTCTTTTTTTTTTTTTTTTAAAGATTAATTTTAGAGAGAGAAAGTGAGTGGGAGGGAGGGGCCGAGGGCGGGGGTGGGGGGAGAGAGAATCTTAAGAAGACTCCCCGCCCAAGTGCGGAGCCCTGAGCAGAGCTCCATCTCACGACCCTGAGATCACGGCCTGAGCTGAAATCAGGAGTCAGATGCTTAACTGACTGAGTCATGCAGGTGCCCCAAGACTATAATTCTTAATAATAATGGTGTAACTAAGATATCATCATGCAAACATTTTGGTGCTAACCTGTGACTGATACGACTTACTGAACAATGTGCGTGTAAGTACACCTATGATTAGCCGTGTGCATTGGTGTCCAGGTTATGGGAAGATGGCCCTTGGAGGAACGATTCAACTGGGACATTCTACATTGGTCCATCATAGCTGACTAGGTGTGAATCGTGAGACTAGGGTTCTTGGTGTGTCTGTGGTGACTAGATGTAAGTGTTGACTTGAGCTCCCACAGTGAAGGGCCTTGTTGGCAAAGGATTGCAGTGTGCTTATTCTTGTGATTTTTGATTCTGTTAAAAGAAAGTTTCAATGGAAGGGAGCAGTAAAGGGAGAAGGGAGTAGAATATTTTGAATAAGTAGCTGGCAGCTAATGGTGGTAGATATTCACGTCTCAACCTCCCTCCCTTCTTCCCTTATCAAGTCTCTATACTCCCCCCTATTTTTTAAATAGAAGACACAATTTTTATTGAAATGGAAAATCTTTTATTTTTTTCCCCTTAAAATCTTCCCTAGGTACTTGTCTTAGGTATTCATTGCTTTAGTCTTTACATGGATCATGTATTTCCTGGCTTTTTAAAAGGGCAATTTGTCCTTGATTCTAAATATTCTGTTCATCTTCAAGAGCAGGCTAAATGCTTGCACCAGCTACCACCTCTTCTTGCTCGGTGTGATTTTTACATTTACTTCCCCTCAAAACCACATCATTTTATACCACTTCTCATAAGGCAGTCAAGCTGGTAACTGCATTTTGATACCACTTACCAACAACCAGATAGATGCCCTGACAAATGATTCCTGAAAATAGAAGCTCAGGATGGTTGAGCACTTCTTTTCACTTTCAGGCTCTCCAAACCAGTTGTCTCCAAACTTTTGAGTTCATGCGTCTGCCTCTTAAAAAGAATGTTGTTAGCACGCAATGTGTGTGAGCGTGAGATATGCACATACACGTGCCTACTTACACGTAATTATATTGTGCGTGTATCATGAAACATTGGCAAAAGTACAAACTAAATAGGATGAGAATGAGAAATATGAAACAACAAATATTTGAAACATAAATTTATTTGACTTTCTTTTAGTGGTTGTGACGGATACTTTTACGTGACAACTTGGTGGTGACATGAGTGCCCAGCTATCTGGTTATACATTATTTTGGGTGGGTCTGTGAGGGTGTTTCTAGATGAGATTAGCATTTGAATTGGGGGCAGAAATAGGGAGAGATTGCTACGAGAGTACCAAGTTTCAGTTGTAAAATGAATAAGGTCTGAAAATCTAATGTATAACATGGTGACGGTAGTCGATAACATTATATCGTACAATTGAAATTTGCTAAGAGAATAGAACGTAAACGTTCTCACCAAGAAGAAAAACGGTAAATATGTGAGGTGTGGGTTCACCCGGTGGGAGGCGTCCTTTCACGATGCATCCTCTACCCGTGTCTAGTAGTTTTGCTGTAGACATCCCAGCTGTAGACCTCTTTGCATAACGAATTGGCCGTTAGGCAATTTTGCTGTAAAAGATAACACAATGAAAAATAAAAGAAGGATTATTAAAAAGGCCATAATGAAACATGAAAACATTAATAAAATGAATTATTAATTTCTTCTTTCATTACGAGAGGTACTGGTTTTCCAAATAGCAGGATACATATTTACAACCCAGCTCTGATTATGTTTTGAAAGCCTTCTACGCTGTTCATTCTTGGCACATTGTCACATGTCCGTTGATAGACGGTTCCAAAGTTCTGTGGAAAATGTGGAAGAGATGCTAATGCCGTAATGCGTTTGTAACTGCGCTTTGTTATTCTTTTCACTGATATGCTACCATTTTCCAGGAGAGTATAGCAGGCAGTCGGCTTCACACGCTCTTATTTCACACTTCCAGTGTGTTTTATCACTGTGTTTTCTATCAAGTCAACATACTGGGCGTTATCATCCACTGTTCGAGACCACCACGTCTACTTGTTGCCGTATAGACCACCAGGAGGGCTGGCGAAGATGTATAGAATATAAATATGGGAACTTCGTCAGTGGAGAAATGAAAGCAAACCGTCGACTAGTTATTTTATCTTTGATGGCAGGATTGCGTTATGGCCAATTAATTATGCAGTGAAAATGCTGTGGGCAGGATGCCTGCAGCCAAGATGGACACGGCCAAACTACCTAGAACCAGGTTATCAAATCATTGTGTTGCACGCTTTAAATATTGTACAGTTTTGTCAATTCATACTGCAATGAAGCTGAAAAAACATAAAACGAAAGATCTTGAATTGTCAGACTGAGGAAAGCAGATGGCCCTCCCCGCTGCGGGGTGGGCCTCGTCAGGCCTGTGCGCAGCCTGAATAGAGCAAAAGGGGGGGTGAGAGAGAAGTCGCTCTTTCTACCTGAGGGATTGATTATGTCCCTGGGTGGCAGGGACATCAATCACTGGCACTCAGAGGGTGGACTGTGGTGGCTGGCCTCCAAGGCGGCCCCCCATGACCCTTGCCGACTGGTATTCAGCCCTGCCTCAGGGCTGGTGTATGTGACCCCTCGGCTGTGGTGAAGCTGAGGGGGTATGACTTCTGAGGCTAGGCCATAGAAGATTTGACCACTTTTGCCTTACTATCTTGGATTCCCTCCGTCTGGGGGGAGCCAGCTGCTGTGTTTTGGGGACACTCAAGCAGCCTCATAGACAGGCGCACAGGGTGAGAAGGAGACCCCCCCACAAGCCAGCACCAACGTTCCAGCCTTGAGTGAGCCATGTAGGAAGTGGATCCTCCAGCCCGCAGGGAGCCTACAGATGACTGCATTCTGGCCAGCAGCCCGACTACACCCTCCGGCGAGACCCTAAGCCAGAATCACTTGGCAAAGAGCACCTGAATTTCTGACCCGTAGAAATGGTGTGAGATGCTAAGTGTGCGTCGTGGTTTTCCGTCTCTGTGTTTTGGGGTGATTTGTTACACAACAGTGGTTAACTAGTGCAGACGGCAGTATCTTTCTGGATCGCTTTGCAAATGGGAACTTGGGATCATTTTTGTCTTCTGTGTGACTAACGTGTTCATATGAGGGACTGGAGCAGCGCTGGTTTTGCCGTTTTCGAGTGATTCATTGGTGCTTGTGTTACTAGTATTGTCTTCCATCCGAGGGAAGCCACTTGCCCGTTTTGGGAGTGTGACAAACTGTAATGTATTACAACACGCTGAAAGGGAAGGGTGACGACCCGCCGCCAACACTGCTGCGTGGGGGACATCCTTCCTCCCTCACAGCTCCTTGCGTCCCGCGTGTGAGCGCCTGTGAACACTGGCCTGGACGAGGGCACCCGTGCCATCCTGTGCATTAAACACTAATAGGTCCATTTCTCTTCCTGCCTGCCTTCGTGCCTTCCTTCTCTTTTTTCTTTTCTTTTCTTTTCTTTTCTTTTCTTTTCTTTTCTTTTCTTTTCTTTTCTTTTCTTTTCTTTTCTTTTCTTTTCTTTTCTTTTCTTTTCTTTTCTTTTCTTTTTTCTTTTCTCTTTTCTTTTCTTTCTTTCTTTCTTTCTTTCTTTCTTTCTTTCTTTCTTTCCCCCCCTCCCCCTTCCTTTTCTCTTTTCTTTTCTTTTCTTTTCTTTTCTTTTCTTTTCTTTTCTTTTCTTTTCTTTTTTCTCCCTTCCCTTCCCTTCCCTTCCTTTCCCTTCCCTTCCCCTCCTTCCTTCCCTCCCTCCCTTCATTCCTTCCTTCTCCCTCTCTCCCTCTCTCTCCTTCTCTCTCTTTCTTTTTGGTGCTTAAAAACATAAAGAAAAGTATGGACACTTTTTTGCACGCCCTGTGGTTCATTTTGGATGTGCCACTTTGGAGATCATCGTTTTAGAGGAGGGGTTGGCAAGCTACCGCCTGTTCTGTATAAATGCAGTGTCATTAGAACAAGCCACACACATTCGCCCCGTGTTATCTGTGGCTGTGTCTGCACCACAATGGTGGGGTTGAGCAGTTGCAATGGAGACCGTACGATGTTCTAAGCCTAAGCTATTTACTCTTTGATTCTCTACAGAGAAAGGTTGCCACCTTTGCTGTAGGAAATGGACGAAGCTTTGGGGTCCCGGGTGTGTAGCATATAGTCTGCACTCAATTCATTCTCTGGCTCAGACAGGGGCACTCTGTAGTGTACAAGTCGCCCGTGGACTTCTGAGAGGATGTGTTTCTAGGGCTGTTTCTAGGCAGTGTAACTCTGGCCAAGGCTCGGGGCCTGGCTCTGATTCTCCACACAGACTGCATTCTAGAACTCAGTTACAACTTGAACTTGACGGGAACCAACGGCAATCTGGCAATGCGAATATCTGGGCGTATCTGTACCGTAGCGTTTTAGTTGCTGGGTTTGATGGGAAGCATCATTATCCTTTCTTTCTACCTAGGTCTGTTTTGAAATGGTAATCCAGAGGCTTTTGCTTCTTTCTTGTCTCAGAGCCTTGTCCTTAGATTGCTTTTCTCGCAGAGCTTGGCCTGGTTGGTGCCCTCTCGTCAGGCTCAGCTTAAATGCCACCTCTTGAGAGAGGCCTTTTCTGAACACCCAATCTAAGGTAGCCTCCCCCCCAACCCCTCTTACTCTCTGTGATTGTTCTGTACTCATTTTTTCATTGTACTTACCAAAATATCTGAAATTATTGTATTTACGCCCGCTCGTTGTTTTGCAGACAACGGAGTATGAGATTACAAGAACCGGGGGGCGAAGGAACTTATCAGTTTTGTTCACATCTGCACCTTCAGGCTCAGAACAGTGCCTGACTCAAAGTGTGACCATTTGAAGAGGAACAGGAGGGATGCCTGCTGTTATTTTGTTTCTGGCTGTAGAATGGGGATTGCATCATGGCTCATAAATCATGTAATTCGCTGGTTAAAGGTGTAGGTCTGAATAAAACATGTTGCTTTTTTCCTTGCTCTGGGTTCAGTAGCAGTATCAATCAGACCCGTGTTTAAACCATCCAGTGATTCTTTTTAAAAAATTATAATGACAGTTTATTTGTTTATTTTTAGAATTCCTGTTTAGTTTTTTTTTTTTTAAATCATACCTCTTCCCTCCCTCCCCCTGTAACTCCCTTACTTTTCTATTCTTTCATTTTGGTTTCTAGATAATCTTCTATCTTTTCGGTAGGAATATATGCTTAACATTATTTACATCAGATTTTTCTGTTGTCTGCATCTCTTGGAGAACAGTTTTTTCCATGGCGACCTGTTTCCCCATGTTTGTCGTCTTCTAGTGTGAGCTCAGCTTCAGCAGGTCGCACTCTAGACTGACACAGTTTCCTGCATGAGCTCTCATCGACAGAGTCTTGTTTTCCATTTCACTGCTGGGGCCTAAAGTGGCTCTGTACCAGTTGTTTTTTTTTCCTCCAATTTTTAATCGTGGAAAGATACGAATAACATTTACCAATATAACCATTTAAGTGTACAGTTTAGCAGTGTTAAGTATATTCCCAGTGTTGTGCAACCAATCTCCAGAACCGTTCTCATACTGCGAAACTACAGTTCTATGCCAATGAAACAATGACCCCCCATTTCCCCCTCCTTCTAGCTCCTGGCAACTACCATTCCACTTTGTTTCTATGCGTTTGACTACTCTAGGTATCATATATAAGTGGAATCATGCAGTATTTGTCTTTTTTGTGATTGACATTTCATTTAGTGTAATGTCTCCAGATGCATCCCTATTTTACCATATGTCAAAATTTCCTTCCTTTTTTAAGGCTGAATAATATTTCGTATATATATATATATATATTGCATATATACGTATATGTATATACATATGCAGGACATGTATATATGTATACATATGTGTGTGTGTGTGTGTGTGTGTGTGTGTGTGTATAGATGCCACATTTTGTTTATGCATTCTCTATTGATGAATATTTGGCAATTGTGAATAGTGCTGCCATGAGCATGGGTATACAAATACCTCTCTGAGACCCTGTTTTCAATTTGTTTTTTTTTTAAATATTTTATTTATTTATTTGATAGAGAGAGAGAGAGCACAAGCAGGGGGAGCAGCAGGCAGAGGGAGAAGAAGTGAGCTCCCCAGTAGGGAGCCTGATGGGCTCGATCCCAGGCCCCTGAGATCATGACCTGAGCCAAAGGCAGACGCTTAACTGACTGCGCCACCCAGGTGCTCCCTGTTTTCAATTCTTTAGGATAAATACCAAGAAGTGGAATTGCTGTACCAGTGTTTGTATTGAGTTTTGAGTTGGAATTCTCTCACCACGAAAGGCGCCCGTACAGAAGGATGCCTTCTGCAGAAGACATCCCAGTTTCCACTTCCCATGGTAGCGTTTTATACCAATTTGCCTTAAGCTGACGGCCATCTTCCTTGCTGACTCCCTTACCCAGTGCTATGAGTACTTAAATTCGGTGTCACAATATAGGCAAGGCTTCAGGACTCCCAGTTTTATACGGGAGCTGTTTCTTTACCCTGCCTTACATGGGCCCAGGGTTTTGCCTCCTGTCCCTGTGCAGACGTCGAAAGCTGAGAGAGCACCTTACACCTGGCAGAATGGCTAAAATGAACACAGAAAACAACAGATGTTGGCAAGGATGCAGAGAAAGGGAAAGAAATCATGCACTGTTGGTGGGAATACAAACTGGTGCAGACACTCTGGAAGACAATATGGAGGTTCCTCAAAAAATTAAAAATAGAACTACCCTATGACCCAGCAATTGTTCTACTAGGACACAAATATACTGATTTGAAGGGGCACATGCACCCCGATGTTTATAGCAGCATTATCAACAATAGCCAAATTACGGAAAGAGCCCAAATCTCCATTGATGAATGAATAAAGAAGATGTGGTGTACGTATACACTGGAATATTCCTCAGCCATCAAAAATAATGCACTCTTGCCATTTGCAATGATGTTGATAGAGCTGAAGTGTGTTATGCTAAGCCAAATAAGCCAGTCAGTGAAAGACAAATACCATACGATTTCACTCATATGTGGAATTTAAGTAACAAAACAGATGAACATGTGGGAAAGAAAAAGAGAGGGAGGCAAAACCATAAGAGAGACTCTTGACTATAGAGAACAAACTGAGGGTTGCTAGAGGGGGGTGGGTGGGAGATGAGTTAGATGGGGGATGGGCATTAAGAGGGTACTTGTGATGAGCACTTGGTGTTGTATGTGAGTGTTGAATCACTAAATTCTACTCCTGAAACTTATATTTTATTATTTTATTATATGTTAACTAACTGAAATTTAAATAGAAACCTGAAAAATAAAAAATAAGTGAGCAAAAAAAAAAAAAAAAAAAAAAAAAGAAAAGCCTAGTCCCTAGACTACTAGAGCTATATCTGTTTACACCCCTGTCATGTGTTTGGCTTCAGCTCCCACTCTTTTTTCTTTGAGTTGTTCCTCATTTCTGACATCTGGGGATTTCCTTCCCTTGCTTTTGAGTTTGTGTTAAAAATTTTTTTATCTAGCATTTTCATGTGTTTGGAGTGTGTGTGTGTGTGTGTGTGTGTGTGTGTGTACGTACATGTGTTCTTTCAGGTCCGCCTGGCCTGCAGTGCCAATAGATATTTATTTATTCATTCAGTATTTGTTGAGCATTTATGGCCTGTACAATGACAAGCCTAAAATGACTACATAGTAAATCTGCTGAATTCGGGCAACTTGGGAAGACATTTAATCATAATACACAAAATGGCAGAGTATAGATGTTGCTGTTCAACTGAGGTGGTGGAATCCATTTTTAGCTCGGACCCCAGGCAGAAAGGTTTTCTTCCTACCAAAACTGCAGAATTGGCCCCTCCTCTGACTGCACTGTTGTGGAGAAGCCAGGGGCAGACCCCAGAGATGGTAGACCAGAACTCTGAGCACTGGGGTTCAGAACCGGTCTGGAGCACCATAAGCCAGACAGAAGGGAAGCTGTCCTGGATCACTAAGAAATACTAGGCAGGCATTTTTGTGATGTATGTTAGAAGAAAACCCAGGCTTTGTAGAGGTGACATTGTTAATCAGTATTTAAATATACATGTGGCAAGCACATCTGCAAAGACCAACACTTTTCTGCAAATAGTATAAGGACAACGAGACAAGGAAGTGTCTACCCCTGAACAACTTGACACAGGAAAGGAACTGCATTAAACATGCAACAGAGGATTAGCAGAATTTGGAAAATGCAGGGAAAAGGGAATTGTGGACCAGACCAGAAGAGTTCCTTTTATCACTGCTGTTGTTATTGTTAATATGACCTGTTGCTTAAAGTTTTTCACTAATCCCTTATTAAGGAGTGATTAGAAGTTTATACCAGACCATCCTTATAAAACAATTCTAGTTTGTTATATATATGTTGCCTAAATTAACCGAACAGTAAAAATAGACAAGATACCCATTTTCACTTTCTTCAGGCACAATTTATGTATTTGGGCCATCTATAACATTCTGAATTAAAGGGCACTTTTAGGTATTATGGTAGGTAGATACTTGAACTGAGAGGGTCTTATCCAACTTTGCAGACCAGGTTCTAATGCTCTGAGTGCACAAAACCAGGAAAGAAGCCATTACATAAAACACTGTTCAACAAGTATACTTCTAATTACTAATAATTAGTGTATATATAATAATTTACCCAGCAACTCAGCAAGGTAGATAACATTATCCCCTTTTTTTTCAGGGAAATCGAAGATCAGGCTGATTAGGTAATTTGCCCAAGATCATATGCATAAAAGGAGGAAGAGAATTGATCATAGAAGCATGGTAGAATGCTTTTTTCCTAAAATTTTATGAATGGATGTAGAGTTTTTCCAAATGCTGTTTTTCTTCATTGATTGATATGATTATGTGATTTTTCTTCTTTTAGTCTGTTAATATGTTGGATTACACTGATCGATTTTTAAACTTTGAACCAGCCCCACTTGGTCATGATATATAGATTCTTTTATAAATTGCTCAATTCTATTTGCTAGTATTTTTTTTTAAGGACTTTTGCATCTGTATTCATGAGGGATTACTGGTTTGTGGTTTTCTTTTTTTGTACTGTCTTCTTTTGGCTTTAGTATTAGGGTAAATCTGGTATTATAAACTCAATTGGGAGTATTCCCTTCTCTTTTGTTTTCTGAAAGAGATTGTGTGATATTGGTGTTAATTCTTTTTTTTTTTTTTTAAGATTTTATTTATTTATTCGACAGAGATAGAGACAGCCAGCAAGAGGGGGAACACAAGCAGGGGGAGTGGGAGAAGAAGAAGCAGGCTCATAGCAGAGGAGCCTGATGTGGGGCTTGATCTCACAACGCTGGGATCACGCCCTGAGCCGAAGGCAGATGCTTAACTGCTGTGCCACCCAGGTGCCCCGGTGTTAATTCTTATTTAAAGGTTTAGTACAATTATCCAGTGAAACCATCTGGGTCTTGATATTTCTTTTTGGGAATTTAAAAATTATGAATTCAATTTCCTGAATAGTTAGAGGGCTCTTCAAATCATCACTTAATGTTGGATGAGTTGTGGTCATTTTTTTTTTAATTGTTGCTATTTTTTTTTTTTTTTTTAAGGAAGTGGTCCGTATCCTCCAAGGTGTCAGATTTGTGCGTGCGGAGTTGTGTTCCTTTCTTATCTGTATTGAGACTTTCCATTTTCTCATTAGTTTCAAGCATGATGATGATTGCTTGTTGAAGCACTTTCATCATGAGTGCTTTAAAATCATTGTCAGATAATTCTAACATCTGTGTCACCTTGGTGTTGGTATCTATTGATTGTCTTTTTTCATTCAATTGAAGGTCGCTGTGGTTTTTGGGATGATGAGTTATTTTCGGTTGACACCAGGACGTATATGTATCATGCTAGGAAACCCTGGATCTTATTTAAACCTCTTGCTTTTACTGGTTTCCTCTGACACTGCAAGGGCGGTGCTGGGGTGGGGTTCTGGCTCCCCTCTCAGACTGGACTGCACTGGACGGCCCATGGGGTGGTGGGTTTGACTATCAGTTGGTGGGGATGAACGTCCTGGCTCCTTATTTGGTCTTCTGTGATGGGACCCGGATGCAAGTGTTGTAGTTCCTTTTCACAGGCTCAGAAGGGTGGAAGTGTAGGCTCCCACTCCGCCTTTCCACAGAGTGTTTCCTGCGGTATTTGGTGGGAGTAGAGTAGCCAATTGCTTGTTGATTAAATCACCTCCCACACGGACTGCCTGCTCTATGACTTGAGCAGAACGACCCATGTAGCAAATACCATTCCTGCGTTCTGACGCAGGTGTCATAATCGGGTTCTTCTGGATGATGAGTAGAAAACATTTTCAGTGAGCTTCCTAGCCCTGGATGCAAACGGCAACCAGGCACTAAGGTTTTCGCATTAGCGTCCTCATGCTGAGTGTTACTGGGACGGCATTCTCCTGTCACACCACACTGGGGCCGGAATGAGCTTTTCCTAAAAGCGGCCTGCTTCCCGAGGTGGCCACAGCCCCTTCCCACCACGTCTTCGTTGCCTCTGTTTTGGCAGACATCTCCTGATCTTGTTTTGTCCTCCTGTAAGTAATAACTGTGACCCCCACAACATGAATTACAATTTTAACTGTATCCTAACGTGGTTATTTAAAAACCAGAATACACATTTTTGATAGGCAAGTTTAAAGTGGGAAAGAGCAGACAGCCCAGTCATCAAAGGACAAAAATCTATACTAATCTTAAAAGCAAAGCACAGCACAGAATTTTTCGTCTCTTTTTTTTACAAAAGAAGGCCATTGTACTTCCTTTCCTGGCCATGTCAGCAGTGATGGGCCCCCGCACCCCCACCATTTTTTCTCCCAAGCATTGATTGTTGACTTCCCCTGACACCCCATCACAGCCCATTAGTACTGAAAGCTGACAAGCCCAGCTACAGCGGCAAAAAGGCAAGTTTGAAAGAAAATATCGAAAGTGCAGGCAAAGCTCGGCTATTAGGACCCCTAGCAGCCCCACATGCAAACACCCCCTCTCCTCATCCCCCACGGCACCCTCATGAAGGTCAGCAGAGTCAGCAGATTTTCTTTAACCCAGACTCCAAGGTCTGGAGGAAATGATGAGGAGTATTGCTTTATTTTTACTTTCATTTTCAAAGGAATTTGGGTTGAGGAATACAAATACAGAGTTGGCCGAAGTGCTTTTGCTGATAATGCTAATAGACGTTATGTCTCTTTTTAGACCTAAGCGTTTTGGATGTTAGTGGCTCAGCAGGACTGGGCTCCTGAAGGCTACACCTGAAATCCTGGCAGCTTCTTAACGTATGAATCTTTTTCTTCTGCTCCCCCCTCCCCACTTTTTTTAATTCAGCAGAGTTATATGGCGTCTGGTCCCCAGAGTTACAGTAATGGCGACAGCAAGCATTCCTCGTGATTGTACAGTTGATTGCCCGGGGGGAAGAGGTGACAAGTCCAGATCTCCAATAGACCTTGTATTTGCAGAGATGGAAGTTCAAGCAAGGGCAGCCCTTGTCAAAACCTTAAGAGCGGAGACACAAGTTAAATCTAACTTTAGTTAAAAGGCTGGATGCAAGTTTGGTAGAGTCAAATCCCGAGAGATGGGGGTAACTGGACAAATAGTGGTCATCGTTTGTCTAGGTGAAAAATCTAGCTGCAGATGGTCACAGAGTCAAGAATAGGTAAGAGTAAGAGCCCAATGAGAGAGCAGCGTTGAGCGGGAGTTTGTGTATCCTTGTCTGCTGTGGAGGGCAGAGAGGATCTGTGGGCTCGTAGAAATTAGGACCTGTCCAGGAACGGGCACCTGAAAGCATGTGATTTAGCACCATTCTTACCAGGTGTAGACAGCTTTGGGAAGGAAAACAAGAACAGTTCCTTCAAGTGAGTTTTATGGTCCCCTCCACCATCAGGCCTGGCTTCTCCCTTCACCGCCTGGTCTTACCAGGCTGCTAACATGTTTCTTATTGGTCCAGACCCCCAGGAGAGGTCTGGGAAGGCTGGAATGTCGGTCACCTCTGAATTTCTGTGGCTCTGACAGACCTGCTTGTCTGCCACCCTGACAGCCGGTGGCCTGTGGACTTTCTCTGGTTTCCCAGCAGCTTCCACACCAGCTGCTTCTGGCAGAGACTCCCGCTCTGGTGGACGTAGGGTCTGCAGGGAAGTCTCGGTGCTCTTAGGCTTTGGGCCACATTTACTCAGCTTCTCCAGCTTTGCTTCATCCGACAGGGTGGGTACTGGGCCCCCATCAGAGGGAGCTCATCAGTGAATCCCAGGCAACCTGCGGACGTCATGCCTGACTAGGGCACAGAGCCACTGCCCGGCGCCTGTTCTAGCAGCCACCCCTTGAGAAGTGGAAGTGCAGCTGTGGCAGCTTGACCTTCCATTCTGAACCGGTCCCTTTGTCTATGGGAGGCTTTGAGGAGACCTGACTCACTCTGTCCTTGGTCCTCAAATGACAGCCTTGTGCCTGATAACAGAGACCCAGCCAGTGCCTCAGCATCGGGTTCTTGTCCCGACCCCAGCATCCTCAGGCTGAGTGTCCTCTGCCTCGTCCCAGGCCATCTCCTTCCATACAGTCTTCCACCTGCGGATGGACTTGAACTCCCCGGGATCATCCGTTCTTCCCTGACTAAAGTAGACCTTTGGGTTGGGCTGGGTCTGGATCTTTGGTAAGGTATATATGTCTCTTTGACTGACAACGCTTTCCAGTTTGGTCCAGGTCTAGACTCCTGGGCCTGTGTGCTGACTTTTCACTTAACCACCCCGTGACTTCACTTTCATATTCTGACCCTCGCCCTTTGCCCCTGCTGAGGATGACCAGAACCTTCCTTGTTCTAGATCATCCAGGATGCTCTTGCATTCAATCTTTGTGGAAGTCATTCTTATGTATTATTTGGCCAAACCACACCTAACGATGTCCCGAAGTGTCTGAATGTCTGTTGCCTGCCCTGTATAGGGAGGACGGGAGGGGGGGGGTCTCCTCTGTAGTTGCAGTGTGAGAGAAGAGGGGACATACTGGAATCAGTACTCAGGAGAAGTGTGAGGTTGAGCTAAAATGGGGGGTCCAAAGTGGACCACGAAAACAAGCAGATCCCGACCGCCCTGGGAACTGGGGCACATCCCTGAGGGGGCTTGGTGATCACGAAGGGTGGGAGTAGGCTCCAACCAGGGAAGAATTTGTGCATTGGGGGTGGTCTGCATGCAATCCGGAAATGGGCTGTGGGACCCTCTGGCTGTTATTTTACATGTTCTAGCCCTTGTTTTTGTGAATGAGGCAGGTCCATTTAAAACTGTTATGAGATGACAAATACTGGCTCATTATCAAGAAGTATTTGTTAAGTACTGGAGTATCTTACCTCAGAGAGCTGAGGCTCAGAGGAGACTTCTGGAGTGGCGATCAGATGCATCGTGGTGGTCCCCAGAGAGACCATGAATTTCCAAAGCCCTCTGATAAAGAGGTTCATGTTCTTTTTTTTTTTTTTTTAAGATTTTATTTATTTATTCGACAGGATACAGACAGCCAGCGAGAGAGGGAACACAAGCAGGGGAAGTGGGAGAGGAAGAAGCAGGCTCACAGCGGAGGAGCCTGATGTGGGGCTCGATCCCATAACGCTGGGATCACACCCTGAGCTGAAGGCAGACGCTTAACCGCTGTGCCACCCAGGCGCCCCGAGGTTCATGTTCTTATTTCAAAAAAGTACGTCACAGTGATGAGAACATGGGGAGGAGACAATGACTGTGTGTGTACTTCATGTTAGGCAATGAGCTTCTCTTTCTCTGTTACATATATAATATATATAATACTATATATTACATGTAAAGTTACAGAATACTTATATATAATATAATAGATAACATGTATATTAGTTCTGGCAAAATCACACGAAACAAGTATTACTACTATTAATGCCATCTTATAGACGAGGTACCTAAGGTTCCAAGGTTTAACTTGTGTTCCCACCTAGTTCACACCTAGTTCCTTCCTTGACCCTGTAATGATTCTTTCCTATTTAAGAAGCATCTACCCTAATCTGTATTAACAAAAGTGCAAGTACAAATGATTAAAATTGAAAAAAAAAACCTAAATGATTAAAATTGTCTTGAGATAGACAGACACCCTGCTCTTCCACTTAGTCAGGTCTGAGAAATAAAAGAATATTTTGAGGAAGATTTATCACTTGCAGTGAAGACATGAAGAAAGTCCTGAAGAAATAATTATTTAGGGTTTTCATAAAAAATGGAAAGAATAATGTTCTTTGGGTTAATTCTTCAGTGAGATATTTTGGTAATGACCCTGAGATGCATTTAAAATAGTGGTTGAAATATTAGGTCAAATTTTCATCTTCACTCATTGGTTATAATTTTTCCGGGTCTCCACTGAGGGAAGGAAAAGAAGTATGTTAAGAAATTGGCCTGTTAGCATGAATGTTTATGTATTTTAGTATGTGCAATGGCAGAAAGGAGTAGATTAAAAGAGGAAAGAAAGGAATTAAAGATTTATTTATTTATTTTGAGAGAGAGCAAGAGAGAAATCACAAGGGGGGGCGGGCAGAAAGGGGAAAGAGAATCCCAAGCAGACTCCCCACTGAGTGTGGAGCCCCGTGCAGGGCTCGATCACGACCTGAGCTGAAACCAAGAGTCAGGCACTTAACTGACTTAGTGCCGTGCAGGTGCCCCAGGAAAGAAAGGAATTAAAAATCATTTTAAAAAGGCACCCAACAAAATCTGGGAGAGCATTTTCCCTAACTCTGCATTAATATAAGACCTTCACCTAAACTGGCAAATGAGAGACGTGTCTATGACTTGGGTGGGAGGGTTTATAAGCAGGGTTTCTCAGCTTACCTGGTGGGGGGAGTGGCATAGACTTCTAAAAACCATTACCACTGTAGGTGTTTTAGCTCAAAGTGTTCCCCTAGGCACATTATTTAGTAGACTCGGGGAGTCTTGAAATATGGTGATGTTGGGATGCCCCGGGAAGCTCAGAGTGGCTGGTATAACAGGAAGACATGTATTGTCAGAGAAGCTAGAACCATGATCAGACAGAGACAGCAATGCCTAATTATTTGTGATAGGCGTAGGACCACATTCAGAAGTGCAACAGCCTGGGTCTAAGCACTCAGCACGCTATGATTATTTCCTGTCTCTACTCAGCAGTGTACTTCAATTTTGATAAGTCACTATAAAAGACACATTTTAGCAAAGTGACCCTGGCTCCTTGGCAGTTTGCTGCAGGCTGAGTTTGGCTCCCCACCTGGAGCTGGGCACTCAGGTCCTGTTCATCCTGTGAGGTTACAGCCCGCTGCACGGTGACAGGTGATTTTTCATTATGCGGTAAAACACTTCCTGGCACGCTGTTTTCACTACAGTGATGGGAGAGTCTCTTGGTTGTTTTCATCATGTCATGCCCCATGAACCTGGAAGGGACTTACGTGCCTCATAGGTCACTCTAAAGCTCTTTGTGGTCTCAAGGCTTGGCTCCACCTCCCAGTAGCCCTCCTGTGGTCCTGGACCCCATTCATCAGCTCTACCCCTTCCCTGCCATGTTTCCCACCAGTGTCGCTGTGCCCAGCCTCCGGTTATCTTACGTTGCTATTGTAGTAACAATGAGAGGTACAACTGTGAGTCCCTGCCATATGGCTTTACGCATCCTATTGAATCCTGGAGTGAGACTTGAGGTGTTTACTGCAAAGGACATGCACGGTGCACGGCAGAGCTGGGATTTGAACCCTAGGGGTCTCCTGAACCCTTACATATAACCACTGCCTCCTGTCTTTCTGAACACATGGGCTTTCTTGCTCCTCTCCTCAGAAGAATGCCCCATCTCCTCAAAACCTACAATCAGACTCATTTCCTGTAATGACCTCCCTGAATGCCTTAGCATTTCAGTTTCCATAAACAGTATTCTATGCCTTACTTTATTGAGAGTATGCATTGATAACTCTTTAAAATTAATCACATAGCACTTGTCTTTAGCTCACTGGAAGATACAGCTTAGGTCTGATTTGTGGTTTATGAGATAAAATGGTGGCTGGTAGAATTTTCAAATGGGTTTATCAATTGTGTTTTTAAAAAAGATTTTATTTATTTATTTATTTATTTATTTATTTATTTATTTATTATTTTGAGAGAGTGTGTGTGTGTGGGGGGAGGGGTAGAGGGAGAGAGAGAGAGAGAATCTCAAACAGACTCTGCACTGAGCATGGGGAACCCAACGTAGGGTTTGATTTAATGACCCGGAGATCACGACCTGAGCCAAAACCAAAGAGTCTGATGCTCAACTGACTGAGCCACCCAGGCTCCCCTTAACTGCATTTTTAATAGATTTCAAAACAAGTTTGCACATGACCAGAGATTATGGAAATATATAATTATATTGAAGTTTGCAGATCAGAAATCATCCACACCTGTGGTTAATTATATATGAATTATTTGTATATAAATATATACTCATGTATGTGTATCTATATCTGCAGAGATAGAGATATCTCTGTATATATATGACTTGGCCTCTTGTGTTTATATACATATCTTCTCTCTACTCCTATAGCCTTGATTGTGATTTAGCTAAAGACTGAGCCCAATTGTGATTTAGACCCGAAGTACAATGAAGAAGTCATTTCAACTTACACAAGAGAGAGATCCATTATAAAACAGATACCAGCCTGGACTCTTTTGAGGCTGGTTTACACGCTTACTATGCATAATCAGGTGTTTTGGTTTGATTTGTGAAATAACTGTTTTTGCAAAGTTTAAGTAAATACAATCTTATTTAAGATGCACTGAAAGGAAAGACAAATGGCTAATTAACATATGAAAAATATTCAAACTTATGAGTATCAAAGAAATGTAAATTAAAAGAACACTGAGACTTTTTTATCAAATTGGCAAATTTAAAACAGCATTACACTCAGAGTTTGAGAGGATGAACATTTGTTGGGAGAGAGCTTTGGCAATGTGTATATATATTTAAAAAATGTTCATATCTTTTGTCTCGGTAATCCTATTTCTAGCACTTTATCCGAAGGAAATATTGAAATATTTATGATGCAACAGTATGTATAGTAGATACAAGTGAAAAACAGCAAATATCCATAATAGAGGAGTAAGAAAAGTATGGTAGATGTCTATGGTTTATGTGATATAGAGACATATAGAATATTATGGTTATATTTTATGTATTTGATAAACATTGTGTATTTATGTATTTTATAAACATTATATATATAACATATATATAAAGACATAAGAGAATGTCCATAACATATTAAGTGAAAAAAGGCAAGTTATAACCCTGAGTATTAGCACCACAATCTTATAAAACAGTATGTTTATCAGCACCACAATCTTATGAAACAATATGTTTATCACTATGCATAGAAAAAAGACTAAAAAGAAACATATCAAAATGTTAACAGTTGTGGTGGGGTAATGTTGATTTTTATTTTTATATATTTTTGCAATTTCAAATTTTTATAAGAATAAACCCATTTGTAAGAATCCCAAATACAATAATACAATAATTTTAAAAATGCATTTGGGTGGACTTCAGGCAACTTGTCAAAGTGAATAAATGTGGAAACTTATGTCCCACACATACAGGAATCAAGGATGACTCATAAACAAAAGTTAGAATGGAATAGCTGTGCTAAAGGAAAGGAAGGCCACATCTTCTTAATCCAGTCATCTGGTCAAGGGCATCTTGGCTCCTTCCACTATTTAGCTATTGTGGACAATGCTGCTATGAACATTGGGGTGCATATGGCCCTTCTGTTCACTACGTCTGTATCTTTGGGGTAAATACCCAATAGTGCAATTGCTAGATCATAGGGTAGCTCTATTTTTAACTTTTTAAGGGACCTCCACACTGTTTTCCAAAGTGGCTGTATCAACTTGCATTCCCACCAACACTATAAGAGGGATCTCCTTTCTCCACATCCTCTCCAACATTTGTTGTTTCTTGTCTTGTCAATTTTTGCCATTCTAACTGGCGTAAGGTGGTATCTCAATGTGGTTTTGATTTGAATTTCCCTGATGGCTAATGATTTTGAACATTTTTTCATATATACAATGGAATATTACTCAGCCATCAGAAAGAATGATTACCCAACATTTGCAGCAACATGGACGGAACTGGAGGAGATTATGTTAAGTGAAATATAAGTCGAGCAGAGAAAGACAACTATCATATGGTTTCACTCATTTATGGAATATAAGAAATAGCAGAAAGATCGGTAGGAGAAGGAAGGGAAGAATGAAGGGGGGGTAAACAGAAGGGGGAATGAACCATGAGAGACTATGGCCTCTGGGAAACAAACTGAGGGCTTCAGAGGGGAGGGCGGTGGGGGATTGGGATAGGCTGGTGATGGGTATTAAGGAGGGCACGTATATGCAAATAATGAATCATGGAACTTTACATCAAAAACTAAGGATGTGCTGTACAGTGACTAATATAACAAAATAAAAATAATTTAAAAAAATTATTATAAAAAATAATAATAAAGGAAAGGAGGGAAACCTCCCAGGACCAGTGGGGAGCAGAGCCCCAAAGCAGTAAGGTGAAGGCCTGGGATGGGGGGTAAAGGAAGCAAATTTGGGATAGAAGATTTCGAAGTGGGAGGGGAGTAAGGGTGGATGAGTGGTGAGTCCTACTTGAGGTGCCTGTCATGAAGCCCTTGCCGGGAGTGTGACGGGAACCTGTGAGAATTTCAGCCAGCCCATGTGGAGTTTCAGCCTGTAACAAGCTGCTCACCTGTGGCAAACCACACACGCCGGCCCCTGCAAGACTGGGAGGTGGACCAGGTTCCGTCCTGGCTTGGGGTCAGGAACAACAAAGACCCAGCAGGTGACGCTGTATACTTCTGAGCTGCGGACTTCCTGGGAGCTAGGCTGAGACATCCCACCACCATGGGGAGGGGAAACACCTGCTCTACTGGTTTGGAATGATTTAAGCAGCAAATAATTGTGTCCTGGACTCTACAGACACTTTTTATCTTTTTTAACAACAAGAACTGAAGGCAAGGTGTCTCAGGATGGTCTCACAGCTCAGCAGTGCCATCGTGGTCCAAGCTCTCTCTTTCTCTTCTCTGCTGCATTTGTTCTTTGTTGCTTTATGGTTACAAGATGGCTGCTGCTGCTCCAGATACCATAACTCCTGCCTTCCCAGAAGCTCCCAAGCAGAGTCTCCATTATATCTTGTTAGGTGGAACTGGGTCATGTGGCCTCCCTTGGTGCCAGGGGAGCCTGGGAAATTGAATGTGTGGCCATGGGAAACCAATAGTCACAAGTGACTTGGACCTATCAGTTCTGTTGGCTGGACACATTGCTACTCAAGATAAAACTGGGTTTTATTAGCAAAGAAGCAGGGAGGGAATGGCTGTTAGGTAGGCAACTCCCATGCAGTAGGAACTCTCAAACAAAATCAGAAGAACTCATACCCGGATTCTATAAATAGTACAAGGATCTGAAAATTACTTTAAAATAAATACATTTACAACCTTTCATAAGGTAAAACAACAACTACAAACAAAACATGAATTAAATAGACGATTACATCAAGAATAGATGGATATAAATAAAAATGAGTCAGAAATCTTGGAAATGAAAAATGTAGTCATTGAAATAAAAACCCAGACCCTATGAATGAAATATTGAACTGAATATAGTTGAAGAAAGGGAGATGGAAGCCAGAACTTTGCAAGGTACCCGGAATGCAGCATTGAGAGATAAAGGAAGGTGAACCACATGAAATGAAGTATAAAAGGGATGTGGAGGGCAAGTTGGGAAATTATAAATTGTTGCTGATAGGTATTCTTGGAAGACTATAGCAAGCATGGGAGATAAGCATGTATATATAAAACTACATATGTGTGTGTGTATTTCTTCATATACAGATATGAAGAAAAATATTTTATTTTTAAAGTAGGCTCCACACTCAGCATAGAGCCCAATGCAAGGGCTTGAACTCAGAACCCTGAGATCAAGACCTGAGTTGAGATTAAGACTCAGATGCTTTACTGACTGAGCCAGCCAGGCACCCTGAGAAGAAATATTTGAAAAAATAATGGCTACAGCTTTTCTAGAACTAAAAGTAGGCACAAATCCTGGGGTGAAAGGGGCCTCTTAATCGTTAAACAGAGCAAAAACCCCTCACATCCAGATACATGTTAGTGAAACTACAGAATGGCCAGAATAAATAGATTAGAAGGTATCTGAGAGAAATACAGATCACTTACAAAGCAACAGCAGTTAGACTGACAGCAGATTATTCATGAGGAACATGAGATACCAGATAATGGAATAATATCTTAAAAGTGTTGAGGGAAAAAGAACTGCCAAGCTAGATTTCTATACCTGGCTAAATCATTTTTTCAGAATAGTTGTAAAATACAAACAAAACCCCATAAAACAGCCACAACAAAAAACCACACAAAACCCTAAAACAAAACAAAATAGAAAAGCTAACACTATAAAACTGGAAGAACATGCAAAAAAATACGTAGGGAAAAATCTTTTTGAACTTAGGAAAGACAAAACTTTCTCAGAAAAGACATAAGCATGAACATAAAGGAAAAAATTGATAAATTGAACTTTATAAAAATGAAAAACTTTTGCTTCCTAAAAATACCATTAAGAAAAAGAAAAGCTAGAGAATGGAAGGAAAATATTTGCTACACATTTGTCTTTAAAAGGCTTCTATCCAGAATATGTAAAGAACGCTTACAATTCAATAACAAAAAGACAAGCAACCCGGTACAAAACAGAAAAATTATTTGAACACTTTCCAAAAGAGGATAAATGAGTGGTCAGTGAACATATGAAAAGATGCTTAGTATGAGTACCCGTCAAGGAAATGCAAAAGAAACCAACCACCACCACCACCACCAGCAGCAAACCCACAGGTGAGAAACCACTATTTATTTACAGAAGAGCTAAGATTAAAGAGACTGACAATATCAAGTGTTGACAAGGATGTAGAGCAAGTAGAACTCTCGTGAACTGCTACTGAGAATACAAAATGGTTCAACCACCTGGGAAATCTGTTTGGCAGTTTCTTACAAGTTAAACATAAACTTATATGATCATATATCCAGGCATTCCACTCTTAGGTATTTACCCAAAAAAAACAAAACCACATATCTACACTAATATTTATACAAAAATGTTGATAGCAGCTTTAATCACAATAGCCACAACCTGGAAATAATCCCAAATATTATCAGCTGGTTGATAGATAATATGTGATATATCCAACATGTGGGATATTACTTAGAAGTAAAAAGGATCAAAGTATTCAAATACACAGCACAGTGTTTTTCAAGTCACGCTGAATGAAAGAAGTCAGACACAAATATGCACTATATTTTTCCATGGATAGAAACTATAAAATAATCTGTAGTGACATAAAGCGGATCTGTGATTGCCTAGGGCTGGGGCTGACGTGGGGAATGGAGTGCAAGGGGGCACAATGAATCTTTTGGGGGTAATGGAAATGGCTGTGTCTTTTTTCTTTTTTTCTTTCTTTTAGGGAGGGAGAAAGGGGTGAGGTGGGGGAGGCAGAAGGAGAGAGAGAATCTCTCCAGGCATGGAGCCTGACATGGGGCTCGATCTCATGACCCTGAGAACATGACCTGAGCTGCAATCAAGAGCCACCCAGGAGCCTCTATTTTTATATTATTCAAAAAATTTTTTAATTTTTTAAAGTTTTAGTTAACATACGGTATTATATTAGTTTCAGGTGTATAATATAGTGATTTAACACTTCCGTACATCACCCTGTGCTCATCACAGCCAGTGCCCTCCTTCAGCCTCTTCACCTATTTCACCCATCCCCCCACCAACCTTCCCTCTGGTAACCATCAGTTTGTTCTCTGTAGTTAAGAGTGTTTCTTGGTTTGCCTCTCTCTCTTTTACCCCCATGCTTATTTGTTTTAGTTTCTTAACTTCCACCCATGAGTGAGATCATATGGTCTTTGTCTTTCTCTGACCGACTTACTTCGATTAGCATTATACTCTCTAGCTCCTTCCCTGTTGTTGCAAGTGGTAAGATTTCATTCTTCTCTATGGCTGAATAATATTCCGTTGTATATACATACCACATCTTCTTTATCCACGCATCAGTTGATGGACACATCAATCAGATGCCTACCTGACTGAGCCACCCAGGCACCCTGTGTCTTGATTAGAGTGCGGGTGTTATGAGTATTTACATTCTAATGAAACTCATCTTAATGAATGCAGTTTGTTATATGCAAATTATTCCTGAATAAATATATTAAGGAAAAAATGACATTTTCAGACACGCAAAGATGAAGAGAGTTTAAATTTGAAGTCTAGATAAACAAACTTGTAAAATATGTTGGATGGAAGAAAACAAATGAACCCAAAAGGAAAGAATATATTGTAAGAAATTTAATGCTTCAATGGAACAAAATGCTTTTAGGGTCTCACATTCCTGGATGAATCTCTGTGTAACACACCAACTAGAAAAACTCAATTGTTCTAACTTGAAACATTTTTGATTAAAATTTCAAATGCACTAAAACGCAAATATTGGTATAAAGAACTCCCATATATCTAGGAGAATCCATATGTTCATGCATTTGAGCTTGCTGATTTAGGAATCACCTGTCTTTGTTAATCATTACATAGCATTCTTTATTTTTAAGGTTATTTCTTTACACTCTCTCAAAATGAGTCAGATGAAAAATCACGATTTTGCATATTTACAATATTTGAGAAATGTGAAAGATAATTAAAAGATTCAGAATGCAAGATGGCATTATGCTCAAGACCTCAAATCATATTACAAATATCTCACAATTGCAAAAGACCTCCCTATTGTATGCACCCTTCAAATAAAGATTTCTTATTTGTCAAATATTTATTTCACAGCTTAAACTCTTGTAGAGACTAACTCAAGTTTCAAGTTTTTTGAACAACTACCTTTCGCCAGGCACTAAACTCAGTAAACTTAGGGAATCGCAAATTTGAATAAGGCTTAGTCTTAACCCTAGAGGATTATGTTTCTGCGAGAACTCTGCATCGTTACTGTAGATTTCTGATTGTATTGATGCAGCAAGAGTATGAATACTGTTTCTCTTCTTTTATTTAAAGTTAAGCAGAGATGGGGGTGGCTCTGCTTTGCCTTATACCTAAAATATGCACATGCTAGTTTGGACTACTCCCTTTTTCTCAGGCTGGACTCCTAAACCCCATTTCCTAAAACATCCTTTTGTTTTAAGAGTCAGAGAAGGGAAAAGTAAACAGTATTCTATCATTCCTGGCACATGCACTGTCTCATTCCTGAAAATTTATGAGTAAATGCACAACACCTCATGGGTGAGCAATGGTTGTCCTTACAGCAATTTGTAATGAAATAATGTCATAAATCACAAGGGACTGGCCAGCGCCCCAAATAAAATATCTATGGCTTCAAACTACAAATGTCTCCTGTGTTAAGATATGTCCTGTTTATTCCAATCACAGAATATTAGAACAGTAAGGAAACCAGGAGGAAAAAAGTTTTATAACCTCCAGTCTGCCATATTCGCTATAAATTGGTAATAAACACACCTAAGTTACTTCATTACAATGTGATAGATTGTAACAGCAACTCTGAAGGTCCATTATATAAATCATTTAAATAGCGATTCAGACAATTTGAGAAATTCCCATTAATTACCAGAAAGTCAGAAACAATAACACCAATGAGGTTCAGTTCACCCTGCATTTGTGAATATAGGCACTTCAAAATGCAGATTATGACTCCCTGGAGCAGAGTAGCTCATTAGTCAGGTAAAATCCTTTTATTTTTTAATTTTGATGGGATGGAGATTGTTGAACTAATAGATTATAATTGATCCTTTACAGTGAAGAGGCTGCAGTATCTTTAGCTTAGCCTAATGCCTGAGATTGTTTATGGTCTGCCCATATTTTCAGAAACACCCAGAGTTTATCACATAGTGAACACTTTTGGAGTGCTGAGTGCTGTAAAGGGGGTGCAAAATGCAATAGATTTAGTCCTTTGCTTGGAAGGTGTAGGGAGGACTCCTCTTTCCCCTTTTCCCAGTGTACTGAATTTCTTTTTTCTTTTTTTAGAGTATTTATTTATTTACTTGTTAGAGAGAGAGAGTGAGAGAGAGAGAGAGAGAGCACACAAGCAGGGAGAGCTGCAGGCAGAGGAAGAAGCAAGCTCCCTCCTGAGCAAGAATCTCGATTTGGGGCTCATCCCCGGGATCCCAGGATCCTGGGATCATGACCTGAGCTGAAGGCAGACGCTTAACCGACTGAGCCACCCAGGCGTCCCAGTTTACTGAATTTCTTAAAACAGGAACCAGGATACATAGTACAGCTCCAGTCCTGGTAAGGGATTTACAAGTAAGTGATCCCTTTTTAGTGCGGCCAGTTTGTTTGGCAGCCAAGTGTCCCTAACATCTTCTGTGCCAATGTGCTGAGCTGTTGCACATTTTGAGTCCGTGAGACTGTTTCCGTTTCAGCTCTCCATCCTCCTCCAGCTCTGGTTTATTCTCTTCAATGACAGAAAAAGATGCCTTTCTTCTTCACTAAAATCTGAGTGTCTGGAGGGCAGGGATCATCCATTTGTCACACGTACCCACGCGTGGTTCTTGATTCAGCAGTCTGCGCGGGGTGCTGCTACTGAGTTCATAGTCCTTCAACACCCGGTAAGGTGTTGTCTGGCTTATTTCAGTTTGCATACTGTTCAAGGTTGATTTTTGCTCTGGTCTGTATCATAATTTCCTTCTTTTTAGATGGGCGAGTGTTTTTCCATTTTATATATATACCACCATTCATCTGTTAATGGATATTTAGGTTGTTCCCACTTGCTGGTTATTGTGAGTAATGCTGCTATGAACATGGTGTAACATTATCTGTTTGAGAATAGACTCTGCTTTCAATTCTTTTGGATGTGGAATTGCTGGATCATATAGTAATTCAGTGCTTAACTTTTTGAGGAAGCATCGGACTGTTTTCCCCACAGCAATGTACATTCTCACCAACACTTGTTACTTTCAATTTTTTTGGTAATAGGCATCCTAATGGGTGTGAGGTGATATCTTATTGTGGTTTTTGGTTTGCATTTCCCTAGTGACTAATGATGTTAAACATCTTTTTATGAGCTATTGGTCATTTGTGTATTTTCTCTGGAGAAATTCTTGTTCAAGCCCTTTGCCCATTTTTGAATTACATTGTTTTATTGCTGCTAAGCCTTTAGAGTTCTTTATATATTCTGGATAGAGATCTCTTATCAGATAGTGATTTGCACATATTTTCTTCCATTCTGTGGGTTACCTTTTTCCTCTGTTGGTAGTATCCTTTGATGAACAAAAGTTTTTCATCTGGGTAAAGTCCAATTTATCTATTTTTTCTTTCATTGCCTTATGCTTTTAGTGTTATATCCAAGAAATTATTGCCAAGTCCAATGCCATGAAGATTATCCCCTATGGTTTTCTCTGAGAGTTTTGCAGTTTTTACAAAGCTCTTAAGTTGCAGTCTTTGCTCCATTTTCAATAAATTTTATGTCTGATTTAGGTGACAGTCCAACTTTGTACCTTTGCATGTAGATATCCAGTTTCCCCAGCACAATTTGTTGGAGAAACTGTCCTTTCCGCATTGAATGGTCTTGGAACCCTTCTCAAAAATCAATAGACTATACACGTAAGGGTTTATTTCTGGGCTTTCTCTTCTAGTATCTCGTTTTATATGTTTGTCCTTATGCCAGTACCACGCTGTTTTGATTATTGTAGCTTTACAGTAAGTTTTGAAATCAGGAAGTGTGAGTCCTCCAACTTTGTTCTTTTCAAGATTGTTTTGGCTATTCTAGGTCCCTTGTGATTCCATATGGATTCTAGAATGTGTGTTTCTATTTCTGAAAAAAAGTGCTGTTGGGTGTTTGAGGGAGATTGCATTGAATCTGCACATCACTTTGGGTAGACATACAACTTACTACCTATACATCCAATAATGTAAGTCTTTTGATCAATGAACATGGAACACTTTTCCATTTATTTATTTCTTTTAAAATTTTTCATCAGTGTCTTCTACGTTTCTGTGTACAAGTCTTTTATCTCTAAAGTATTATATAATAAATAAAATAAGATTTCTAAGTATTTTATTCCTTTTGAAGGTTTTGTTTCTTGTCATTTTAATTTCTAAGTATTTTTTCCTTTGTCTGAATGCCTTCTCCCATCCTTTTAAGATAATAAATAGAAATCTGTTCTTATGTCCTAGATATAATATCTTTTCTTACTTCTCTGATTATAAGAATGATAGTTATATTTGTAAAATGTTCTTCTTTCTGTATTTTGTTTGTTTGCTTCCTTCGGGCTGCTGTCTCTTATCTATTTATTTCTTTATTTGTGTCCTTATTTATTTAGTTTTACTTTCTCCTATATACCTTGGTCTCCTTCTGTGTTGGAGATTTTCCATGAATGTCTTGTTATCCTAGCTTGGCTGTTCATGTTTAAAAATGAGGACAACAAAGTTGCCTGAGTGGGGCTTGTCGATTTTGAGCTTTGCTCTAGGATGATATAGGTGGGCTGTTTGCTAGGAAACCCCGGAATCAGTCTAGATCTCTCCTCATGGGCTGATCAGACTCCTCAGAGAGAAAGTTGCTAGTCTCTTGCCTGGAGAGTAGAGGTCTGGCTGCAGATTTCTGGAAGTTGAGGGGCAAAGAGGGCTGGCACTCCCAGCTTGCAATGTTGAGCATTCATGTTGACTTGTTCCCTGTGCCGATGCCCTCAGCTGTGCTACTGCCTGCAGTCCACACTCTATTTTCTCCCCTCCAGAGACCAAGCCTCTAGGGGGCCAGCACATCGTTGAGGGGTTGCAGCTCATCTGTATGGACTTGTGAAGGGGATCTAGGGCTCTTACTGCTTCTCAAGGAGCTCTTGCCCAGTCCTGTGGATTGCAGTCACTTCTCCTTCCCTCCCCAGTTCTAAAGTTTGCTGATATTGCCAATTCTGAGCCTTTTAAGGTATCTGCAGTGTAAATCTCACTGGTTCTTACCTTTCCCCACTGTTAGCTTAAGATTTGGCTTTTTTAGGTCTGCTAGGGCAATTATCCCTTATATTTCTGCTTCCCAGCAGTTTTCCTGTTCTCCCTCTGGGTTTATGTCTTTAAAAAAAAAAAAGCACAAAAGCAAACAACCTCTTGCCCTTCAGGCTTGGGATTTTGCCATCTGGCAAACTCACATGGGCTACTGACTCCTTTCTTGAAAATCAACTCTGGAGCAACTCGAAGTTAACATGGAATTCAGAAACTAAACAGCAACGACAAAAATATAAAGTAAAAACAAAACCCAAACAAGAGAAAACCTTGAGGGAGACTATTGATGTGTGTGGGGTCTTAGGCTGGAGAGAGGTGTGGCTGGGGACATCAGACAGAGCATAGGATTAGTGTGACTTTGGGATACATGTGACTTTGGAACAATCGTTGTTAGTCCTGTAAGTGAAAACCAGTCCAGACAGTAGATGCAGGTGTTCGCAGGGCAGGGCTGGACTCTGCTGGTTCATGAACACCCGTGTGGAGTGACTGCAGGCAATTGCCTTGGCCCCTTGCTTCTTCATACACTCAGGACTGATGGGTTCCACCAGATGCCTTTCAACCTTGGCTGCACTTTAGAATTACTGGAGTTTACAAACCCATTTCCCAGACCTCATTCTACACCAATGAACCGATCAGAATCTCTGGTTGTAAGATCAGGACTTTTGGATTGTCAGAAAGCCCCTCAGGTGATTCCTGGTTGTGTGGCTGGTTAAGAGCCACTGACCTAGGGAGGTCGTATTCTCCCCAGGCTGCTTGCTCAAGTCCTAATCTTAAGATTTGCCCAGGGGGTGGCAGAAAAGAGATCACCCAAGTGATTCTTTGGTGCCTGAGGCTATCTCTTGGGGCCTGTCTACTTCCACCCAGATGGGGGCCTGCCTCTGACCAGTGACACTCCGTGCCCTCCCTCCAAAATCCCTTCACTGAGTGGTTGATATCTCCAGGAAACATGAACTCACAAGTCAGGGTGACAGGATACCTAAGGAATAGAACACCTCAAAAACTGGGTCATCAGAAGTGGAATTATTGGGACAGATGGACCAAAAGTCTACAATAAGGCATGATAATATAATAGTGCAGAGCAATAGGGGAGATTATTGTACTGTCAATCTTTCTGTGACTTTTTGTTTTAAACTTGTTAATGTAGGCAACAGATAGTTGGACTACTAGGTTTTTTTTTTTTTAAAGATTTTATTTATTTATTTATTTATTTATTTATTTATTTGAGAGGAGGTTGTGGGCAGAGGGAGAGGGAGAGAGAGAATCTCAAGCAGACTGCACTGAGTGCAGAGCCTGATGCGGGCCAGGATGTCAGGGCCCTGAGATCTTGACCTGAGCTAATACCAAGACTTGGGTGCTCAACCAACTGAGCCACCCAGGCATCCCGGACCTTAGGTTTTTAAATTCAGCTGCTCTGTCTTCTTCTTCTTTATTTTTAAGTTGTAATTTTAATTCCAGTGTAGTTAACATACAGTGTTCTATTAGTTTCACATGTACAATATAGTGAGTCAACAGTTCCGTATATTTCTCAGTGCTCATCATGACAAGTGCACTCTTTTTTTTTTTTTTTTGGTTCTTTTTTTTTAAACTTAATTTTTATTTTATTTAAAAACTTTTTAAATTTTTTAAGTTTTTGTTTAAAGTCCAGTTAGCTAACATAGAGTGTAATATTAGTGTCAGGTGTACAATATAGTGATTCAACACTTCCATGCAACACCCGGTCCTCATCACAGCAAGTGCACTCCTTAATCCCCATCACCTATTTCCCCCAACCCCCACCTCCCTTCTGGTAACCATCAGTTTGTTCTCTGTAGTTAAGAGTCTGTTTCTTGGTTTGCCTGTCTCTCTTTTTATCCCTCTATGCTTGTTTGTTTTCTGTCTTTTTTAAAAAAATAGTATTTATTTCTTTTAAAGATTTTATTTATTTATTTGCAAGCCAGAGAGAGAGAGAAGGAGAGAGTGTATGTGTGGGGGAGGGGCAGAGGGAGAGGGAGAAGTAGACTCCCCTGCTGAGCAGGAAGCCTGATGCAGGACTCCAGCCCAGGATCCTGGGGTCATGACCTAAGCCAAAGGCAGATGCTTAAGCAACTGAGCCACTCAGATGCCCTCTTTTCTTTTCTTTCTTTCTTTCTTTTTTTTTTTTTTTTTTTAAGATTTATGTATTTATTTTAGAGGGAGAAGATAGAGAGCTATACAAGCAGGGGGAGGGGCAGAGGGAGAGGGAGAGAGAGAATCCCAAGCGGACTCCCACTGAGCATGGAGCCCCACACAGGGCTCAGTCTCAGGACCCTGAGACCATGACCTGAGCCAAAATCAAGAGTTGGATGTGCAACCACCTGAGCCACCCACGTGCTCTGTTCTGCTTCTTAGATTAGCTTATGAGTGAGATCCTATGGTACTTGTCTTTCTCTGACTGACTTATTTCAATTAGCATTATACTCTCTAGCTCCATCCCTGTTGTTGCAAATGTCAAGATTTCATTCTTTTTTCATGGCTGAATAACATTCCACTGTGTATATATATATCACATCTTCTTTATCCATACATCAATCCATGGACATATCAATTGCTTCTTCGATAGCTTGGCTATTGTAAATAATGCTGCTATAAACATAGGAGTGCATGTATCTCTTTGAATTAGTGTTTTTATATTTTTTGGGTAAATATCCAGTAGTGTGATTACTGGATTGTAGGGTAGTTGTTCCATTTTTAACTTTTTGAGGAACCTCCATACTGTTTTCCACAGTGGCTGCACCATTTTGCAATCCTATCAACAGTGCAAGAGGATTCCTTTTTCTCCACATCCTCGCCAACACCTGTTGTTTTTTGTGGTGTTGATTTTAGCCATTCTGACAGGTGTGATGTGATATCTCATTGTAGTTTTGATTTGCATTTCCATGATGATGAGTGATGTTGAGCATCTTTTCATGTGTCTGTTGGCCATCTGGATGTCTTTGGAGAAATGTCTGTTCACCTCTTCTGCCCATTTTTAAATTGGATTATTTGTTTTTTGGTATTGAATAGTATCAGTTCTTTGTATATTTTGGATACTAACCCTTTATTGGGTATGTCATTTGCAAATGTCTTCTCCCATTCAGTAGGTTGCCTTTTAGTTTTATTGATTGTTTCCTTCACTGTGTAGAAGATTTTATTTTGATGTAGTCCCAATAATTTATTTTTGCTTATATTTCCCTTGCCTCAGGAGGCATATCTAGAAAAATATTGCTCTTGCCAATCTCAGAGAAGTTATTGCCTATGCTCTCTTCTAGGATTTTTATAGTTTCAGGTCTCACATTTAGGCCTTTAATCCAATTTGAATTTATTTTTGTGTATGGTGTAAAAAAGTGGTCCAGTTTCATTCTCTTGCATGTGACCAGTTTTCCCAACACTATTTGTTGAAGAGACGGTTTTTTTTTCCATTGTATATTCTTGCCTCCTTTGTTGAAGATTAATTGACCACATAATTGTGGGTTTGTTTTGGGGAATCTCTGTTCTGTTCTATTGATCTGTGTGTTTATTTTTGTGCCAGTACCATACTGTTTTGATGACTACAGCTCTGTAGTGTAACTTGAAACTGAATTGTGATGCCTCCAGCTTAATTTTTCTTTTTCAAGCTTTCTTTGGCTATTCAGAGTCTTTTGTGGTTCCATACAAATTTTAGGATTATTTGTTCTAGTTCTGTGAAAAATGCTGTTGGTATTTTGATAGGGATTGCATTATATCTGTAGTTTGCTTTGGGTTGTCTGGACATTTTAAAATTATTTGTTCTCCAATCCATGAAATGTCTTTCCATTTCTTTGTGTTGTCTTCAATTTTTTCATCTGTGTTTTATAATTTTCAGAGTACAGGTCTTTCACCTCCTTGGTTAAGTTTATTCCTACGTATTTTATTAATTTTGGTGCAATTATAAATGGGATCTTTTTTTTTTAAAAGATTTTATTTATTTATTCGACAGAGATAGAGACAGCCAGCAAGAGAGGGAACACAAGCAGGGGGAGCGGGAGAGGAAGAAGCAGGCTCATAGCGGAAGAGCCTGATGTGGGGCTCGATCCCATAACGCCAGGATCACGCCCTGAGCCGAAGGCAGATGCTTAATCGCTGTGCCACCCAGGCGCCCCAGTGGGATCGTTTTCTTAATTTCTCTTTCTGCTGCTTCATTATCAGTGTATAGAAATGTGACTGATTTCTGTATATTGATTTTGTGTCCAGTGACATAACTGAATTCATTTATCAGGTTTAATAGTTTTTTGGGGGGAGTCTTTAGGATTTTCTCTATATAGTATCATGTCATCTGCAAATAATGTAAGTTTTACTTCTTCCTTACTGATTTGGATGCCTTTCATTTCTTTTTCTTGTCTCTTTGCTGTGGCTAGGACTTCCAGTACTATGTTGAGTAAATGTGGTGAGAGTGGACATCTTTGTTGTTTCTGACCTTAGGGGAAAAGCTCTCAGTTTTTCACTATTGAGTATGATGTTAGCTCTGGGTTTTTCCTATAAGACCTTTATTATGTTGAGGTATGTTCCCTCTACACCTACTTTGTTGAGGGTTTTTATCATGAATGGATGTTGTACTTTGTCAAATGCTTTTTCTGCATCTATTGAAATAATTATATGGTTTCTATCCTTTCTCTTATTGATATGATGTATCACATTAATTGATTTGCAAATATTGAATCACCCTTGCAACTTGGGAATAAATCTCGCCTGATCATGGTGAATGATTTTTTAGAAAGTATTGTTGAATTTGGTTTGCTAGTATTTTGTTGAGGATTTTTACATCTATGTTCATCAGAGATATTGGCTAGTAGTTCTCTTTTTTGGTGGTGTCTTTATCTGGTTTTGGTATCAGGGTAATGCTGGCCTCATGGAATGAATCTGGAAGTTTCCTTCCTCTTCTATTTTCTGAATGGTTTGAGAAGAATAGTTATTAACTCTTCTTTAAATGTTTGGGAGAATTCCCCCGTGAAGCCCTGGACTTGTTTGTTGGGAGTTCTTTGATTACTGATTTAATTTCCTTGCTAGTAATCAGTCTGTTCAAAATTTCTATTTCTTCCTGTTTCAGTTTTGGTGGTTTATATGTTTCTAGGAATTTATCCATTAGGATATCCAATTTATTGGCATATAATTTTTCATAATATTCTTTTACAATTATATTTCTGCGGTATTGGTTGTTATTTCTCCTCTCTCATTTGTGATTTTGTTTGTGTCTTTACTCTTTTTTTTCTTGATGAGTCTAGCTAAAATTTTATCAGTTTTGTTGATTTTTCAAAGAACCAGCTCCTGGTTTCATTGATTTTTTTTTTTTTTAGTTTCTATATAATTTATTTCTGCTCTAATCTTTATTATTTCCTTCCTTCTGCTGGCTTTGGGTTTTGTTTGGTGTTTTTTTTCTAGCTTGTTTTGGTGTAAGGTTAGGTTGTTTACCTGAGATTTTTCTTGCCTCTTGAGGTAGGTATGTAATGCTATAAACTTCCCTCTTAGAACTGATTTTGCTACAGCCCAAAGATTTTTGACCATTGTGTTTTCCTTTTCATTTGTTTCCATGTAATTGTTTATTTCTTTGATTTCTTGGTTGACCCATTCTTTCGTTTAGTAGCATGTTATTTAACGTCCATGTATTTGTGTTCTTTCTAGACTTTTTCTTGTAGTTGATTTTGAGTTCTAGTTTCATAGCATTGTAGTCAGAAAAGATGCATGGTATGACTTCACTCTTTTTGCATTCATTGAGACTTGTCTTGTGACCTAATATGTGATCTATTCTGGAGAATATCCATGTGTACTTCAAAAAAATGTGTATTCTGCTGTTTTAGGATGGAATGTTCTGAATCTATCTGTTAGAGCCTTCTGGTCGAGTGTGCCACTCAAAGCTGGTTTTCCCTGTTGATTTTTTGTTTAGATGATCTGTCCATTGATGTAAGTGGGACGTTAAAGTCTCTACTGTTAATGTATTGCTATTGAGTAGTTCCTTTATGTTTGTTATTAACCGTTTTATGTATTGGGGTGCTCTCATATTGGGTACATAAATATTTATAATTGCTATGTCTTCCTGTTGGATTGTCCCCTTTATTATTATGTACTGTTCTTCTTTGTCTCTTGTTACAGCTTTGTTTTAAAGTCTCTTTTGTTTGATATAAGTGTTGCTACTCCAGCTTTCTTCTGACATCCATTTGCATGATAAATGTTTCTCCATCCTCTCATTTTCAATCTGTAGGTGTCTTTAGGCATGAAATTCATCTCTTGTAGGCAGCATATAGATAGGTCTTGGGTTTTGCTTTGTTTTGTTTTGAAGTAGGCTCCATGCCCAGCATGGAGCCAATGCAGGGTCTGAACTCACAACCCTGAGATCAAGACCTGAGCTGAGATCAAGAGTTAGATGTCTAACTGACTGAGTCACCCAGGCACCCCAGTGGGTCTTGTTTTTTTAATCCACTTTGTCATCCTATGTCTTTTGATCAGAGCATTTAAAAATGTCTTCTTGGGTTGTGGTCTCAGGGTCATGGGATAGAGCCCTGGGTCGGGTTCTACAGTCAGTGTGGAGTCTGCTTGAGATTCTTTCCCCCTCCTTCTCCCTCCTCCTCTGCTCCTCACCCCGCTCACACACTCTCTCTCTAAAATAAAATCTTAAAAAAAAGGCTGTCTTCTTTACTCAGTGGTTAACTCATTTAGATTTAATATGATTACTATCATAATAAGATTTATTTCTTCTATCTTATATTTTCCATTTGTTTCCTATAGGTATTTCTTCCCATTTTCCACTGAATGGATTGAAATTTCTTCTGTACCTTAATGATTTTACATGCTCTTTTTTGTGCTGGTGTTTGTTTTTAACTTAAGCTCATATTCCTGTTTATTTATCCCTATTGGTTTCTTAAACTAATCAAATTCTGTATCCTTGTTCTAAAAGATTACTCATGAAAATATTGACTAGAATTTCACTTTTTGTTGTGGGTATATTTTTTTCCTTTTAATTTAGTACCAGCCTTCAATTAAGAAAAATCAAGACCACAATAAATTTGATTATCTTTCCTCTCCATACTATTTGCTGCCTCGCTTGGTCTTATCTCTTTTCATATTTGAGTTTTTTCTCCCAAAATGTTCTCAATATAGATCATTTTGTGGCAAATCACTGAGGCATTATATTTCTAAGAATACTTTTATTATCTCTTTACATTTGAGTGGCAATTCAGATAAATACAACATAATAGTTCAAAGTTCTTTTCTTTCAATATTTTAAAAGTGTTGCTCCATAATCTTCTTGAATTCAGTATTGCTTTGAGAAGTCTGATGTCAGTCTGACTCTGGTTCCTTCGTATGTGATATTCTCTGAGAGTTATGCTCCAGATAATAAAATGGAATTGATTTGTAGTAATCAGTTTCGCTTTCATATGACATTTAACTTTTCAGTGTTACCCTCCTCCCTGGAACAAGACATATTCCTTAGGATCAGTCCTTTTGTGCTTTCTTCATGTTATAGGGACCTGCTCTTAGTAAAAGCTCTGGCAGATCCACCTACATACCAACGTCTAAGTGATGGATATGACTCAGTGACTTTAGGCAGTAAATAAGGCCTAAGCTAGAATTATAACTGTAACGGTAGAACCCTGACAGCAGGCTGGAGAAGTATGCAGATGGCTGTTCAGACAAGCATTTCTCTGATATCCTCTTAGAACCCCCCATGGGGTAGCCCAATGTACATAGAGCTGATTTCATGCTTAGAGCTGTTCTATATACTTTTACACACGTCAGTTTATCTCAGCCTCATAACCTTGGTGTAGATATTACCCCCTTTTAATTGATGGGAAAACTGAAGGCCAGAGTGGTTAAGTGCCTTTTCCAGGGTCACACACCTCGTAAGTAGCCAAGTTAGGATTCAAACCCAGTTGAGCTCCAAGGTCAACTGTGCTTCGAACCACTGCACGCCATTGACTCCTGCCATGGACAAGGAGGGTGCTAGACCTAGAAACAATAGCAAAAGTCTAGATTCACTGGAAATTTGCACGGTGCCAGGCAGTGTGCTATATTTTACACACATTTTTCATTTTCTCAGTATTTCAAATTTCTTACTTTGAAAAATTTCAGACATAAAAAAGTTGCAATAATAGTAAAAAGAACTTCTGTGTATTCTTCACAACACAGAGTCAGCAAGGGTTAACATTTTACCATAATCCTCTTTCTCTCTCTGTACCTATGAACATCTATGTATCCATATCATGTACACATCACACACACACATATATTTTTCTAAAAAGCTTGACAATAAGTTGCAGGTATGTTGCCCTTTTACCTCCAAATACTTCGGTGTGTATTTCCTAAAATAAGATCACTCTCTTCCATAACCAACTCATTGACCCAAATCAATAAATCAACATTGATACGATACTATTATCTACCCTACAGATCTCACGCAGAGTTTTCAACTGCCCAACTAATATACATCTTCTGGCTCAGGATTCAACCCAGAGGCACATTGTTTGGAGGTGTCACGCCTCCTCAGTCTCCTTTAATCTGTAACATTTTCTCATGCTTTTCTCTCATGACTATTAGTTTTCCACTGCCGCTATAACAAGTTACCACACAATTCATGGCTTTAGCAACACCAGTGTATTGTCTTTCAGTCTGACGTGGTCTCCCTGGGCTAAAATCAAGGTATCAGTAGGGCTGTTTCCTTTCTGGAGGCTTTAAGCGAGAATCTGTTTCCTTGCCTTTTCCAACTCCTAGATGCCACCTGTACTCCTGGACATGTGGCCCCTTCCTCCACCTTGGAAGCCAGCAATGTCCAGCTGCATTGAGACCCTCTCAGTTGGTCACAGTTCTCTGATGCTCCTTTCATTGTCACATCTCTGACCACAACTGGGGAAGGCAGGTCTTGGCTTTTTGGCCTCGTCTGATTAGATTGGACCCATCCAGATAATCCAGGATGATCTCCACATCTAGAAAGACCCTTTTATCGTGTAAGGTAACTTCTGGGTATTTGAGGATGATAATACTTCTATGACTTTGATATTTTAGAAGAGTATAGGCCAGTTATTTTGTAGACTATCTCTTAATTAAAGTTCGTCTGGTGTTTCCACATGATTAGATTCAGGTTATGTGATTTTGGCAGGACAGTTGTGCTGTTGTGTCTTCTCAATATTGTTTATCTGGGGCTCTGCTCCATTATTGGTGATGCTATAGCCGTTGGTCCCTTGACTAGGGTGGTGTCTGTCTGTTTCTTCTCTGTAAAGTTATTATTTTTCACTTAGTATTTAATAAGTGTCTTCTGGGGGAGATTCTTTGAGACTGTGTAAATATCCTGTTTCTTATCATACTTTCACCCACTGATTTTAGCATCTGTTGATGATTCCTTGCTTGAAACAATTATTACTGTGGTGGTTACCAAATGGAATTACATTTTCTCATTTAATCTTCACGGCCATGATGGGTAGTGTTATCATCTTTTGATTACAGATGGGGAAATAGGCTTACATAAATTAAATAACTTTCCCAGGGTCCCTCAGCTAATAAATGTAAAACGTATGGTGGGACCACAATATGGAAGAGTCTCAGGGCACTTTTACTGGCCCTCCTGCTTAGAAAGGTGGTTGGCAAGACACACATTAGCTGTTCTTAGAATAAAAATCAGAAAGGTCAACGGGCTTCATTTGATGGAATGCTGCATACAGTTTGATCCATTTATTTTGGATCAAGGTATTTTTTTGGGGGGAAGCCTTCACTATAACAAGTTCTAGAAGCCGAACAGTAGAAACAAAGTCATTGTCAAAATTGCCCTCTCCGAGGAGGGTCTTTCTCATGGACAAGCGAGCGGTACTTCCGCCAAGCCCCCTCAGGGATCATTGCATTGCTGACCTCAGGGTCCCCAGGCGGGGCTGGATCATAGAGGAGCCGTGGTAGAAAATAGCCCTTCTGCTGCTTTGTTAACCAAACCTCTTTGGAAGATTGGTGTTAGATCAGGTTTCCCCTCTCAGGGGCTGATTCCCCAAAGCCCAGGTGAGGCTGTATGAAGCCTTCTGCTCTCTTCTGCCACAGAGCTCTCTTGGCTCCCCTCAGCCAATGAAAGAGATGTGACATGCAAACCAGCCATGTGGAGGGGTTTCCACGACCAGAAGGAAGCCTGGTTCTGGCAAATGCCATACAGAGGAGAAGGCCGAGAGGAGCCGAGACTGCCGGGGCTGGGTCCCCCCTCGGGGCTGGGTCCCCCCTCGGGGCTGGTCCCTTGCGCCCTGCACACCCTTTTTAGAGACTGTACTTCTGCTTTCTCCTGGTTCCGTTCTTCTGACTCTCATCTTCATCAGTAACTCATCACACAAACAGGGATAATTAGAAACAGGTGACGCTGGGATTGCACCTGGAGAGTTCCAACAGCTGGCTGTGGGTTTTCTATTTCTCCCAGGGGACTGGGAATTAGCAGCTCAGGGCTCTCTCATCACTAATTTTGTGCAGTGTGTTCAGCCTCGTACTGGGCTTTAACTTTCCCACCAGGGAACAGTGTTTTATTTCCTTGCAGAAAGGTAGTAGTGCATTAGGACTAATATGCTTGTGATGTTCTGTGAGCAGCTCAGAGCAGGGGGCTGCCGTGCAAACCAGCAGCACGTGTCTGTGGAACGGATGGTGGCAGTGGTAACGGCAGCCTCATGCCGAAGACACCCAATTCTGCCCACTCCCGACCGCGTGTGCTGGTAAATGCTGGCTCTCAACGGTGCAAGAGGACGTGGCCTGGGCGGTCCCTGGACTGGGTTAAAGTAAACATAAGCAAAATACAAAGGTGCTTGATTCGTTTCTGATTGCCTTTCTACAAGGGCTTTCCTAAGATGGACTGGATATTCCCAGAGGTACCAAGAAACCCAAGGCTCATGCACAGAGGAGCCCGTGCAAGCAGGGGCTTGGTATAATTTCCAGAGGACGCACAGGAGTGTGAGGGCCTTGGACTCTAGTGTATTTGAAGTTCCCTGGAAGGAGCCCTCTTTAAACTTTCTAGAGAAGCAGACGGCACAGCTTTTCTTCATAACGTACTCCGTTACATGACGAGGTCTTCGCAGGCACACTTAACCTCGGGATCACCCCAGCCCTGTTCAACTCCTGGAATGTGGTATTAACACGTAAACATGGTGTTTAATAAACCCTTGTTAAAGGAATATCCGAGAGCTCACAATTGCTCCATTAGGTAAGTTCTTATGTATCAATGGTAATGTCTCCTCTTGCAAATTACATCCTCATTTTCTACTTGGAAATGGAGTAGAGTGATTCACTGTTACTCAATGTATAGAGTAGCTCTATTATGGCTTCTCTGCACAGAGCCTTTTCTGCTCTGAGTGGCCATGTCCCATTAAAAGCTGCCACTTCTCCTGGCCTTTGAAAATTGGGCAGAGGTAGAAGACTCCTGGCTCCATGCTGTCTGGGGACTTAGGTCTTGTATGGCATGGCTCTTTCCTGTAATTTGAAATTATGAAAATGGGAGACATTGATGCCAGCATGCAGGCCACATAAACTTGGAGCCTGGAGTGGCTGTCTGGGGCCCTGGCAGGCTGATGGATGCACGTGGGACGCTGGTCTACAGGGAGGGGAGAAGGCAGCAGACATGCAGACTGCAGGTGGTTGAAAGGCCGAGTGGTCCCAAGAGATGGAGAGAGCGGCCTGTTCCCAAGGACACCATGAATCCATTGTGCATGGTCTCTTGGCTTCTGTATCATTACTTTACATTCTTCTCTCTGTACTTGAACTTAGTGCAGAGAAAATCACTGTTGAGAATACTTTTATCGTGTCCCATTCTCTCTTTCCAAAATGTAAATGAATGCTCATCTTAGCCCTTTTAATAAAAACGCCTATATAAACTTATGGCCACTGGTTTGGATTTAAGGAGTCCCTTTGTAAAACTTTCAAGTATCCCTCATTTCTTTACAGAAGCCTCTCCAGCATTTGTATTACTGGTCTCTAATTGGGGGTCCTGAGTAGAATGTGATGCTTCTAGTAAGAGTCTGACAAATGCTGTTTAGAGTGAGGACCTTGAAATCCTGCTGCATTTATGTCTTAGTTATATTTTTGTCCTACTCAGTGCTGACTGCTATAACCAATGCCACAGACCCTTGGCTTAACAAACACCTCTTTTCTCACAGTTCTCGAGGCTAGAAGTCCATGATCAAAGTGCCAGCAGATGTTGTGTCTGGTGAGAGCCTACTTCCTGCTTTGCAGACAGCTGCCTTCTTGCTTTGTCCTCACAATGGCCTCTTCCTCCTCTTCAGAGGGCACTTATTTCATCCTGGGGCACCATCCTTGTGACCTCATCTCCTCCTATTCACGTCCCAAAGGCCCCACCTCCAAATACCATCACACTGGGGGGTGGGCTTCAACATATGACTTTGAGGGGGGACACGAACATGTAGTCCATAACATTACCATAATTAAAAAAAATATACATATATTTAAAAAGGTTTATTTATTTGAGAAAAAGAGAGCTTGAGCAGGGGGAGGGGCAGAGGGAGAGAGACAATCTCAAGCAGACTCCTCACTGAGCTAGGAGCCCGACGTGGGGCTTGATCCCAGGACCCCGAGATCATGACCTGAGCTGAAATCAAGAGTCGGACGCTTAACTGACCGAGCCACCCAGATGCCTGTAAAAGATGGTTTTTATGTATTTGGAAATAAGGTGTATTTTCTAATTTGAGCATCAGGTTTATATCTATTATTCTTAGTGATCATGTTATTCTCCACTGTCCTTCTTCTGCGTCCTCTATGAAGATCTTCTATACCCCTTCCATGTTTTATTCTATTCTATCCCCCAGGCATTCAGAGACACTGGTAGACTCTCCCACAATGTTTGTGAGTCTGTTTCTCTTATAATTTTAATAATTCTATATATTTTGGAGCTGCGTTATAAAATACAGTTTCAAATTATAATATATTCGAGGGCGCCTGCGTTGTTCAGTCAGTTAAGCATCCAACTCTTGATTTTGCCTCTGACCATGATCTCAGGGCTCTGAAAGTGAGCCCCATGCTGGGCATGAAGACTGCTTAAGATTCTCTCTGTCTCATGGGGCGCCTGGGTGGCACAGCGGTTAAGCGTCTGCCTTCGGCTCAGGGCGTGATCCCAACGTTATGGGATCGAGCCCCACATCAGGCTCTTCTGCTATGAGCCTGCTTCTTCCTCTCCCACTCCCCCTGCTTGTGTTCCCTCTCTCGCTGGCTGTCTCTATCTCTATTGAATAAATAAAATCTTTAAAAAAAAAAGGATTCTCTCTGTTTCTCTCTCAAAAAAAAAAAAAAAAAAAGAAAAGAAAAGATGGTTAATTTAGTTTTCCCTATTTTCTTTCTCCCTACACTTCAGGTTTGGAAGCTATGCATCCTATTCCTGTTCTTTTACTGGTTACCCTGAAAGTGTAACATGAAATCTAATAGAGGCACTCCTTGTTTTACTGCACTTCACTTTCTTGCTCTTCACAGATACGAGTTTTTTTTAAAAGATTGAAGGCTTGTGGCAACTGTGTGTCAAGCAAGTCTATTGGTGTAATTTTTCCAAAAGTATTTGTTCGCCTTGTGTCTTGGTGTCACATTTGGGTAATTCCTGCAATGTTTCATACTTTTTCATTATTATTGTATCTGTTATGGTGATCTGCGATGTTACTATTGTAATTGTTTTGGAGTGCCATGACCTGTGCCCATATAATATAGTGAAGTTAATTGATGAATGTGTGTGTTCTGACCGCTCCACGGACTGGCTCTTCCCCAGTCTCTCTCCCTCTCTTCGGGCTTCCCTATTCCATGAGATATGACAATATTGAGATTAGGCAAATTCGTAACCCTACCACGGCTTCTAAGTGTTCAAGTGAAAGGGAAGAATTACGTGTCTCTCACTTTAACTTAAAAGCTAAAAATGATGGAGTTTAGGAGGAAGGCACACTGAAGGCTGGGAATCAGAAGCTAGGCGTCTCGTGACAGACAGCCAGGTCGTGAATGCAAAGAAAAGAAGTTCTGAAGGAAATGAAAAGCACTACTCCAGTGAAGAACACTGGAATGATTGAAACAACAACAACAACAACAACAACAACTTTATTGCTGATAAGGAGCACGTTTTAGTGGTCTGACTAGAAGACCAAACCAGCTACAGCGTTCCCTTAAGCCAAAGCCTCCTCTAAGAGCAAGGCCCTAACTCTTCAGTTCTATGAAGGCTAAGAGGAGGGAGGAAACTGCAGAAGGAAAGTCTGAAGCTAGCAGAAATTGGTTCATGAGATTTGAGGAAGGAAGCCGTCTCCATGACACGCAAGTGCAGGGTGAAGCAGCAAGAGCTGATGGAGAAGCTGCAGCAAGTTCTCCAGGAAATCCAGCTAAGATAGTTCATTAAGGTGGCTACGCTAAGCATCGGATTTGTTATATAGATGAAACAGCCTTCTACTGGAAGAAGATGCCATCTAGAACTTTCATAGCTAGAGAGGAGAAGTCAATGGCTGCCTTGAATTCTTCAAAGGACCAGCTGACTCTCTTGTAGGGACTAATGCAGCTAGTGACTAAGTTGAAACCAGTGCTCATTTACCATTCCAAAATTCTAGGGCCCTTAAGAATTATGCTAAATATACTTTGTGCTGTATAAATGGAACAACAAAACCTAGATAATAGCACATCTATTTCCAACATGGTTTACTGAATATTTCAAGCCCACTGTTGGGACCTACTGCTCAGAAAAAAAAAAGATTACCTTCAAAATATGACTGCTCATTAACAGTGCGCCCGGTCACCTAAGAGCTCTGATGGAGATGGACAATGAGGTTGTTGCTGTTTTCATGCCTGCTAACACAACATCCATTCTGCACCTCATGGGTCAAGGAAGAATTTTGATTTTTCAGTTTCTTATTATTGAAGAAATATATTTCATTAGGTTATAGCTGCCATAGATAGTGATTCCTCTGATGGAACTGGGCAATGTAAACTGAAAATCTGGAAAGGATTCACCATTCTAGATGCTATTCAGAACACTTGTGATTCATGGGAAGGGGTTAAAATACCAACATCTACAGGAGTTTGGAGGAAGTTGATTCTAACCCTCATGGGTGACTTTAAGGGGTTCAAGACTTCAAGGGAGGAAGTAACCACAGATGTGGTGGAAACAGCCCAAAAGCTAGAATTAGAAGTGGAGCCTGAAGATGAGACTGAATGGCTGCCATCTCATGATAAAACTTGGATGGATGAGGGGTTGCTTCTGATGGATGAGCAAAGAAAGTGGTTTCTTGAGATGGGATCTACTGGGTGAAGATGCTGTGAAGATTGTTGAAATGACAACAAAAGATTTAGAGTATGACATAAATTTGGTTGATAAAGCAACAGCAGGGTTTGAGAGGATTGACTTCAGTTTTGAAAGAAGTTCTACTGTGGGTAAAATTCTATCAAACAGCATCACGTGCTACAGGGAAATTGTTTGTGAAAGGATTAGTCAATTGATGCAGCAAAGTTCATTGTTGTCTCATTTTAAGAAATTGTCACAGCCACCCCACCCTTCAGCAACCACCACCCTGATCAGTCAGCACCTATCAACATGGAGGCAAGACCCTTCACCAACAAAAAGATTATAACTCACTGAGAGCTCAGATCATGGTAGCATTGTTTTAGTAATAAAGTATTTTTAAATTAAGGTATGTACATTGTTTTTTAGACGCAATGCTATTGCACACTTAATAGACTACAGTATAGTGTAAACATAACTTTTCTATGCACTGGCGAACCAAAAAATTCATTTGACTCACTTTATTGCAGTATTCACTTTATTGTGGTGGCTGGCACCATACCCACAGTATCTCCCTGGTATGCCTGTATTCATGCTGACTTAGAGCATTATATTTGCACACTTCCTGGCTGATAACTTCACACATGACTAATACCTTAGACTAATACTTAACTCCAATTATATTTCTCATCTTTCATGGTATTTCTGTCCAATGTTGTAGTTGTACCTTCTTTTCACCCCTATATGTCATTATCATTGCTTTGTACGGATCAAAGCTTCTTTGTAAATACACATATTTACTAATTTCCTTGCTCAACTTTCTTGCATCTTAATCTTTCCTTCTCTGTTCTCTTTCTTTCCTTGCTCAAGTAATAATCAGTTGTATTTTTTAAGTGAAATTTTGCTAATAAAAAACTGTCTTAGTATGTCTGAAAATGTCCTTAAATGTCCTCATCTTTCAATTATAGTTTGGCTGGGTTTAGAATTCTAAGGTGCTTGTTTTTCTCTTCACACTTAGAATGCCTTTTCCATTGTTTTCTGGGTCCAGTTATTGTAGCTTAAGTCTTGTCAGCTGCTGTTCCTTTGTGGGCACACAGTGTTTTCTTCATGCTTCACATAAAATTTTTCTCTTTGTCTTTAGTATTTTGCAGCCCTTCTCTACAATGTCTTAACTGTGGATATATTTTTATTTATTATGCTTGATATTTGAAGTTATTCTTGAATTATAGAAGTCCTGTCTTTCGTCAGTTTTAGAAGTCTTGCCTCTTGATATTTGTATTATCTCTCTCTGATGAGAGATGTGGGATCTTCTCATTTTGTCCTCTGTTTTCCAATTTGAAATACTTTCCATTTCTTTATCTCTCTGTAATTCACTCTGGGTAATTTTCCTAGAAATATCTTCCAATTCACCAGTTCCCTTCTTCAGCTGTGTCTAATTTTCTATCTAATTCATCCATTGCATTTAAGATCAAAATGACTAGATTTTTCATTTCTAGAAGCTCTATTTGGATAGGTTTTCAAATGTCTGTCATTTTTTTTATAGTTTCTTGTTCTTATGTCTTTGTTTTCCTCTTTTATGAGTGATAATTTAAAATACACTCATTCATAGAGTCTTTAATTGTTCTATCATTAGGGGGAACTAAAGGACAATTAATTGGGGGATTAATTATGCTGTTTTCTGTGCTTTTGACCTTTTCCCCCCATACTGAATTATTTCCTCATGCATCTTTAAGTTCCAGGTAAAGCGCTTGTTTTTGGTGGGGTTATCTTGTGAATTTCTCTGTGGCCTGGGTTTGGGATGCACCCCTTCAGAACAGTCTTAAGTTTGCTTCTGCCAGACACCTGAAGGATATTAGCCTTTTGGAAACATTTTTATCTGAACTTCTTAGCATGAGGGTTTCTAGACCATGTGAGCCTATAACTTTAATCCAAAAACCGAAGTGAGAGCAGGATCATTGTTGCATATTCTCAGAACAGTCTTTTTCCAGTCAAACCTCAGATCAATAATTAAAACCTTCCTTGATGTTTCTCTGGGCCAGTGAATTCCCCCACCCCTAATTCATCCTTTCATTGAGAATGTAGTCATTTGAAAGTCCTGGCTTCATTCAGGGGTCTCAGTTCTGACTCCCAGTCTTGTTGGGGGTTAAGGTCGCAGTCTCCTTGTGTCTGTGCGACATTACAAGTTGATTTGGTTGGAGCAACCTTCTGCTCCAGCATAAATGACCTTAACTTTCTGCTTTCTAATTCCCAGTTCATTTTTAGCACGTGGGGAGTTCCTCTACTTTATTATAAGTGCAGCTATGCACTTTACAGGATATTTGCTATACTTCATCTGCATTTGAAAGCATTTTTTAGTGGGAGGGTTTTCAGGTTGTTTATTCCATCTTACAGCTAGAAATAAAATTATCAATATTGTTTCCTACATGTCAGCATGGAACTCCTGTCTTGTAATGTCATTTAAGCTAGAGAGAAATATTTGGTCAATAAAGTACAAAGCATAATGTTATCAGTCAACTCTGTACAAACTACTGTTATGAAAGGTGAAACCCTCCAAATTAGTTATTTATATTTGATCTTAGAATGTGTTTTGGTACTGTTGTGTATAACTGGAGTAATAACATAGAGATGTCATGTTAAAACAGTGATTTCAATAAAACAGTTCAGACATATAGTGAGTATATAACTTGCAACTTGTATATATTACATATACATATGTAGATAGATCGATAGATAGATAGATAGATAGATAGATAGATAGATAGATTAAAAAGTTGCTGGTTGTTCTGAGATATTGTATAGCTTTCCTGTGGCATTTTACTGAAGTGTGTTCCTTAGTATGTTAGTTCTTCAAAATATTTTACCAGGAAAGTTTCCATTGGTAAACAAACTTGGAAAAAGTTGCCCATAATGCCTCTTTTTGGTGAGTTTGAGCATGGAAGCATACAAAACTCACTGAGGAGTCTTGAGGTAAAGAACTCAATTTGAATTTTTTTTAACCCAGTGTATTCCAAACTTACTTGACCAAAAAAATATTCTTTATTAAGTAACACTTTTTTAGTGTTCCATTCTATAAAACTCAACATGCTCTTCTATTGGACATATGCTTTGTCAAGATAGTCTTTAAATGTTTATTTAATTTCCAAAACAATAATATTTCATATATTTATACTATATGTGTCTTATTTGTTTGAAATGAAATTAAATTGACATATAAAATTAAATAGCAAAATCATCCCAAAAGAATATCAATCCTTTGGTTATCTATAAAAGGACTTGTTTATTGGGGCACCTGGGTGGCTCCCTCAGTTAGGTGTCAGACTCTTGGTTTCAGCTCAGGTCATGATCTCGGGGTTGTGAGATCAATCCCCAAGTGGGGCTTTGCACTCAGCAGGGAGTCTGCTTGTCCCTCTCCTTCTGCTCCTTTCTCTGCTCTCTCTCTCTCTCAAATGAATAAAATCTTTAAAAAGTGGTCTTGTTTATTAAACAAATTATTTTTATGTAAGGTAAATATCTAAATGCTAATGAATTGGTAAGAAACACCACTCCAAGTATGAGTTTCATTTTTAAAAATTGAAAGTAATATTTAAAGTCTTATAGAATTATGTTTGGAACATTTGTATACTGATTATGATATTACCCAATGTAATGAGGGAGATTGGCATAAGGTGGGTTTTTCTCATATTTCCAATTATAAAATCTGAACTGGAGGAGTCTGTAATGGCAAAGACCTCATTATTCTTCTCTTTCACGTTTTAGATAGCTCCATGGCTTGAGTCCTCAGGACACTATGATAGAGAAGGTGCAGGGTATTTATTTTTTAAATTCTTTCTATGTATTCATGTATCAGTCTAATCTAGTCTATCAATCTATTATCACATATGATAGAATGACAGATATGACAGGATGTCAAACACAATTCTGCTCATCTGAGTTTCAGCAGAAGCTTCAAAGGCTGGGAACAAATGCTAGTTGTCACGTGTAACCACATGCTAAAATGAGGTGCTGGATCGCCCAGGTAGGGCCGGTCAAGGGGAGTGTGAAAATACAGTTCCTGCCAGCCTTAGCTCATTGCCCACCTTCTTCAGTCTCCATAAGAAGAGCGGAAATTAATCAGGAGGTGTCCTAGTCCCGGTTGCTCTAGAGAAGCACCGGGACTGGGAGCGCTGCACCATGGCAGAGCGTTGCGGGACTAGACCTTACGCAGCGGTGGGAGTGGGCGGAGCGGCCCACATGCTGTTGCTGCGTATCTGTGCTTGTGCCTGAAGCTGTGGAGCATCCGCTGGATCAGCAGTGGGGAGGGTGCGCGTGTGAATGAGAAACAGGAGAAAATGAAGCTGTGAGGATGAAGTGGGACCCCTGAGGACAGCGGAAACTATTGCGGGCAAATGGGAACCTGCACCTGGCTCACCCACCCCAGCTCCATGCTGCACGTGGCCTACAGGAAATGCTGGTGCCCTTGGCCTTGGAGCAGTTCTCCCACTTGGCCCAGGACCTGGGGAAGCTGACGGGGATCCCGAGAGGACTGGAGAAGCTGCGTGTGTCAGTGGTGCCCTGTGGCAATGGGGGACTCTGTAACGAGCCACACGTGGGAGCTGCCAGGGCGCCTGCGGGACATAACCATGACGGCCGGAGCTTCACTGCCACCTTCTCCATCCCATGCACATTGTGTCCTGTGGCCAGCCTAGCCCAGAGCCAGGCAGCAATGGGAATTCTGCAAGATACGGTTCAAAGCCACCGGGGAGGCAAGAGTCTAGTAGTGAGTCATTCTGTGGAGAGGATATCAGTGTCCTGTGCTCCCACTTGACCCCCCCCCACCTGCTGTGGGATTATTTTCCAATGCCTCACGCCATGTTGAGGTGCTTCAGGGAAGTCATTCAAAGGGTGTGGCATGTCTTCCCTGGCGTTCGGGGACATAGGAATTGAATGTTTGCAAAGGGAAGACTGTCGTGTGGAATGTCTGCAAAGGGAAGACTGGTGTGAGATGTGGCTGCCTCTGTCCGAGGCAGATCACAAATGCAAGGCAGCGTGGAACAGCCTCCGCTGCTGGTGTCTGTCAGGGTCAGGGTGCAAGGGTTTCCTGAGGGCCCGACGAGGACTCTGCAGAAGGCAGCTGGCACAGAGCTGACATTCAATGAACATTTGTTGAGTGAATAAAAATATTTAAGCTCTGTGTAAAGCATGACTGGATCGGTTGTTTCCCAATATCCAATCTTCTTCCTTAAAAGCAGAATCCTAATTTTACTTGTGGTAACTACATGCTCAGTAGAAAGACCAGATTGTCTGGTTTCCCTTGTAGTGAGATATGATCACATGGCTAAGTTTTGACCATATGTGCTTGTGTGTGTGTGTGTGTGTGTGTGTGTGTGTGTGTGTGTGTGTATCATACATAAATTTGTAGGGAACTTCTGGGAAGGCTACATAAGGAGAGTTGAGTCAGCTGGGAGAGGTCCCGCCTAGCCTTTCCATGGCTGATGGTTCGTCAGCCATCTTGGACCATGAGGTGACATTGAGGATGAAAGCTACAGCTAGGGTGGAAAAGCAGAATGACCGCCTTCATTGGGTTTTATGTAGCACTGGGTTAAGCAATATGAAGAGTATCATCCTAGATCTTTTTGTTCATGCCAAACCCAATACAATATTTTTGGTGTGCAACAACTGAGCATGGGGGTACTGGCATTGAAGGGAGACAGTGTGAGATTCTTTGTAAAAAGGAGAATTTTTAACATGGAAACATAATCGACATGTAACATCGAGTAGGCTTACAGTGGACAGCATGTTGGTTTGATCCATTTATATGCAGGAATATGATTCCCACCTTAGCATTAGCTAACGCCTGTATCATATTATACAATTACCATTCCTTTTTTCGTGGTCTTTTAGCAACTTTGAAGTTTATCATACAGTATCGTTGACTATAAAGGGCAAGTATTTTTTTGAGGGGGAGGGATACAAATAAAAAGCTATGTCCATGGGCCTCAGTTTTAAATGAGGAACAGGTAAAAGACTAAGAAAACAAGTCATGGATTAAACTCTCTTCCTGCTTCTCCAGAAAGTTAAAGAGAAGAATTGTTAGAAAGACACTGGAAAATATAGGCTATAAACTGTCACATGCAGTCTAGGCCTTGGTCCATTGCTCCTCCCAGACCATGAACAACATGTGTGCAAGGGACAGGGTGTTCTTAGCTCCATTTTCGTCAGAACATGTAGTGAGGACCAAGAGCTGATATGATTAATTGTGCTTACATTCACAAAAACACAACTGGCTTTAACCTTTTTTTTTTTTTTTAATGATAGTTTGTCTGACTCATTCTTTAAAGGGCAGAAGAAGTTCAAGTTGAGGCTTCTCTCTGTGTATCTTTATGTTTGTGCCTTTCGGCGTATAGTTCTCTGTATCTGTGTGTCTTTTGTCCTCATTATGTGGTTATTTTGGCACATCTCTTTGAGTGTGTGTGTGTGTGTGTGTGTGTGTGTGTGAGAGAGAGAGAGAGAGAAAGACAGAGACAGAGAGAGACAAAAGCAGAGAGACCGGGAGAGAGAGGAGCCTGCTCCAGTCAGTTGATTCCCCACTCCTTCATGTTTCCTCTTTCTTTCTGGCTCTTTATTTCCTTCATGTTCTTCCTTGCATTAGACTTGATCCCATGCCTGCCTTTCGGGACGAGCCAGAGCCGCAGTGGGTTTCTATACCGACATCCTTGACTCCTTTTCCCAATTCTGAGCGGGCATCGCTTGACAGAGAAAGTGTTCGTCACTCGGTGTTCCCCTACAGGGAAGGGACATTGTCAAGAAGCAAACAGCGGCCTGTCTCCACGTGCCCTGGACGGAAGGATTTCAGTAGGACCCTGGTAGGGCGCTGCCCACGGGCGTGTCTGGTGGGTACTGTTATTACAAGCTCTGCTGCTGGGCTGCCGGCTGTAATCTCGTCTCCATTAGAAAGAGGCTTAAATGGGCCCCTCGTGTGTACCCTCATAACTGCGACAGGTGCTTGCTCGCTGTCAGTTTCCCGTACGGCATTTTGGTTGGCAGCTTCTGGCCCGAGCGGGCCCCAAAGTCATCTCTTCATCGGTGAGTTCTGTGAGATTTGAGGAGCTAGAGGGGGCGCGTGCATGGCTCCCGGAGCCTCGCCACCCTCCCAGTCCAATATTTCTACAGGTTCCACATCTTCCAGAACACCTCTAGGCCACAGGGGGTGGGAAGGAGGGAGAAGTGTGCGTAATTCCGGAGGCGAGAGGCGGCCGGGCCCGGCTGTAATAAAGCTGTCTGTTAGGAAGTTATCTTTCATATACAATTGCTTCCCCTAAGCTCTTAAGCACATTAACTGCACCTGTAATTATGCACACCTCAGAAAACGCACGCAAGCTGCCTTCTTTGGCAGACCGAATAAAACCGCAGTCTTCTTCAGACCCTCTGTTGCCTACTATACCTTAACGCCAGGGTGAAAAAAGGAAAAAGGAATGAGAAGAGAAGAGGTAATTGCCCATTAGAGAGTTGCTCATCAGTGAACTTTGTCTCGCGTTTACAGCATTAATTTCGCTGAACCGCACTTGACACCACTCCGAGGGCCCAAGGGTTCTCGCTGCTCTTGCTGGCGGCAAGGCTTGTTGCAGGCGATTTGCATTTTCAGACTGTGTACAGTGCAAAACAACAGCAACAACAACAACAACATTTGCTTTGAAGCTCAGGAATGGCTTCGCATGGGTTGGAAAAGCACGCAGGGTTTTTGCTGGGAGTCTACCTTTCTTTCCCACTGACCTACTTTCTTCTTGCATTTGACTATTTTGCACCATTCGTCCTAATGATCTAAAACCCCTGCTAAGATCTTCCTTTATGCCATACTGATCTCCTCTTCCTCCTCTGGTAGCTCTTTCTTAGGTATTTTGGGGGCTAGGAGGAAAAGACAAACGCCCTGAATCTGGGCTCCTCAGGCATAATCCCTTCCAGCTGGGGTTTATCCATTGACGGCAGGGCAATAGCCATGGATACAAATCTGGCCCAGTAGCCAGACACACTTCTCACATTAGGAGGAAGTAGATAATGGGCAATGACTTACCATCGCCTACTTTCAAAACCTGCTTTAATATAAACCATTCCTCGTACAGTGTCAGTAGAATTAATTGGCTGGTAATCCACGGGAGACGTTCAGATCGCCTACAGTTTATTTTATGAGTCCTCCAGGATCAATTTCATGTTTGAATGACTATTCCTATCATATATTTACATACACAGTTGTCCTTTGTATTCAGAGATGACTTGGTTGCCTTTTTACTTCCCAGGCATATTTTTTCTTGGAAAAGAAAGGCGGAAGTTTTACCTGAAGCCCTTTTGGAAATTAGCAAATATTTGTCCAGCACCTGATCTGCAAATACAAGGAGATCAGCTGTGAAAGGAACCTGAAGGATGTGAAAAGGCGAAGTGTCTGCCTTCAAGAATCTTACCATCTCCCCGGGGTGAGGTCAGAGGAACGCACATAAATAAAACAGGCTGAGAGCAATTGCAGACAACGTAATAATAAGTGCAGAATAATGGAGTTGCCATCAAAGCAGAGTCCTGGGGTGCTGATGAGTGGGGGTGGTGACTTGGGAAACCAAAGGTATCAGGTCTTGAAAACAAGGTAGACGCTATGTCTTGCATTGACCTATTACAGGGACAAACAATGGATTTTAAAGAATTTGTGGTGCTTGCCCCTCTCTTGCCTTTGGGAAGCATTTTTCTTGGAATGCCCCGTTCCTGGAACTCTCTTCCGTTGATCTGGAAAGTGGGTGAGGGAGAACTCCAGGGCACAGAAGGCTTCGTGCGGTGTGGAGACTTCTAGGGGAGACATGGGAAAATGGGATTTGGGGGGAGTTTGCTCTGTTTGTCATGTGAGGCCCCATCTGAGGACTCTTTGAGAGTCATCAGTAAAAATGTGGCTTTGCGAGGATTTTTGGAGTCTGGTTTATGTTTCTTTGGTGGTACACGTGGCAGAGTGCCAGGTTAGCACTGGGGAGGAGGAGGCCGATCCTGAGGCCCAGCCCCTTTAGAAAGAGAAGCAATTTTATTTGTATATGAGCCGAGAAAAGGGGAATGAAATAAACCCCTTAAAATTGGATGGTATGCCCGATCTCTTGTATTTGCCTGTCTTGCTTACCGTGGGGGGTATGAGAGGTTTGCGGGTTCATTATTCAAGCACCCATGCATTCGTTTGTTTGCCACAGATTTGTCGAGGGCCTTCTGTGTGACAGGTCCCGTTCTAGGCTCTGGCAGTGCGGAGTGAGCAAAACAGACGAAACCCTTGTTCTCCTAGAGTTCGCATTCTGGTAGAGAATGTTTACACTGTCGGAGTCGGAGGCAGGTGTTTCTCTGCTTTGGCAGACCTTGAGATCATTAAGATATGACTCAAGCCTCATGCCTGTTATTGACAAAGTTCAGTTAATCAGTTGGAACAAACAAAATCTTGTGCTGCAGTTCAGAAATGCAGGTCTGCAGATGGGTGCGGGTCGCTCCATGTCCAAGTTCCTGAGACACCCATTAAAAAGGCAGAATCCTGGTCTCCCACCCAGCGGAGACAGAATCACACTGTCTGGGGGTAGGACCAGAGAATGTGTATTTAAAAAAAAAATTCCGAATGATTCTTGTTGTAAATTATGTTTTAATTACCTACATAATTCTGAAATCGACATTCGGTCAAGTTGCTCCTCCGTCCTGTTGTCAGGCCCAGCTCCTTTGCACTCGGTTCGGTATGTACGTACCTGCACTGGCTGCTATGACCTTCCATATATAGAGATGTGCCGATAGAAAATATACAGTATTGTTTTTTTTGTGGGCTTCTTGTTTCATATAAATGGGCGCCTTCTTTCCATGTGGCCAGATCCTGAGCCTCTCCTTCCTGCTGCTCATTTTAAGACACTATCCAGGCGTACGGATGGACACGTGGCTTCTCCTATCTCAGAGCGGCTGGGAAAAGTTGGGGTCCTTGGGACCAGTGTCTTTGCTTCCTCTGGCAGGACGGCAATGTTCTTGCCTCAGCCGGCAGCAGCTTGCCCACGGTATGCCCAGGGACATTTGTGGCAGGGGCAGCTTCACCCGTGCTGGCTGGACTCCCCGACTTGGGATGCTCTCAGCTGCACAGTCCGTGCCACCTGCTGTGGGCCCCTCCTCCTTCCAAGGCTAGCCTATTCTCTCTCAGCCCAGGGCCTGTCTACTAAAATGCCAAACTGCCCTGATACCCAAAGAGGGGGGAGGAGTTAAGGAATACAGACAATCCTTTCCTAAGATGGTAGCCTATTCCTTAAGCTTATTTCTTGCTGAAAAAAACAAAGAAAATGAAAAACCATTTGTACATGTCAAAGGCCAAGGTCTTTCTCTTGGCAATTCTTTTTTTTTTTTTAAGAGTTTATTTATTAATTTCAGAGAGAGAGAGCACAAGCAGGGGGAGCAGCAGAGGAAGAGGGAGAGGTAGACTCTCCGCTGAGCAGGGAGTCCGATGCGGGGCTCAATCCCAGGACCCTGGGATCATGACCTGAGCTGAAGCCAGATCCTTAACCAATTGAGCCACCCAGATGCCCCTCTCTTGGCATTCTTTTGATAACAAATCCTAACCATCCTCCAGACAGGCAGAGGCCTCCAGTGGAGCAGACTGAGGGGTGTATGTTGGGAAAGGTGAAAAGAATAGGGCAGGACATGTTTTTAAAATATTACTACTGTTCATCTTATAAGCCTGTTGCTCAGCCATTTTTTACTGGTTTGTGTGACTAGCAGCAGAAGTCAGTCAGAGCGTTTACGACATTTTGTGCCGTTTTTCCAAATGGACATATTCAAAGGCATTTCTTGGCCAAAGTTTAGTAGAGACTCTGCTTCCTATCCAGGCCATAAATTAATTAATCTGTTCTTTTTATAGTTTAATGAGGAAATGATTCAGAAACCCAAGAGACTGACATCAGTCAAAAATTCTCACAACAGTTCCTTTTATTTTCTACTAAAGAAAATATGGGGTAATTGTGGTGGACATTCCATAATGTGACTCCCAGTGAGTCACTTCTTTGCATGATCCCCTCTCCTTGAGTGTTCATGGAAACTGTGACTTGCTTCCTACCAATAAAATATAGCAATGGTGATGGGATTTCACTGCTGTGTTCATGTTATTTGGCAAAGGTGGACAGATTTTGTAATTAAGGTCCCAAATCAGTTGATTTTGCCTTAATCAAAAAGATTATCCTGGGTGGGTCTGATGTAATCAGGTGAAAACCCTTAAAGGAGGGACTGGAACCCTCCCCTGAGGTCAGAGACTCTCTCCTTGAGGCAGCAAGTGGCTATGAGTTCTTCTTCCTTTTTTTAATGTTTATTTATTTGAAAGAGAGAGAGAGAGTAGAGTGTGCAAGAGAGAACACGAGTAGAGAGGAAGGGGCAGAGGGAGAGGGAGAAGCTGATTCCTCACTGAGCAGGGAGCCCCATGCAGGACTTGATCCCAGGACCCTGGGATCATGACCTAACATAAGGCAGATGCTTAACTGACTGAGACACCCAGGTGCCCCCCAGTTGGCATCTGACTGCAACCTTGTGAGACCTGAGCTGAGGAAACAGCTAAGCCTTGGCATATTCCTAACATACAGAAACTGTGAGATATTAAATGTGTGTTGTGTGAAGCCACTACACTGATATTAATTTGTTAGGCAGCAATAGAAAACTAATATAGTAACAATTACTTACCACCCATCCTGGTTTCTCAGCCCTCAGCTGATGAGCTTTCTCCCTCTGTTCCTGCCTTCCTTCCATCATTTCTGCCCTTCCTTTCTTTTCAAAAGATTGAACAGTGACAATCTCCCTGTCTAGGACAGGGGAAAAGAAGACCATGCTTGGTCAAGTTCTGGGGAGGGAACATGATCACTGGGGTGAGATGAATTTACTTAAAAAAAGAAAAGACTTTATTTTTTAGAGTAGTTTTTAGGCTCATTCCAAAATTGAGCAGAAAGCAGATTTTCCATATACCCCCTGGCCTTCCTCCCCCCGGCTTCCCCTACTATTAGTGTCCTGCATGTGAGTGTACATTTTTTTTTTTACAATTGATGAACTACACTGACACATCATTACAGTTTATGTATGGGTTCATTCTTAGTGTTGTTCATTATATCCATTGTATAGGTTTTGACAACTGTATGATGACATGTATCCATCATTGTAGTATCATACCGAATTGTGTCACTGCCCTAAAAAATCCTCCAGTTCTTTCCTTCCTGGCCCCAACCCCTAGCAACCACTGATCTTTTTTTTTTTTTTTTTAAACTGTCTCCATAGTTTTGCCTTTTCCAGAATGGCATATAGTTGGAATCATATAGTGTGTAGCCTTTTCAGATCAGCTTCAGATTGTCTTCTTTGACTTAAGTAATATGTATTTAGGGTTCCTCCATGTCTTTTCATGGCTTGATAGTTCATTTCCTTTTTAGCAGTGAATGATATTCCATTGTCTAGGTTACTACGGTTTATTCATTCACCTGCAGAAGGGCATCTTGGTTGCATCCTAGTTTTGACAATTATAAATAAAGCTGCCACAAACATCTATGGGTAAGTGTTTGTATAGACACAAGGTTTCACTTCATTTAGGTAAATAGCAAGAAGCACGATCGCTAGCTCGTATGGTAAGAGTATGTTTAGTTTTGCAAGACATTGCCAAACTGTCCTCCAACTTGGCTGTAATGCTTGCATTCCCCCCAGCAGTGAATGAAAATTCTTGTTGCTCCATGTCCTCACTGGCATTTGGTCTCATGGTTCTGGATGTCGGTCATTCTAATAGGCGTGTCATGGTATCTTGTTATTTTAATTTACATTTCCCTAATGATATATTAGATATATTATGTTGAACAAATTTACTCACTTCCCCTTTATATCTGAGATGATGACCAGTGAAGAAATCCGTTTGTGACTTTTCCTTTTTCCTGTGGGCTCCATGAGGTGGACTTCCTCTATTCTCCGGGAGCGTATTGCAAAGGAACAAGCACTCAGTAGATCTGTCACGAGAAAGCAAGATGCTAGCAATCGGCGGCACATCCTCCCATTTTATTCCTGCTCTTTATTGTTATCTATGTAAATTTTCCTTGGGAAATGGAATGACATAGGCCTTACAGTTGCCAGGGGAGGAGGGATTGACAAATGGACTGAGCCCCCAGGACAAGGCTCCCCAAAGTCTCCTATTGCGAGGGTGAGCAGCAGAGGGGGCATCTTGTACAATAGCTTTCGTGACAGTTTTTCTTTTCTGGTGGGTGCGAGGAAGCATCTGGACTCTGGGCTCTGAGGTTATGGTCTGCTCTAGTCTCTTCTCCCAGCTCCTCAGTGTCCGTGCCGGGCATCAGGGCCAAAGGAGACAACTGCTCATTCAGTTAGCGTAGAAATCAGTGGAAGTCTCCCATGGGGCATCAGAAACACAGCCTGCACAACTGGACTGGTTAACTGAGTTGTGGTGTTGAAGGACTATGGCAAGAAATTACATCCATGCCCTTTACAGGGGAAACATTCTTCCTCTGTTTTAGTTTCAAAGCTTCGAAGTTACCAGTGTCCAGAGCTCTGGCGAGGGCGCAATGTAGCACGGCACTATTTCATAGTCTTGCCCTAAAATAACAGCGGCTAAGCTTTGTGACAAATAGTCTAGCTCATGCTGCCAGTGATGGCCTTGTTACTGGGACATGAACAACTGCGGGAGGCTGGCATTGGCTTTTCTCACTTTCTTTCTCCAAGCTGGCAAAGAGACTGTCTAATTGTAGGTGGTCGTATTTGAGAAAAATGGCCACGGTAAGGAACTTGGCTCGCCTGTTTACATTTAGAGCTTGGGGGGCCTAATGTTTGCACGTTGCAGTAGGCTGTGTAGGACTCTTAGATGGCATAGGGTTTAGGCACACATTTTTCTTGTCCGTGAACATATTTGTGTTTTAGAAGAGCAGATGGAACAAATGTGTTTATAGCTGCTTTCTCTGAAAATTGCATTAAAATGATAATATAGGCTCAGAAAAGGCCTAGACCCACAAGGACAGAGAGGGCAGGGGAGACTGCTCATTACAAGCGACCACAGTTTGGAGGCTCTAAGGCGGAGGGAGAGTGGTTACTGATGGAGCAGGCAGAAGAAAGCTATACCGTAAGCTGACCAGCGAAGAAACCCAGACGTAGGCTGAGGTGAGCCACCGACCCGGGGAAGCCGCAGCAATCCAAGTTACTAGCAAGTTCCTGGAGTTGCAGATGGGGGCAAAGCCAGGACTGGATGAAAGTCTTTCTCTGCAGCAGTGAGCACCCTCCTGACCAACCGAGGTCCTTCTCTTTTCCCCCAGGGGAGCGAGTCTGCCTCACTCCTCAGTAGGAGGTGAATACTAGGGCTGAGAGGCAAAGCACAGACCTTAGACTTGAGGATGCCAGGCTCAGCTGAAAGCAGGGCCACCGTGCAAACAAGGAGTCCAGTAGAAGTCTGCATGCTGAACATCTGTCCAGGGCTCCCCTCCCCCACTACAGTGGGGGCCACCCAATCAGGAGACCTCCGAGGGCTGCCCTTCAGCCAGCATCTGTCCCTCAACCTGGCATTGGGGCGCCGGGCTTTGGGGTCAGGTACACCTGGCTCCCATGTTAGCTGTGCTGCTCTCCAGCTCTATGACTTTTTTTTAACTTAATCTCTCTTAATAGTCCTCTGAAATTGTGGGTGGGAAGAGTTTTCATTGCATACGGTTGTTGTGAGGACTAAATGAGGTGATGAGGTGTAACCTCTGGGAGGCAACCATTTCTGAAGGCCCTCTCTTGGTTTCCGGGTGACTGTATAGAAATGTTCTCAGTGCTCCTGACCACGATTTATTCCCTCATCCGAGTCTTTTAAGATTCAGTTCGATAGATAACGTCCTACATAATGAAGAAGGCTTTCCTAACCTACCCTCACAGCTGTGGTGGCCATGTTTAAAATGTTGGCCACAGAAAGACACTGGTGACATCTTTCTTTGTAACCAGTTTCCAACCACCTCAATAGCCCTTTTTCTTTCAACTCCTTTCTTTCGGTTCTTCTCAAGTGCACATCAATTTCACATCCTGAATACTTTCAAAGACCCAAGTTTGATGAGAAAACATCCGTAGTGATCCAGAACACATTTTACGTCCTGCTCAACTGTAAGCACTCTCCAGACATCAGTCTCTCACAGACTGTGTGACATCTCACTATTGTTGAATGAACACCACTTATACCTATATCTTGAGGAACGTCAATCTAAATTAAAATATGCCAAGTTTCTTAACAGCACCAACAGATTTCCTAATTAACCTATGAATACTGTCAATCTGTTAATATAGTTCTCTTGTTCTTTTAGAAATGAGTTATGTAACATTTCTTTTATTTACTCCAGCAACTTCAGAACGAAAGTGCTCCTTCGGGTATTCCAAACTTCCCTTCGAAAGTAAAGAAAATACGAATAACTTGAATTGATTTGTTGAAATGGCTGAAGGCTTTTTGGCTCCTAGATTTTTTTTTTAAACCAGTCAGTTGAACTTCATGCATTTCCCTCTCTGCAATGCCTCTTGTCTAGGTTGCTTTCTATCCTTGCAGAATTCTTGCAGGGAGGCAGATTCCTGAGGTTGGTCCAAGGAGCCTGTAGACAGTAGCTTTTATGATCCCTGGTCTGGCTTTCTTGACAAAATTGCTACAATGTGTCCTTTCTCCTTCAATTGGATCCCAGTGCACATAATTGGTTCACCATAATCCTCGTTTCATGCCACAGTCTCATTACTAATCCATGCATGGATGTTATTTTTATCATAATATATAGATATGTAAGGATCCACCATGCAACCTAATAAATAGAGCATTGATAATATCTTATGTCCACTTACGTGCTCTTCTCCCATCCATCCCTCTACATTCCTCATAGTCTTCTGCGACTAACCTTTTTTTCCTTTTTTTTTTTCTTCTTAATCTCTTGTGTTCCAAGATTCATGGATGTTGTAGCATGTAGCTGTAGTTAATTTTTCCTGCCGGGTAGTATTCTACTCTGGATATAGTACAATCTATGTATCCATTTTCCTATCAACGCGAACAATCTTTGTCTCGACCATGGTCAACTCTTGGCAAAACCGTGAAGTAGGACGAAGTTTGTCTTTTATGACTTTAGTATGTTTTGCTGCCCTTCCTTAGGCTCTTCTCAGAAGATCATCCGAGCGATCTGCCTGGCACTTAGTAAAGTGCATTAAGGGTTTATTGAACGAATATTGTAAGTGACAGATAAGATCGAGGGCAGCTCCAGTCAGACGGAAGTAGCTGCCTGAGTCCTAACCCGAAGAAGCTTTTGTAGCCTCAGCTTGGCTCAGAAGGAAGAGCTCCAGGATCAATGACCAGTGTCCGCCTGGATGGGGCTAGAGGTACCATAGTTTGGAGCTGCTTAGTTTTACCCCAGGCTTAGTGCATTATCTCCTCGTGGACATTTACAAATCCGCTGGAGGCAAGAGTCACGAACATGAGGTAAAAACAAAGGAATAAGACTGTCATTGTGGAATTGTAGGTTTCTGCCAGGCTCGGGGGAAGGTTAATTTTGGGGGGCTGCTAGTTGGGCATTGGTAATGATTAGTAAGATTCCTGGTGCTCTTAAGCCATACCATCTCCCACATACTTTAAAGACTGATTCTGGTCTTTATTCTATGTTAAATATCTAATGGAAAAATGCATTTAATATAAAAAGCATGTTTCTCAGGTAAACAACTGTGCAAAGAATGTCCGATTTCATCCCGACGGTTAAATGCAGATTTTCTGTTTAAAAGCAAATCTTTCACTTTAAAGATTGAATATGAAGACACTTAAAATAATGTGTTTTTAAGTTTTAGTCTAGTTGTTGCAATGTAAAGTGCTGAAAAATTAATCAATATTTGCTATGGACCCGTAGTTCTTTCCCTAAAATTATTTCTTCATAGATGTTTTGTTCTGACTTGTGTTTGTAGCAATATCGGCTTCATGATACCACTTCTAGCTGTAGCCTCACTTGTAAATGGCATCATCGTACAATGTTAGAGCTGGAATCCACATCAAATATCGTCTTGCTGAGTGTTTCAGAGTTCTGGACCACCTGCATGGAATCACCTGAAAAGACTGTGAAAAATTTAGATTTTTGGGCTCCATCCATGACCTAATGAATCAGTTTTTTGGGATAGAAAGCCTAGGAATCTTCATTTTATACAATCTCACAGGTGATTCTGATCCATATGAACATTTCTCTGAAACCAGGGAAATTAGTGACTTTCAAGGGTTGAGAAGGAACAAATTCATAGCTGGGCAGTCACTCGAGGTGAGGTTATGGCAAAAAAAGTGGACATGTTTATTTTTCAGTTTATATAGTGGGATTTAAAATGGTTTATTGCAGGGGCACCTGGGTGGCTCAGTTGGTTAAGCGTCTGACTCTTGGTTTTGGCTCACATCATGATATCAGAGTTGTGCTGGGCGCAGAGTCTGCTTAAGAGTCTCTCTCTCCCCACCTCCATGGCTTATTTTTTGTTTAATTAAAAAAAATATTTTGTAAAGATTTTTATTTATTTGAGAGAGAGAGAAAGAGAGAGAGAACGAACAGGGAGAAGGACAGAAGGAGAACCATGGGGCTTGATCCCCGAACCCTGAGATCATGACCCCATCCCAAGGCAATGGCTTAACCAATTGAGCCACCCAGGCATCTCCCATAAAGGGCTTATTGTCAAATAAGACTCAAACTCCATAGGCTGCAAATGGGCCTAAAATGCCTTTCATCAGAGGTTAATCATTTCTTGTTACCCTGAGTATCCTAAAATATGTAAATATTTGACGTTACCAGAGATCCTTGAAAAAAACCTTGAGGTCCTCTGCTATTACTGTGTAATGATTCTTTTTGGTGAGAGTATGAAAACTCTTGAAAAACAAAAAAATCAAGCCAACTGTGATAAAAAATAGATTTATCGCACCATACCTTCCTTGCCACCTGCCGTGTGCACCTCCCCTCTGTACATTCCCCTCCCTGGATCCATTTGGGAGACCAAAGTCAACTATTGGGATTTTTACATGCAACCTGATTTTCCCTGTAGCTGTGATGGAGTAAGCCCCTCCCAGGCGGGCGTGCTGGGGAGTCCTGTTCACAGTGTTCCTTCCCCTAGGGCATTCGCCTCGTTTTTAAACCATTTGCTGTCCCCCCTTTTTTCTATGTGTTGTTGGACTTGAGATGGTGAAAGTAAAATCTTCAACTGAAGCACGTGTATGTGTTGGTCACTCCTTTTTAGCAAAGTCGTGAATCACCGGCCTCTCTTAGAGATGTTTCCGTTTAGCAGGCAAAACCAGATTTTTTTTTTTCCTTCTCTTTCCTCCGTTCCCCCACTGCCTTTCATCCCTGAGAGCGAATTCAGGGCTGCTCTGAGTTTGTGTCACCTTAGATTAATTGCTACTAATGCAAGGATTCAGGGCTGTGCGTGGGAGGTTCCTGAGAGCAGAGTGGATTCTGCTGTGCCTGGGAACAGAGCCTTCACTTGGGGTGTGTAATTCCCTGCGCAGCGAGACACCGTTCCCCGCACGCTACTGCTGTCCCAGAAGCAGCCGCGTGCTCGGCGGCCGCCAGCACAGGACTCGGGCACAGACGTACGCTCGTGGTCATTTCAAATGTGAGTAAATCTTACTTGCCATCGCGGTACATGTCCACGGTATGCAATTAGAGGAACAAGGAACTTTTCAGCAAGCTGGAACAGCCCCAGAAGCATGTGGGCTGCTTTAGAGGCAGGTCTGGCCTCCGAGAGCTCTCCGACGAGGCCCACTGAGCGAAGGGAACGCCCTCGGGGTGGCCCGGCCTGGGCGCCCCCAGGTTTGGCTGAGAGAGATGGGGATTCAGGACTCCTCTCTGCTCTAGACAGCTAAGAAGCCCTGGGCTTGTGTGGAATGCACGTAAATTTTCTAGCCATGGATTTCTCACATGGCTCTTCTGGAAGCTAAATCTATCATCTTACAATTTGTTTTCTGTTTATCCCACTTGTTCCGTGTTTGTTTTTATTTCCATTCTTGCCGGTTCTTTGGATGACTAGCTATTTAAAAATGATTCCACGTCCCCGTCTCTACCGGTTGTTACGTCATGTGTTCTTTTACTGGCTACTCCAGGGCCTGGAGATTACAGCAGCACCGCCTTATTAAAATCTAATATAAAGTCGTACATCTGTCTCTTCCTGGACAATGCGCAGGCCTTAAAAAGTTTGATTCCGTTGACCTCTGATCCTGCCTGTTCTGCTATTTTTTTCACGCACCTTATTTCTCCAGATATTGAAAACCCCACAAAATATCGTCATTACTGTTTTAACAGGCAGTAAGTAGCGTAGGCTTACCCTTATAGTCGTCCTTTGTCTTGTCCTTCGTTTCTCTCTGCGCCTGGTAGACAGAATGATGCCCCCTGCACGCAAGGATGCCTACATCCTAATCCCTGGGAACCGTGACTAGGTTAGGTTCTTTGACAAAGGAGCATTATGGTTCCTAATCAGTTGACTTTAAAATTGGGAGATTATCCTTGATTACCTTGTCGGGGAGGTGGAAGAAGGAGGCAGAAAAGGGAGCATCAGAGAACGGGCAGTGTGAGAAAGACTCGGTCCAAAGAGCTGGCCAGCTGGAACAGGGCCAGGACCCGGGGAAGGTGTGAGACCTAGAAGCTGGGAAGGCAAGAAAATGGGCTCTCCCCAGAGTCCCCTCCTGCCCCTTGGGTTTAACCCTGTGACCCGTGAGACCATTTTGGACTGCCAGTGTCCCAAACTGTGCAATAATACATTTAGATGGTTTTGTACCAGTACACTTGCCGTTGATTATTATAGTGGGGGCAGGAAACGAATACATTGTATCTCTGATTTCATTGATCCCTTGGCCTTTACCTGAAAATTTGTTTGAGTAATTTCCTTTAGGGTGGATCTGATGATGATGAATTTTGTCAAATTCTGTTTTTCTGAAAATGTCTTTACTATGCCTTCATTTTTCTGTTTCTGATCTCATTGATTTCTGCTCTTTATGTCCTTCCTTCTGCTTGTGTTGGGTTTAATTTAGTTTTTTCTAGTTTGATAAGGTTTAAATTTAGATTCTGGATTTGAGACCTTTCTTATTTTCTAATACAAGCATGTCATGCCATACATTTCTCTCTAGACACAGCTTTAGTCGCATTTCACAAACTTTGATATGCTGTATTTTCATTTTCATTCAATTCAAAATATTTTCTAGTTTCCTCTCAGTCTTCCTCTTTGGCTCATGGATCATTTAGAATCATACTATGTCTTTCCAAATATTTGCGGATTTTCTATATGTCCTTCCATTATTGATTTCTGGTTCAATTCCATTTATGGTCTGAGAACATCTTTGTATGATTTCTATTATTTATTTTTTATTTATTTATTTTTTAATTTTAATGTTTTTTAAATTATATTATGTTAGTTACCATACAGTACATCCCTGGTTTCTGATGTAAAGTTCGATGATTCATTAGTTGCCTGTAACACCCAGTGCACCATGCAATACGTGCCCTCCTTACTACCCACCACCGGCCTATCCCATTCCCCCATCCCCCTCCCCTCTGAAGCCCTCAGTTTGTTTCCCAGAGTCCATAGTCTCTCATGTTTCATTTCCCCTTCTGATTACCCCCCTTTCTTTATCCCTATCTTCCCCTACCGATCTTCCTAGTTCTTATGTTCCATAGATGAGAGAAATCATATGATAATTATCTTTCTCTGCTTGACTTATTTCACTTAGCATTATCTCCTCCAGTGCTGTCCATGTTGCAGCAAATGTTGAGAACTCGTACTTTCTGATAGTCGAGTAATATTCCATTGTATGTATGGACCACAACTTCTTAATCCAGTCATCTGTTGAAGGGCATCTCGGTTCCTTCCACGATTTAGCTATTGTGGACAATGCTGCTATGAACATTGGGGTGCATATGGCCCTTCTGTTCACTATGTCTGTCTCTTTGGGGTAAATACCCAGTAGTGCAATGGCTGGGTCATAGGGTAGCTCAATTTTTAACTTTTTAAGGGACCTCCGCACTGTTTTCCAGAGTGGCTGTACCAACTTGCATTCCCACCAACAATGTAGGAGGGATCCCCTTTCTCCACATCCTCTCCAGCAATTGTTGTTTCTTGCCTTGTCTATTTTTGCCATTCTAACTGGCGTAAGGTGGTATCTCAGTGTGGTTTTGATTTGAATTTCCTTGATGGCTAATGATTTTGAACATTTTTTCATGTGTCTGTTAGCCATTTGTATGTCTTCATTGGAAAAGTGTCTGTTCGTATCTTCTGCCCATTTTTTGATTTGTTTATTTGTTTCTCGTGTATTGAGTTTGAGAAGTTCTTTGTAGATCTTGGATACCAGTCCTTTATCTGTAGTGTCATTTGCAAATATATTCTCCCATTCCGTGGCTGCCTCTTAGTTTTTCTGACTGTTTCCTTGGCTGTGCAGAAACTTTTAATCTTGATGAATTCCCATAAATTCATTTTATCTTTTGTTTCTCTTGCCTTTGGGGATGTGTCATGAAAAAGGTTGCTGTGGCCGATGTCATAGAGGTTGCTGCCTATGTTCTCCTCTAGGATTTTGATGGATTCCTGTCTCACATTGAGGTCTTTTGTCCATTTGGAGTTTATCTTTGTGTATGGTGTGAGAGAGTGATCAAGTTTCATTCTTTTGGATGAACATGGACAGCATGTAGCTGTCCAATTTTCCCAGCACCATTTATTGAAGAGACTGTCTTTTTTCCACCGGATGTTTTTTCCTACTTTATCAAAGATTAGTTGCCCAAAGAGCCAAGGGTCCATTTCTGGGTTCTCTATTCTGTTCCATTGGTCTATGTGTCTGTTTTTGTGCCAGTACCATGCTGTCTTTGTGATCACAGCTTTGTAGTACAGCTCGAAATCCGGCATTGTGATGCCCCCAGCTTTGTTTTTCCTTTTCAACAGTTCCTTGGCGATTCGGGGCCTTTTCTGTTTCCATACAAATTTAAGGACTATTTGTTCCAGTTCTTTGAAAAATGTCCTTGGTATTTTGATCGGGATAGCATTGAAAGTGTAGATTGCTCTGGGTAGCATGGACATTTTAACTATGTTAATTCTTCTGATCCATGAGCATGGAATATTTTTCCATCTTTTTGTGTCTTCCTCAATGTCTTTCAAGAGTGATTTATAGTTTCTAGAATATAGGTCCTTTACGTCTCTGGTTAAGTTAATTCCAAGGTAACATATCGTTTTTGTTGCTATTGTAAATGGGATGGATTCCCTAATTTCTCTTTCTTCAGTCTCGTTATTCGTGTATAGAAATGCAACTGATTTCTGAGCATTGATTTTGTATCCCGCCACATTACTGAATTGCTCTATAACTTCTAATAGTTTGGACGTGGATTCTTTTGGGTTTTCCATATAGAGTATCATGTCATCTGCGAAGAGAGACACTTTGACACTTTGACACCAGTCTTTTTTTTTTTAACTATCTCCATAGTTTTGCCTTCTCTAGAATGTCATATAGTTGGAATCATATAGTGTGTAGCCTTTTCAGATTGGCTTCCTTCACTTAGTAATATGCATTTAGGCTTCCTCCGTGTCTTTTCATGGCTTGGTAGTTCATTATTTTTAGCAGTGAATGATATTCCATTGTCTGAGCTATCGGTTTATTTATTCATTCACCTGCTGAAGGGCATCTTGGGTTGCTTCCTAGTTTTGGCAATTATAAATAAAGCTGTCATAAACATCTATGGGTAGGTTTTTGTGTAGACAGAAGGTTTCGCTTCATTTAGGTAAATATCAAGGGGCATGATTGCTGGATTGGATGGTAAGAAAATATTTAATTTTGTAAGAAATCGCCAAACTGTCTTTCATATTGGCTGTACCATTTTGTATTTTCACCTGCAATGAATTAGAGTTCCTATTGCTTTACAGCCTTCCCAGCATTTGGTGGTGGTCTGTTGCTTTTTAAGATTTACTATTTGTTTTTGCTTCCCAGCATGTGATGTATGCTTTATAATTATCATGCTTGGGGGTTAAGTCTATATGATTCTTGAATTTTTTCCCCCCAATGGAAGTGTAATTGACATATAACATTATATTAGTTTCAGTTGTACAATGTAATGTTGAATCTGTGTTTTGATGTCTTTCATCAGTTTCTTAAAAAATCAGCCATCACCTTTTAAATACTGTTTCTATCCTGCATTAAGGTTTAATCACAAAAACAGAACTACTAGAAGACTTATGGACACACACACACACACACACACATGGATTTATTATAGAAATTTGAACTTATGAAATAGCCCAAGCTAGTTCAATGGTTTAGGGGAAGATGTTTTTCCTGTTTCTGGTACCATAGCCTGAAGTCAAAAGGTAGATAGTAAGAGAAGATAGGGAGCCCACAAGAATGGACTGGAACCCATATCAATCTCTCACTGTCCCCAAGACTCCAACTTTGAAGATTGGGTGTCCTGTAGAAGAATTCAGCATCTTTTGACATGGAGCTAACATGTGCCTGGCCCAGGAAGTGAGGAACCTACAGAAGGAAATCTGATAGGAGCTGGTGGTGTCTCAAGTCCATAAAGTTTGAGTCCACAGGTAAATGACAAGATATATGGAGTGTAATGGCACCTTGTGCCCTGCTGTGACCTCTGAATGAAGAAGGCACAGGACTGCTAATTGACTTCTGTCTTCTGAATTTTGCATATGATTCTTGTAACTCACACTAATCCACTTTATGCAGGGAAGGAAATTCTAGCAAAAGTAATTCCAGCTTGGCATGACACAAATTTATCTCACACCTGATTATCTCACCTTCTCTTTCTAAGACTCCAGTTACAAATATTAGACATTTCTTGCTGTCCCATATCTCTTATGCTGTATTTTGTACTTCCCATTCTTTTGGATCTCTGTCCTTCAGTCAGAATATTTTCTTATTAACTATCTACCATTTGACTCAATCACTCTTCTACCATTTTGAGTTTGCTATTAAACCCATCCACTGAGTTCTTAATTTTGATAATTTTATTATCTTGTTCAAAATTTCTACTTGTTCTTTTTATAATAATTTCTAGTTTTCAACTAAAATTGTCCATATTTTCATGAGCATGTTCATAGTTATCTTCACATTTGTGTCTTATAATTCCAATATCTTAATCCTTGTGGGCTTGTTTCTGTTTCTTTTTCTTTTGTTTCTTTTGGTTTTTGTCTTTCCTTGTTCTTCTTTTTTTAAAAAATTTAATTCCACTATAGTGTAGTGTATAGTGTTAGTTTCAGGTGTACAATATAGTGATTCAACAATTTTATACGTTATTCCATGCTCATCATGATAAGTGTCCTTTTAACCCCCTTCACCTATTTCACCCATCTCCCACCCACCTCCCCTCTGGCAAGCAACAATTTGTTCTCTGGAGTTAAGAGTCCACTTTTGTTTGGCCCTCTTTTTCCTTTGTTTGTTTTGTTTCTTAAATTCCCACATAAGTGAAATCATATGGTATTTGTCTTTCCCTGACTTGTTGTAATCCACATCCATCCATGTTTCTGCAAATGGCAAGATTTCATTCTTTTTTATGGCTGAGTAATATTCCACTGTACAGATATACCAAGTCTTTATCCATTCATTTACTGATGATTGCAGCAGTTCATTCATTTACATTTAAGTATTGATAGGTATATATTATTGCCATTTTGTTACTTGTTTTATGGTTGTTTCTGTAGTTCTTCTCTGTTCCTTCTTTTGCTCTCTTCTCTCATGGTTGGTTGGCTTTCTTTAGTGATATACTTGAATTCCTTTCTCTTTAGTTTTCAAATATCTATTTCAAATATATTATGGGTTTTGATTTGTGGTTACCATTTTATATTTGTATATAATATCTTATGCATATAGCAGTCTGTATTAAGTTGATAGTTGCTTAAGTTTGAAGCCATTCCTTACTCCTCTGCACTACCTTTAGGTATATGGTGTCATACTTTACATTCTTTTATTTTGTGAAACCCTTGAGTAATTTTTATAGATATACTTAATTTTACTGTTTTTGTGCTTCTTACTTTTCTTACTCCTGCAATGTTCTTTCCTTTCCACTCAAAAAGTCCCCTTTAACATTTCTTGTAGGGCTGGTTTAGTGGTCATGAATTCTTTTAACTTTTGTTTGTCTGGGAAATTCTTCCTCTCTCCTTCTATTCTGAAAAATAGCCTTGCTGGATAGAGTATTCTTGGCTGCAGGTTTTTTTTTTTTCTTTCAGCACTTTGCATATATAATGGCACTTTCATCTGGTCTACAAAGTTTCTGCTGAAAAATCAGCTGATAGCTTTCTGGGGTTTCCCTTGTATATAACTGTTTTCTCTTGCTGCTTTTAAAATTCTTTCTTTATCACTACTTATCGCCATTTTAATTACTACGTGTCTCGATGTGGACCTCTTGGGGCAATTTTTTAGGGGACCTCTGTGCTCCTAGATCTGGATTTCTTTTTTCTTCTCCAGATTCATGAAGTTTTCAGCTATTATTTCTTCAAATATTTCTGCCCCCTTTTCTCTCTCTTCTTCTGGGATTCCTATAATGTGAATGTTATTGCACTTGATAATGTTGCTGAGTTCCCTAAGTCTATTTTCATTTATTATTATTTTTTCTCTCTCCTGTTCAGCTTGATTGCTTTCCATTACTCTGTCCTTGAGGTCCCTGATCCATTCTTTTGCTTCCTCTTGTCTACTATTTATTCCACCTACTGTATTTTTAATTTCAGTTATTGAGTTATTCAGTTATCTTCATCTCCAAAGGGTTCTTTTTTATGTTTTCTGTCTCTTTGTTAAGGGTCTCATTGAAATCCTCCACTCTTTTCTCAAGTCTAGTGAGTATCTTTATGACCATTACTTTATTTATTTATTTTCTATTTAGAGAGAGGGAGAGGACATGAGTAGGGGGTGGGGAGCGGGGTGAGGAGGGGCAGAGGGAGAGAGAGAATCTTAAGCAGGCTCCATGCCTAGTGTGGAGCCTGACGTGAGGCTTGATTTCACTACCCTGAGATCAGGACCTGAGCCAAAATCAAGAGCTGGATGCCTAACTGACTGAGCCACCCAGAAACCCAATGACCATTGCTTTAAATTCTCTATAAGGCATATTACTTATCTCTGCTTTGCTTTGGTCTCTTGCTGTGATTTTGTCCTGTTCTTTTGCTTGGGACATATTCCTCTGTCTCCTCATTTTGTGTAACTCTCTGTGTCTGTTTCTCTGTGTTAGGAAAGCCAGCTTCATTTCTTGCTCTTAAAAGTAGTGGCCTTATAAAGAAGAGTTCCTGTAGTGCTCTGCAGTGCAATGTCCCCTCTTCACCAGAATCTGACACCTCAGGGGTGTCTCCTCTATGTACTGCGTGTGCCGTGCCGTTGTGTCTGAGCCCCTTTTGCCCTCAGTCCAGTCGTCTGCAGTGACTCTCCTTGTGTGTTGTGGGCAGGATTTGGTCCCTGTGTTTTAGTCACCTTGGGCTTGAGTTAGACCAGGTGTTTGCCAGAGATGCAGTGGCACCAAACTGCAGGAGGATGTGGGGGCAGGGTGTGTAACGTTGGCAAGGTCTGTTCTGGGAGGAGACCTCTGCTCCAGCTCTGGAGGGGCTGTGTCCACAGGAGAACTCAGGGGGAGGGTACGCTGTTAGCTAGTTAAGTAGGGGGTGTTGTGCCACACTGGTTCTCAAATTTCCTTGCCTTTTCATTGGTTGTATTTTCCTGGTAATTTTTGTTTGAATGATAAAAATTGTGTATAAATGTTTTGGAGATTATTTGAGACTTGAATGACTTTATCTTTCTTCCAAGAGAATTTCCTCTAGCTTCTTGCAGACAATAAGTATAGGGACTGATCATTTCAATATAATCAGAGTTTAAGCTGATACAAGCTCAGCTTAGGTTTTTATAAGCGCTTATAATTTCTACATGCTCCTACATAGAAAAACATGTATTCTACCAGGAGTGACCTTTTAGGGGTCCTAATTGGAAGCCTCAGTGTTTAGCAAGACCCTCCTTGGGGGGTCCTATAGTCCAATCTCTGTCTCTCCAACTCTGATACTTCTGAAATCTCTTTCTGCCTCTCAGCCTCTCTCCTGCTACTATTGAGTAAAAGTNNNNGTAGGGAAAAGTGACTTCCATTCTCTTGAAGGATCTTGGTCTTTCAAGTCCTTACTGCTTTGCTGGTCCTCTGATGCTTTTGAACAGATACGTCTCACATTTTGTCCACGTTTTCTAGTTATCGATGGGAGATGTCTGAGAACACCATTTATTGTAGGAAGAAGATATTGCCTGCCAGTAGCGTTCTTTGAAATGAGTTTTCAGTGTTTTTTGGGGCTGATGTTTAGTTTTAGGGATTCTGGAATTGATCATTCTGAAATGAAAGCTACTTCTGAATTCTGAGCTGTAGCAATCTTAGGTGTAAGGAGAGAAATGCTCTCAGTGTCAGTGGTCTGTTATTTATTTTAGCAGGTAGTTTCATAGCACTATGTTTGTGATCAACATACTCATTTCATAGAGGAAGAAACTGAGGCAAGAACAATTGGAAGCCTGTGGATCAAGTTACACAGGTATATAAGAGACAAAAGAAGCCTTGAATAGAGTTTGGGTTTGTATGCTCTAATCTTAAGCTCAGAAAATCTCATATGTTTTGATTTTCTTATAGTACTTTGCTGATATTCATGAATCAGTAAAATATTTTAGACTTTTCTCCACAGCCGGTCATGTATGCTTTTGGCTGAGACTTTAGCTTTCTTATATTCCATCTCTTTGCATTGTTTAGGGGACTCTGAATATTTCTACATTTTAACCCACCAGGGTCATCTTGTGTAAACCTATACACAGCAGGAAAATCTACATCCTTTCAAATATATGTAGAAATTCCTGAGTGTGACTTCCATTTTTCCTGGTGACCCTCTCTTCAGATTTTAATTTTGCTGAATTCTCATCTATTTGGCTTCTGTATGTGTTGTCTTTCCCCTATTGTCTCTGTGCTCTTTTCAGCCATGACCCTAATGATGTGTGTCCCTTCCTGGCTCTGCTTCAGTGGGGTCATGTTGGTAGCTTGGAAATGACCATAATGGAAGTATTTACACCATGGGAATTGGAAAATGCTACCTATCAAGGCTTTTATTTCCCCAAAAGGAAGTTGTTAAACATTTGCCATCACACCCACGCCCTGATCCCTCCACGCAGCACAGTACCATCTACTTAGGGACAGAGAAAAGTTCAGTGCCACTGGAGTGGGGTTGCCTCACCCACTGCTGGATATCACAACCAAATTAGGAACAGAATATTAACTCTTCTATTGTTCAAAGTCCTTTGACTATTCCTGTTTCCATGATCACTGCCTCAATCATCTCCTATTCAGGTGCTCGAGGCTCACAAGGATGGTTGGGAAAGAGTAGGAATGGAGACATTGCTCTTGCATTTTCTTTCCCTCACCCCATAGTTTGCACAACGACAGGGAGCATCATTCACGGTATATCGTATCCCACAGCCCGTGAATGGAGTCTCCAGCACAGTGTGAGGCCGTGGTGTCCAACCTGTACCTCGATCCCAACAGTGTCGTGTTTTCCAGGTCTGACTTATTTTGCAGCACACGGAGTGGAGATACAGACCAAACTGAGCGTCACAAAGTCAGTATTTCACAGGAGCAGCAAGATTGAGCCTCAGGGTTCTGGGCATACTGTCCACAGAGCTAATGAGAAGAGTCACTGGTCTTTCCGCCCCCACCACCGCCGTGGGGTTTGCCTGAAGGAGCTCCCCTAGAGCATGGTGGATGGTGAAGCTGGGGTTCAACTTCCCACATTGGCGTGCATGTGCAAGTGATGTCAGCGTTTATGGTTTTTGTTTTTTAACCTGTAGAATGAGTACAGTGCCAGTTGACTTTGCTTTTATGACAACCACAACAGTACCCATTATTTTGGTTAATCTTTGTAAGAATCCTATGTGGTCCTCACAATATGATGATTTCAACAGTGGCCATCATCTGTCTGGGTGCTTTACAAAAAATTACCTTCTTTAATTCTTACAAGACTCTATAGGGCGGGTAAAGGAAACAAAATCTACTGAAACTTTAAAATGATTCATCTGAGGCATTGAAGGAAATGACAGAAACGGGATTTGAACCTAACCGAGGAGTCTAAACCCTGCATTCTTAATCACTGTTGCCTCTCAGAGAAAGAGAGAAAGATGGGCAAAATGCACAGGGCTATGTTGTTTGCTTCCCAGGACAGGCGATGAGATTGGCCTCCTGCATGGTCCTCAGTGCTGTGGCTGCGTTTGTGGGGTTGGGGCCAGTGCGGGTATGGCCGCGTTTCTGCTCACTCCCTCTCCTCCCCCGGGAAATTTCGCTGAGACAGGGCTGCGGCTCTCCAGGGAGAGAGGTGCTTCTAACCAGCTGCAGTCTTTAATTGCAGCCCTCCAAGGGGATTAGCACCGTGGAATCCATGTGCAGACCAAACCCGGGTGTCACAAAGTAAATATTTCACATTTCATGTTAAATCCTATCCTAAAACAAGTGTGAAGAATTGGGATTCAGTGAGAAACACACATTTCAGGGATTGAAATGGGTTTTGATTGGGGTGAAATCCAACCATCACTCTGCCCTGTCCCCACCTTTTCTTGGGGTGTCTGGCCATTCTGTCCCGTGAGTGTCAGGGGATGCATCAAACAGCAAGAGGGGATGAGGTGGGTGGGGTGGGCGGGGTGGGCGGAGTGCTGTTAGCCGCACAGGCATCCTGGACTCAGGGAAATGCAGTGGGCTTTGGGGCTTGAGAAAAGAGGCTCTTCTGATTATGCATAAAAATAAACAAGAGGAGAGGAGGCCCAGGAAGAGTGAAGATGGAAGAATGTAGTATCTGTGAGACTAATCCAACATATTTTTACTGTGACCCAGCATTACAGCCCTGGGCGGTTTTCTTAGATGCCTGCGTTTATGGGGCAGCTAGCCTTATCTAGTCTTTACGAGCAACGGCACGGAGGTCTCGGTGGTACTCACACTGCCTGCTTTTATGCTGGGATTGGCTGTTTGGCTTTTATATGAGTCGCTGTGTGTGTCACATGCGCTCCACCATTCTGGGGGTGGTCCTCATACAAAGCAGAATCCTGGGCAGGTCCTGGAAGAGCTTCCCCACCATCCCCTCATCCTCACATTTCCTGTCTGTGAGCTATGGTCTGTGACCGTTCCAGACAAAGGCAGGGTTCTGGATGTACAGGAGAGCCAGGGAGAGGGTGTGATGTCTCAGGGAGGGGGGTGGGGAGGGGGGGGACACATGATCTTGTTAGCCTGTGAGCCAAGCACCCAGGAAGGCTGAGGCCAGCCTTGCAAGACGATCAGCAGGGCTGTCCCGGGCTGGAGGGTACAGCTGATGTTTAGTTCCTCCCTTCTTACATTGCTTAAGTGTTTGCTTGTTTAACTAGGGTATTTTTGAGATTTTTTGTTTTTGTTTTTATTTTTGCTGTTGTAATTCTATAACAAAAACTGGTAGGATAACTTCATGAAAAAACCATTTTTTTTCCCCAATCAAGATTTCTGTATAAGGGGCTTCCTTTCTGTTATATGTGCTTGACACATAAATCCTTGGCAACTATATGAATCATGATTGATGCCTGATGTGTTACTGACTGCCCTGGTGGCATCCTGGTTCCCGTTCCCTGTCCTCCGTGGCCAGTTTTCAAGGACAGGGAGGTTGTCTCCCATGAGAGGGAGTCTCACCAGAAGGTGGGTGCGGGCACTGCTACCCTACTTCTACCCATAGTGTTTTGTAGAAAATGTGATTCTTGGGGCGCCTGGGTGGCTCAGTTGGTTAAGAGTCTGACTTCAGCTCAGGTCATGATCCCAGGGTCCTGGGATGGAGCCCCATGTCTGGCTCTCTGCTTATCGGGGAGCCTGCTTCTCCCTCTCCCTCTGCCCTTCCCCCTGCTCTCTCTCTCTCTCTTAAGTAAATAAATAAAATCTTTAAGAAAAAGAAAAGGAAATGTGATCTTCATTTACCCCTTGGGTTCAAAGCTCTGCGGAGACCCCCTTAAGCTTATACTAAGGGCATGTCCTTTAGCCCGCTAGAGAGGGCAGTGCAATTCTGCTGGGACCTCTCCCCCTCCCCCCAGCTTCCCTCTCTTGGTCAATGCAGGGTCTGTCGAACTTCAGGACTGAAGTTGTGTAACAAAGTGCCACACACCTGGGGCTTCAGCAACAGATATTTATTGTCTCACAATGCTGATGTCTAGAAGTCTGAGATCATGGTGTGGACAGAGTCTGTGTCTTCTGAGGCTTCTCTCCTTGGCTCGTGTCTTCACACGGCCTTTGTGTGTGTGTCTGTGCTCTAGTCTCCTCTTCCCGAAAGGATGCAGTCAGATTGGATTAGGGCCCACACATGTGACCGCATTTTAACTTCACACCTCTTTGAAGACCCCATCTCCAAATATAGCCACATTCTGAGGTGCTGGGGGTTAGGGCTGCCACAAATAAATTTTGGGGGACACAACTGAGCCCACAACACTAATCAAAAATGGCCAAATTGCACTGCCGGTGACCGTGACAGGTGGATGGCCCTCAGTGGGTCTGTGGGAGAACAGAGAAGACTGTCCCTATTATCAGCAGGTGGCATAACCATGGGGCTGCTAGGCCCACCAGGACAGTCTGCTTGCATCCCTTCCCCTCCAGCCTTTCTTTGCCTCTGATCCCTGACCTCTGACACTGCATCTGCACACGCCCTCTGACCACCTGCCCCCTTCCTTTGCTCCTCTGCCAACCCAGATGCCTTGCCCTTCATTTCTTCTACTTGGGACGCCTGGAAGAGTGGTCTTGGTTACCCTGACATTCCAGGTCAAATTCTATCCTTTTAGCCCCAGCTTCAGTCCCTGTGAAAATCACTGCCCCTTCCGGGTATGCCCGAGGTTTGTGGCACGAGCATGAGTGTGAGAGCCGCTAGGGGGGCTGCGCTAGGGAAGTGGGAGTGGGAGGTAACCGTGCGGGGAAGCAGAGTGCCCACTGGGAGAGGCAGGTGGGCGAGGTAGAGGTGTTGGGGGGCAGCTCCCCCCGCTTCCTTCCCACTCACGTCACCTACTTCAAGCACAGACAAATGTAACATTTACTCGATTGAAGTGGGGCTCCCATACTCCCAATTCTGCTGAGCCAACCATACTTGTTATAATGTAGAAAAACCCATGGGGATATCGGGTTGTGATCTCTGGTGCCTCTTTGGTGACAATGAGGCAGGTGTGGTGGTTCTCAGTGCTTGAGTTGAAGCAATGGTGCCCTGTGAGGCATGGGGACACAGAGTGAGAGGTTCCTGAGTCCCACTGAACCCGAAAATCTGGGGGTGGGACCCAGCAACCTGTGTTTTGAACAGGGGATTTTATGTATCCGAGATCCTAGTATCTACGGCTTCTGAGACGTGACTGAGGTATTATTTATAAGCTGCTGTTTAGAGGCAGGACTGGTGTTGATCTGAGAGAAAAGAGACGTCCAGATTACTGCTCTTACATGAAATACCAGCACTTTATCATATTATTCAACTCAGCGAGTGCTTTTAATAACTTTTATATTTACATTTTACAATATCCTTTAAGCTGTAGTCTGGTCAATGACGAGCCATTCCACTCATTGACAAAAATTTATTGAACCTCAGTTATGTGCCAGGCAATTTCCTAGTCCTTGGGTTCAATGGTTAGCGAAACCAGAAAGTATTCTTCTGAGACATCGCAAGAGTGTGTGTGAGCATCTGGTGGTCAGAGGAGGGGTAGACGTTAAATACGTCATCAGAGTAATTACAGTTATGATTGACGCTTTGAGAAGAAGTTGAGGCAGCAAATGACCAAGCAAAGAAAATTGAAATTTCAAATCTGATACACTCTACAAAAGAGAGGTATGTGGTTGATTGACTGAAGGGTCAGGAAAACTTTTCCTCAAAAAATAACTTCAAAGCTTAGGTCTAAAGTGGCCATGTGCAGGGAAGCAAGGCTACTTACAGGAGATGGAAGTAGGGCCTTGGTGCCAGGTTACGGATTTTGGATTTTAATCTAAGAGGAACAAGAAGCCTCATGTGTTAGTATTCACTAGGTAATGCTGCGTAACAAGCAGGTTCAAACAGCTCAGTAACTTCCGGTAGCAAATGTCTGTTTCTTGCTCATCTTAACTCTGGGCCACTGCAGCTTTGCTCCATGGATCCTCCTCATGGCAAGACCCAGGCTGAGGAAGCAGCCTGAATTTGTGTCATTCCTCTCTTATGGCAGAGGGAAAAGAGCAATGACAAAGCCCTGTGATACCCTGGGGACTTCTCCCTATGGCACATGTCACTTCGGATCATGTTCCATTGGCCAAAGTAAGTCACATATTGTGAGGGGGCAGCAGTAACGATTAAGGTCCCTTTCCAGTGGCCCTGGATATAGCTTATTACATTAATATATTATTTGTAATAAGATTTTCCCCCAATTTCCTGTATTATTTGTAATAATATACAATATACTGTCTAATATAAATAATATACTTATTCTTTGTAATAACATTTTTTTCTCCAGCGTTCTTTGAAATATTACCTAAAAATTATCCTGAGAGTAATTTTGTGGTAGAAATAACCTTTGTGTGATCCTTTCTTTTTTTCCCCACTCTTAGGATACGTAGATATTAAAATATCGTTCACAGGTCACAAAGTTTTCCTATTTTTGTCTCAGGTTATTTAGGAGAAAGAAACACACTCTTCCTTTATGTTTCTCATTTATTGGTGCAAATGTTCGTGCTTCACCACCAACTGGAGAACATGCCTCCTTTTCCTTGGTAATGTGCTGGGGTGGGAGCCAAGGGAATCAGCGTGTCAGAATTAGACAGCATCCCCTTCACTGCCGCATCTGCAGACCCCCCTAACTGAGGCATGGTGTTGACCAACTCCTGCATTTTCATGTCAGAAAATTGGCAAATGTGGCCAGCGATGATGAACAGCTGAAATTACAAAGGGCTCTTGGACCGCTGAGATGGATTTTAATCCTTTTAGGATCAGCCAACCTTTTCTGAGTGTTGCTTCATCTTATGTAAATTATTGGAGTTCAAGAACATTCGGTATTTATCGGACAAAACAGGATGGGTTAGGGCTTCTTTTATTGTTTCCTCCAGGGTTCTAGAGTAAATACGGCTTCAGAAAACATGCCATTTAATTTTCGAAACCTATTTTGACTGGAATCTTGGCCAAACCCCTTCTTCTCCAGGTAACACCCTTTATTTAATCCGTGATTGGAGTCAGTGGACGAAGGGGTCATGTCTTGTGAGATGTCATGTCTCTGCACCTTACGTGAAGTTTGGAAAGGCTCACTCTGAGTGTTTTAGTAAAAATCGAGGTATTCTGTTTTCTCACCTGAATGCCATCCAAGAAACGATTTCTCAGTTTCTTTCAATTCACACCAGAAAGTTACTACATTTGACATTCCGTATTACTGCTGAATGTAAGCCCGACGAGTCACATAGAGGGCTCCACAAATATTTGTTTATTGGATGTGAGCTCCAAGAGAACTGGGGTCCCCTTCCCCTTGGTGTTCCTCAAGGCACCTGCCATAGTAAAGGACACAGATGGAGGCCCAAGTAGGGTTTGCTGGATTGAGTAAGTTGCCTAAGCTTTGGTTTGGGAAGAAAGATCTACCCTTCCAAGGACAGCTTCCACCACCAGGTAGGGGATGAGTTTCCCATGAGCTACTTGAGCTGCACAGTGGGGAGGTTGGGCTGGGAATCGTGAAAGCCCGCATGGACTGCTGGCTACAGTTTTCCAGCGGTGGAACGTTGAGCAGCCATGTTGACTTCCAGCCCTCATTTCATGGAGCGTGTGTGGGAAAGAGGTGATGCAATGTGCGCAAAGCACCTAGATGACTAATAATTGTAATGTCAATAATGGGGACATCCTAAAACCCATAATGGGTTTTGTTTATAAAGCACGGGTAGATGTGAGGAACAGTTCCTTGTAAAATTAATCCTTAGTCGCCTCAGGACGTAGCTCTTCATTAGCAGTGGACTTTCTTCTGGGAACTGTCACCCAGGACACTACCTGGATAAGGATGCCCAGGGATACATCTCTTGAGTGCGTTGTCACAGTCCTAGCGTTCAGACTTCTGACTGAAGTGGGACTTTGAAGACTTAAAGGGCCTTCGTGCATTTGGTGGCTTGTTGTGTCAACTTCAGTTAACACAAGCTGGAATATTTGACGCCACCTCCCCCAATTTTTTTTTTCATTACTTTTGTAACCAGCTCTGTCGAAGAGCTTTGTAAAGGGCTGGGCTAATCTCTACCCATGTTAGCCCAGGAGTCGTGTCCTTGTTTGGTTCCTCTTTTCTGCATCTCCCTGCCTTGGGGTCACCCATGCATTCCTTATGTGGGTGGGTCGCCCCTTCTAGGAGGAGAGAATCTCTCTACTCAGCCCGCACGGGGATGGTGGCAAAGGCCCACTTCCTCCATGTGGGCAAAGTGCCAGGCAAGTCAGAGTGAAGGGCATGGCCTGTGAGGGAGAGGACCAAGTCGGAGTGCGAGCTCTGCCACGGGCAGGTGCAGGCATGTAACCGGAGGCTCAGATTCCTTGTGGGAAAGAGGGGGGTGGGGCTGTCCTCCAGCGTTTTCTGGGACCGGCGATAAGAATGAGAATGCCAGAATATTACTCAGCCCTGAAAAGGAAGGAAATCCTCACCTGTGCTACAGTATGACTGAAACTCGGGGACATTTGCAAGTGGAAGAAGCTAGACCCCAAAGGACAAATATTGTATGATTCCCCTTATATGATGTACCTAGAATAGGTAAATCCATAGAGACGGAAACTAGGACAGTGGGAGCCAGGGGCTGGGGGTGGGGCTGGGGAGTTCATGTTAAATGGGGACAGAATTTCAGTTTGGGAAGATGAAAAAAGTTCTGGAGATGGATGGTGGATGAGGGCTGCACAATATCACAAAAATACTTAATGCTACTGAAGTGGACACTTAAAAATAGTTAAAATGGTAAATTGTATGTATATTTTACCACCATCCAAAAAATCGCACAAAAAAAATATATAAACATTGCAAGGTATGGCACAAACTCAGGTTATGAGAAGAAATGTCAGCTGTCTCTCTTTTTTGCCCAGTAGGAAAGCGGGGAGGGCAGAATGAGAGGGAGTTGGAGCTCCCCTGGCTCTGATAGGGATTGTGGTGTGTTGGTTGTGACACGGTGAACTCTCTGATCCTCAAGTGTCCTTACCTGTAAAATAGGGGTGCATTCCAAAAGTACCCCACCTCCACAGCACAATTCCAAATTTTCCTTGTTTTGATCCAATTTCTTTCTTCCAAATAATTTTATTTTCATTTGTTTTTATAAACACATGGGAGCAAATCCTGTTATTTGATTATTAACTTACGTTTAAAAAACCCCCAAGAAAACAAGACAACACCTAGATGCCTACAGATTCTGAAAACTACCCTTTCCAGGCGAGAGGTAACACCCCAGGCGCGGCCCAGGCGACAGAGTCGCGGGCCCTGGAGGGGGCAGGCAGCGCTGCTCTGCGGCGCCCTCTGGCGGCCCCTCTCCGTCACGGTCGCCGTCCGTAGAGGGTTCTCCTGGGCTGGTGCCTTGGGCAGGGTGAGGACACTTGCCTGAGGAAAAAGATTTACTCGGACGAACGTGTGTCTGAATCTTCAGGTGGAGACATGAAAAATGACATCTCTCTCTTCAGGAAGTCTCTCTATCAGTGTCCAGTGATGAAGAGACCAGAGAAAAGTGGCCCATTCATTATATTTATGTTGTGTGATATTACACCACAGAGAGTAAAGTCAATGAGAAGAAGAAGTAATTGAAACAAGCATTTTTTTTCCCTTGGCAGAAATTCACTCATTAGCAATATACCTTTTTACAAAGGGAGATTAGATAAATTAGAGATTAAAGAAAGTGGAACAGATGTTTTTCCTCTGATAAGCATCATTCTATAAGAAAACGCCGGAAACTTAGGACCAGTGCAGAAAGCATGATATACTTTTTTTTTTTTTTTTTTTTGGTGCTAACATATTTTTAGACGGCAAAAAAATACTCGACAGGAGGGAGAGCCGACCCAGCTCAGGGGCACACTTAGACAACCCTCTGACACGGCCGTAGTGATATAACTAGTCATGGTAACTTCCATCCCGTGAGCACCTGCTAGGTGCTCTTTGAGCTTAGTGCTAGGTGTTTTGTGGACATTATCTTTAATTCTTTCAACATCATCAGTGTGGCAGCTACTACTACCTCTGTTTTGCAGATGTGAGAGGATACTGTGTCTCTGAGAGCGATCCTAGTTTGGTCAAGATGAGGGAAACATGTCCCCACCGACAGCATCAGCATCACCGGGAGCTTGGTAGAAATGCACATTCTTGGCCCCGCCCTGGACCTACCGAGTCAGAGACTCAGTTATGGGGTGAAGCGGTCTGTGCTTTAACAAGCCCTTGGGGTGATTCTGCTGCAGCAGAAGTTTGAGAACTACTGTGAGAACCACTGAACTAGAGCACTGGTTCCCAGCTCTCGCTGGGCATCCGAATCCTCTGCGAAGCTTAAAAAAAAACCAGGGGCGCCTGGGTGGCTCAGTTGTTAAGCATCTGTCTTCAGCTCAGGGCGTGATCCCGGTGTTGTGGGATCGAGCCCCACATCAGGCTCCTCTGCTGGGAGCCTGCTTCTTCCTCTCCCACTCCCCCTGCTTGTGTTCCCTCTCTCGCTCTCTCTCTGTCAAATAAATAAATAAAATCTTAAAACAAAAACAAAACAGAACTGCAGATGCCTGAATCCCAGCCCCGGGAGACGTAGATTTAATTGGTCTGGGCTGGGACCCAGGTAATTCTGCTGTGCAGCCCGGAGTCAGAAGCACCAGGGGAGAGAAAGGGCATGGTGGGAATGGGATTTGGGATTGTCTCCTCTTGTCCTGCCTTGTCTTCAGACCTCTGCTTGTTACCACCCGACTGGCTGCGCCAGAGCCTGCCTCGGCCGCCGGCAGAACGTGGAAGACATCCCCCGGCTGCGTTCTGGAAGGTGGGAGTGGCCGGCAGCGAGCAAGGGAATCCCACGGGGCAGATGATGCGGCAGGCACAGGACTGGCTCAGGAGGGGGCCCACCGTCCACTTTTAGCCACGTGGCTTGACCAGAGCTGGCTGTGGGGTTTCTGGGGAGCTTCGATTTTCCGCTAACAGCGAGTTACAGGAAGAGACCCCAGACCAACGGTCTGTCTTCTTCCTCTGAACTTCGTTGTGCCTGGAGGAAAGGCTGCTCTCTCTGGACCTTCTTGCTCCACGGGGAACCCGCCTGGCGTGGCAGGGAGGGAGGAGGGGACGCACGCGTCCCCACCAGCAGATGAGAGCGCTGAGACGGCTCTGCCTCTGGGCTCAGCCCCGACAGGACGCGTTCCCCGGCGGGGTGAGAGGCCCCGCTCAAGCAGGCAGTCGCAGGTGCCCGGGGGCATCGTCGCTGACATGCCACCCACCTGAATCCCACCCACCTCTCCCGGCTGTCATCCAAACCCTGCTGCTTCTGTCAAGGCCCCGGAATTGAGAGAACTCCAGCTCAGTTATGATCTCCCAGACACCTTCTTGTTCCCTCCTCTGCGACGTATCGTGTTCGGTTTATGCGGTTAGTTCCATGCCTGTCGTCTTTCTCTGTAAGATTCTGAGACCCACGTTAACTTTGGATTTGTCACACCGCCTGGGACGCAGTCTGGTGAGGCTTGGGCGCTCTCCGTGATCAATAACTAGTTTTACGTAAGGAACAACCCGGGGGGTGTGGATATCGATCAGGAACGGGGGTAGGATGTCAAGATGTCAGGTCTGGAAGAGGCTTTCCAGAGGCGAGTGAGGAGCCGGGGGTCAGGTCAGTATCTCGGGGACAGGGATTGGAGGTCTCTGGAGTCACGATTCCCATCACCAGACTGACCCCCGTCCAAGTCTGTTACCCCTTGGTTAGAGTCATCTTTCCCGGAGCTGTGGTGCTGGTGTGACTCACTATGTCACCGGCTTCTGACAGGGAGGTGGCCTTGCACGTACCAGCCTTTTCGTTCTGATGGGCGCCTTGCAGTTCCTCCCACCTCCTCCCGTGGCAACGGCTTTATAAGGGGGCCCGTGTAGATGGCAGACTCCTAGGACAGAGCTCTCAGTGACGATAAGAGTTATTAATTTCTCAAGCCAACACGTGTTTATTGAGTATCTACTATGTGTCAGACACTCAGTTCAATGAACCAATGGGAAATGGAAGTACTACTGTTTACAAAGTTTTACTAATGGGAAAATATGTTTCTCTAGAAGCACTGAGGAAAAGCTCCTAGTTCAGCATTGGGGAGGGGTGTCCGTTAGAGCACCCCAGGGGAAGCGGCGAGGGTGCTGCCTAGTGTGGAGGATGGGGCGGGGGAAGGGCATGCCAGCACAGGCTTCAGTGCCCCACTGAGGGCTGGGGGGTGGGAGGGGCGGGGAACACGGGAAGACCCTGCCCTCCGTGTCACCGAGCATGCTGGTGGAAATGCAGACAGATGGGTAAGTAGAGGCAAAGTGTCCCACCCACAAATTTGGATTTTTACCCCAAGAGCACAGGGAGCCATCCAAGCAGTGAGAGTGGGCAGCAGCACACTAGATTTTACAAGGAGATTTGCATTTAACCTCGGAAATGGGAAGGTGTGAGCAGAGAGGCCCATGAACCTCCACGTATCCATCACCCAGTTGCAACCCTGATCACTTCATGGCCAACTGTGTTTTCTCTTCTCCCCCTCGCTCTCCCACTCTGTGACTGAGATTGTTCTGAAGCAAGTCCCAGACGTCATATCATTTCTACTGTAAGCATTTTCACACGTATCTCTGAAAGAGAAGGACAGCTTGGAAAAAAACAACCATAATATCACGCTAAAAACTTAACAATTCCTAAATAACACTAATGGATCCAGTTAGTTAAGTTCCCCTGATTTTTATGTATATGAACAAACTATATATATTTTACAGTTTGTTCAAATCAGGATCTAGCAAGGTCCATATACTGTCATTGGGGGGTGTATTACAAGTCTCTTATAATCTGTACCCCTTCATCTCTCTCTGTCCTTCTCCTTTTATATTTCCCTGTGGTCTTTTTTTGTCCTGTAGTCTTTCCCATAGTTCAGATACACTGATTGCTTCCTGGTGGTGTCATTAACCTGTTCCTCTGTCCCCTGTAGTTCCTGTGTATTGGGGAGTGGATGAAATTTGAGTGTGGCTCTTAGGGTGAGTGAACCTCACAGGTGGTATCTTGGTTCATGGCACTCTGATCATGCCAGTAATTTTTTCATGGTGCCACTCAGCTGAAAGAATACTTAACGGTTCAGTTGATTGAGTAGACATATGCATATTTTTTTTTTTTTAGAGAGAGTGCACAGACAGGGAGGAGCAGAAGGAGAGGGAGAGAGAAGTTTTTTTAAAAAATTATTTATTTATGTTAGAGAGAGAGCATGCATGGTGGGGAGGGGGAGAGGGAGAGAGAGACTCCCAAGCAGATTCCTTACCAAGTGTGGAGCCTGACATGGGGCTCAATTCCATGACCCTGAGATCACGACCTGAGCTGAAACCAAGAGTCGATGCCTAACTGACTGAGCCACGCAAGCACCCCAAGTAGTCACATTTTTATTTTAAATTTATTTTTAAAAATATTTATTTATTTTCGAGAAAAAGAGAGTATGAGCAGGGGGAGGGGGAAGAGAGAGAATCTCCAGCAGACTCCCTGCTGAGTGAGGAGCCTGACACAGGGCTTGATCTCACAACTCTGAGATCATGACCTGAGCTGAAATCAAGAGTCGGACACTTAACCTACTGAACCACCGAGGCTTCCCCCAAGTAGTCATATTTTTAAACAGCTTAGTAAGTATGTTCTAACAACTTGGTGGCCCTTTGGCAACTACTATGCATAAATGAAATAAAAAATATTTCCCTTGCATTCTCAGTCACAATTTCTTACTAGTTGGGCATGGAATAGCTTTTCACACTTTGGATCGTGTTGGACACTGCTACCCTCATTTCCTCTTTTGTATTGATTTTTGCAAGGTTTTACTTTTTTTGTGGTAAAATATACATAACAGGGGCACCTGGGTGGCTCAGTCGTTAAGCATCTGCCTTCAGCTCAGGGCGTGATCCCGGTGTTCTGGGATCGAGCCCCACATTGGGCTTCTCTGCTGGGAGCCTGTTTCTTCCTCTCCTACTCCCCCTGCTTGTGTTCCCTCTCTTGCTGGCTGTCTCTCTCTCTCTCTGTCAAATAAATAAATAAAATCTTTAAAAAAACACATTTATACACAACAGAAGACATACCATTGCAACTCTTTTTAAGTATACAATTTAGTGGCACTAAGTACATTCGCAGTGTTATGCAACCAGTACCATCATTCATTTCCAGAATTTTTTCATCATCCCAAACTGAAACTCCATACCTCTTAAACATTAGTTAACATTAAATACTAGTGCCTCATCCTCTCCTTCCCTCAGCCCCCGGCAACCACCATTCCATTTTCTGACTTGAGGAAATTGTCTACTCTGTACCTTATAAAAGTGGAATCATACAATATTTGTTCTTCAATGTTTGGCTTTTTTTTTTTTTGCCTAGCATCACACTTTCAATATTTGTCTATGTTGCAGCCTGTATTAGCACTTAGTTCCTTTTTAAGACTGAATAATATTCCATTGCCTATATAGGCCACATGTTGTTTATCCGTACCTCTCTCTGTTGATGGACATTCGGGTTGTTGCCACCCGTTGTCTATTGTGAATAGTGCCTCTGTGAACCTTGGTGTGCACGCATCTGTGGAGTCCCTGCTTTCACCTCTTTTGGGTATGTAACAAGGGGCTTACTTTTGTCCCAGCAATCTGGGAAGCCCAGCTTCACAGAGACATGACGTCGTTGAAAGGTATGTAGCACGATCTAATGAGGGAAGTGGGAACTGCCTTGGGCTCATAGTTTGCACAGGGCCTGGCAGGCAAGTTCTGCTTTTTTCCTTCAAAAATTTAAAATCTGTGGCAGCTGTGTGAGTGAGTGGAAGGTGGTGCCTCAGCCACAGTTTGGGTTTGAAGTCGCAGGTGTGAGGTTTACATTTGAAAAGACTGTCTGACTCTGAGGGGTTGAGGAGGCTGGGGACTCAGCTGGCACTGAACGGAGGCAGGGGTATTGGAGGCCATGAGGGGTGTTGAGAGGTGTTGAGTGAGTGGGTGTTGAGTGAGTGGGGTGACCTTTAGTGAGGTTGGTGTTCATTAGTAGGGAGACTTTTTCCAGAGTCATCGTGGCCTGGCATCCACAGAGAAGCATTGTGTGGTAGCCAACTTTTGTCTTTAAACAGCCGTGGGGCAATCCCCCTCTCGGTGGAGACCATCACTGGGGTGACTTCTGTCACGGGCTTGAGTAGTTCTTGGAGGCCGTTTCAATCTTTTTATCATTTCCAGGTACTTCGTGGATAAATACGTCTGTCCAATCAACCTGTTCTTGCTTTTACTTTACTTTAGTTTGGCTCTTCCACCTGGAGAAGTAGAGGCGAGACCAATTGAGGATTGTTGATACCAGACTTCGACTGGGGGATGGAGATCCCAAGTCCATTAGAATCCTCTTGTTCACCAGATCGATATAATTAAAATTCCTTTTACCGTTATAGATTTGGTGGGAAAAAAGAATCCAATGTGTTGTCTAATTCTTGATGGATTCCCGAAATTGCCTCAATGACTGATAGAGAAGGAAGCATTCGGGCTGATACTTCTGTCTTTGTTCCAAGAGTTATGTATAAGTGCCAGTTGCTTCTGATGACACTGTTAAAAAAGTTTCAAGTGACCCCAAAGGTGGCTCTCCTAGAACTTGGGTGGTCATACCATACGCTAGGATCAGTTCCTGGTTAGAGTCATCTGTTGGCTTTATCCAGAAGTCGTTCTGTGAAAGCCATGCTGTTTTCTGTTGTACTAAGGGGCTCTGCCCGAGCCCAAAGGAGACCAGACCCAGCATTAGGACTTGTGTGAATTACACAGTTTGTCCTCATCTGTGAAATGGGTAGTGACACCTTCACGACCACCCACAAGGGATGGTTGCCAGTCTCCCTGAGATGGCCCTTGAAGAGGAGCTTTCCAAAGCATGGAGGGCCAGTTAGGCAACATCCTAAGTCAGGAATCCATGGACTAGAGCAGGCTGTAAGGTGTGGAAACTCGAGAAATCAGACACCCAGCCCTCTCTCCATAGGTGGCAGCCTGTGACGTCCTGTTTCCCCGCAGCCCAGAGTTCTCACAGCTCTGGCCTGAGTAGAGTTAGTGCCGGTGCTGTCGCATTTATTCGAGAGCCGACACATCCCTCTCCTGCATCAGCCACAAAGAGAGGCATTTAGGTTAGACCATTCCACAATATTTATAGAGCACCTCCTAGGAGCTGGGCATTGTTCTGCTTTCTGCCAACAGCACGAGAACAAATAGACATTATTCCTGTTCATAGGGGGCCTATAGTGAGGGAGAGAAAGACACAAAAAAACCAATGGCAACAGCAAATAACCCCACACGAATAAATAGGTGACTAAGAGCTGTGACAAACGCCACGAGGGAGAGCTGAAGGGTGCAAAGAGCGATTGAACGGGAGGGAAGGCCTCTCTGAGGAGGTGGCCCCTGGACAGAGACCCAGAAGTAATGATGTGGGCTGGCCGGGATGCACGAGGTCCGGGGGGGAGGGGTGGTGAGGACAGGACACCGTCCAAGTCACTGATGGGTGCAGCCGAATGCAGGACGTGCTGCTTATTGGGTGCACATGGGCCCAGGGCCGGGCTGGTTTCCTAGGGCGACAAGCCAGGTGGCTTAAACAATAGAAATTTATGTAATTTCTCTTCTGGAGTCTGGAAGTCTGGAATCAAGGTGTCTGCTGGGCTGCGTTCTCTTTGAAGTCTCTCGGGGAGAATCCTTCCTCCTCTCTTCCCCCTTCCGGTGGCCCCACGTTATTTTGTGGCTGGTGGCAGCATCACTGCCATCCCTGCCTCTGTCTTCCCAGGAGGGTCTTCCTGGGTCTCTGTGTCTTCACATGGCCTTCTTTTAAGGACCTCAGTCTCATTGATGAGGAGCCCACCCTACTCCAGGAGGACCTCATCTTGACAAATTACATCCGCAACAAGCCAATTTCCAGATAAGGACATATTTGGAGGCACTGGGGGGGGGGTTAGGACTTCAACATATCTTTTTGGGGGACACAATTCAGCGTGCAACAGGCATGCTACCTTTGAGATGCTTGTAGACCTCTCAGTCGAGACAAGCAGTTGAAATTCAGAAACGAGGCCTGGGTTTAGATACAAGATGAAAATGGAGGAAATCCTCCGGGGAGAGAATGTTAGGTAAGAAGACAGAAGGCCCTGAGCTCAGACCTGAGGACCTGCAGAGGCCAAGACACCTGCAAAGAAGACTGATCAGGGATTTTTAAAAAAGGTTTATTTATTTTGAGAGAGAGAGAGAGAGCGGAGGGAGAGGCAGAGGGAGAGGCAGAGGGAGAGAAAGAGAATCCCAAGCAGACGCCCTGCTGAGCACAGAGCCCGACGCGGAACTCGATCTCAGGATTCTGAGCCGAAATCAAGTCAGATGCTCAACCAACTGAGCCACCGAGGTGCCCTTGAAAAGGGATTGTGTCGAACCTTGTTTTCTTTTGCAAACTAGACAGTTTCCTGTCTGGGACCTACCAGGTCTTAAGAATTCTGGATTTTAGAGGCTAAATATATGTTACTAATTACTGTTACTCAAAATTAATGATTAATGCAATTTGGGCTCCTGCTACTTAAAAAAAACTTTGATTAATCCTTTTGCAAAGTAAACACTCCTTTTCTAATGAGAGGAGTCAACCACTTAACGTATTAATTTTTGAGTTTATAATTCCATCTATCAGTTGCACCCATGGAAGCCACTCTTGCTAGACTGACTTCTGGAAGGTACCGAAGGATGCTATTATTCCAAAGCAGTCGATAATCGAGACACACACTGAGATGAAAACAGACAGTTGTGCACAGGCTAGAACCTACGGGCACATTTCCATGATGTCTGCCACCTGGGTGGGACCTCCTTCGAAGGAAATAATGTGATCGTTCAGTATCGTGGTTGGGGTTGAGTGGGGAGCCAAGGGGGATGGGGTGCGGGAACCAGTGTGTTCAGTGCGTCATGGATGCTCTCCTGGGAGAGGTGTTAGTATCACCCCCACGCCAGGAGCAAGGAAATGGAAGTGCTGAGATTAAGTGATTTACCCGAGGTCACACAGTGCGCTGGGAATTTTTTTTTTTCTTTCCCAGAGTATGCCTTCAATATAGTCTATCTGACCACTGAAGGAATCTTGCCAGGGCCTGCCCTGGTCACATTGGTGAGGCACAGTGGCTCACTGGGTTGTGGAACAAAGCAGCAGACTTACCTATGGAAGGATAGGGCAGCTGTCCGGGCCTTGTGAATCCTCTGGGGGACCTTGGGATCTTTATCTGAAACGCATGCCGGGCACACCACTGAGCCTACTGATTCAGAATCTCCCCACTGAGGGTGGGAGAGATTTTTACTTGGGAAAATACCCGCAGGACGTTTGATGTAACTCTTCTTCCACATGAGGACGGTCTCTGTTGGCCCTTCATTCTGGGTGACGTGCTAGTTGAATGCGCCCTGCCTTTGGCTTTGCTGAAGGGCCTGGGGAGTTCTCAGATCATGTGAAGCTTTCCTCTAAAGCTAGAATTAATAGTAAGCCAGGAAGCCTCGATTTCCCTTGTGGGGGAAGCATGTAACACTGGGTGAGTAGCAAGGCGGTTCATTCCAGCTGGGTGTCTGTTTGCCCCAGCAGAACTGGAGGTCATGGGCAGAGGAGTTGGAGAGGTCTGGGGCTGAATCCCAGCTCTACTGGCCATGCCTTTGGGTGAATTATTCAACATCTTTGGGGTTCATTCTCCATATCTAAAAATGAGAATAGCCCCCTTGTAAGGTTGAGGAGAACCTCAATGATTATGAAATAATGAACCTCCATTATGAAATGGCAGACAGCATGTTCCACTGTCTTGCTAGGGTGACCAACCTGTCCTGTGTGCCTGGGAACTTTCTGGTTTAAACCTAAGAGTCCCTTGTCCTGGAAAACCCTTCAGTCCCAGCCAAACTGGAACAGTTGGTCACTCTGTGCTTGGCATGGTTTAGATGCTCAACAAAACGGATCAATAACCTCTGTTGTTATCTTCCCTCAAGCCACATCTCATTGGTACACCTGCCCGTGAGGTTTTCCATGGGTCAAAGCGAAGGAAGTCTTCTGTGTCCTTTCTGTGTCCCTGGAGACACTGTTGAAAGGGCAACTCTGTGCATTCTACCTCCGTCCTAGACCAGGTTTTGTCTGAACCCCCTTGTGACATGCGTCCTACATTTGCAAAATCACCCATCAGAGCTGAAGTACAAGTAGTATGCATGGAATATGGTGCAGCTTACAGTCTTTGGGGGGAAGAAATGACCTTATCAGATGGGCTGGCCTGGTGGTTCCTTCTCAGTTTATGGGTGAACAGGGCAAGGCACGAAGCTTCTAGAATCTAAATCCTCTGGGTAACAGGAGCCGTGGCAGGTTAACAATGCCCCCAGGAAAGATTCCTAGTTCTGTGTACAGAAATACTGAGCTACCCATGAGCAATCTATGTACAGAACTAAGCCCCTGAAATTGTGCTAAATCATTTGATTTAAATACTGGTCTATCTAGGGATGAAGACCTAGGCAATGTAGATTTCCATTAATAATGAATGATTCACCGTATTCTAATCCTGTTAAGCATACAGCTCCTCTGCAAATGTATTAGTGGCAATGTGTGTTTGTGAATTAAGCCCTTGGTGTATCAGGTTTATGAGCCTAATTGTCTATTCAAAAGGCTATCACTTTATCACGTCATGAAAATTAAAAAGGTCCCTTTTGTTGGAGTGTTTTGTTAATCCTCCGAAAGGTATTTTCTCTTTCTTTCTCATTTTCTTTTTATTGAGCTTTATTAGGATTTAAATGCAACGGAAGCAAATCCTGCCATTCCACTGAAATTGATTATTAAAATAACACCGACGATTATACACAGGTTGTAGACAATAACACATACGGCGCGCTGGCGGGGGGATGGAGAATCGCCCCCTCGGATTCTGCTAAAGACACTACCAGGCACTAAAAATAGGAGAAAAGTACAAACTAGCTCTGAAATGGGTTAAAGATTTAGTGGCTCTTCTACCTCAAGGAACTTTGAGTGATTTCTGCTAAAATTATCCTCTGGATCCAAAAATGACATCTGACGAGAAGGTATGAACAATTTATTTGGCGATATCTTAATATCGGGCCCTTACAGAGTCGACAGGGCTCTCCTATTTAGCTCCTTCATACGTTTTCTTCCAACTATGTCTCTTTCTTTTTCGAAAGAAAGAGATCCTTTCAGATAAAAAAAAAAGTTTTTTTGGTGCCTGGTTTTAGTCGCAAAATAGAACTCAGGGGAAAGTTTTAGCTAAATTCTGCTTGGCTGGATCTGAGCACCAAAAGCGTGCATCTGTCTTTTTTGAAAGTTAAAAAATAACCTTTTTCTTTTGGTATGTGTTTAGAAGACTCAAAAGTATCTTTGTTTTTCATCTTCAACGGAGCCCTCGTAACTGCTTTGTTTGAAATTTGCTTTTGAAAAACAAAGTTAGGGAAGTTGACAGAGTGCAGCTCAGTGCCCCGTCTCTCTCCCTGTCACCTCTATCGGATGTGGATGTCCGCAGATTCAAGGTCTGCGTGTTCCCAGCAGGGGACCGGGGAGCAGGGGACCCTTTAAATACAGAGCAGGCAAGAAGACGACCCATGAGGTTTGCCTAGGTAGTGATAGGCCTGGTTTTTCAAACAGTCAGGTGAATGTTCTTCTTTTCAAAGGTAATTTCAAAGGCACCCATGTTGGCAGACTGGACATGTCTTCCAGTCAGGTTCCTGGGAGAGTTAGAATCATACGCTGTAAAGATGAAGGGGACCGTCCAGGACACAGTTTAGTCTGGACACAAGATATGATGTCTTTATGGGGTGATAGCCTTTTTTTCTTGGAAAACTGATTTGATGTTTGAAAATTGCCCAATGCCAGTCAGAGTCAAAAATGGATAAATAAGGTGGCGCCTGGGTGGTTCAGTCATTAAGCGTCTGCCTTCGGCTCAGGTCATGGTCCTGTGGTCCTGGGATCGAGCCCTGTGTCGGGCTCCCTGCTCAGGGGGGAAGCCTGCTTCTCCCTCTCTCACTCCCCCTGCTTGGGTTCCTTCTCTAGCTGTCTCTCTCTCTGTCAAACAAATAAATAAAATCTTTAAAAAAATGGATGAATAAGGTGGCTTACAGAAGTACAGAGGTACTGTTTTTGACCATCTAATGTTTTTTGTCCTTCTTTTGACACTGCTGCTTAACTTTTCTTTGGGAAAGCACCTCTCCGAGACTCTCAGCCCACAAGGTTTGGGATTGGACTCCTCACCTTATGCTCTAGGGATGGGCATGTGCTCCGAGCTTTGTCCAATCAGCAAATGGTCTCCTCTTCTCCCTAGTGACTGTTCAGCAGTGACGTGGCCCGAATGAACCAGTGGGAGTCAGGCCCAGGACTTGTGTTGTAACATCCAGGGTAAAAGGAGGATGAGAAGTGCGCTGCTGGCCGCCATCTTACTACGCAAGAGAAGAGCCAGTTGGAGAATAAAACAAACACAGAGGGAGCAGAACCAAGAGCTGGAGTAAGACTGGAATTTTCGGCCCTGCCTGCGCTTGACTTTCCAATCCCTTTTCCTTTTTAGTTCAATCCTATTTGACTCGGAGTCTCTGTCGCTTAAACATGAAAGGGTTCTGCCTCATATTGTCATCAGTCTGGCAAAATACCTTAGGAAACAACAACTGAAATAAAGTTATAGATTGATATTCCTGCATGGTGCTTTAAAAAAGGAGTTAACACTTGCTTTTGTCCACATCAGAGAACCCGTGTCACCATTGTTTGGTTGGGCAGTGCTCTGGTTTGTAAGAAAGAGTAGGCCTGGTCGTCAGACTTCAATCTGATTTTATACTCTGGTGAAAAAGAGCGAATCCGTATTTGCAGGTAACAGGTGCCCAATCATGTGAAATCGTTATCCTAGGCTCTGAAGTGTTACTCACCAGACTCTACATTCCCCATCCTGAGTTAGTAACTTGGTTCAGGCATTGGGATGTTGTGGTCCAGAGGAAGCATGGACCACGCTTGTGGAGGGGTGTTGTATTAGCTACTGCTTGCTGTGTAAACAAGTAGCCATGACTTTGGTGGCTTAAAGCAACATACATTTACCATCTTGCTTTCCCTGGGTCAGGCATCTGGGCATGGCTTAGCTGAATCCTCAGCTTGGGGTCTCACAAGGCGGCAGTCATGGTGTCAGCCAGGGGCATGGGGTCCTCTTTCAAGCTCATGCAGTGGTTGGTAGACTTTGGCTTGTGGTTGCAGGACGGAGGGGTTCTGGGTGACTGTTAGCTGGGGCTGCTCTCAGCTCTGACTCAGTGGCCCTTTTACATCTTCTTCAAGTTTCTTCTTGCTGCTGTAACAAATTACCACAAATTTAGTGGCTTAAAACAACACTAATGCATGATTTTATACGTTCCATTCTTCAGAGATGTTGGCATAGCATGGCTTAGCTGGTTCCTCTGATCTGGGTCCTATGAGATGTTGGCAGGGCTATGAGCCTTCCTGGAGGTTCTGGGGAAGTAGCTGATTCCAAGTTCCTTCCAGTTGTTAGAGGACTTGGCTCCTTGTGGTTGTAGGACTAAAGTCCCTGTTTCCTTGCTGGCTGCCAGCTGGGCGCTGCTGTTGGTTCCTGGGGGCCTTTCCCTGGTCCTTGCACTTGGTGCCTTCATCTCAGAACCAGCAATGGTGTGTGGAAACCTTGCATGCTAAGAATCTCACTGGCTTCTCTTCTGCCTCCTCTTTCTGACTCTTTAGAGAAGGTTCTCTGCTTTTAAGGGTTTGCGTGATTAGACTGGGCCCACCTGGATAATCCAGGATAATCTCCCTGCTCGAAAGTCTAGCATCTGTAGAGTCTCTTTTGTCATGGAACATGTTTCTGGAATTAGGAGTGGACAGCTTGGCTGCCTAGGGGTGGGAGGGGGGAGGGGGAGAGGCATTATTCTGCCTACTGTGGTGAGCTGGAGAATCTCAATCTAGTTTCTAGAATGGAGGATATGATGGGACATATGATGTGACAAGAAGGAGTATCCAATCGCCTTTGCTGTTTTCTGTGGGCCAGAAGCAAGCCACAGGCCCCGCCTGCACCCAGGGGTGGGGGTGGGTGTGTCACACAAATGTGCAACTCACAAGAGCCATATAGAGTCTGTTCACAGGAAGCTGGGTGGGATGGCATCATCGGTGGCCATTGTTGGGCTAGGTGGCCCTGAAGGCCAGTGATCAGTGAAAGAGGGAGGGATGCTTCTTTTGAACCTTACTAGAACATGCTTCCCCCACCCCAGGTTAGCCCCAGGCAGCTTTCTCTTGCCCAATCTTCCATCTCTCACTGTTTCTCCTCCCCTGTGTGTGGGTTCTGAGGTTTCCCATGGAGTGCCCAGGCCAGGCCTTACTTTTGCACTCTACCCCTGCAGAATCTTTTGCTTTGGGTTGGGAAGAGTGAGCCTAACGTTTAGAGGGGGAAGTTATTTAGTGCCTGAGTGAGAGTTGTGCCAGAGGACATGCTGGGCATCCCTATGGCTCTGTGTATAGGGCAGAGTGTTGGCCTCACTGCCTGACAGGCACAGGCCACGGCGGTGATAAGGCAGGGAGCGCTGTGTGGTCGGTCTTACACAGGGTCCCCGAGGCAGGCACTTTCAGCCACACGTGGAGCATTGTGCTGACAGTTCACGGTCCTTGGCCTCATGCTCACTGGGCACAATTCCCAGCTCTCTTCTTTCCATCTCTCCAAAAAGCCTCTGCAAATGAAGATACTCTTCCTGACATTCCTTACCATTTACCAGGCACTAGAGATAGAACCCCTCTTAGGGTGCGAATGAGCGCCAGTCTTCAGGAGACAATATCTTGGCTGCGTTCTTGGCTACGGAAAACTGGGTGTCTTTGTTACCTAGGGCTTTGTCACAACCACAGTGGGAACGAGTACAAAATACCATTAACTATCAGAGTACGGAAGTGTTTCCTGGATTCATATTCTCCAACAAAGCACAATTATGTTCCTCCCTAAAATAGTGATCCTTATTTTGTATCTTTTCTGAAATAGACTGTTTTGCATTTTTTCTTATCTAGAAAACAACCAGTTTCTGTCTCCTGTGCCATTTGCTTCACCTAAGTGATCTACTGCTCTCTGGGAGTTTTGAATTGTGTGTGTGTGTGTGTGTGTGTGTGTGTGTGTTCATGGCTGGCAATCTTTATGATGGGTGGGGGTCCAGAAATTGGCCCTCTTTAAATGAGTTGTGTAATATATTAAAATGTCGTCCCTACCCATTGTTGGTTTTGTGTAGAGTGGAGGACATTCTAAGCCCCGACAAAATATTTTGTGTTTACACTTAATAGTGCTCGAACATTTCCCCATCCCTAATAAAACATACATCTACTCGTCATCCATGTGTGGAAGAGAAGTGAGAAAAGTACATACATGCCTTTCCAGTTTTGGGTGCAAGTTTTGCTAACACATGAACTTACTGAGGTCAATCTCAAATGTCTCCCTTAAGATGAAACTCAAAGACAGAAAGGAAGATGCTACGAACGTGATGCTGTTGGTTCAGTCATTTCATGGGCAGATTAATGCTGAGATGTGTTCAACCAGCTTGGAGTATCAGAGATTTTGATAGATAAGAATAAGAACTCTGAAAGGATCCTGTCATAAATTACGACTTATTTCGGTCTTACTTTGGTCCTCGGACAGAGCCCTTCCATCCCAGTGTCTAGGCTTTCACCTTCATTACCACATCGTTCTTGAGATAGATGGTCTTGTATCACTTGGAAAATGCCGAGCACTGAGATTCGATATGCTTTCTACCCCCTTTTGACCTGACTCATCCTCAAAGCTGCCCTGCTTGCTCCTCTCTCTTGCTGTGAAGACCAGTATGTGGAAGAGAAACTCAGTCAGGCCAATGGTGATTTTTGCCCAGAGTCCCAAATGTTCCTGAGTAGACACAATGCAGAGAGAGCAAAGCCAATGACGTGTTTGCTGTTCAATTTCTATTAAGATGCATTTGCTGACTTATTAGTGACTAGCCAGGTGCCCCCATCGTTGGGTAGAATGAATCTGGGGGGAGGAAGGGCTCCCTGGTGTGCCCAGCTGCCCTGTGCATGTTGCTTAATGTCCTGGGCTCTGCAGAACATTCAAAAAATTAACACGCTCACCAAATATGTTTTTCTTGCTCATTAACTCGATAAAGCCCACTGGTTTTTTAGAATCACAGCAGCAAGTTGTAAATGATGTATGAAATGAAAAATCTTTTCTCGCCCAGTGAGCAGGGAGAGAGACCTGACAACGCTTTCTCACTGTGGCTGCTTGCAATCACATCTAAACACAGAGACGGCCACATATCAGCAGTGACCTCAGGAGGCGTCCAGGATGAACGCACGGGGAGCTCACGGTCAGACTCATGCTCCCCAAGGGTTCCCTCCTCCTTCCCATACTTTGCTGGGGGTCAAAGAGGATGTGGTGGAAAGAAATCCCGAAAGTGACCTGTTTGCTTGTCTACACTCTGGGGAAGGGAAGGGACTGGGTTCTGTTTAGAGGTCAGGATTCTCCCTCTGGAGCGGCTGGAGTGGGAGGCCTTGTCTTCCCGTTTCCCTGGGCCAGGGCTCTTTGGCTTACTTCTATGTCATGTAGTCGCAGTCAGCTGCACTGTGTCCTTCGCTCACTTGATAATCAAACACCTATTTGTGACCTCATACCCAGACCTGGGCCAGACCTTGTGGAGGACAAAATAAACATAAAGTATAAATACAGAAAATGTAAAAACCCAGCCTCTGCCCTCAAACTGCCTGCCCTCAAATTTTACAAGATGGGAAATTCACTTATTGACATTTCTCTCCCAAATGGAATGTTCTTCTTAGTGTTAGCACCCTGTGGTGATAACACGGTGATTCACATACAATAATTGATGATGTGTTATATGTCAACCTACTTTTGTCAATAGTGTGAGTTCATTGTTTTGAAAAATGGGTGAAGACTGGAAATGGAAGAAGATGGTTTTCATTGGATCTGTCTCATGGGGATGGACTCACATTAACTAAACTCAAAAAGGCTGATGTGTAGACCAGAATCCTGATTTGTTGTATTTGAAATGTGCCTGTGAAGGCACATTATAGTTGCAAGACTGACGGTGAGCATGGACTTCTAACAAGGGCCCAGGTGAAAGGACTTGAATGCTTACTGGCATCAGACTCTGAGAACCAGCTCTGGTTATCTTTCTCAGGGAAGATATTGTGCCCCAGGGCCTGGCGGCCCACCCTTGTCAGTCACACCTATAGGCAGTTCTTTCCATGTTTCCAAGATTGTCCATCCCTCCTGACTAATATATTTTTTCTTTAGATATTTAACCTAATCAGCCAGGTGACTATCATGTCATACAAACCATGGGTCTTTCTTTCTCTAATTTTAGGAGGCTTTGCATGTCTCTTTGGTTTATAGATAGTAATTTTATAGTTCAACAGTAAGAGGTGATGCTATCTCCAAGTTTGTGCACCTCGTCTTGTCCCTATTGCCATCTCTTGCATAGGCATGGTCATGACTCACTCATGGTGCTACGATAGAGCAGACGACGTCAAATTTGGAAGTTTAGAAGTCCACCAGCACCAGGAGGCCAATGTTCCATCCCTTCAGTGAATAATAGCTGTGGATTTTAAGTTTGGCTTTGGCGTGGCTTTGGGATAAATTTCCGGGAGCTTATTTTTATCTAGCTGCTTTAATGATAGCCATTGAATGGCTTGGTGTTACATGAATGTAAATATCTTGATGTCTTGCTGGGGAGAGACACAGGGTATGTCTCTGGAGCAGAATGCCTGGGTCTTGGCTTGGCTATCCTGGTCTTTCATCCACCTGCGTGACCACTGTGTTTTGCCACACCATTAAGGAGGTTCTCCTGGTGCTATCCTGTCCCTCAGTGATGGAAAAGTAGCTGGAATAACTGGATTGACTGATTATTTTGGTGGCTGTGTGTATATATGTGTTCTGACTCCTCTTTTTTTTTAAAAAGATATTTATTTGAGAGAGAGAGAGAGTGCGCATGTGTGCACACGAGCGGGGGGACGGGCAGAAGGAGAGGGACAAGCAGACTCCCTGCTGAATGGGGAGCCTGATGCAGGGCTCAATCCCAGGACCGTGAGATCATGAACTGAACTGAAGTCAGACGCTCAACAGACTGAGCCACCCAGATGCCCCTGTTCTGACTCCTCTTAATAGAAATATGCCGAAAGCTCAAAAACCTCCTACAGCTTTTGTCAATATGTTGAATGTATAGTAAGAAAGACTACAGTCTCCGTAGGGTGAGAGGTCCGTCATTGACACCCGTTGCTCTGCAAATGCTAGGAAGGCAGTAATCTTGGGAATTAGGTATAACCACGTTTGTAGAAGACAGAATTTCCACATTTCAATATGCACAGAAATGGCTCCATTGTTCCCTCCCTCCCCGCCTCCCTCTCCGCACATACCAATGCTTTGGAGCTAATTCTATTTTGTACAAAGATTAGCAAATACCAGTCTGAATCCATGCAGACATTTATGTAATTACCACATAGGAAATAATATTTTTAGACAATGAAAATCTGGATAATCCTTAAAATGAAGTTCTATCAGAAGCCATAGAATGCAGGCAGCTTCGAAACACTGCGCACTGAGGATTTTACGACAGATGGGGAGGTTTGGGGAGGTGGAGAACCCAGAGGGGGAGGTGGATATACTGGCAGTGGCCAACCAGCCCCTTCACAAACTAATTCTTGATGGAAGGATGCAGACCTTACTTGGGTCCCTTTTACAACCACAAGAAGAGTGGAAATTGAATATGGGCTCTAGGGGCTTAAAGAATTTGGCAGAATGAACGAAGATCAAAAGTGATTATGTCTGCTCTAGAAAAATCTTAGATCTGACCACAGGTTTATCCCTAAGAACGTCTGTAGTGTTTCGATGGCTCCTGTCACCTGGAAAGGGTGCGCGCTCAGTTTCATTTTTCCTTTTAAAGTAATTCTGAACGTAAGATGCCTTGGGAGTCACCTTCCACTAGACTTAATCTGCCTCAGTAGACTGGGTCATCCCGAGCAAAGCACATTGGATTTTGCTGTTTACATATCTTGACAAACTCAGCCTCTGAGGCAATGCATACAGAAAGAGCTGTAAGGACATTAAAATGAAAAGCTAGCATCTTCCCTGTTCAGTGAAATATTCACTTCAAGGCAAACTCACTGCTCGGCCTGAATGTAAAAGATGCTGCTTGAAAGCAGGTTGGAGTTAGTTTGAAAGTTAGTTCACTGCAGAATGCCCTGTAATCAAAGGGGACATTGCCCCTTAAATTTGGAGAGTGTTAGACATGCACCCCACCCAGCAGGATGCGGCTGATGACAGGGGATAAGATACACATGCATATTTATGACGCTTACCTAGTGTTTCTAGACAGCCTTTCTTTTAGGAACTCAAAAGCTTTACAAGTATCACCTTAGGGACTTCTAGTGCTGGGGGAGTCCCTCAAGACCCCCCGGGTCACCTCTTTGCCTCCAGGCAGGCCTGATCTAGGCAGGTTCGAGCCTCTCCTCCTCCTGCAAGTCTCCCGGGGAAGGGAACTCACAACCTTTATGAAAACCCATCTGATAATGAGATTCCTCCTATTACCCTTGAAGCCCATTTATTCTTCCTCTTTAAAAGAGACTTTAATAGTCTGATCACAATTTATATACTCAGGCTGTTTTAAAGTCACCTTCTCTGCGTGCTTTTCTTCATTTAAACCTTACAAACTCTTTCTCTCAGGTCCTAGGTGTGTCTAGTTGATTTCCTTACTTCCCTCTACGTTGGATGGGGGTCTGGGCAGTGGGGGTGGGGGGTGGGTGATGGGTGTTTGGGGACAAGGCATCTGGGGTCAAACGGACATCAGTCTGAGTGTGTGAGTCTCCGTTCTTGTATTTCCTGGTTGTGATTTGGGAAAATTACTTGTCTCTTCAAGTTTTGGTTTCTTGATCTGTAAAACAGAGATGAAGCAGTGACTCCTTGAGTTGTGAAGGTTAAATAAGACATCGAAGCCGTCCCCCCACACCGGGTGCAGAGCTGTTTCCTCACCACGTTGTTTTGGACACGGTATTCCTTATGTTCCGAAGCAACTGTGCTTTTGAGAAGCTGCGTACGAGTTCTGGTTTGGGGAAGGCAGGGCTGGAATATGGCTCCTTGGTGGCTGGCAAATGGTGGGTCTTGGTTTCTTTCCATGTGGTCAGTGTTATTCCCGTTCCAGTTGTCAAATATTTAGAAGCGAATGGATTTTTAGAGTCTGTAATCACTAAAAGAATACGCAGTCATCCTGACGATGCTGTGCTGCACGAAACAAACCAGTCACCAGAGGACAGAAAGTGAGTGACCCCACTTCCGGGAGGTGCCTTGATTAGTCAAATGCGTAGAGACAGAGAGTAGAGTGTGGTTGCCAGGGGTGTGTGTGTGTGTGTGAGGGGGGAAGGGAGTGTGGAATTAGTATTTCACTGGGACAGAGAAAGTTCTGCAGATGGCTGGTGCGGATGGGTGCCCAGTAATGTGGAATGTACTGAACGCCATTGAACTATATACTTAAAAACGGTCGGAATGGTAAATTTTACATTATGTGTCTCTTACCACAATAAGAAAAGAATAGATGATGAATTATTTCATTTCTGCGAACAGAAACTCCTTGGATACCGCAAAGGATCAGTTCTTTTGTTTTACTGAGGCAGAGTTTCACATAGTAGGCAATTAGTCAATGAGTCAATCAAAAATGTATTCCATACCTGCTCTATCATGGGACACGGCAGAGATTCATGAACGTGCTGAAAGACAGCCCTCCTGCCAACGTGGCTTGGAGAAGGGTGCGCTCGGAGGAAGGGAGGCGTAAAGAGAAGTCGGTCTTGGAGGAATCTGTTATGGGCTGATCCCAAGGAAGAGGAAGGGGATGAAGGTGCAGGGGAGGGCGCGGGAGGATGAGGGAGAAGGGGATGAAGGGAAGGAGACTGGCTGGAGCAGAGTCCTCTCCTGGCCAGCAGGGCCGGGGCACCCATCAAGGTGAGGGAAATGGCCCTGCCCCAGGGGGGTGTGCGCTGTCTCACTGTGGTGCGGAACCACATGGGAAAAGTAGAGTTTTCCACGGGGCATGGAAGCCAGGCACAGGCCCTCAGAGTTGAATCAACAGGGAACCAGTTTTGAACAGGAGAAAATAAGCAGGTTTCGGAAAAATTTGTCAGTGGCCCGGACTGGGAAGCAGGGCAGGAAGCAGAATTGCCAGCAGCCCCTCTTTTTCTTTACATGACTGCACTGTTTTGCAGGACTTAAGCGACTCTTTTTGTGTAGATAGATTGGGGTTTCTGTGTCTCCAAGAGCTTGCTGAACGCCTCTCCCCCCAACCACGCTGTTTCCCTCCCAGCTTCCCACTCTCTGTTTTGGCAACACGTTTCAGACGCATACACTTGAAATACTAATGTTGTCTTGGCCTCCTGCCTCTCCTTCAATCTGCATATTGTAGACATCAAATCATTTTCCTTTTTTCTTTTGACAGAGGCCTGGTTACAAGGATAGGCAGTCTAGTGTTATGGAAACTAAGGAGAAAAAGAACTTAAAAGGAGCCAGTGGATTTGGCAATAAGGTGAGCACTGATACTCTTTTGAAATTGCTGTTAGTATAACGATAGCAGTGGGTGTGAGATTATAAATGGCCAAGTAGGGAATTGGCAAGCAAACTATGGCTGGGAAGGGTAGAGCACCTTGCAGAGATTTGTTTCTGGTAGGGTATGTGTTCATTTCAAGGGCAAAAAAAAACCCAGGAAGTTTCTTCTCATCAAAGATGGCAACCCAGAATCATGGCCTTTCTTCCTTATTTCTTCTGTTTTCCCTGGATGGTGGTGCTGGGTGGTTGGGGGGGGAGGGGTCCTCTGCCCTCCCAACCTGTCTGCAGTAAACCCACACACAGCTGAACCTCGCTCTCGCATGGGGGAATTTGAGCCTTGTGCTGGGCTCTATCCCTGGCAGGAGTTTGGTGTCACACACACTCCAGATACAAAGAATAATGCAGTTTCCCCTCCATGCTTTCGTCTAGATTATTCACCTTCTTGGATTAAATAATTGATGACTTTTAAAGCATTACCAAGTTCATTGTATGTTTCTTTTTAGCCTGTTGTTATCAAAACCACAACTATTAATGACCCAAGGAAGTAAAAGAGAAAAACTAAGAATTTGATTTCTGTGAAATGTAATTCTCATTGCTGTGTAGAACATCTGTTTACACTCCGTGCCCCCCTGCTGTTGGGCAGCGCACCAAGGTGAACTGCTGACAACAGCACCTTGCTTAGCCAAGGGTCCCCAGAGCTCCAGGTACACCCCACTGCTGTCCTCGCCCTTCTGAGCCTGGGCTGCGGGGCTCGGGGCTGCACGTTGGCTGGGGCCTCTTGTGGTTTGTGACCTTTGGCTTCTTGGGTAGAAGCTTCCAGTCCCTCTGCTCTCTTGTCTCTAGTGTTGGCCTTTCTCCCAGGTCTCCAGCCTGGTCTTGGCCCAGGGAAAACCACCAGCTGTGCTGGACCCTGCCTCCTTTTCTCTGGGCAGAAGGGGAAGGTTAGGATGTGGTGGGATTCAATCTTTTACAGATGTGACATCATTTAAAAAAAAATCAACAAAACATGAGTCAGATTGTGTAATTTACCAGCTTAAAACTGTTCCCAGGGACTCTTAACTTCTCCTTTCCCAAATCCTGCATTCTTGTCACTCTAACTTGCTCTCAATGATCTCAGTCTATTTGTCTGTCTGCTCTCCATCACCACGGAGCCTTTGTAAGCAACCACCCCAACACTGTTGCCATCCTGGAAGGCCCCCGAAGCATGGAAGACCAGAGTGGTGGAAAGACAGCACATGGGGCCAGACCATGCAGTCCAGGCTGGGTGGGAAATCTGATGAAGTTGTGTTCCTTGTGTTCCAGAAGGACAGTGAACAACAGTTCCCGGGGAAGGGGGCAAAGTCTGGGCTCAAGTATATGGTGGGAATTCTGGTCTGGCAGCAAGAAGGATCTTAAAGATAAGCTACAGGAACTGTTTTCAAAGTTTCCAGCCTTTGGCTGCAGAGCTCTGAGGCCAGTGCTAAATTATCACAAGGGGTTTATGAATCCATACCAAGCGCTGCCTATAGAATGAAGAAGTGTTTCACATATAACTTTCTCAAATGTATATTGTCGTTGTAATTAATAACATAAATTTACATTAAAGTATGACTGAGTTCACAGTTGATTTTTTTTTAACACTCTTTCTTTCAGAGAAGGAGAGAGTTGGGGGGAAGGGGCAGAGGGAGAGAGAGAATCCCAAGCAGGCTCTAGGCCCAGTGAGGAGCCCGATGTGGAGCTCGATCTCATGACCCTGAAATCAGGAGTGGGATGCTTAACTGACTGAGCCACCTGGCACCCCAACAGTTGATTTTTTTTTAAACATTATAGTGTATTCTCTCAAATAATAGCTACTAAAATTATAATTTCCAAGCAAATGTACTCAGGTTTTCAGTAAATCTAGGTTCAAATTGTAGCTTCAACATTGTCTGGTGTTTCTTAACCTTTTATCTCTATTATTTCACCTGCTGAATGGGATTAATACCAGAATCATCATATTGTTAAATGACAAAATATATATGGCAGGTTATGAATCTGCTCCACGACACTTGAATACAAGATACAGGAGAGGTTCCTTTTTTTTTTTTTTTTTAAATACCAAACAGATTCAGCAGAAAAGCATGGCATTTACCAAAATAGCGTGCAATGCAATGAGAGGGTTCAGTGCTATGCCTGTTGCTAGATGTTTAGAACTGGGGCTCTGAGTATATTTTTGACATCGATGCTCGTTGATATTTTTATTTCATTAATGGGTTATAGGAAAGTAAAAAATGAAGACGTGTTTCAGAAGTTCACTAGTTTGTAATGTCACTAGATGTATCTTCTTTACTGAACTGGATAATCGTTCTGAATATTGGAAGAATATTTCTTTAATTTTTTATGCTACTCACACACAACTACAGACCATGGACACAACACATTTTTAAGTTTAATCTGCATTATTAACATTTTCTGCATCACTTTTTAAAAAAATTGAGATATGATGGACATAGGGCATCATATTAGTTTCAGATGTTCAATATAACGAATGATTCGGTATCCGTACATACTGTGACAGGACCACCACAATTCCCATCACTTTCTTACGTGCAGATCTGGAGTCAACAAAATTTTTCTGTAAAGGAACAGGTAATAAATATTTTAGGCTTTGCAGGTCATACAGTCCCTGTTTTAACTACTCCACCGTTGTAGAAAGGAAGCAGCAAAAGCTTTCACTGCGAGGTAGGGCGTAAATGAATGGGCATGCTTGTGTTCAAATACAACTTTATAAAAATGGGTGGTGAGCTATAGTTGGCCGTGTGCCATAGTTTGCTGACTCCTGGTCTAGAACAGTCCATCGAGCCCTGATCTGTAGGGTCTGCCAATTTCCGTGGTATAAATACTCCCATCCAGGCTGATCCACGTGCCATCAGCATGCGTGGGGTTGGCAAGAAATGTGTAGTGGCTGCTGATATTGATGTATCTGCCATTCTGGTATCATGAAGAGAGAGGCCATCGAGGGCATTGATTATGGTAAAATGTAGTCAAATACATAGGAAGTGAGGAGTTTTGTGTATTTATTGTTTTTTATAAGTAATATAATTTATTTAATTGTAAATTTACATAATTTAATTTTTAATAATGACTGTGTTTAACAATTGGCTCACTGCAGCACCTGGGTGGCTCAGTCAGTTAAGTGTCTGCCTTTGGCTCAGGTCGTGATCCCGGAGTCCTGGGATCGGGTCCCACATCGGGCTCCCTGCTCAGCGGGAAGTCTGCTTCTCCCTCGCCATTTGCCCCTCCCCCCACTCCTTCTCTCTCTCTCTTTCTCTCAAATAAGTAAATAAAATCTAAAACAACAAAAAACAAAACAAAACGATTGGCTCACAAAATTCCTGAAGGTTGAACAGTTGGCTCGTGTGAGCTAGTATGGCCAGGGGCAGCGGAGCACTGGTCGCCTTCTGCCATTAGAACACCGTATAAAAGTTCTACCATACAAGGTTGCAGAGAACAGAGAGGAGATCTATCTAAAAGTCTTCCACTCAACTTTGCCAATGAGATATCTTGGCCCAGGATGGCGGTTCTGTTCTCTTTATGGTCAGAGAAGCATTGAGATCTTACCCCAGCTCTTCAGGCACCCATCTCTCTCCAGGACCTACATCCAGCCCCATTAGAGTTGTGCACAGGACCTGGCCCCTTATGAAAGCCACCTCGTCAATCATCCCCATTTTCACCTTACCTAGACCCTCCCCTGCTCCCCTGGGTAGAACCACCACTGCCTCCAGCAACTTCAGCTGGGGAAACTCTCCTCTTAGGACTATATGTGCAAATGGAAGCCTGGGAGTTAGGGGGCTCAGTTTCAGGACCCTGGTGGACTTCTGTTTCTTTGTCCCTCACACAGGAGGGATGTTCAAGCCCCCGCCACTGTGCTCCCTCTCCCCCATGTCCAGGCAGAGTGGAATGAGGAAGGAAAAAAATAATGCCTCCCATTCTTTTGAGATTCCTCCTGCAATGAGAATAAAATAGGAATTACTCATTTAAAGAATTAACTGGCTACCTGTTTCTCTTGTTTAGAACAGTGTTAGCTATAACTGTTGACAAATGTTAGCTATCGATGGACACTTGGGTTGATTCTGTTTCTTAGCTATTGTAAATAATGCTGCAATGGACAGAGGGGTGCACATATCTTTTGAATTAGTGTTTCTGTTTCCTTTGGTTAGATACCCAGTAGTGGAATTACTGGATCAAATGATATTTCTATTTTTAATTTTTGAGGAAGTTCCATATTGTTTTCCACAGTGGCTGCACCAATTTACGTTCCTATCAACAGTGTACAAGAGTTCCTTTTTCTCCATATCCTTTCAATGCTTGCTATTTCTTGTCTTCTCGAATTTAGCCATTCTGACATGTGTAAGGTGGTGACTCACTGTGGTTTTGATTTGCATTTCTCTGATGATTTGTGATGTTGAGCATCTTTTCATGTGTCTATTGGCCGTCCGTATGTCGTCCTTAGAAAAATCTCTGTCAGATCCTCTGCTCATTTTTAATTGGATTACTTATTATTTTGGTGTTGAGCTAAGTGTCCATTAACAGACAAATGGATAGGAAGATGTATATAAATACACGATGGAATATTATTTAGCCATAAAAAAGACGAGATTGTTCCATTTGTGACAACACAGATGAACCTGGAGAGCATTATGCTAAGTGAGGTAAGTCAGACAGAGAAAGACAAATACCATAGGATTCCACTCATGTGTGGAATCTAAAATAAAACAACACAGTGAATACACAAACAAAAGGCAGAATCAGGCCTATAAATACAGAGAACAAACTGTTGGTTGTTAGAGGGGGAGGAGGGCGTGAGGATGGGCAAAATGGGTGAAGGGGGTAGGAGATACAGGCTTCCAGTTACGGAATGAATACATTAAGGGAATAAACGCACAGCATAGAGAAAACAGTCAACACTATTGTAATAGCTTGTATGGTGACAGATGGGAGCTACACTTGCTGGGAGCAGAGCATAATGTATAGACTTGTTGAATCACTATGTTGTACACCTGAAACTAATGTAACACTCTGTCGACTGTGCTCAAAAAAACTTAAAAAATTGTTAGCCATCACTGTTAATAAACAGAAGAAACTTGCTATCTAGGTTTTACTATATTCTGCAGTAAATTTAAGAGAAAAATTAAGTCAAAATAAAGGAAATAGTGGCTTAAGCCATATATTTAATTTAGATTTTCTAAGAACGCCTAACAAAATTCAGTCATTTATGCCCAAGTATGTATCGATGATGATGATGGCCTAGCCTATACAGAGTGTAAGAAAAATCAGAAAACATAGGGAAGTGCCAGCTATTTCAATTGCTGGCCTTTAAGTTTGGGGAATGTGGCAAAATTTGGTCTTCAACTTCAGCAGTCAACAGGTGTTTTCCTTATTTTGTTTCTGTTGCTTAATATAAATATTGATGTTGGAGCCAAAGGAAGTAGACATTAAGTCTGCATCTCCTCCGAATATCTTAGGGAGGCAAGTTTTTCTTTTTTTATTCTGAGGTGTATTCACTGATACTTATTATTGCCCTATTAAAGGTACTTGGCAAAACATCCCCGCTCCTGATGCTGAAAATACATATCCCTGAGGCAGTGCACCAGCCTGGACAAAGTTAAATATAATCCACGGGGTGCCCAGCTGCTAAGCTTTATGCCTTGCATTGACATTTAATACCCCAATAACAGTGCTTTGCAATGGGTTTTCTTTCCTATTTGGATTCTTTCTTAGTCTCCTAACTTACATTGACTTCTGTCTTCCCTTTATTTTCATTTTTATTTTATTTTTAAAAAAGATTTTATTATTTTATTTAAGAGAGAGAGAGAGAACACAAACAGGCGGCGGCAGGAGGAGTAGCAGAGGGAGAGGGAGAAGCAGGCTGGCCGCTGAGCAGGGAGCTGGACGTGGGACTCTATCCCAGGACCCTAGGATCATGACCTGAGCCAAAGGCAGATGCTTTAATGACTGAACCACCCAGGCACCCTTTCCCTTTATTTTTAGGGCAGTTTTTGGCTTACAGAAAAATTGAGTAGAAAGCACTGAGTTCCCATACACCTCACCCCCACAGTATTGCCCATTACTATCTTGCATTAGTGTGGTACATTGTTATAATTGATGAACCAATATGGATACATTTTTATTATCTAAAATTCATAGTTTAATTCGGGTTCCCTCTTGGTGTTGTCCAATTCTGTGGGCTTTGACAGAAGTACAATGTCACACGTTTCATCTGTGCTCTGTCCATTTGGCTCTCCCTTTCTCAGGATCCCTGATGACCACTGATCATTTTACTGTCTCTAAAGTTTTGCTTCCTTCTACCCCCTTTTAATTCTGGGTTTTTTGTTTGTTTGTTTGTTTTGTTTTTGTTTTTTTGCTGGATTTTTCTTGATACTTGGATAGGCTGCTTTGTCTTACTTCCCCACCTCCATTCCAAAATTCAGTGCTCCAAGAATTGGTTTCACTATTACAAATTTTGTATATAAGCCAGAGGGTTCTATACAAAGGAAAACACTTAAATCCTTTCTAAGCTATGGTGGTTTTCTGTGCCTTTCAGGGAACGTTTTCCTCAAGTATCCCACAATTGCAGTTAGGTCTGATACAGCATGTCCAAGATGGGAGGCAGACCTGAATCAAGTCTATTTTGCAAGCCCATTTTCTCCTTTATTTTGAGCCAAATGTTTCTAGTGTCTAAATTATGCTCCCACTTGCATAAATGGGGCCCTTTGGAGATGCGTCCTCTCTCTGAGGTATTATTTACTGCGCCACAGCTTTAGTTCATGGAGAGCATCTTACTTGGATCTTGAAGCTGATGGCTTATTAGACACCCATCTGCCTAAAGTGAGTTATACTTAAAGGATAGGCAGTCTGTAAGTGTGATTAAGTCGTATGTAAACAGCAGTAATCCCCTTTTCTTGGGCTGTTAGATCTGGTTCAACTTGAAACTCCCAGTGAGAGTTCCTTAGGTAAACATACAGTCTTGAAAGTTGCCACATAGACAGAAATGTTATATGAAGCAGTATGCCATATTTAATTTTGATATTAGTTTATGAGATTAGCAGAGATGAAATTTATCTTGGGAAAGAGAACTGACAAAGGTCACCCAAAAGGAGAAAAATCTCTTTGATTTTCAAGTTTGCATAGAAAAGAATTCCCTCTTGTCTTCTGCCTTCCCTCCCTGCCACCATGGATCCCAAATTCTCTCTTAAGGTCTTAAGAGGGTGAGATTTGGGACCTGAAGAATACGAGGGAAGCAGAGGGACCTTTTAGCTGGTGGCAATTCTCGCTGAGACATAGCCTGGGAATTGACTTTCTTTATAAAGAAACAGAGCTCAGGTATGAAGTTAAGATGCTTTGCCCACACCTGTGTTACTTGGGGGCATTTTTGGATCGCTGTTGCCTTGTTGCCAATCAACGGGGCCTTAATCTCTCTCTTCAGAAATTTTTAATAGTATGTATTTTGTGTTTGGTAGGAATCCTGATGGAATTCAATAAAGCCCTCGGATCTGAGAAGCCAGATTGGCCCGGGGCAGTTGTTTTTCCTTGCCTTAGTTTATTTGTCATAGTTTTGACTGATTTTCTGTATTACAAGCATTGAAAACACAACTCCTAATACCGTCCTGGTGAATCCATTAAATAAACATCTTGTGTGCTTCTCCTGGCAGGGCAAACCAGAGAAGGTTCTGGAATGTAGCAGCACAACACCACTGTCAATCCACACACATGGGAGCAAAACTCCATGAGTTATTTATGGAGTTCAGACGGTTCCAGACTTTTTCTTCCCCTGCCTCGGTGGGCTGGAGAGCTTCTGCTTTGGGCTGTGGTTCCAAATAAGTTAATTTAATGTACCCCATTCATGGACCCTTGAGCTGCTCTAGTTTCTAGGTGAGGTCCTTGGGAAGGTTGGTGTGAAGAGTGCTAGACAGGTAAGTGTTTGAGCACATTGGATTTTATTTACAGTTTGCAAATCCTTTCCCATACCTAGACATGCCAGAGAACTGATTTTCCTTTTTTGTAAAGCAAAACAAAACAAAAACATGGTCACAACAAATCCAACTATTTTTAGGCTGAGAATATTATGTTGCTTCTTCCCACATAGCACCACAAATTTTCTCATCCTATTTATACCCCAACTCCAAGAATATTTACAGCCTTGGGTCCTTTTGGAATTTGAAGTACGGTAGATGTCTTAGCGTATGTCTACAGAGTCTGGAAAGCGCTGTCATAGGAATGAATGATGTAGAATGATGTAGAGAGTCAGCTGTGTGCCGGGCCCTGGGCTGTGCATGCAACTGGGTTTCATTGAATATTGCTTAATATTAATAGTGGTTAAACATTAATGCCAATAGTGGTTTAATGTTAGGAGAGCTACCCAGAGGGAGAAGAAAACCTCACTCAGGTCCCTGTTCCACCAGCCTTTGTCCCCCACTGCTGTGGCCACAGGGCCTTCCCCTGTGGGCTGAGCCCTGTCCCTGGCTATGGAAACCATGCTGTGGGGTTATTAGGAGCTCGGTTCAGACATTCAGAAAACTCACCATCAGATCAGGTTGAATTTACTGCTCATTATTCTTTAATCTTCTGCCAAGTTCTAGTAACGAGGCCTCTTCCCTAGTCTTGTAACCAAACCATGACACCACGCCCGGGTCTAGCAACCGGACCCTCCCCATGATCCATGTACCTGCGTATCTTGCTAGTCCTAGGCTTCCAAGCATGGCCTGGCTCCTGCCAGGACTCCTTCTCCCCCTGGAAGTGAGCCCACCTTCTTCTGCTTCCTCCACTTGCTTTCCCTCAGGGTCTTCAGGGTGACGGTGTTCATGGGCAATTGGTGAAAATCACATTTTGTGGACACCTCAGTGCGAGCACTATCTATGAGGCTTGTGATTCTTTGCATGTCTGTCTCCTTTAATAGACTCTGAGCTACCTAAGGACAGTTATGAGGCCATTTCTCCATCCATCCGGCCCTATGTCCATCTCTCCACCTGTCATCGCATTTATGGAGCACCTATCATGTGGGAGGTACTGTGTGTAACACTAAGAATTGAGTAAGAGATTGTTTTCCTCTCTCCTTTGTAGCCTTAGCGTCTAGCACGACGCCCTAACTAGTGATTGTCCTCATTGCTATTTTTAGATGAATTAAACACTTCTCAGCTTTAAACATTATGAATGGCAAATATTAGTAGACATATCAATAGCAATAATCCACATAAATGAAATCCCTTTGGGGGTTTCAGTAGTTTTTAAAAGTGTAAAGGGGTCCAAGACCAGAATGTTTGATAATCGCAGATACGACTGATGGTTAAGCGTGCAGGCTTTGCAATCATAGGGCTTGAGTTTACCCACTTCACTGACAACTTACTGGCTGTACCACTTACTGTGTGACCTCAGGTAAGTTACTAACCCTCCCTGGGCCTTAGATTTTTAATTGGTAAAATGAGAATAATAACACTCATTATCTAGCTCCCAGGTTATTGAAATAATTAAATGACCTAATTCTTATTAGATACTTTGCATAGGGCTTGGCACAGAGTAACTGCTGATTAGTCATTAACTCACAATGGTGTTTTCAATGTAACGTGTATTTATTTTGGGAAATTTAGAAAATATGAAAAACTATTGAGGAAAAAATGAAAGTCACCCATGATCCAACTACTCAGAAATAGCTGTTGTTTACCCTTTAGTGTGTTTCTTTCTAATGAATGTGTGTCTGTGTATTTGGTCTGTATACAAAATTCTGTGCCCTACATTGTGTAACATATTTTCAGTAATCCATTATACAGTCTCATGAAGCATGATTTTTCACGGCTCTATTATATTACTTACATTTCATTATATAGTCAATACATGCCGTAATAAATTTAACCCTTCTCCGTTTAGACTGGGTCCAATTTTTCACCATTATAAATAATGCATAATTAACACTCCTATACATAAATCTCTGTCCATATCTGTGATTATTTTCTTAGAGTAAATTTGCAAAAGTATAACTACCGGGCAAAAGCTCTCTATGGATATTTCCAAGTTGTTGTTTGGAAAGTCTGTGTCCATTACATTCTTTTCAATGGTGTATGAGAATGTCTATTTTATGGCGTGCGTACTTACCAGCATTTAAAATTATTGTTTTCTTTCAAAATAAATTAATTTTTGCCAGTCTAATAGGGTAAAGTAGCACATGATTTAAAACTTTTTTGCATACTCGTAGATTTCTAATGATATAGTTTTCGGAAATTTGAACTTTTTTTCCCCACGTGATGATGATTTGTCCCATTACTGGTGACATTACCTCTGATCACTTGGTGAATGTGGTGTCTGCCAGTTTTCCCCTATTTTTTTTTTTTTTTTTAGAGAGAAAGAATGCGCATGTGTGTGCAAGGAGGGGGCAGGGAGAGGCAGAGAAAGAGGAAGAGAGAGAATCCCAAGCAGGTTCCATGCCTAGCAGGGAGCCCTACCCAGGGCTCGATCCCGTGACCCTGAGGTCATGACCTGAGCCGAAATCAAGAGTCGTATCCTTAACCGACTTATTATTTTAAATATATTTTTAAAAATTTATTTTTATTTTTTTCTTAAGGTATAATTGACATGCTACATTATATTAGTCATAGGAGTACAACATAACGATTCTATATCTGTATATATTGTGAAATGATCACCACAGTAAGTCTGGTTAACATCTGTCACCATACATAATTACAGAACTTTTTTTCTTGTGATGAGAACTTTTAAGATCTATTCAAGAGAGTAGAGGCAACTTTCAAATATGCAATATAGTATTATTAACTATGGTTACCATGCTCTACATTACATCCCCATGACTTATTTATTTTATGACTGGAAGTTTGTACCTTTTGACCCCTTTCACCCATTTTTTTACCCCTTTCCCCCCAACAACCTCTGGTCTATTTTCTATATCCATGAGCTTGGTTTTTTGTTTTGTTCTTTAGATTTCCCATACAAGTGAGATCATATGGTGTTTGTCTTTTTCTGCCTGGCTTATTTCACTTAGCATAACGCCTTTAACATTCATCTGTGTTGCAAATGGCAAGGTCTCCTTCTTTTTTATGGCTGAATAATATTGTACGTGTGTGTCTGCACGTGTGTATGTATCTTCCACTCTTCTTTATCCGCTCATCCGTTGACTGACACTTAGGTTGTATATCTGTCTTGGTTACTGTAATGCTGCTATGAACATAGGAATGCATATATTTTTTTGAGTTAGTGTTTTTGTTTTCTTTGGATAAATACCCAGAAGTGGAATTGCTAGATCATATGGTAGTTCTGTTTTTAATTTTTTGAGGAACATCCATACTATTTTTGACAGCGGCTGCACCAATTTCCATTCCTATCAACAGTGCACAAGTGTTCCCTTTTCTCCACATTCTTGCCAGCTCTTGTTATTTTTTGTATTTTTGATAGCAGCCATTCTGACAGATGTGAAGTGATATCTCATTGTGGTTTTGAGTTGCATTTCCCTGATGAATAATGTTGAGCATCTTTTCATGGACCTGTTGGCCATTGTATATCTTTGGAAAAATGTCATTTTAGATCTTCTGCCCATTTTAAAAATTGGATTTTTTTTGCTATTGGGTTGTATGAGTTCTTTATATATTTTAGATATTAACCCCTTATCAGATATATGGTTTGCAAATATTTTTCTTATTCAGTAGGTTGCCTTTTCATTTTGTTGATGGTTTCCTTTTTTGTGCAGTAGCTTTTTAGTTTGATGTAGTCCCACTTTTTTTTGTTTTGTTTTGTTTTTTTGTTTTTTGTGTTTTTGCTTTTGTTGCTTTTGTTTTTGGGGTCAAATAAAAAAACTCATCACCAATACTGATATCAAGGAGCTTGCCTTTTATTCTTTCTTCTGGAAGTTTTATAGTTTCAGGTCTTACATTTGATTTTAATCCATTTTGAGTTAATTTTTATGTATGGTGTAAGATAGTGGTCCAGTTTCATTCTTCTGCATGTGACTGCCCAGTTTTCCCAACATCACTGATTGAAGAGATTGTCTTTTCCCCATTGTATATTTTTGGCTCCTTTGTTGAAAAATCAATTGACCATATATTCATGGGTTTATTTCTGGGCTCTTTGTTCTGTCCCATTGATTTATATATCTGTTTTTGTTATAATGCCATACTGTTTTAATTACTATAGCCTTGTAATATATTTTGAAATCAGAGGGCATGATGCCGCCAGCATTCTTCTTTCTCAAGATTGCTTTGGCTATTTGGGGTGTTTTGTGGTTCCATACAAATTTTAGGATTGATTATGTGTTCTATTTATGTGAAAAATGACATTGGAATTTTGATAGGGATTGCATGGAATCTGTATATTGTTTTGGGTAGTATGGACATTTTAAGAATACTAATTCTTTCAGTCTATGAGTGCAGAATATCTTTCTACTAATTTGTGTCTTCGATTTCTTTTATCATTGTCTTATAGTTTTCAGTGTACAGATCTTTCACCTCTTTGGTTAAATTTATTCCACGCTCTCTCTCAAATAAATAAATAAATAAAAAAAAATCTTTTTAAAAAAAGTAACGTATTTTTCCTACTGACTTACGAGAGGTCTGTAACTTTTGTTTACTAGGCTTGTGGCAAATATTTTTCCTGGTTGGTTAGTGGACAGTTTTTCAGTTCAAAAAATATGCTGAAAATATTTTGTGAAAAATTTCACATGGTCGTAACTACATATTTATAAAAATGTTTCTTTCATCGCCTTGATGCTTGAATTTAATGACAGTTGTGACTTCTATTTTCTGCTCTCCCCTCCCTCTTCCCTAGATTTCCTTTCCTCCCTTTCTCTTGCCTTTTCTCCTCCCCTGCTTTCTGTCATAGTGACGTGGTACATCATGTGCTCACTTAACGCTTCTTTTATGTTTATCAGGGAGGTGTTGAATTTCCTTCACACAAATACTACACATTTGTTATTAAGACTATTTCTAGGATTTTTCTTTGAATGATTTTCCATTTCCTTTAGAGACTCAGTTTATTGCTATTATGCACAGAAGCTATTGATTATATATTTATCTTGTATTAACAGCTCTTGAGTATTGTTATGAAGTTTTGGGGCTTACATAGATACTTCTTTGTACTTTTAGATATGTGATCATATTGCATCCCTGTAATTTATTTAATCCACTCATATATAATATAAAAACATTATCTATAACATGTTGTGTATTATGTTATGCAAAATATTATCTATTATGGTATATATTTTTTGTTTCATGTCTTATTGGTTAATTAGAATTTATAGCAGAATGTTAAGTACTTACAGTGGTTGCAGACATTCTTCTGGGTTCATCTAGTATTTTGCAACTAAATGATAACTGGTGGTGTGAGATAAACAGCCTTTATTATATTGGCATTGGGTCCTTCCACTAGTTCTTCTTTCCTCTTCCCTCTCCCCTTCCTCCCTCCCTCCCTCCCTCCCTCCCTCCTTTCTTTCTGCTTTTTCTCTAATGGGACACAGGAAGGATATTACCAAACGGCTTTTGGCATTAACTGCACTTAGTGAAGTTTTTCTTATGTGATCTTTCTTTTATTATTTTTTAAATTTAAAATTAAAAAAAAATTTTAGGTGATCTTTGATAATGATGTGTTAGAGTTCCTAAAAATAAACTATCCTTGCATTCCCAGGATAAAACCCATCCAGTCAGATTTTAATTCCTTCTGAGGAATTAAGATTGTAGGATTCCCTCATCTTCCAAAGATAAAAGATAAGGGCATTTGATTAGTTTTATAGGTATTGGTAGTAAGCTGCTTTAAAGATTCAGTTGTTTATAAGCTGTCTAAATTCAATGATATAATTTACTTCAGAAATTACTTTTTAAGTTGGAAAATAATACAACCTTTTTTGTCCTGTGGAAAAAATACGTTATAAGCTCTATTTCTCATCAATAAAGGTGTCCCTCCTCATCCCTTTCCTTCTTTTTCTTTTTAATTTGACTTGTACCTCACACGTTAGCAGTGTTTTGAGAGTTGTAATCCTAATCCAATTAGGGGAAATGGTTCTACTGCATTAAAAATGCATTAAGGATTTCAGTCCTTTATTATTTACATTACTCTACAGAAAATAGGGATTATAGGGCTAAAATATGGGTGATCTAGAGACCAAATATGGAATAAATTAAAGTGGTTCTATAATAATAGTTAAACTATAATACTTTAGTCATTAAGCATGAATATATTTTTAGTGTATTGGAATTTAGAAACATTATTTTTAGCACTACTGACTGTGATTACATTTATATCTCCAAAATAAAAGGATTATAGTATGTTACCTCAAATGATTTTTTTTTCTCATTTTAGTCTTAGAAATTGCTTTATGTATTCTAGCTGCCAGCAGGATCAAAACCAAGTAATTATGACTTCAATGAAAACTATTGAACTATAAAAGAAGCCTCAAACTTTTAAAGAAAACACAGAATTGAGAAAGTTTCTAGTAGATTCAATTTGGGATTGGGGTAGTCTTGGCAGCCCTCAGTCATATCTTCAGCCATTGTTAAGGGCATTTATCTCAGTGTTCTTGAAGTGCTGTTATCACCGAGTTTGGAAGTATGAGAACTGCTTTCTTTCCTCTAGCACTCATAAGGACTCAGCTGTCTCCGGCAGACACTAGGGTGCTTAACTGCCTGTGTCTTACCTCTCCTGGACTCAGGGGTGGTCCCTCAAGTCCCCTCATCTCAGCCTTGTCAAGGGGCATCACCTATCTTCTGGGTGTTGGAGATGATTCCTCAAAGTGCCTCCCCTGACTTCAGAGTACTGGGCTTTAGTCCTCAGAAAGGGCTTCAGTCATGGCTCCATAAACAAGATCAGTACTTTTGTCCATTTGCTTCAACCTAGCCCCAGACGGAACTAGGAATGCAACTGCTGTCTCTGGCACAGTGTTACCCCAGCTGGGGCAAATGGAAATGACTAAATGTCCTGACTACTTATCTGTATGGATACTGCCTATGTCTAGTTAGACATTCACAGTTAAGTATTAAACACCTATACTATGGGTCAGGCACTGTGCTAGGCTCTGGGGCTGGAAACGTTAGGGTGAGATCGTTTCTTAAACTCTCTAAAACATTGTTCTATTCTACTCGCGTGCCTAAGAAATGCTTGTTGAGTATCTCTTGCATAGTTGGAGTTTAAGGAAGGGCAGGCTGTTGGTGAGAGGGTAAAACATAGCTGGACTCCTTAGCTTCCTGCAGACATGGCCGTTAAAAAGTCAGTGCCGACAGAGGCGAAATGGCTATGGGACCATTGGTCTCAGATGGTAAATAACACGATTGGTATTACAGATTCAATTCCTTGGATGAAATGAGGATGAAAAGTAATTCCTCATCAGCTGAGTATCTGGCTCAGCAAAATGGTATGCTCAGTTTCAAAATTAATATTGCAGAAAATATCAAAGTGTGATTATTTATACTAATTGTTCAAAGCTATTAACCTTAAAAGATTATTTTTCTTGTTTTTATATTTTATGTTTATATCTTGGTTACAGCAAAACCAAGATAATCAACAGTGAAAGAAGAGCCTAAAGGCTTTAAAATCATGTAGGGAAAGAATCTATTTTTAGATTGTTAACGAATATATTTGGTTTTGAATTTTCAATTGGACACACTTCATTAATATATAGTATAGAAATGTCAAGGAGCAGAGAGATGGGGTGGGTTTCACTGTAATTCAGCATCTTGTTGGCTTGTTCTTAATCTGTACAAGTAGCCTCCAGAGCTGGAGTCCCAGAGACGTCTAGTGGTCTCCATGGGACGCGCGATGGCTCCTCAGAGTGGCTTGCTGGCGGAAGCTGACCATTCCCATCCATGCAGGGTTCCGAGTATCCTTTCCCTTTGGCATACCTGGAAAAAATGCTCCTAAAGGGAGGGGGGCAGTTTGTTCAGGCTGGAGAGTGAGGTGCAGATGCAGCAAATGCCCAGAGCTCCTCTGAGAGGCTGACAGGTGGACAGCGTCTTGCCGGGAATGCTGCAGGAGAGAAGAGCGTGGCAGTGGTCCATCAAAGCCCCACTGGGAGCGGGGGCTCGGGAGTCTGGCGTGCACTGACTTCTGCACACGGAAAGTCCTGGAGGGCAACAGAGGGACTCTTGAGAGAACTGACGCTGGGCTCCTCCCCCCAAGTGATGCAGCTACCACGACTGGCTACACTGATCGGTGGACTCATCCTCCCTTAGGGTCAGCTAAGGGGACGGCTCCAGCTCTTGTCACAGTGACACCCCTCCTGGGTTTGTCTCTCTGCCAGTTGTTTGGAGCTCTTTGTGGGGTGCGCAGTGGCCCACACCACCACCCTCTAAAATTCGCATTCTTCAGAATGGGCCTCCAAGGACGTGAGCCCCGAGGGGTAGCCCCTGGCTTTCTGCCAGGTCAGTGGAACAATTGTTTTAAAATATCCTTTGTTGGAGGCGCCCAGGTGGCTCAGTCTGTTAAGCGTCCCACTCCTGATTTCCGCTCAGGTCACGATCTCAGGGTTGTGAGGTCAAGCCGTGGTGTGTGGGGCTCTGTGCTCAGTGGGGACTATGCGCGAGATTCTCTCTCTCCCCTTCCTGCCCCTCCCCCCACCGTCAAACAAACAAACAAACAAATAAATAAAATCTTTAAAAAATATCCTTTGTGGGTTACAAGTAGTAAGAGTTTGAAAGGAAGTTTTTTCTGGGCTCAGAATCTTCTCGTTAAGATAAAGTTTGGCCTTTTAAAGACCTGAGAAGCTAAAATATTAGCAGAATTGTTTATTAGGTTCTGTTTCTTTTATTCCATTTCTTTACCTATAAGAAGACTGCATAATAATTGTATTTTTGCCCAGGGAACTCATATGCCTCTGGGGGGGAAAAACCCCTTTCTTTTTCTAGAGTGGGTTTAAAAGTCAGTTGGCACCTGGGGGCCTTGGCTGCTCTCCAGGGGCTCTCGATGACGTAGACAGTTCCAGTGTGGGCCTGTCTGAGGTTCAAGGGGAAAGAAGGAATAAGGATAAGTTTAGTTTTTCTTTGAAGTTAATAACCTCCTACAAAGGCTTTTAGAACAGCAGACACCTTAAACAGCACTTAACGTCCCCCTGTCTTCTCCTGTGATGGTCAAATTTGAGGACATGTGGTGTTTGAGAGGTGGGTGTTGGCCGGTCACCAGCGCACATGTGCCCTTGGACGCCCTGGGCGGGACCGGGCGGGGCGGGCCCCCGGGTTTCAGCCTCATCGGTCCTCCTCCCCAGCTGGAGGCCTGTGTGCAGACTCGCTCCCCTGAACGCCTCTTTTGCCCAGCCCGGGCAGGAAGGGAGCCAAGAGACATGTCTGAGTGGCTGATGTTTCTCTTTTCCATTCTCCTGGAGGAGGCTGGAGACCCTTTTTGAAGGAGCTCAGTTCTCTTGTTCAAAGGCACACTCTCCAGACGGCGTTGGAGAAGCCTGTCTGTAATAGTCTGTGTCTTCTTATGACCGTGACTTATTTGGGGAATGAGACTTTTTCCAGGACAGATTCTGCTGGCGACTTTGGACCAATTTTGAAAATGCTGTGGCGATACATATTCTCAGATATGTTCAACTTGGGGCGATGTGCGGATGCTTTAAAAGGAGCAAAACCAAACAATACGGAACAGTGGCCTCATACTCAGACAACACTCCAGTCAGGGACAGATGTTGTCTGTACATGGGGTTGAAGTACATGCTGGGGGGGGGGGTACAGGATAAGGGGGACAAACTCTGAGCATTTATAGGCTGTTGCATGTGCATTTTCTTATTTATCTTCCCAACAACCATTGTGCAGCGAGGTATTTAAGACTTCTGTTTTATCCATGAGAAGACAGAGTCAGGGAGGTGAAGCCATTGGACCAAATCACAGCTAGCTAGTATGTGTTGGACTGGAGTTTGCACCCAGTTCCCAGCTCCCTTCCCAGCTTCTCTGTGCTCCTTCCCTCTCTGTGGTTAGTGGGACAGCCGGTGGCCTGGCCGATGTCTCAGTGTCTCAGCTGGATTTGGGGAGCTTGGTTGGGTCCTCTCAGGCTCAGGTGCTTCTGTTGTAAGAACATCTAAGTGGCTTTCTTTATCCCAGGAAGCAAATCAAGAAGAACGAGAATAACAGCTTGAGTTAATATGATGCAGCTTTCCTCAACAGCTACATCGAAGAGTACAGGGTATGGGGTTTTGGTATCAGAGACCACAGGCTTGAATCCAATGGCACGATCTTGGGCAAATTACGCAACCCCTGAATTCAGTTCCCCTTTGGTGAAATGGGGCTTATAATAATCTGTACTTCAAAGAGGTATGGGTGAAGAAGGGATTGCAGATAAGTACTTAGCACAGTGCCTGACACACGGTGAGAGCCACGTGGCATTAGGTGTTACTGTTATGTATAATTAATTGAGTTAATTGGACAGATCTGGCTTTTTCCAATTGCCTCATCACTTGGGTTGGATTTTGTCTTGCCGTGGGTGTCTAACAGGCTGACTTTCCGTTTCGATTCCTTTATTCTCACTCTAAGTATCAAACTTATGGGTTGATTATTCATAGGATATAGGAATTACCAGGAAGGGCATCATAGTAAATAAATAAACTTCTGAAAAGAAAACGCAGCAAAGAAGAGCATTCAGTTAAACCTGTAGCAATGTAAACATGACCAGGTGTTACTGCGCGGACCCATGGTTATTTTCCAATAAGCCTTGCTGCTTGTAGTCCGGGGATTTTAGGTTGTTGGTGTATTTGTGCTTCCTGCTGTACTTGGCTGTGGGTGTAAATACTTCTCCTTAACATGCCAGTGCTCTGGGAGAGAAGACCCCACTGTCAAGAGTGATCCCAGAGCATGCAGCAGGTTTAATGGGGGAATATCTTGTTTTCCCTGTCAAGGTGTCGAAGGACTAATGGGGAACTTATAGAATATATGTTCTGGTCATTCACAGACTTTTAAAAAACCATGCTTAAACCCGAGTTTTTATTTTTTCATTTATTTGAGAGAGAGAGCAAGTGCACACCAGCGGGGGGAGGTATAGAGGTAGAGGGAGAAGCCGACTCCCCGCTGAGTGGGAATCCCTGATGCGGGGCTCGATCCTAGGACCCTGAGATCATGACCTGAGCCTAAGGCAGGTGCTTAACTGACAGAGCCACCCAGGCTCCCCTTAAACCTGAGTTTAGAAATCTTAAAATCCCCACTGTCTTAGTTTGGGGTGTGACCCTCATGACTCCTCTAACCCTAACCACCCCCAAAGGCCCCACCCCCTAATACCATCACAGGACAGGGGGTAAGGGTTTCAACATGTAAATTTTGGGGCAGGGACACAGACATCAGTGTACAGCCCCTACCCACTCCCTCTTCTTTCAGGCTGAGTCTGAAGGTCAGTTACTGTTTCTCACTGAACCTGTGCTGTTTTTATAGACATTGAGCCTGCTTCATCCACCTGTTACCGCCCATCCTCTGTAGGTAGTTAGGCTGGTGAACTCTACCTTTGTAATGTCATCAGGCAAACCTACCCAACCTTCCTTTCCTAGAACTCAACTGCTCTTTCCTGTATGCCCTCTCCTCTCACCTGGATTGCCACTCACATTCTTTGGCTAATATCCCATCTCTTTCGTTAAAAAAAAAAAATTCTGGGGGCGCCTGGGTGGCACAGCGGTTAAGCGTCTGCCTTCGGCTCAGGGCGTGATCCCGGCGTTCCGGGATCGAGTCCCACATCGGGCTCCTCCGCTAGGAGCCTGCTTCTTCCTCTCTCACTCGCCTGCTGTGTTCCCTCTCTCGCTGGCTTTCTCTCTGTCACATAAATAAATAAAATCTTTAAAAAAAAAAAAAAATTCTGTTCTAGAATCCACCATGAATCCTCCTAAATTTTCACTAACCAGTCCTACATGGTTTCAGTCCTGCTGATCATTCCAGCATACACTTAACAAGGAGGAAGAAAGAAGAAAGAGAAAAAAAATAATAAAACTAGTATTTATTGAGTACTTATTATATAGCTGGAATTTTCAGGTTCTATTATTACCATTTCTCAAAGCAGAAATTGAGGCTCAGAGAGATCAAAGATCCCACAGTTTTATTTGTGGCAAAGTGGGACCTAAATCTAGACCTGTCTGATTCAAAGGTACATATTCTTTACATAATAATAGTATTTATACCTTTTTGTTGGGATTATTGTTCTCTTTTAATCTTGGTCATTGTAAAACAGAACACAGATATAGAAAACCACGCACAATAAATATGTAGCTTAATGGAATTTTATAAAGTGAGTAAACACCCTTGTAAATGCCCATGCAAATCAAGAGGCAGAACTTTTCCAGGCACCCTGGGGGCCTCTGTGTGCCTTATCTCTACCACTGTCCACTCCCTCCCAAAACAGCCACTATCCTGACTTCTTTATAATAGTCATTTCCTTGCATTTTAAAATGGTTTTGTCACTCAACTCTGCATCAAAGACAGCATTTATATGATATGTTTTTTAAGTTTTGTAATTATAGATTGCCCCATATCCCCTTACTTTCTTAAAAACTTACATGTTGAAGAAATGGCCCATTTGGGTTTCCCAGAGCTAAGATTTGGTGCTTTTATATGCACGGGACATTTTGACATGTGCTTCTATCCTCTGTAGTCTCTGCAAATTGGCAGCTGAATACAGAGGCTGGATCAAACTCAGGTTTGATCTTTCTTTTTTTTTTTTTTTTAATATTTTATTTATTTATTTGACACAGAGAGAGAGAGCCAGCGAGAGAGGGAACACAAGCAGGGGGAGTGGGAGAGGAAGAAGCAGGCTCCCAGTGGAGGAGCCTGATGCGGGGCTTGATCCCAGGACTCTGGGATCACGCCCTGAACCGAAGGCAGACGCTTAACGACTGAGCCACCCAGGCGCACCTGATCTTTCTTGACAAGACCATTGGTGACCTTGTGTTTTTCATCAGGAGGGACAATGCCTGCTTTTCACGTTTTTTTTTTTTTTTTTTGATGTTAGCAACTGTTGATCCTCAATGCCTAGATCTAATAATTCATAGTAGTTATCAAATGGTGGTTTTCTAATTCTACCATTTTGTTTTAATTTATTAGCTGGAATAATTTTATAACATAACTCTCCCCCCCCCCCGCCCCACCCCATCTACTATTTGGTTACCCAGAGGTATCATTCAGACAAAAAAGGCAGGATAAGTTGCTGTTTTTGTCCTTTCATTTACCCAATTTTTGAGGTCATGCATTGGTTCTCTGTTGTCTTTAGAAAGTGACCACTTAAAAAATTATTATAAACCTATGGATTGTCACTGGACTGAATTGTGCTCTGAATGATAACGATGGACCTGCCTCCCAGTGACTGCTTGAGTGGTAAATAACAACTGGTTAACACTTCCTTATTCAAATTCAAGAGAAGACCAGCCTTTGTCCTTTCATTTTTCTCATATTCTCCAGAATTAGCAGCAACATCTGCAGCCAGATCCCTAGAATATGCCTTAACATGTCCACTCTTCTCTATTCTAACCCCAGAAGACTGAGTGTGAGCCAAGATTTAGAGTTAACATTGCCCCTTCACCCCCCGCCCCCAAGCTTTTATTTTTTTTGCCTATAAAACATTTGTTTGGTCTCTGTGCAAAACGTGCTATTATAAAAGCACAAGGGCATACGTGTCTGAAATAACCTTACGTGAAAAGAAGTAAATTAATTAGCATACAGTAGATTCTTATTAAGTGGGAATGTAGCCCTTCCTGTGGGGATTGCTGTTAAACAAGATGATTGATAAATTGTTATATTCGCACAGTGTCGCTCAGTGATATAATCATGCCTTTTGTAAATATTTAGTCAAGAGAGCAATCCAGCTGTTTCCAGTCAGGTTTCATCCAGTGTCAGCCAATGCTCTGTGCGTCTGATTTATCTCTCGTGCTGTTTAAGCATTGAGGAAGCTCACATTTTTATGAGCCTCTAAATACCCATAATAGTAAATAGTGAAAATGATGGCTACAATAGCAATAGCCCAAGTAATTATAAAGAAGGATATCTGTGATGGCCAGAAATAAGAATAAGGACAAGGCTATTTTTTTTTCTTTCTTTGTGTAGAAATAAATGTCACTACCTCTACCTTTAGAACACTGTTAATACCAAGAATCCCATCACCTCTCCTTAACAGGGTCATAAAAGACTCATGGATGAGACTAGAAAGTTCTGGTGAACTGAATTTCTAACCTTTGACCATTTGTTGACTGAGGAATAAAGAAATGTTCTAGCATATGCTTTTCCATTCTCTTTTTTTGAGTTGTTCAGTATGAAAAAGTGCTGGTTTTAGGTATTTAGAGTTATGGCACTGGAGGAGGCAGAATTATTTTCCTGAGCCCTTGAGGCTGCCCTGTGGAGGTGGGAGCAGAGAGGAAAGCTCTGTTATGGAGCAGGGGGAGAGGTAGTCTGCGGATACTTGTCCTACCAGAGGGGAGTGGGTTGGTGGACTGGAGCCACGGTGGAAGAGCCTCTTGGGGGGCAGGCCCTGCACCAATCCAGGAGTGTGCAGACTGAAGTCCCTGCCCCAGGCAGACAGGAGAGTAATAGAAGACAGGAGGGTCAGGCAGTAGCTGGAGCTGTATGAATTAGCAGACTTCTTGGTCCAAGAGCCAACAGGTGCAACAAAAGCAGAGGTGCAGAATCCACCTGTCGCTCGTGTTGTCTCCTGCTCTGTGGAGTAATTTGTCCAATGGCCTGTCGTTTGGAATCTGGGCCTAAGGAGCTTCAGAGACATTGATATTGAGAGTTGTTTGCATTTTGCCGCCATTGTTTACTCCAGCCAGTCCCTTTACTATAAGGGTAGAATCAAGGTAATCGGGGTAAGTACGAATTGGGTTTTTAAAGAGAAAAAATACACTCTAAAAATATACGAGTTAAGGTTTTTTTTTTTAAATTTAGAAAAGGTCTTTATTGACACATGAGCTTCACTTAGAGCTTATGTGGTTAATCATTATTTAGAGGTTTGTGTTATGTTTCCATTTATGTAATGAGCCACTTAGAACTTATGGAGAGAGTTTTTTTCATGGAGAGAGAGAGAGGCTAACTTCTTCCTGGGGGGAAAAGGTGAAGCTGAAAAGGAAGATTTGGCTAAACTGATTCATGGAGAGGCGACAAGAACACCAGTGATAATTGTAATTCGGACGGATGATATTAAACGAGTTGGTGTTGCCAGTATGTGGCCACTTCAGAAGGAAACAGTGCGAAGCGTGAGCCAAAAGTAGAGAAGTTCACCATAGAATGAAAGCCCGGTACAGAGAACTTCCCCAAAGATCCTGGCCAAGAGCTAGGCCATATTTTAGGGATGTAGTTGGCATTGGGTGTAATGGGAAGAGTGGGGAAACTCGGCCGGGCCCATTATGTGTCTTACAAAAGCCGCACAATTAATTAAGGATCTTTCTGGAAGGTAATATGACATTCTAAAGTCATATCTTTAGACAACCTTTCTAGATTTTGATGAGCACTTCCTTGCCTAATGACCACCTTAGATCCACAAGCAATAGGAACTGCAGTGAAAGACCCATTATTTACATTATTCCAATTGATATTTCTTCATAAATTACGCTTTTGTTTTCCATACCCATTACATTTCCTGTGTGGCTAATTATATTAGGCAGTTCCTTTAATTTACACACTGTTTCCTGCAATTGACACTCATTTCTCAGAAAATGCTTGGTAAGCATTCCCATTCTTTGCTTTTAAAGAGCAGGCCAAGGTTATTGCACACATCCTACAAGTGTTTAATACCTTCGTTAAAGATTGATCATTTTCTTCTGACATTTTCCGAAGATGACCCTATAGCGGCTACTTTAATATGAGGTGCTAGTAATAGGGACTGAGACTGTGGATAAAAATGCAAACCGGAAGGAACAAATTGGGGGAGGTAACAAAATAGCATGCGTAAGGGGTGGCGTAGCACAGGGCATGGGCAGAGTGACCCACGAGCTCACAGATTATTTATCAGTGAACAGCGTCTTCTAAAAGAGATTTAAATTTCACACACTCGATCGTGCTTTTTTCTCTCTGATCTTCTGTCTTGATGGCTTTGTCTATTCAATCCGTACCCAAATTGATTTAGTAACGCGGTTATGAGTGACAGTGCACTCCAAATTCAACGATGGTGCTACAGAGCTGTGTTTCTCAAACTTCAACAGTGGAACCCATTCTTATAAGAGTTCCCAGCAGAAGCACAAAAGAGATGAAAGTGGGTTGTTTGCTTGAAGTAGGGGTTCCTTCCCGCTCCTCCTCCCCTCTAATTCTGGCCCTGGTTATTGAATTTATGGATTCACTAATAAGCATGTATTCTACATAAATCATGACCAAGGTGTTAGGGGCAAGACTGGCTTTGTGGTGTATGAGCCGCACAGCCACACGGGACCCCGTGTGTGGTTTATGGCTCTGCTGTCATGCTTTTGCAATTCTTAATTTTTGAACAAGCAAGCCTGCATTTTCATTTCGAAGTGGGCCCCACAAATGATTTATCCGGTCCTGAGATAGCAGATCCTGGAGGGGAAAAATAATAAACCAAACAGGGATCACGACCCTAAGGAATTTACACTATACATCTGTTGTAGTTACTTAAAATCCAAGCCCTGTGGCTTTTTCTCCTGGCATCTGCTCAAGAAAATTGCAAGGAGTATCGTGGTGGTCCCGAGGCTGATGGTCCTTGGGTTAATGTTGCTTAGTGATGGCCAGTCTGGAGGGAAAATCCCCTCCCTCTCAAATGGAAGGTCAGTGGCTCCCACGTGACATTGAGGTTCCAAGAGCAGATTCGGGACATGATTTCGTGGCCTCAAGTGGATAGACTCTTTCTATATTTAGCTGTTGTTGGTGAATCAGACTGAATTTAGGCCTGGGGAGTTCATTCACTTTTTCCCTATCTACGTTTTGGAAGCTGTTTTGATTTAACCAGGAAGTGTGTACGAAAGCAACTGTCTCAAGTATTTACTGGAGGGCCTGCCTGGGCTGGAAATGGAGGAGAGCAGCGTGGCAGGGTCACGAAACATTTGTGCCATGCTCAGAGGACTGTTCAACTGGAAAGCCCCTTTGCTGCACAACTCAAAGCAACCAAAATCAGCAGACCCAACTGTCTCTTGGCCCTTCCAGGTTTCTCTCCCTGTGGCCTATAGAAGTCCGTGATTTGGACGGGTGCCTGACAAGAGGGACTTTCCTTTGTTGTGAATAGGACATCAAGAAAGAGAATGGAAAAACAAGTAGACTCTCAAATAAGTAGCATGAAAGGGAAAAAAAAGAAATTGTTTTAGTTGCTGGTGCACTGAGAACATTAAAGAATATACAAGGTTTTGCTTATGTGTGATTATCACGGGTCCTGATACACATCATTGAGGGAGGGTGGGGGCGAGACATCTTGTACTTCCATTGCTTTCTTTTATTTTTTCTTTTTTTTTCTTTCTTTCTTTCTTTTTTTTTTTTCCTGGCCAACAAATCCTTTGTAGGATTGCGTGGGCTTGAACAGTCCCACCCGTGTAGCCCTGAAAGGCAGCTGGCTGGCTCTGGGGGCAGGGTTAGTGCATTCCACTGTGTCACTTAGGGCTCTTTGGTGGCAAATGACAGACACAGAACTCAGAGTAGCATAAACAAAAAGGGGATTTATTTAAAAGCTCTTGGCTGACTTTTGGGACCCAAGGAGAAGAACATGGCTTATCTGAGGAAAACAGGGACTAGACTCTTGAGCTTTCAGGATCTGCTTAGTCTGTTGCCTCTGTGCCTCCCTGCCCTTCCATTTCGGTGTTCTCTCCCTTCACCTCAACGGGGTGTCTCTGCAGCCCACAGTTTCCAAGCACCATATCCGAGTCCAGTCACCAAAAAGAAATTTGTCTTTCTGCTTCAGTTTTGGCCCTAATTCCTGTAGTAAAAATGTGATTGGCTCAGCTTGGGCAGTTGACCCCTTGGACTAAGGTTGGAGCTGAGGCTGGTTGTGGGATCACACTGACTATCTGAGAACAATGGAGATGATGTGTGAGGGAGAGGGATCGTTTCCAGAAGATGTGGAGCTAAACCCACATAGGAGTTTACTCCATGTGCACACACTGTGATTCAGCGATTTATAGAGAGGTAAACATTTCTTTTTCTGATTAGGTGACAAGACTTAATAGATAGCAGGATGCTATTATATTGACAGATCTGGACTTTATTAACGACTTTGACAAAGTTTCTTGTAATATTTGTGTAAACAAGATGAAGCGGTGAGGTGATAAGCTAGATTCAGGGACAAGGGACATCGTAAGAGGGCAAAGGGAATAATGGGGTAAAATCAGCTGGTTTCAAGGAAGTCTACAGTGAGCAAATTGGTTCATTGGAAGGAGAAACTGGGAACATCCAAGCTCAGAAGAAAGTCAATTCCAGGGATGCGAGGAAGGGACAGCAGGCTTTAGTTGGAAGCTGGAATACCAAACGGGCCTTACAGGGAAGTCAGCCCGTGAAGCAGTCCTCCGGGATTTCGCATAGTCTATCTCTCTTGTTCTTAAAGTAGCTCTTGCCTGCAGCTGACCCTAGAGCTGTGCCTCACCAGAAGCTTGTGAACCAAATGCTAGTTGAGGAAATCCATTCCTCCTTGAATGACCAAAGGGGGTAGATTAATGAACTAATACTAACCTGCAGGAACTCACGCGTGGCCTGCTATAGGGCTGTACTCTAGGCTCTATTCATTGAAGTGATTTATTAATGAAGGCAGAGAGAAGTCTGACCCACACATCTATGCAGGATAAATAGTGTGCTAGAAGATAGAATCAGGAGTCATAAAAGCTTGATAGGTTGATGTAATGGGTGTGAATAAAGAAAGAACTTAATATTTCTAAATGGGAAGCCCTTCACTGAGATAATTAACAGCACAGGGACAGAATGGGGGTTTGGTGGCTGGAAAATCTGGCAGTTTCTAGGAAAAGACCTTAGATTTTGAGTAGGTCACTTGGAATCCATAGTGTGAATGAAGATTCCCCTCAAAGCAAGTCTAATAGTATCCAGAAAGTGAGAGGAAGTAGTCTTACTGTCCCACGATGTCAGATATTTGGAATTTTTGTTGGGTTCTAAGCCTGATATTTTAATCTCTAATCCAGACAAATAGGAACTGTCGAGGGCAGGAAAGGAAGCTATCTGGAAACGATGTAATAGGAACAATTCTTGAGGGAACTGACAGTGTTCGTCGGGGTAGACAGGGGTACATCCCTAGTAGTCTTCCCTACTTGCAGGGTCCAATCCAATGAGACTAGATTGAAGAGTTGTCGATGGCATAGTGAGGAAGAATCAGAGAACATGATACGGAGGTTGATCTTGGTATTTTAACAGTCCAGAGATTGCACGACAATTTAAAAATTAAGTGCTTTTCTTATGAGGGGATGGGGACCTCTCAGAGATGCTGCGGAGGGGATTCCTGTTTGAGGTGGGAATGCGAGCCATGGAGCCTCTCAGCTTTCTTCTGAGAACCCAGGAGGCCATGTTCCATTGTGAGCTCTGCCAATAAACAGGCGAATGATTTTGAGTAAGTCACTTATACTCTACGAGCTTCTGTAAAATGGGGTTAATACTACTGCCCTCTGTTTCTCAAAGGATCATTACAAAGTTCAAATGAGAAAAAAAAAAAAAAACCCAGGTGAGAGGAGATTGAAAAGTTGAAATCACTCTACTCTTGTAAGATTTTATTTTGACGCTTCCCCTTGTGGATTTTCCAGGCAGCTGCCAGCCTCCAGTTCAGCTTCCTCCAACCTCGCTCTTTTGACGTTTCATCCGCCGGAAAGTTCTGTTCAGTAGTTTACACTCAGGGCTCTGAAGCCATCTATCAAAACTCCTCTGCCAGGAACTGCATTAAGATGTTGGCAGCAGGTGGCTGATTCTCCCCAAATGTGCTGCTGCTCCCAGCGAAGGAACGTGGGAGAAGGGTGGAGAGCGGGCTTTCTCCTCTTTCTGCCAAACCACATAGATTATGATGCCATCTAAAAATCTAAAGAGGCGGCTTCTTCCTCAGGAACTTTCCACAAGCGTGGAGTGTGCTAACTTCATCCCACTAATTATTCCTTTCTGTTCTTTAGTAAAGGAATGAGCTACCAGCTTTAAGGAATCACACCTATAACTGTGGTGTCCTGTTGGCCTAATACTCCCTGCACCCACCCCTTCTAGAAGGCTCCGTGGGAACAGAACAAAGTGATCTGTACGTGGCGAGGGAGGAAGGCAGTTTGTAATTCCATAAAACACTTTGAGGCTTTCAGAAGGTGCTATATACATCAATAAATAATAATAATTTTCACTCTCTCTTCTTTGTAATACTCCCTCAGAAGGTTGAAAATAAAATTTCTTTTGCTATTGATTTTGTCCTTCTACATTTGGCAAACATTGATTTTTCCCTTTCCTAATGGAGCAGAAGCCAACATAGCTGTATTTCATTTACTTCGCTCTCTGAACTCAGCAGCACGGCCGGTGTGAGCAGGACCGCAAGCAGCAACCAGGGACGCCAGAGGCCCCTGTTTAACTGGAGGGCACGCGGTCTTGTAAGACCCGGCCTTGTGTATCGTGCGTAGTAGGTTCCCGGTAAATGCTTGACTTCAGTGGAAGTCAGATACCCAGATTGCTTCAGGAAGAAAAAGAGCTTGGAAACATGGAATGGCATCTGTAGGAATGTTGTTAGCAGCTGGAAAAAGAGGAAGGCGGGGCTAGGAAGGGGTAAGGCGGATGGGAGATGAGACCGTGTCTGTCTTAGTCTGCTGGGGCTTCTGTAACAAAATACCAGGCACTGGGGGGGCTCGCACAACAGACATTCAGTTCTCACAGGTCTGGAGGCCGGAAGTCCAGGATCAGGGTGCCAGCATGGCCGGCTTCCTGCTTGGGGTCACTTCCTGGCCTGCTGTGTGCTCACACGGCAGAGATCGATAGAGAACAAGCTCTCTCCTGTCTCTTCTTACAAGGGTGCTAATCCCCCCACGAGGACCACACCCTCATGGTCTCCTCTAAACCCAGTCACCTCCAAATGCCATCGCACTGGGGAGGAGGGGCTGCAACAGAGGAGCTTGGGAAGACACATTTCAGTCTGCAGCAGTATCCTTCCAACGCTGTCTATGCAGTGCCAGTCATTCGTTTGTAGAGTTGTGCGCATAAGCGTCGGCTAATTTGATCCCCACACCGGTGCCACTCTCACTGCTGTGTGGAGAGCAGGTGCACTTGGAACTTGGTGTTGCATTACCGATCCGGTAGCTGGAGCGGCAGGAGCCAGGTTCAAAGGTCCTGCTGTGTCTCGATGAGCTCCGTCCCAGCATGACCCGGGAACCAGCTGCAGATAAGAGAAATGCCCTGGGTGCACATGTTTATTTTCATCTAACCGTGCTGAGCTACGTAGGTTAAGTAGAGGATGCCAACTTAGCAGGCATACAGTCGAGAGTGTTACCTAGAAATGGAGCTCTCATTTTTCTGAGGGGCGGGAGGAGGGCTTTTGGTTCAGGCTCGAGCAACTTTCTAGGGACGGATCAGTCTGGGGCAAGGAGCCAGCGGCAGAGGAAGGAGAAGTACATCAAAATCACGCTTTCAAGTGAGATCATTGCTGAGGGTCCTTGTGGTGGTGGTGGTGGTGATGGTGGTGATGGTGGTGGTGATGATGGTGGTGATGGTGGTGGTGGTGATGGTGGTGATGGTGGTGGTGGTGATGGTGGTGATGGTGGTGGTGATGATGGTGGTGGTGACGATGGTGGTGATGATGGTGGTGATGATGGCGATGAGGGGCACAGCTGCCTCTGGGCCATGTGCCACGTGCAGGAGGATCTGACCCCTGTGGCCGCAGCTCAGGAGAATGTGGGTGCTGGGAGCCACAGCCAGGAGCACACCCTGGGTGTTCTGCACACATTTGCTTAACTAAGATGAGCACTGGGCCGACAAAATCTTATTGTTAAACGTGGACCATAGTCCTGTGTGGAGCATTGGAAGAGAAAGTACATAATGTATTAGGACCTTGTAGGATATTGTTTTAGTCTCACACACCATTCAGCTGGCTTTTCTCTAGCACGAAGGGATGGGATTAGCAAACTTATTAGGAAGGAAAGAAAAATACGTCCTAGCATGCACGGAAACACTGGGCTCGGAATTCCCTAAAACTGACCTTTTTCTTTCCAACAAAATCAAAGGGAGTCTAAAGCTCGGTGCTGAGTGATGTGACATCCTTGTATTTACTACTTCGTTAAAGCGTTCTCTTCGGAGGACTCCTTTAAACAAAGCTGCAAGAATCAACATCCTCTTTTGAAGGTGTGCTCTTTACACATTCACCTCTCATTTTATACCCACGACTTCCGAAAAAGATTTGAGGCAGCTGCTTGCTACCGGGATTGAAACTTTATGGTTTTGATTACATGTACAAGGGGTGAGAGTCAAGGCAATTATCTTGATAATGAAGGTTAAAAAGGCTTTCTCCTGAAAACCCAGATAATTGAAACTAATGTCTATTTTGGCTTGTGTCAGCCGGATAATAGCTTCAGTGCTACACTTTGCTTTGCACACGCAGACTCTCCTAGCAGAAACTGACGCTGTTTACACGTTCGAGCATCAGTAAATCTGACTGCAGTGTTAATAACAGCCGAGCCAGGCAGCTGGTTTGCCAACTAAGGGAAGACGAACCAACTCGGATCAACAGTAGTCTCATTCTTGTTCTTTTAAGCAATATTAACCCACACGCTCAATGGAAATCTCAATGCATTTATGCAGAATTCCTGGAGCTCGTGGATTTTTAGCAGTGTTTAACTTATGTATCCACTTTTTTTTGGAGGCGATCTGGGGAAAAACTAACAAGCGAAAATTGCTCGGCTCTATAAACGTGAAGAAGTGGGCATGGGGGGTGGAGAGTCCTCATTTGCTAAATATACAGCTCCTTCGTCTGAGACATAAATAAGAACACTGCCTAAGTAGGTCAGATTGGAGCTTGGGTGGGCCTTTCAGAAGACTTGAAAGCTGCGCCGTGAATATACACTTCAAAGCCAGAATCCATTTTTTTGTGTGCACATTTTGTTCCTGAGAAGTTTTCCATCTGTTCTCATGTCATGGCTGTGCCGCCGTGGCATGTCCTCAGACTCTGATTTCTGGCAAGTTATGCAGTTGACTTGTTTGCGTGGCAGGTAGAGGGGATAATGGGGAGACCCTGGCAGCCAGCATAGGGAGGGTGGGGGCTCCGGGGAATGCAAGGGAGGTGAGGGTGTTCGCGTGGCGACATCGCTGCCAGGGTCCCTCTCTGGGCTGCAGGATGTTGGAAGAGAGGAGGGAGGGGTCACGAATGCCTCTGGCTGGGGTGGGGGGGGCTTGCCCCAAATGCAAACACAGCCTGACAAAGGGTAGTGAAGTGTGCTTGGTTCCCCCCTCTTGTCCTGGCGCTGTTCTGAATTCTGGATTCTGGCAGATTTAAACGCTTTTTCATCAGAGGCACTGCTACATGATCCTCCTGTCACTTTCTCAAGTGCTATTGCTCTGACTCCCTTTTCGAGGAGCTCCGCAAGGGGAGGGAACTTTCTTACTAACATGTCACTCAATCCACCCACCCAAACACCCACGGCGCGTGGAGACTGGCAAAAAAGGAACCAAAAAAAAAAAAATCTGGATTTTATACAAACTTGAGAAAATGCTTTGAGCCTTCCTCCCATAGGTGTGGTTTAGGGGATGTGATGCAACTTTGCGGTATTGTTATCAAAAAGCCGAGGTTTCAGGTAGGGCAGGGCATGGAGGAGCTGTGATTTTCCCAAGCTATAGTTTCACTAATAAGAGATTGGCCAGCAGCGGTGGAATTCTGATGCTGCCAGTAGGAACCACGTATGAGAATGGCTTTGGTCTGCCCTTGGAATGACACCCTGTTGGTGGCGGGATAGTTCTCTTTGCTGGCTACTCACTGGTTCCACGCCCTGCCACCTATTGGTGCTGTAGCCACGAGATCTCAAGGTGGCATCCAACCTCTCTCACTGGAATGCACAGAACTCCAGGACCAGATCCTACCCGCTGTCTCAAGCCAGGAGACCACGACAATGAACAGCAGGGAAACAGAGAGCTTCTGCCAGGGGAGCCATAGCTTAAGGAGCCCCCGGAAGCCAGGCATCACCAGTGCTTGGCAGGACCCCTACCTCGGAACACAAGGGGGACACCTGAGCCAGAGGACGCAGGTTCTCATCCTGGTCCCACAAACTCTGTGATTACGTGTTCTGTGGTCCGAGCGCTCTGGCTCTGTTTGTTCATCTGTAAAAGGAGAAGGTTGAATTGATGATATCACATGCCTCACAGAGTGCTGGACGGCTTTTATTGCATGGGTAGATTTGGGGATAATTAGTATTCATAGAGTTAGAAGTGCCTTATTAGAATTTGTCTGGTTCAAGGGTTATTAACTTGGGGTTTATGAATCGATTAACAGGTTCAACGATAGTTTGGGGAGGTTAGATGGATCCCTTAAAACTGTACATAGCAGTTGAGGTGTTTGTGCATTTCTCTGGGAAGACTGTCCATAGCATTGGGTTTTTCAAAGGAGCCTAAAATCCGGAAGGTTGAGATCCACGTTGAGCTCGACCTTCTGGTCCAAGTTCCCTGTTTTGCAGTGAGCAAAGAGGATGAGAAGGTGAACGGCTTGCATAAGCACTTGGTGCCAGAGCCAAGAGTTGAACAAGGGTTTCTGCTTCCTGATTTATGTTCCCTCCGCCCCACTGTGGTTGCTCTGGGAGGTGGTGGTGGTAGTGGTGAATAAGGTCTTTTAGAGTGACCAGGGCTCATCAACGTCTGGCTGGGCGTGTCTGAGAAGAGGTCCAGGAGATCACTTATAGCCCATCGCCTCTCAACACACCCAGGACCCAGAGTGGCCGTCTTCTACAGCTGGTGTGTTCTCCAGCCAGGCCTAGCCTTGGCTGTCCTAGCTACCAGCTCAGCACCTGCTCCATTGACGTGACTTTCCTTTCGACGATAGCAATCCAAAGTCTCACCTAATATTTATAATTTCATTTTTTCCCCTTCACTACCTGCTTGAGATCATTTCAGCTGTCTCTTATTTTCCCCGTAAAATAGAGCAGAAGCAAAGAGGCAGTCCGGGAGAAGAGGTAAGGCAAGAGAAGTGTGAGTGTGAAAGTGTTGCATCTTGCCTCAGTTGCTAAGTAGAAGGAAATTTAATCTAATGGGTGGGAGGGAATGGAAAGATAACTAAAATCTGAATTTAAAACGGCACAGTGTTCCTTTCTAAAGAGTGCGGCCAGGTGAAATAGTTCAGATACTACAGGATGAGAAATGAATATTGTTACTGGATTCTTCCAGGAGAGGAAGGTGATTTTATGGCATTCTGCTCATCACTTGGCTTCCGAGACCTGGTAAAAGATCTCTTAACCCCACTGAAACATGCTATTTTGATGAGAAGCATGGAGAAGGAAGTCCAGGATCTGTGTTGTGATTCTTCTTCTTTTTTCCCTGATGTTCTGTCCCTCTCTCTCTTAGTGTATTTATGGATAGAGATCAATATGCAGGGATATGGCAATGCTTTTCTTTCGGTTTTACATGTGGCCACTCTAACTAAGGTCACTATTACACAGCTACCGTTGTCAGTAATTCTAGCTCCAAACTCTGCTTCCTCTTTAAGTGAAATATAATCCTTGGACTGAAATTGAAGGTGGTATCATAGGGTAGGAAGGAGTCTAGATGTAGAGTTGGGAAATCTGGATATTAGCGTTGGCTCTGCTACTACTTTGAATTTTTGTGTGCCTTGTTCCTCTTTTGTTGGAATTGCCTCCCTCTGCAATCTTCTGAAGGGTGGGCCCGGGTGGCCCAGCATCCTGGTCACAGTTGACTGTATCATACTTGAACTCTAGCCCCAAGATGAGCCAGTGAAATTCACAACTGCAGAATTTGAAGAAGGTGGTTAGAAGGGGTTGGGCTTCGAAGATGGAAGGTGATATAAAGATGGGATCAGATTTGGGTACCATGGAACTCAAAGCCACATGCAAGGTGAAGTCATGAGGGACAGAAATGAAGAAGGTGGCAGGTAGGAGGAGGGAGCAGATGTGCAGAAGGAAGCAGAAACAAGAGGCAGTGACTTTCCATTTCCTGCAAAGCCCCGATTGGATTCTGTGAGGCTCTGCTGGACTCATAATAAATCTTCCTTTACTTAATTAAGCTGGCTTGAGTGGGTCTCTCTTTATTGCAACCCAAGATTCTCTTACTAAGACATTGTGTGACCTAGTCAAGCCACTTTTCTTGTCTGGTCTCAGTTTCATCTTGTATAAAATGAGGTGGTTGAATTAGATAGCCTCTAAATTCCCTTTAGATTTCAGGAATCTGTACTTTTAATTACCTAAGTTGACTGTATATGAGGCTTAAAAGCCACGGGTGCTTGAAAACTCTGCACTTCTTTCTGTCCTATGTAGGCCAAGTATGGCAACATACTTTGTCCAAAGGACCTTCCAGTGCCAATCAAGGTTATGTCTGAAAAGAAAGATGCTGGCTAGGGGGAGAGTGCTCCTGCCAAACTGATTTATGATGGACAGGATTAAAGGCTTCCTTGGGTCTCTCCCATTCTGATTCTCCAGTAGACTCAGGCACTGCGAGAAAGATTTTGGCAGCGCCTGAACATTCTCACTCTACATGAGCTGTATAAGTAAGCACAGCCTTGTTGATTGTACATCAATTTGATGGACTAACTATGGAACAGTAATTAAGCCAAAGAGAACATTCAGAAGTACTTATTGCTATTTGCTGTCTGTTCAATCCCCAGAGTGCTACAATAAATAGAACCATAAGTTTAATTAATACCTGCAGGTCTGATTACCCATTTAGGATCGGCTGTAGTGGACCAGAGGTTACAAAGACATCTGCTGTGAGCGGTGTTGAAATTGTCTGTCTTTGCCTGTAGCTGAAGTTTGCACACTACTCCCTGCTGAGTTCTTCGGGGTCCCACAGAGACGGCCCCCCCAGCCAGAACGAGGAGACTGAGATTGGGTGGTCCAGGATGGCAGCACTGGCTGGTGAACCTCCACTACACGTATATTCTCTTTGCTCTGAAGGCCTTGAGACTTTGGCGTTCTCCTCTGGTCTCCTAATGTGGCGCCACCTCTCTGTGGGCGCAGGGGAAGCTGCTGGTCCCCTCCCAGTGCATCCCAAATCTAGGTTCCACGGGATGAAGCAGGTGGAGGGGTCTGCCGAGTAGCTGAGACAGCCACCGCCCCTGCCGTGTAGAAGGGATAGCCATGGGGTAACAGTCTCCTCCATCATGACTGGATCTGGTCCAGAGCCTGCACTCGCCAGGGCTTAGCTGTCTAGGTTGTGATTGTGAGTGAGATCTTCCTTGGAGCGCTCACTCTGGTGTTCACGCGTCTTAGAAGTTGTGGATAACGGCATACGGAATGTACAGTGTTGCCACGAGCTGAGGCAACTTGAGTGGTCAGCTCACTGCTGGGCACGTGGAAGTGTCGCTGGGCTTTAGCCACTGCAGCCGGATCCGTATTTGTCAAGCACTGTGCCTGGTGCTTTTCTTTAATAATTGCTTCATGCAAGCTTTACAACAGCCACTAGTATGATTATCCCCACTTAACAGAGGACAAAACTGAGACCCTGAGGGTTTGTGTAACTTGCTGAAGATCACAAAGCTGGGGTTCCAGTGCAGGTTTATCTGACCCTGAAGTCTATGGCCTTAACAATCCTGCCTGACAACTAGGAAGACTTTGGAGAAATGTCTGTTCATGGCTTCTGCCCATTTCTTGACTGGATTTTTTGTATTTTGGGTGTTAACTTTGATAAGTTCTTTATAGATTTTGGATACTAGCCCTTTATCTGATATGTCGTTTGCAAACGTCTTCTCCCATTCGTAGGTTGCCTTTTAGTCTTGTTGACTATTTCCTGTGCTGTGCAAAAGCTTTCTATCCTGATGAAGTCCCAATAGTTCATTTTTGCTTTCGTTTCCTTTGCTTTTGGAGATGTGTCTAGCAAGAAGTTGCTATGGCCAGAACAAAACAGATGAGCATAGGGGAAGGGAAGAAAAAAGAAAGTAAGATGAAAACAGAGAGGGAGGGGCGCCTGGGTGGCACAGAGGTTAAGCGTCTGCCTTCGGCTCAGGGCGTGATCCCGGCGTTATGGGATCGAGCCCCACATCAGGCTCCTCAGCTATGAGTCTGCTTCTTCCTCTCCCACTCCCCCTGCTTGTGTTCCGTCTCTCGCTGGCTGTCTCTATCTCTGTCGAATAAATAAATTAAAAAAATCTTTAAAAAAAAAGAAAAAAAAAGAAAACAGAGAGGGAGGCAAACCATAAGAGACTCTTAACTATAGGAAACAGACTGAGGGTTGCTAGAGGGGACATGGGTGGGGGGATGGGGTAACTGGGTGATGGGCATTAAGGAGGGCACGTGATGTAATGAGCACTGGGTGTTATATGCAACTGATGAATCACTAATTTCTACCCCTGAAACTACCAATACTGTGTAGATTAACTAAATTGAATTTAAATAAAAAATTAAAAAGAGATGTGGTTTATATGTACAATGGAATGTAACACAGCCATAAAAAGAATGAAGTCTTGCCATTACAATGACATAGATGGAGCTAAAGGGAAATTGAGGCAATTTCCTGAGCTGAGAGTAGAATGCTAAGTGAAATATGTCAGTCAGAGAAAGACGACTACCATATGATTTTACTCACATGTGGAAATTAAGAAGTAAGATAAACAAGCAGTGTGAAAGTAGAGAGAGAGATTGAGAGAGAGAGAACAAGAAAAAGAGTTTTAATTATAGAGAACAAACTAATGGTTACCAGAGGAGAGGTGTGTGGGGCGATGGGTTACATAGCTAATAGGGATTAAGGAGGGCACTTGTCGTGATGAGCACTGGGTGATGTATGGAGGTGTTAAATCACTATGTTGTATACCTGAAACTAATATAACATTATGTGTTAGCTAGCGGGAATTAAAATAAAAACTTTATACAAGGCTGTAGTGAGCAATGAATGATGAGAAATTCAGGAGAGGGAAACAAGAGGTTAAAATTTTAGGACAGTGAATCCATCTAACAGACACAGACAATAGTGCAGACATTATCAGCATCGATACTTAATAGTTTAGGCCCCTGCCAGGCAGGCCTGATTCTCATTCAGGGACCATGCCATGTTTAATAAAGCCAGAGGAGGGACAGCAAGCCACATCCTGCATCTGGGTGAGAAGTGCTTGACATTCTGTAGGAAATGCTCCCTTCTGAGTCAACAGCGATGGCTGTATTATCAAGAGGGAGTGAGTCTCCGGACCAAGCAGTGTTCGTGCTTATGTCTTGGTTAGTGAGTGCTTGGTTAGTGAGGGAAAATTACTCAGAAACAATAACATGGGGGGTTTCCCATGAATTATATAGCAACAAGAGTGAATAAGTATGTTGTAATATTTGTAACCACAGTGAACATTTTGAAACACTTTTGCATAATGAGAAAGTATCTAGATACCTCCTCAGAGATGTAAATAGATGTAAACAGGATTCTATGTGTTTGTGAGATTGGCTTGAAAAAATTCCTGATATACTTGCATAAGCTAAGCTCACTAAATTGAGACAAGCCATTTGGTGATGACTCAAAACCATTTCTGAATCCAAAACCAAACTTCAGATACAGAATTTATAATGGGTCTTAGGCCCGTCAACTTTTTATTGGCTTTCAGAAGAAGCTTGCAGGCATTCTTACATCATCTTGTGTCCAGTTTCTCCAGAATTAAGTTGAGATCCTATTGATTTATTAAGGGACAGGTCAACCTTGTTGATAAAATATACTAGTTGGAGAGAATACTGCTTATTGCTTTGAAATAGCCAGTACCTGGCTCAGGCTCTAGAACGACGGGGGTGGAGGTCAAGGCCAGTATAGCTAATCCAGTCTTTTATTTTTTATTCTTTCTTAAGAAATCAGATCAACATATGGTTGATACAGTTAAGCATCACATAATCAATTGAAAAATTAAGGCAAAAGAACAAAATACCTTGTTGATTGTGCTGTAGTACTGTACTCTCATTATGTAGACGTGGTCTGAGTTTGCACAAAAATGTAGTGAAAAGTGAGGAGGAAAATTGAGGCAATTTCCTGAATTATTCAAGGAAAAAAATCCCTTTGCCTCAATTATCCATATAGTACTTTTCTTTGAAAGTGAGGAGAGTGGGAGAAAAGCGAAGGGAGAAAAGAAAGCAAGCTTGATTGCGTTAATTCTCCACTTCATTTTGTAGACTAAGGCACATCTAGAGACGTTATTACGCATCCCTGTATACTGCAGTTTACTTCTTGACAAAATATTTCTTTGCCATTGTGTTTATGCAGATGTTACCCACCCTCCGTTTTTCTCTAGTTAAATGGTAAGAACTTGAATTGACACTATTCTTTTTTTTCCATAAATAGGGTGCCTATTAAAAAGACTAATTTCCCAGTAATCCAACTTATTCCAAACATTACACCCACAGGGCAGCAAGTTATAGAACAGAATTCTGCCTGAAGACGTAAGTCATAATTACCATCAAAAGATTTACCCCACCTCCATTTCCTTGGTGATGGGAAATATCAGTATTTGGACCTAGAGTAGAAATTTTTGTGCAAAAAATACAAAGGTTTCCAAGTTTATCTGCTAGGGGCCACCATCTGTGGTGTGCATGGGCCAACTGAGAGCTGTGTGTGTATGTGTGTGTGTGTATGTGTGCATATGTATATATATATATATACACTACCAGTCACATGACAGACGTTACGTAGTTGTAAATTTATTAGGACGAATTTCTGTCAGAAGTAACTCATCCCAACAAAATTAGTATTTGCGACAATCTTGCATGAGATGGAAGTAAGTGTCTCGAGGAACGTGTGCTGCTTTGAATTCACATAAAGTCACTGTGTGGGCGAATGGCAGCTCTGGTTGCCAATTATCTTAAGATTCAGATAATGTGGAGAGGATCTAGAGGAAAGCAGTGGAAATAATTAGTTTGGGATATAAACCTTAGGAGGGGAAGCTACAGGAATAGGGTTACAGAACCAGGAAAGGAGAAGGTTAAACAGAAAATTAGTATCAGTCTTCCAGAATATGAAGGCGTGATGTGTAGACGTTGGCTAATGGCTCTTCTTGGTGTCCACCAAAGGGAGTGTGAAATGGCATGGGCTTAACTCAGGTGGATTTAAAGTAGATCTAACTGAAGTTAAATATACTTGCTCGATCAGAGTTGGCTATGAAAAAGTCCCCATATGGCACTAATTTCATAACTGAGTAGGTCCTTCTTAGAGAAGGGATTTTACTGTCAGCATCGCTGACCTAGTAGTGCCGTGTGGGCTGTAGAAACTTGGGGAACAGCTCCATGAACTAACAATGTGTGTGACCAGAGGCTTTGCAGCTGACTCTCTTGAGCTCATAAAATGTGCTTCTCCAAGGGTGTGGTGAACTTGGGGCTGTCACTAACAATGCCGGTTTCTGCATCCCACCTCAGCCTCGCTGTGTCAGGATCTTTGGTGGATGCTACATTTCCTCATATATAATTGTTCTGGAACTACTAAGCTAAACGGTAAGCTATTTGGTGACAGGAGTATTTTGTGTATCAGGCTCTCTAAATTGTTAGTGCAACTGAACTAACAATATAGTAAATGACAAGGTTATGATTTGAAATAATGTTTCAGTAGCAACTATGATTTTGTGCAAGTTTCAGGATTATTATGTAAACATCGCTTTGTGGATTTCTGAAAAATTAGAAAATTGTAAAGCTTATTAATAAAAATGTACTTTAACCTCTTGATGACTGTATTTAGCATAAATAAGTCTCAGTCTGAGTGAAGCTGCTTGTGAAGACTTACTTCCAAGCATTCTTTTTTTTGTGTGTTGACAAGCACATTTTCTATATTAAATGAAGGGAAGAAATCAAGGGATTTGTCTATTTGTCAGTGAATGAGACATACTGAGTCCTTGGAGGTGGTGTATATGTGATCAAAAATTCTGCATTCGTACTTGTGATAATATTAAAAAGGTGAAAAATTAATGTTTTAAGGTTGAATAAAATAATAGGGCCTGTGTCAGCCGGTGGCTGGGCATGAAGTTGCCTGCTTTCCTTCATGCATGCTCCCTCCCTCTCCTCGAGGTAATTACCTGGAATAGAATTCACCAGTGGGCCACCAATTGGCAGTTGTTGGTGTGAAAGGGGAGGACAGATTTCATCGTAACAAGAGCATCCCAGGAATGTGTCCTGAACAGATTTGCAGGCTGTGGAACCTTGAAGTTCTATGCCCATCTTCTCCTGCCTTTCACCACATAACTACATACAGACATGCCAGCACCTTGGTCCCAGTCTTTGCCCCCTCCTTTAGCCCTCTTCCCATCCACCACGGGTCCATGTGTGGTAGAAATGTGCTTTGTTGCTCATGTCAGCCTTTGGCTACATATCCACAAAGCAGAGATGGCCGGGGTAAGACATTGAATGAACTTTGGAAACTCTTGGTAACCTATTCAACTGTTACTCGACCCAGAGTTTCAACTGTGGTAGCAAAACCAATTGTATAGTCTTTTCTAACTGGTTCTCTGGCTTTTTTTTCTCTCCTGATGGCTACAAACACCAAGGTGGGTAGGGGGAGAGGGAACCATGGAGGTACTGCCAAGGGTCCTTGAACCAGCAACTCCTTCTTCTCCTCAGCCCACCCCCACTACTGCGTAATGCATCCTTACTATGTACTGGCACTTCATATAGAATAGGTTGACCCACAGGAAATTGCCATTTTTGTAGGTCAAAGGCAATTGTATATAAGCAATTTCCTATGATTCAACCTAATAAATGTCATCTTACTTAATCTTGGAAGTAACTTCATGAGATGAGTATTACTACACTCATTTTCCAGTTGAAGAAAGATGAGGCTCAGAATGGTCAAGGTGACCCAGCCAGAATGTGGAGTCCGGAATGATGTGTGTTCTGTCATCTGTCCACTCCCTTGGGCTCCATCACGGGGCTGGATGACCACTCCGTGTGCATCAAACATTGTCCATCATCTGAGTTACTACATTTCTGGCACCATATGTATGTTACCCATCTCAAGTGTACATGGATGTTTTGTTCGTGAAATAAAATGTTACTAAAATATCTTCTAGATTCATGGTAGTGTTTTTGAAATTAGGTATCTTATCAATCAAAGAGCGTGGAGAGAAACTGTCCCAATATTCCATGGGTACACAACATTGATTGTGCTTCAATTCCAGCCCTACAAATAATCATTAAGCCCTTTCTTTCTTGGGAGGAATTTGGACCTCCCAAGGTGGGTCAGCTCATACCTCTCAATGTCACCCTTCTCTTTGAGCTGCTTTGCATCTTTGTACAGTTGAAAAGGTTCTGAGGTGTTGGTGAGATAATCCATATGGAGAGCACGGGTGAGGTACACAACCCAGTGCGTGCAGCGCAGTAAACGCTTGGTATGTGACATGTCGTTAGCATTATCTGGGCATCCTGATGACTCAAGAACTCAATCTGTCAATACTTTTGAGTTGACTTGTAATACAATTGGGCTTTTTGATTCTTCTGTTAATTTTGTGCTTCACATCTGTTAATTCCATTTAAAAATTTCTGTATATTATTTATCTCTATATCTATCCCTCGATCAGTGTTTATCATCATCATTATTATCATCTATATCTTCTATCATCCCTCTTTCCCTCCCTCCATCCATTCACACATCTATCTATCTATCTATCATCTATCTATCTATCTATCTATCTATCTATCTATCTATCTATCTCATCTGTATCTTCTACCATCCACCCGCATCTTGTTGGCATAACCTGCTTGTCACTTTCAAGTTCTCTTATTCCGGGTCCCCTTCTCTAATTTTTTCCTAGACTGCAGTTACATCATTTTTACAAGTGCCATGCTTAACGTGTGTCAAAAATGGCAAGAGGTTGTATGTGTGCAATAGGCTGATTACGAAAGTCCACTTTTGCTCTTAAACATATCACTTCACATGTGTTGCTTCCAGTTGTTTGAGGAAGGTTTCCAGGTACTGATTCCAAGCCACTGAGGCTGCGCACCTCATAGTGTGACAGCCGTTTTGTGAGACTTGAATCTCAGGCTCTGAGTCGTTTACTTGTGAGTGGGTGGGAGGAAGTATTAATTAGTAGGTTTCAGTTTCTCCCATTTGAGGAAAAATGGAAACAGATGTGAGATAACTCACAGATACTGAAAGTGTAAGTGAATGATGGCAGTCAGGTGGTTTTATAATATGGTGGCATTTGAATTGGATATGCTGGCGTTGAATCACCCAAATATGTATTTATGCATTAGATTGGTTCAAAATTCATGGAGCAGTTTTATTTTTAACAAGAAAATAAATGATGTTTCTGATTTTTGTCCTTAGGTTGCTCATGACAGTGATTTAGTGTGGCCCTGTACTAAATGGGATTCACGTAGGAAATAAACACACTTAGAAACCAGTTTGAAAGAAGTCATTCATTGAGGCAAAAAAAACACAAAAACAAAAAGACCAAAAAACCCTGCTTGAGTATATAGGACTTGTTATGTTTCATCATTCTCAGCGAAGATTTATTGAACACCTACTATGGGCTTTGTTGTAATTCAAGTAACTGTGATAATGGCTTGGCAAGGAAATGATTTGACTAGAATGTTAAAATGAAGGGCCTTTTATGGATTATATTCATTAAGTATACTTACTTGGAGGGTATTATTTGGACCTGCTCATAAGTTATTGACTCTTACACGTGTATTTATGTGCTTGGTTATGCTTTATATACTGAAAATGTTTAAAATAGCCGTGTGAATAAATTTCTAGTCAAGTACATTGGAAGTTTTCTCGAAAGAGTTCTCTCAGCCATACGAGCTTTGTGTAACAACTGCACACAGATACTTCATATTTTCCTTCAGAAAGTGCGCGTCTGTGAGGGAATCAGCTCATGGCGTTAAGTAGAATCAAAACTCAATCAGGATAACATTTTTGACATCCATAATTTAAGGTTTTGAAGGGTGTTCTGTATGTCCAGTTAATCAGGTGATAGCATTTAGGCACTTTTGCTAAATGGTGGGTGTCATTCTAACTATTCATTTAATCCTCTCAGGCACCCTAGGTGGAAGATACAGTTGTTATCCCCATTTTACAGATGAGGGAACTGAAGCACCCAGTTACCAAGTGGAAGAGCTGGGATTTGTACTCGGGCATTCTGGCTGCAGATCTCGTGCTCTCGATTCCTACCCTGTGCTCGCTCCCACTTCGCCTTGTTCTCAGGATTGGCACTGAGGGTAATGTCTTCTTTTCAGGTTGAAGGTAGAGGGCAGAGGAGCATAGAAACAAAGAAACCAGCCAACATGGCTTCCTCCTTCTACGTTGTTCATCGGATTGTGTTCATGCAGCGTGTGTCAGCCCTATTTGCAGGGATGATCTAGCATTGCTCTTTCTTCTCCTTCCCCCTTCCCGCTCCGCACCCCCCCACTTCAGCCCGGCCCCCACTTTTGCCTGGTTCATTCTCCCTCATCCTCACTTCTTTCCTTTGGACTGCCCTTTCCACATGGCTCCGAATATTTCCCAGCACTCCGCCAGTCTGTGTCCGCGTCATCTATTGCGGTCTGCACTTCGTAAGAGTATGAGAAAGACATGGTGTGATTTTTTGTTTATTTCACATACAGTCAATTTTTAAAAATTAATTAATTAGTTAATTAATTATAATTTCTTTACTCTCCCAGTCCTGTCCCTTAGTCACATCCCAGGCAGATTTCTTGAATCTCTGATCTCTTTCAGTTAAAAATCCATACCAGCCCTTTGAGACCATGTTTTTCCCCTCTCTCCCATCGAAACACTCTGTCTGTCCCCAGGCCAGGCCCAGGGTTTTCAGTGGGCAGGGGTAGGCCCCCTCTTGCGCTCCTGTTTCCCCCCCTTCCTCTAGGGTGGGGGTGGGAGGAGACAAGAGAACTCTCAAAGGTCCTCTTGGATTTCTGGCCCTGCTGTGGTTTCCTCTGGGCCATGGCTACAACCATTGGCTAAAACTGGCTTCATTTCTTTTTCCTTTTTTTTTTTTTTTTTTAACCCTATGTGCTCCTTCTAGGAGTGTGGAATGTGTACTCTTCAGAGGGCTCTGTCCCCACTGCGCAGATTTTTTGGAGGTCATCTCTTTCTTGACCTCTTAGAGCCCTCCTGCTTCTGTGGAACACCCTGCAGCCTCTGGCTGAGAGTAGAAGGTGCCTGGGTGGTCAGTGTGGCTTGGGGGTGACCCCTTCTCTGGGGCCAGGCAAGGAAGAGTCATGCATCTTTGAGACACCTACTGGTAGAGAACAGATTGCTCCTCTGGTGCTCCCCACCTCGTGCCTTGCTCTTGTCTCTCCAGTTCTCGACTCTCCTGGCCTCTCCTGACCCACAGAGGGCAGATAGTGAGCTCACTGCATGAACAGATGCCCAGCCAGGGTAAGGCAAACCCAACACCAACGAGACACTATCTTGGTTCCCTTTACTTATGGAGGGAACGGTCATGGTACTTGCCCCAACCCAGGTAGACTATCCATTTCTTTCTCAGCCTTCTCTACCCTCGCTAGCCCTTTATTTTTATTTTTCAAAACTAGGTTGGCTGATTCCAAGTAAGCCCTGAGGACTTACCTGGTTCAATTTCAGCTCCCTCAGTGTGTGTGTGTGTGTGTGTGTGTGTGTGTGTGTGTGTGTGTATGTGTGTGTGTGTGTGTGTGTGTGTGTGTGACTTATCTTTGTCCTTAGCCTTAAGTCATTTTAAATATCCTGTAACCTTGGTAAGTATGTGTTTAATATATATCTTTCCATTAAATCCAGTGCAATACTCCCTCTTAATCCCTGTTTCTTCTTGAGTTGCTGTCGATGAGAAGCATGGCATGGGAGTATAATCAGCAGGAAGGCAACGCTGATCGAAGTATCAGGGATGACGTGGTTTGAGCCAGATTACAGAGATCATCACCACCTGAGCCACACCTTTAGTAGTTTTCCATTTCTGGTGGAAGGTGTTTGTGAGGAATCAATAATATGCAGGGTATTTGTAAACATGACAGAATACTTTGAACCAGAATTAACAATCAGTTAGCTGCTGGGGTAGGATAAAAAGAGAGAATGAATACATAAAGTCAATATGTTACCATAAAATGAAAATATCTAGTATTTTCAATATCTATTCATGTCAAACTCCTTAGTAAAATTCCTATAATTATGTTTAATTTCCTTTCCCTTTTTTCTGCCCATATTCTGGAAACTGTCCTATTAATAATGAAATGAGAGATAAGTAGAAAGATAAGAGAATCAAAAGGGTTGCTTATTCTTTCCTTGATTCTTTCTTTGATTAATCAAGGCATCATTAATAATATTTGAAGAATGTAATATAATGTCTTCAACAACAAAAAATTAGAAATATGTAGCAAATCAATATATGCAAAATTTCTTAATTAGGAGAGAGTTTAGACTTTATACTTAAGATTAAAGTTCACTGAATTTAAATCACCATATAAAAAAGAGATTAATTCCTATTAATATTTTTGCAGAAGTTTCCAGGGCTTAAACCTAGTATGGCAATTTTTATACTATGCCATTAGGTCCTTCCTCCACATATGATACCGTCCCCTTCTCCCTGACACCCCCCCCCAAACTGTACTCCCAGAAAATGCTTCTTTTTTTTGCCCCAAATCATCAATGTGAATTACTCATAGTGAATTTCACATATAATCAAGCTATGGGCTGGGGTCCATTAGGAACAATATAAAATATTGGTAATTGTTCTAGGATATTTCTCCTTGACTGTGTAGAGGTTTCTGGTGATGTGGAGAAATGTTGTCAAATTCTGAAGACAGTTCTTGGCCAATATAACTTGTCTGTTGTAAAATTTTTAATTCTTATCTGCATCTAAATTTAAAGAACATTAACTTAATTAAACTTTATTAATGGTGATTTTAAAAGCAGAGAGCATGCGCCATTGAAAAAAAATCATATACCTCAAATAAATTTATATTTAAAAAGTTGTTTTTAAAACCTGAGAGATTTTAGGGGCGCCTGGGTGGCACAGCGGTTAAGCGTCTGCCTTCGGCTCAGGGCGTGATCCCACTCCCCCTCCTTGTGTTCCCTCTCTCACTGGCTGTCTCTATCTCTGTCAAATAAATAAATAAAAATCTTAAAAAAAAAAAACCTGAGAGATTTCAAATACACACATATGAATAGGGGATAATGTAAAGAATATATAGATCCAATCACACATCTTCATTAAGTCTTAACATGATGTTATATTACTTCGGATATATTTTTTTAGTTACATAAAACATTAAGATGAGCACTGGGTATTGTATATAAGTGATGAATCAGTAAATTCTATAGCTGAAAGTAATATTACACTGTATGTTAACTAGTTGGAATTTAAATAAAAACTTGAAAAAGAAAAAAAAAGATGCAGTTGAGCCCCCTTATAAACTCGTCCTTGATCTTATTTCTTTTCCTTCCTAAATTGTTATCATGAACTCAGTATTTATCATTCCCATGCATGTTTTTGTACTTTTACTGTAGTATAATAATAAAATATATGATAGTATTTAGCATAGTGTAACATTGTTTTCAAAAGTTTAAACGTTTTATTAGCGGCGTAACACTGTACTTATTCTTCTGCAAACTGTTTTTTTGTTCGACATTATGTTGTTAAGAATTATTCATGTTGATGGATATAGCTTTAGTTCATTCAGCATTAAATGCTGTCTCGTGTTGCACTGAGCAAATGTACATTATTTGATTTATCCATTCTCCTGTTGACAGACATTTGGATCATTTCCAATTTTTTTTTTTTTGTCATACAAATAATGCAGAGCTGATCATGCCTGTTGGTTCACATGCCTGGGTTTCCCTAGGGCGGTGGTTCTCAAAGTGTGGCCCATGGGCTCCCTGGGGGCCACGTAACATTTTTCCGGGGGTCTTCAAGGTTGAAACCATTTTCGTAATAATACTGAGATGTTATTTGTCTTTTTCACTGTGCCCATGTTTGCACTGATGGGGGGAAAGCGATGATTGTCAGACCAGTGCAGCCTGAGCTCGAACCAAAACACTGGCAAAAACAGTGATAGTTGCTATTTTATTTTTCACTGCTGCACCCTCACAGGAAAAAGCCACTCATTTGAGAATGTCCTTTGCTTAAAAAAATATCTTAACATTTAAGACAACTTTTATTATAGTTCAAATCTTGAGTACATGTCTTCTTAAAATTACTTGTGGCACAGTGGGGAGTGCATGGGGAGAGAGTTTAGACTTTATACTTAAGATTAAAGTTCACTGAATTTAAATTACAATATAAAAAAGAGATTAATTCCTATTAATATTTTAATATTAATAATTAATATTAATAACTGCGACATGCTGCAGTTGTTTAAGCTACAAGCCGAACTAGCTGCTTTCTCGCGAAGACAGTTTTTACATGAAAGAACGATGGGCAGATCAACGATTGGGTATCGAGTAGACGTCTTCTCAAATATAAATGAAGCGATCCTTTCACTTCAAGGGAAACAACTGGCAGTGTTTGTTTCCAATGATACAATTTTAGCTTTCAAGCAAAAATTAGAGTTTTGGAAAATTTGCAACAACGAGCTTGACATTTCCTAGGAGTTAAAGACTTTTTCTTATGAGTTCAGTGATCACGTGAACAAAGAGCATTACTTTTTGGTATTGTGTAATGAAGTACGTCCACATTTAGAAGATCTGTATCATTCAGCACACCAGTATTTTCCAAATGATCAACCCACGATGTTGCAAAATTATGCATGGATTGATGATTTATTCTAAGAGCAAGACTCAATTTTCTACCTATATTTCAACCAAAACAATGTAATTCTACAGACTACATGCAGGAGCCGATCTGAGAATCCAGCTATTGAAGCCAGATATTCAGATATTAAAGAGATATGCAGGAATCTTACCATTTTTTTCTGGTTTTGGAAAATATAATTATCTCTGATAAAAATGTTATTTTTCTTAACATGTAATAGGTATATCATTTAAAAATCAATAAATACTGAAAAATTCTCATTTATATTTTCTAAATGTGTATAGATATAAAACAAAATCTCTTTGGGGTCCTGAATGATTTTAAGAAGGTAAAGCGGTTCTGATGTAAAAAAAAAATTGGGTACTACTATTTTAGGGCATAGCTGCAAGAGTGGGATTTCTGGACCATGGGTGTGGATAGCCTGAAAGGTTGATAAGAATTTACATTCTCGGGTGCCCTGGGGGGCCCTGTCAGTTAAGGACCTGGCTCTTGATTTCTGCTCAGGTGGTGATCTCAGGGTGGTGAGCTGGAGCCTCCTTGGAGCTTGTACTGAACGCAGAGTCTGCTAGAGGTTTTCTCTCCCTCTTCCTCTGCCCTTCCCGGCCTCTCTCTCTAAAATAAATAAATAAATCTTAAAAAAAAAAAAAAGAATTTCCATTCTCATAAAGAAAATATGAGAACCCTGTTTTCCCACATCTTCACCAGAATTTTATCAGACTATAAAATGTTTGGCATTCTGAGGTATGTGAGATGATCTCTCAAAGCTATTTTATTTTGTATCTCCCTGATTAGTGGTGCATTTGACATGGTTATACACATTTATTGGCCTTTTGGTTTTCTTCTTTGTGAATTACCTTTTCATATTCTTTGTTTTCTATTCCTAACATCCCATTAAATTGTCTTTTTTGTTTGTTTTCTTAATCGATTTTTAGGACTTTACATTTATTAGTTTCTCATCATTTGTCAATTACATGTTGCAAAGTTTTTCTCTTAAACTGTGGCTTGTCTTTTAATTTTACTTATGTTTTTGTTGAACAGAAGTTTTAATTTTAATACAATAAGGTCTATCATTTTTTGATACATTCTTCTGGTTTTGTATTTTTTATTTTGTCTAAGAAATTCTTCTCTACCCCAAGTCCATGCATGTCTACGTGTCATACATGACTTTGCTATATTAATAGTTTTTTTGGTGAGGAGGAAATTAATCAATTGTCTTCTACCGAACCATCTTTGAATTCTTAGAATTAAGTCTAGTTGGACATGATATTTTAAAAATTATTAATAATTACTTTATACACTGCTGAACTTAATTTTCTGCTATTTTATTTGGGATTTTGCCACCCATGCTTATTAAAGTGATTAATCTATAACTTTCATTCCTTATACTGATTTACCAGTTTGGTATTCTGATTTTACCAACTTTATAAAAAGTGTTGGATAATTTGCTCTTCTTGTTTTCAGTATCTCCTTGATGATAAAGCTATTGTCGTTTCTTTGTTCCTTGAAAGTTTGAGTAAATTCACCTGTAGAATATTCTGGCTCTAGGGTCTTTTGATTTTGGCAACTTTTGATTACTAATTCAGTTTTTCCAGTGATTATTTGTTTATTCATTTTCTTTCTGTTCCCTCTTGGATCAGCTTTAGAAATTTATATTTTTGTAAAATATGAGTTTTCAAATTCATTACATAGTATTCATAGCTTTCCCTTATGATGTTTAACATCTGCTGTCTGATTTTGTCCACCTTTTTATTACTTTCTTCTTTTGTTTTTTAAATCAGATTTGCTAAAAATTTGTCTACTTACTAGTTTTCTTTTTTAAAGAATCACCTTTGGATTGTATTTATCCTTTCAATTTTGTTTTCAATACTTTGTTTCTGTTTCTTTATTACAAACATTTTTTTTCTTCCTTGTACTTTTTTTTTTTTTTTTTTTTTAAGATTTACTTATTTGAGAGAGAGTGTGCACATGTACATGGGGAGGTGGAGGGGCAGAAGGAGAGGGAGAGAGAGTCTTCAGCAGACTCTGTGCAGAGAGTGGAGCCTGAGGTGGGCTCCACACTGGGCTCAATCCCATGCCCCTGAGATCATGACCTGAGCTGAAACCAAGAGTTGGATGCTTAACCGACTGTGCCCCAGGCGCCCTTCTTTTACTTTCTTTAGGCTTACTTTTCAGTTATTCTAGATTCTCGAGTTGAACATTTATTTTAATCTTCCTGTTTTTCTAGTAAATGAATTTAATGCTATAAATTTATCTTTAAAGAGTGACTTAGCTTCATCCACATGTTTTGATATATAGCAATTTCTTGTTAATTCAGGCTTTATTTGATAATTCACTTGAAGATACCTAAATGTATACTGTTGTTATATTTTTGCTACTTTGCAGTGTTGCCTTCTAATTAATCACAGTCAGAAGAGATGATATGTATGACTTCAGTTCTTTAGAATCCCGGTATTATGCCAATATTTGTAAATGTCCCATGTATTCATGAAAGATGATATGGTCTTTCTGTGGTGGGGTTCTTTCTATACCTAGTCCATCAAGCTAGTTAATTTTGTTTCTTCAAACTGCTATATTCTAACTAGTACTAATTTCCCTTTATGGTTATAAATTTACCAATTTTTCCATTCAATTTTGCCAATTTCTGCTCTTTATATTTTAAAGCTGTGATAAGTACAATAATTTCATGTTTGTTATCTTCATGTTGAATTGTCTTTTATTATTATATACCATATTTATTTTTATCAACTTTTTTAGACTTTAAATTTATTTGATATTAATTTTATTACATCAGCTTTATTTGTCTAGTATTTGAAGGCTTTATCTTCTTCTAGCCCTTCATCTTCATTCTTCTGTGTGGTTTTTTTCCTAGATGCGTCTCTTGCAAGCAGCATATGGCTCAATTAAAAAATCAATATGATATAACCTCTTAGTTGATGATCTTGACTAATTTACAGTAATTATGATTACTTATATATTTGAACTTAGTTCTACTGTCTTATTTTGTGTTTTCTGTTTACTGTCTGTTTTCTTTATCCCCCCTCCCCTTTCCCTGCTTTTTATTGTATTGAGACAGTTTTTAATATTTTGTTTTCTTCAGATGATTTGGAAGCTGCAAAGTGCATTTATATGGTTTAGAGTTTACTTTTAAACATACCTACTTAACCATATTTAAAAAAAACGAAGTCTGTAGTTATTTAGTATTTCCTTCTTCCAATGATAAGGGTCTTAACACATGTACTTACCGGTTATTGTTGTTGCCTGTTACTGTAGTTTATAGAGTTACTAGTTGCTATTTTATGGCCAATGATTAAATGAATTATTAACTTTTTGCAAAGTTCTATATTTGTCTCACATTGCACATTTTCTTTGTCCACTTTTTTCTTGCTGAATTCCTTCTTTTATTTTTAATTTTATTAAAAATTATTTGAGAGAGTGCGTGTACACACACACACACACACACACGCACGTTAGTAGGGGGAGGGGCAGAGGGAGGGAGAGAGAATCTCAAGCAGACTCCACGCTGACTATGGAGCCTGGTGCGGGGCTCTATCCCACAACCCTGAGATCATGACCTGAGCCAAAAATCAAGAGTCAGACACCTAACTGACTGAGCCACCCAGGTGCCCCGGAGTTCCTTGTTTTAAAAAACAAGGTGCCTCAGTGGTACATTCCTAGTTTTTATATGCCTTAAAACATCTTTATGCTGCCTTTACTCTTAAATGATAATTTGGATGGGTATCAATTTTTTGGTTGTCATGTTTCCCTCGACATGTCAAAGATACTATTTTGCTGTTGCCATCTACTTTTAGAAAGAAAAAAAAAACCCTTATTTCTTTAGTCAAGTGGTGAATCTCTCCAGTCACTAAGTTTGACAATTTTGGATACTGAAAGATGTTGGATTTGCAGGGTGAGCCCCGCTGGGGCCCACAGTTTCCTCTTCAACATCACGTCTGTGTCAATTTGTTGGTGGGTCTTTTTATGAAGTGCGGAGATAGATTCTTACAGGCATGTTTGAGACTCAAAAAATTTGTTATGTATATCCATAATATTTTTTCACAATAAACTTCTATTTATGAATATTTAAAACATTGCACACCCATGAATTTGATACATTTATGTGTTCTTAACAAGAGAAAATAGGAACTGAAACAAGATATGAAGAAATCCTTTTGCAAGCAGAATTGTGTTAGAGGGAAAACACTAAACCAGGACTTAGAGGTGCTGACTTCTAATTCGGGTTCTACTTACATGACCCTGGGCACGTCACTGAATCAGTCAGTCAATCAATTAGTCTCTCTGTTTTTCTTTCCTTCAGTTGTAAAGTGAAAGCGTTGGACCAGATTAGTGGTTTTCAAACTAAGTTCTATGGAGTCAACTTGGAGGAGCTGTGCACATGAGCTCTGGGCCTACCGTTCTTGCCTGGACTGGTCTCCTTTTCTTTTTCCTTAATGTCCTACTATGGTCTTCTGTGTAAGATTTCTTCTAAAGAAAGTATTCTGGTAGCTGTGATAATCAAACCTCTAAACTGTATAACCTGAAATCCCACGTGTAGCTCTGCGGCAGTTTTCATACAGGTACATAAGGGTGGCCAATTGATTACTGCTTGCCTTAGTTAAAGTTAAACTCCAGTTTTTAACTTTTATCCACCTTCAGAGATTCCAGGCATCATAAAGCATTTTTTGTATTGTCTTCTGGAGTTCCATGAGCTTCTGGAGTTTCAGCATGAAAGCCTTCAAGATAATTTAGAGCCAAAGTCACAGCCCTTACTTCTCTTTGCTCCTGTCTTCACACAGGAAGGTATCCTTGTTCCTGCTCCAGGAAGTTCTTCCCAGGAGCTTGAATTGCTGCTCCCTTTTTACCATATGGTCAGAAATGGAGGCCCCAAAATATGAACTCAGAGAGATCATGATTATTCTTCTTCCCTGCTCCCCTCCCTCCTCCTCTGCCCCTTCCTCTTAGGATGGCTTTACCTAGATGACTGAGTTACAGACGCAGTGGATTAACACTTCCAGTGGGATTCATAGAGTTCTAGTACCCAGTGAAATGTCTCTAGACTGCAGCTCTAGAATTTCCCAAATTTCTACTGACAACTATTTTATATATACACTTTTTCTTTTTTTTTGGAGAGAGTGCACACACATGTATGAGTGGTGGGAGGTGGGGGCATGGAGAAGGAGAGAATGCCAAGCAGACTCTGCGCTCAGTGTGGAGCGCAATGTGAGGCTCGATCTCGTGACTCTGAGATCATGATCTGAACTGAAATCAAGAGTTGGATGCTCAACTGACTGAGCCATCTAGGTACCCCTATATATTCACTTTTTAAAAGGGATTAAATTTTTTAAAAATATGTTTTATTTATACATTCAGGAGAGGGAGAGTACGAGTGAGGGTAGGGGCAGAGAGAGAAGCAGTGCTTCCCACTGAACAGGGAGCATGATGCAGGGCTCAATCCCAGGATCCTGGGATCATGACCTGAGCCAAGGGCAGACGCTTACCTGACTGAGGCACCCAGGTGCCCTCGGATCAAACTTTTTCATCATGCTTAGCATAATAACAGTTTTTGAACATAATTCTTTTTATACGAAGAGGGAAGATTTTTCTCCTACTCTGAATAATCTTGACCTGGTGTGAGGTCCCAGCACAATATTGGTACCTTTCATTTGTAGAACCCACTTGCAAGTTCTGCTGTTTGGAGAAAGCATTTAAATGAGAGGTCATGGTGTAATTCAAGAAGTGCTAGAGAGCTTTCCTTACTTGTGTGTATTTTATTTATTTTATTTTATTTTATTTTATTTTATTTTATTTTATTCAAGTAGGCTCCATGCCCAGCATGGAGCCCAACATGGGGCTTGAACTCACGACCACAACATTACGCCCTGAGCCGAAATCAAGAGCTGGACACTTAACCAACTGAGCCACCAGGCTCAGGCACCCCTTGTGTGTATATTTAAAATAAAATCTTTCACTACTTATGAAAATTCAGAAAATGTCTCAATACCACGATTTTGTTGTTCATAAACCCTACGTTGTATATATATATAGAGAGAGAGTCCCTGGGTATTATAAATATTTCTTCATCATATGAGTGGATTAGTATTTGTAGTCTAATCATTGAAATTTTGAACAGTAAAGTTTTGTGGTGCAACTAACTTTTATTTAAATAGGTAATGTGTTTTGTAATGGGTATGCATTTTTCATGAGTTTCCATTTTTCTTGTTTCTTTTATGTTTACTTCTAGTGGTCAAGTTCTTAACTTTTCTGGGGTAATTCTTTTCTTCCATGATAATTGTATATATTTCAATTTGCTCTCTTTGTGGGTATATAGTGTCCCTTTTAGGGGGATATATTGGATTTAGATGTTTTTCTTAAAATTTACTCATAATCCAATGCTGAGATGAGCTATCTATCATGTCAGCTCCAAGATTTCACTGCAGTCCCTTGGGAATGTAATGCAATAAAAAGGTGCAGTTTCTTCACTGTAATCAAGGAACATTCCACATGTTGTTTGTAGAAGCATGGAATTGTAGGAGAAAAACAAGCAAGGAGATCCTGTCAATGTAGTCTAATCACACCTTCCTGTTAGTGTTATTGTTGTGGTCTAGCCTACATACAGAGCTTGTTTTTCTGTGGGGGTCTCTGTTCTGAGAGTTCTTCTTTTAATACTGTTTAATTTTGGAAATAGTATTGAGAAAGCAGCAGTTGGTAAAAATGTATATTTTCTTGGCGGTTTTACATAGAAAAGGAAAGAATAACATTATATTTTGGAATATAATTTTAAACTGGAATTTCAGCTTAAATCTGAATTAATGATGCTTCCCCTGAGGTTTTCTTTATAATTATTATTAGCATGAGTACTATTCAGGAACTGGGATAGAGTCAGTTCTTTAATATCTATATAAAACCTGACATTGTCACCTCCTTCACCCAGTTAATCAATGAATGTAAGACAATTTTAATATTATCCAAGTCAGAACCAAAATTAAAGATACCCTAAATATGTTATAAAACACTTCTATCCACAAGTATTTTGGGAAATACTCATGCCCCTAGTGTGATTTTAGATGGATATATAGCCTCATTTGGCACGACTGTGAGGAAACAGGTCCCCTCTAGCCTTTTGGGAAGGCAATTAGTCAACATACCTCAAAATCCATATCTTTTGAATTACTTCATGGAATTTATCATAAGGCATTGACAATATTTATGTTCAAGAATGTCATTATAAAGCCATTTAAAATAGCAATAAATTGAACAAGAAAAACCCCTCTGTTATGGGCTGAATGTTTATGTCCTCCCCAAATTCATAGTTGTAATCCCAACTCCCAGTGCGATGGTGTTAGGAGATGGAGCCTTTGGGAGGCGATTAGGTCATGAGGGTAGAGTGCCCTTGAAAAAAGAGACCCCAGAGATCTCTCTCCCTCTCTGCCACGTGAGGACACAATGAAAAATAGCCATCTGCGACCCAGAAGAAAAAGACTGCCACCACAACCCCACCGTGCTGGCATTCTGATTGCCAACTTCCAATTTCCAGAACCATGAGAAATTAATTTCTATTATTTATAAGCTCCCTGGTCTGTGGTATTCTGTTATAGAAGCCCAAACTAATAAAGACCCCCTCTAAAAGCTCAGTAAATAAGAGAATGATTACATTAATTCAGATAGATTTGTATGTTGGAATAATATGCCACCATGAAAAACCTATACTCATACAGCATTAATGAAAAATAGTGGAGGTCAAGGTTGTACAGTGAATGCAGTGCCTATTTAATACTAGAAACAATGCCATGCCCACATATATGCGTGGAAAGAAAATGGTTCCTTAGGGTAGTAGGATTTACTGAACAAAATTTATGGAGTGTGCATGGTGAGAAGCAGTAGAGTGTAATGATAAAGGGCAGAGAGTGGGAAGTCAGATTGTCTGGCTTCAGATCCAGGCTCAGCCATTCATTATCAGCAAGGTCTTGGACAAATAATTGAACTCTCTGGGCCTCAGTTTCCTTACCTATAAGACGGGAACAATAGTAGCTCTTACGTCATAGGCTTTGTTGTGAGGAGTAGGTGAGTTAATGGAGTTAAATGAGTTAAGCATTCTTGGCACATAGGAAGTGCTGCATAAATTCTGTTACTGTCATTTTTAGGTGCCAGGCACTGTACTGAGTGCTGCGTGTCCATCAGTGATAGAAAAGGTCTCATCCATAGGAATTTCATAATCTAGAGGAGGAAAAAAATATTCCCCCAAATAATTAAACAGATCAATATATCAATAATTAAAAAATATGATAGCAGTGCCTGGGTGGCTCAGTTGGTTGGGTGTCTGCCTTTGGCTCAGGTCATGATTCCAGAGTCCCAGGTTGGAGCCCCAAGTTGGACGCCCTGCTCAGTGGGGAGTCTGCTTCTCCTTCTGCCCCTCCCCCCACTCCTTCTCACTCACTCTCTCTCAAATAATAAATAGAATCTTTAAAAAAAATACGATAAATACTAGAAAGAAAAATAGTAAGGTATTTTTTGACAGATAATTGGGGGAGAACTTAGTTAAACTGTAAAGTCAAGAAATGTCTCCAGATGGAAGTGACATTCAGTAAGAGAAATTAACTACGAGTGGCACTGGGAGCAGACAGGAGCAGGACATAGATGAGGTTCTGAGTCACATATATGAAGGCTGGGAGCTGGGTGAGGTGGAGGAGGAGGGCCAGGCTGCTGGAGTTCAGCGAATGATGGGGATGGTGGTGCAGGGAAGGTGGAAGGGTAGGCCATGCCTGATCAATGGGGCCTGGTGGCATTTATCTCCCATGCTACAGGAAGCCCCTGGAAGAATCTAAACAAGAGAAAGTCTTGCCCTGGTTTCCTGTTGCAAAGCACTCTCAGACGTGAGGGGAAGGGGATGGGGTAACTGGGTGATGGGCATTAAGGAGGGTAATTGATGTAATGACCACCAGGTGTTCTATGCAACTGATGAATCACTAAATTCAGTCCCAAATTAATAATACGCTATATGTTGACTAACTTGAATTTTAAAAAACAAAACAACAACAAAAAAGAAAAGCGCTCTGATTGCGGAGTGATGCAAAGTTGGAGATGAGAGAAAGAGAATGTAGAGTCAGTTGGAGGCCTCTGAGACAGGACAGGCAGGAGATGGAGGTGACGGAGGTGAGGTGGACTGGGATGCTGGCATTGGTGGCGCAAGTAGAGAACAGACATTTTGGAGGAAGAAGCAATAGGCGTGGAGATGTGGTATTAGGCACAGGAAAGGGCCCAGGTTGACTTCCAGAATTCTCTCTGAGCCCTCGGGTAGCTGGAGGCCGCTTTGGTGGGGCCAACAGGAGGAGGGCAGCGGGGCAAGAGGCAATGTTTCTTCCCTTCCCCTTTCTATGTTGTACGTATTTTATCTCAAAAACAAGTTAAGACAGCATTTAGTTTAGAAGTATTTAGACGTAGGCCAACTGAAACTTATTTGCTGAAAAAAGTATGGAAAAGGAACAGAGCAGGAAAAAGAAAATGCAGCAAGGAAGTAGGTATCAAAGGATGCATGCAACTTGCTGTGACTGTGATTTTGGTGTTTATGAATAGATGACTTTTTGAAAAAGAAAATCAGATCATGTAATACAGGCTGATGAGTAACCTGTTTTTGCTTCACTATAAAATATATCTTGAGCATTTTCTCAAGTCACCAAATATGCTTGTAAACATATTTTAATAGCTACATAGTATCTTGTTTTGTGGGTATGAAATATTTTATTTCACTAGTTATTAGTCACTTAGGTTATTTTCCGTTTTTCTCCATTATAAAGAGATAACAGTGACCATTCTTGGAGCTCTCTCTTTGCACCCAGAATAATTTACTTATGGTGAATTATTGGAAATGGAATTATTCTTTCCAAAATTCTTAGTCTTATCTTCTTGAATTTTTTTCACATGATATTAGCACTGGGGATCCTGCTTTTATCTTTTTTTTTTTTTTACTTTACCTGATACCTGTTTACCTATTCTTAACTTTTTTGGAGGCCATTTTGCTTTATGTCTCGTTTTTCCTGATCTTTATCCAGCCAGTTTTTAGCTCGTTAGAGAGTTTAATCCATTTAAATTTATTGTTTTAGGCAGTGTATTTGGTTTTATGTTATTTTGTGCTTCCTTGCTGCTTTCTTTGATATAAACTATGTTTTCATTTCTTGGGAAGTTTTAGAAAGTTCCTATCGTTCTAGTTCATGTTCAGCACAATGCCTGGTGTCATAGCAGGCACTCAGCAAACACTTTGGAGAAACAAACAAATTCTACTTACAGTTCTACTAGTGTTTACTGTTTCCGTTGACGTTTACAGAAGCATTCCGTGACCTGTTTCTGGAAGTGTTATAGGCTGAGGTAAATGGTCGTCTTCTGGTTATCTTCTTCCTTTCAAGAGAAGATGTAGAGCATTACCCTTTCCCCCCTTTGCCTCTAGAAGCCTTTGTTCCATTTATTTGATTCTATATTCCCTTTGTTGGTATTACTGTCTCTTGCACATAGAAGCCTATTCTATTTGTACTCTATTAGGTGCAAAAAGATTTTTCCAAAACTTTTCAGGACCCTGCAGTCGATCATTTTCAAAGTATCCTCTTCCACTGAGTATCTTGGGTGTGAATCCTGCATATTGCTGCTTTCCCCTCTTTACTTATGCTTGAATAGTACCGAGACTCTGTTTTTGTCCACCGACAGTAGCCTGGATGTGCCTGGTCCTCTCTCTGCCTTCACGTGTGATCTTTGAATCCTCTTTCAACGTTGCAGAGAGAGAGATGTCTGTGTGTCTCTCGGCCTGCGGTGCAGTGCCCAGCAGGGTTCTATCCAGAGCATGTCTGCTCCACCAAGGGGGATTTTTCTCCTCCACTTTATTCCTGGTCTTAGGTGTACTAAAACAACCTAGCAGATAAAAAGCAGTAATTACCAGCATATTCTACCAAGGCTCCTTTTGTATCCACCCTTGTCTACACTATTTGACAGTTGAGACTTCACCTACGAGAATGCACTGTATCACGTGGTACTCCCTTCTTACTCACTGGTTTTCTGGGAATCCCAGTAATTGATCATAGAAAGAACGAAGGGCGTGAGTGAGTGAGTGAGTGTGTGTGTGTGTGTGTGTGTGTGTGAGAGAGAGAGAGAGAGAGAGAGAGAGAAGAAATTGTGCTGTCATTCAATAACCCTGGAAGGTATCAATGTCAATTAATTAATGCAATTTAGAAACAGGGGCATTGGGGTCATGGGGGAGGGGAAAAGAGGCATTTACCACAGAAAATGCTGGTACCTGTGTAGCCACATCCATAGTATATCATACTCATGGATATTTATTTTAAATTATTCGATCTTTCTTCTTAAGAAAAGTTTGATTATGTTTTATGTCATTGTCAGGAATTGTCAGGAAAACTTGACTCATTTTATAAAAAATGCTCCAAAAGGTGTTAAGATAAAATACTTTAGCATTTAATGAATTAATCCCCAGGTCTCCTTAATGACTGATTTCTCAATCTGCCTATGACTGAGATTTAAAACACATGCACATGACAGTGGTTCCGCTCGACTGTTTCTCTTGTCAGATCATTGAGAATTGAGTCTACAGTTTTGGGGACAAAGTTTAGATGTCCAGTGACAGGAGAAACCTGTATATGAAGCCTTTTATCCATAAGAAATCATGATATCTTAGAGCTTCCTGTAAACATAACGTACTAGTTTTCGTGGTTGCGGCAACACGTTACCAGAAATTGGATGGCTTAAGATAGAAGACGTTTATTCTCTCACAGTTCTGGAGGCTAGAAGTCCAAAATCAAGGTGTCTGCAGGGCTGTGCTTTCCCTGGAGGCTCCAGGCAACAATCCCTTCCCAGTCTCCCCTAGATTCTGGTGGCTGCCCCATTCTTTAGCTCACAGACACATCAGCACTCCAATCTCTGTGTCTGTGGCCACATTGCCTCCTCTCCTCCTCCACAGATTACATCTGTGTAATCACTTTCTGTCTCAGTCTTACAGAGACATTTGTCACTGGGTTTAGGGCTACCCAGGTAATGCAGGATGATCTCTCCATCTCTTGATTTCTTATCTTAATTACATCTGCAAAGGTCCTTTTTCCAAATAAGGTCATAGTCACAGGTTCTGGGAATTAGGATGTAGACATATTTCTCTTTCATTCAGCCTACTACACACAAATTGTGAGGAGGTTGAATGCAGAACAATTAATTTTGCATATCTAAATCCCACAAGTGTCTTTTTTTATTGAACAAATATTACAGCAAGAGTAAGACTTGAGTATTCATGAGAATGCAGACAAAGGTTGTACACGGATCCACCCCCATGTGTTCTGAGCCGGTGTTTAAAGTCAGTGAGTGTTTCAGCAGGTCCACTTATGGTGACAGTGAGTGGGTAAGCTGTGGTTGCTTTTCCAACCTCCTATTCAGCAGGGTACCCAGCCAAAAGGCAGGCTGCCGAAGAGCCCGGGGACACAAAACTCTGGTGTCCAGTCCTCGAGCGAGAGTTTGGCAGAAGGAGATGGAATTGCAGAGTGTTGGTCATGGAGGAAAGGATGGGCTTCTATTTTTGAGAGGAGAACCAAAACTGCAGGGGGTGGGCCAGACCTCTCTGAGGCTTCTGGGGATGTAGAAAAGATGGAGGGATGATGGTGAGTGATCAAGGAGGAAAGCGGTCTTAAATAAGATCTCAGAAATGATTTAGTCTGCCATCAAGGATAGCTGGGGAGGGAAGTCTGCAAATAAGGAATATTCTGTATTTCCTGCTGTCCCCTTCCCCAGCCCCGACCTCAGGAGGAAGGGAATAGGTGATGATTAAGCAGAATAACCTGCATTTTAAAGTACCTTTCTCTAAGGACTTCAAAGTAACTGTTGATTTTAGAAAACATTTATCTTGCAGTTTAGCTACTGTTTTATTTTTAACTTGTGAGACCTCAGCTCACAAATGCCAGGGTTACACAGGAAATTAATTTGAAGGTCTCCAGGCTCACATGGGAACATTTTTCACCATCACATCACCTGATCTATCTTGGCAACATTGACCTCTGGCCCCAGGGTTCCCAGAAAGGGGGGGATGAAGAAGGTTAGCTCCAGGAATCAGGAGCTGCAGGAAAGAAGACCTCACACATTTAGACTAGAAAAGGCTCATTTTTCTTAGCGTGCACAATCCACATTGGCTTCCTTGACTGCTATTAAAAGAAGAAAAAGAGGAGGGGTAGGAACAAACATTTATTAGGCTGTTTCTATGTGCCAGACACTGTATAGTTACTCTTCTCAAGTGATAAAAATATTACTGCTGCTATTTGGAAAGATACAGGGGGTGGGTGGGGGGAAAGGTTTCTGAGAGTTTAAGTCACATGACTGAGGTCCCTAATAGGTTCTGAAATGAGTTCGATCCCTTGTGGCTGACACTCTTGCTCCCGTCTGTCCATGATCTGCTCGGCCTCCTTTTCCCCCTTAGCTTGTTCCACTATCCCTTTACTAGCACTGCTGCAGCCAGACTGGTGGTTTTCGGTTTCTTCAACACACCAAGCCAGTTCTGGTCTTAGTTCCTTTGCTGTCCTTTCTGGAATGTTTTTCCTCCAATCTTGGCCTGCATGATTTTTTCTCATTTTCCAGTTTTCGGTGTAATGTCATTTACTCAGTGGAGCATTCTCCAACCACTCTATTTAAGCTGCCATCCCGCCTAAACCTCCCACTCCATTTTGTCTTCTTCAACACCAAATACTGATGTTTGGTGTCTTGTCCACCACACTGGAATGTAAGCACCGTGAGGGCAGGGATCTCAACAGGCTCCCCTATCCACTGGCCTGGAATGTAGTCCTCAGCATATGTTTGTCAAATGAACAAATGAACCGAACGACTGAATGACTATGTTATCTTCCTAGTGACATTTCTTAGACATTTTGGCACCATTTCCCTCCATGGCCAATGCGGGCCAACTTTAAGGTCAATTGTGATGCTGTTTTCTTTGAACCTGAGAAGTTATCTCCAACATAGCCTATGTATCAGCTACATGTCCAAGAATAAAGCAGAAGAAATATCAATATCTATATTAAATTGTATGAAAAATGAGATTGAGCAGTGGAAATAACCAATACTTGATTTCTGGAAAAATCCAGAAAATCCTCCTGTCTGAATTAGTACACACTTCTGTATTTAGGCTAAAGAGACCACACAGATGATGGGAGACCTGTCTTACGTAATGGAGGTGTGTGAGAGAATAATCTCTTGGCTTTAGCTGGCCATTAGCCCAACAGCAGTCAATTGTAGAACCCAAGTGTTGATGTTAAGAGTCATAACCTATTCACAGCTCTCAGCACCGTAGCGAGGGAAACATCTGAAACCGAACCCATTATTTTCCCCCTGAAAATGTTTCTCCTTCAGTATTCCCAGTTTTAGTAATGGCACCCAACTGCTTTGTTACCTGAGCCATATACTGAGTGGAGAGGGGTCATGCTGAACTCCTTGTCCCTTTAAAACCCAAAGCAGAGAAGTTCTGTTGAGGCCCCCTTCTCTGCTTATCTTTTCAGTTCTATCTTTTGTTAGCAACTGCAGGGTCCTTCCACTTGCCAACCCCAGGGTCACACTACACATGAAAATTCCATAGTGCATCACACTGTTTAACAATTCAATGGCTTTGCTCAGACTCTGCTTAGAATGTCTTCTCATTTTGTTTACCCTCCACACCCACTGAATTTTCAATACTCAAATCAAGTGTCATCTTCTCATCGATATTCTTTTCTGTTTCTTTCCAACAGTAGAATTAGCCACTCCTGTCTGTGAGCATCTGGTATGCCTTATTCACACTTAATTCATCTTATTCATCTTTCTCTGTGGTGCCTGACTTTTCCAAAGTACTCCATGCCTGCTTACTGAATAAAGATTAAGATCCATAGGCAGTTGGGGGCAGTTGGCTTGCTTTCTTCTGCGGCTAAATCTGTAGTGTTGTGAGATATTTCACACTGCATCCCCTAAGTCTGTGTGGTTGAAAAGTAGGAAAGCCTAGGATTAGAAATTCACAATGGATGCTCTACAAAGTGTGTCATGGATAATCTTTACATGAATAATTGATAGTTGACTGTAGTGTCATCAATTAGTAATGGAGGTCAGTCTTATTTCATTAGAATGTAACTTCCTGGAGGTACAGCTTTTGTTCATGTAGGTCCTAATTTTTTAAAAATACAGTGTCAAAAATAGTGTGGGTGCTCAAAAAGTTGAAAATCAATTAATCAAGTATCTCAGGTTCCAGAGTGACCAAAGGAGAGGCTGATATTCAGGAAACCCATTTGCTCTCATTAATAAAACAATCTTATCCATATTAAAGTAACAGAAGATGGAGGATAGGAAAAGGATCTATTAGTGTGGTCCAGCTGGGGACCTCTAAGATCATTCCTTCTTCACGGAGCTCATGAATAATAAAATAAATCGGTGTGACACCAGGGAATAAGCTGTAAAGTGTCACAAAATGCCAGGAACAAAATCCATCCAAAGTGCTCTTTTTCTTCCTGAGGAAAAACCTAAAAGAACTTTTCTGATTACCTGACAGTCCATTTAATCCCCAGGAAACATTCCTTTGTTATAGTTTCAAGGAGAATTACTTGAAATAATCCTTTGTACAATGTGCCTGGTTCTATTTTAGTTTTAAATCGTGTCCCCTTTCTTTTTGAATTTGTTAAAAAAAAAAAAAAGACATCTAATCAATGCCCAAGTGGAAGTGGTATGGCCAAGTCTGAGTTTCTTTTTCTCCAGGATGAAGTTACCTTTTGTGTAGAGGCCTTTTAAAAAGAGACTTAAAAGACTCTAGGAGCTGAGAAAGAATAATAAAAAAAAAAAAATCCTGAATGTTATAATTAAACTGTACAGACTTAACCATCTCTCTTGAGTATTATTGAAGAGGAGAACACTTTTTGACCAGCTCCACTGTGGATCTGCACAGTGACCCAGATTTTAGGGGACTTGGATATTTCTTGGCTAAGTACCTGGGAGAATTCATCTGTAGTGTTTGGTCAAGGGGAAGACACAGCCCTGCCAGTAGTCAGGTCAACTGGTCAACTGTGTATCAGTTGAAAAGTGGGATAAAGAAAGATGGGGAAAACGAAGAAAAATGTCCAATATCCTGTGTGTCTTCTAGACTTTCCCCTATTTTGGTTTAGAAATACATCAAAGCAACAAGAATAAATGGGGAAAAAAATCAGAGGGATTTTAATTTGAAAATAAGGCACTATTTAAGTTCATTCTAGTGGATTCTGTCTAGGAGATAAAGGTAAACCATTTTGGGTGAGCTTCTGGTGGCTACCCGTTTATAGGTATGCCCATATATTTTTTTCTTTGGTAAAGAAAGCAACCCAAAGGTATTTATAATGACTATTTCCACAAAAAATTTTCCTTTTTATTATGAAATATTTTATGCCTGCAAATGACTTTTTGAAATAGTATTATTCCAAATTATAAGGTCATCAGTCAGGAATTATCCTGTGTTTTTTATTTAAATACATTCTTCCTCAGACTCCTCCTTCCTCTTTCCACTCTCCAAGGTGGGGAAGGAGGTGGGGGTGGGGGACAAGTGTAATTCCTGATGCAGTTCTAACATTTCCGAAACTCTTTCCACCCAATGGCTCAGTCCAAGTTCACAGTGCAAAATGAATTAATAGTTAACACAGATGTAATAATTCCATTCAGTGCTCAGGCACTTTATTTTTTGTCTTTCAAAAATGTATTGCATTTTTCTTCCTCTAGAGACAGAGTTTCTTTTTGATCTTGAAATAGTAACATAAGGTTAAACCACAGAATCATTTTTTTAAGAATGAAAACCGTTCTAATAATTTTAGGGTAGCAAGTTGGGAGGAAGATTTGTGAAAAATTAAGGTGGAAAATTTTTTCACTCTTTCATCCGGTTAGAGGTTTTCAAACTTTTTCTTAGAGCTTTTTTTCTTTTGCTTTATTTTAGGGACAAATGGTAGATTCCACGGCTGCATTTTAAAACAAGCTTTTGGTTAAAAATAATATCCAATTTGGCCTTAACTAGTGCATGGCAGAAATAACAAAAGGCAGTTAATGTGGTATGAACTAAATGCTCGTGTCAAGTTGCCAGCACATTATCTTTGTGTCTTTTACAAGGAGGACTTCACTTGCAGAAATGGCTCTTGACAAAGTTAAGTGGGCCCATATATTGTTTGGGAAATTGCCCTTATTTTGTGTGCTTCTTGTTCCAGTAATGGAACCCATGAGCAGTAGATAATTGTAGCGGCCTCATCTATCAAATAATATTAGAAGTCAACAGCTATAATCTGAGCCACTTGCTTTACACGGCTTTTCTCTGTATTTTCTGTTCAAATTGTCAGTTGTTACCTGTAAGTGTCCCCATTCCCTGTGGTGGATAGAAGCAAAAAGATTTAAGTAAATCAGGAGGTGAGTTGTGTGTGGGCTTGGGCCCAGGCTCCGCAGCCAGCTTACCACAGCAGATGATAACAGTTCCCTGAATAGGGAAAAATCATGGTTCTTTGTACTGCATTATATGTTACTATTACTGGTGCAGAGGCTGGGAGAAAGGGTGTTTTTTAGAGATAGTCTGGGCAGTTAAAAACTGAGTTTGAGAGGGTCAGAATGAAACCTCCCATTACTGGAGGGTAAACCCACATCACATTTCAGCATTCTGACCTACTTTTGTTCATTTCTTATACCCTTTTGCTGAAAGCAAAGTTGCCCAAAAAGAGAATTGTGCAAGCTTGGTGGTAGGTACTTAGGTATTTATTATACTGTTCCAAAAACTCATTTGCAGGCATAAAATATTTCATAATAAAAGGAAAATGTTTTGTGGGAATAGTCATTATAAACATCTTTGGGTTGCTTTCTTTATCAAAGAAAAAATCAGAAAAATACGAAAGCAATAAAGTAAAAACATGAAAGTACTTCATCCAATGGTAGGCAGTTTCTATGCATATATATATATATATATATATATACACATATATATATAATTTTATGTCTAAATTATAGGATCACATTGTATCTACTGTGTAGTAGCCTATGTTTTTCCCACTTAATATGTTGTAGGCATATTTCTATGCTCATAAATATTCATTTGCTATACCATATTTGTGGTTCCCTTATATTCTATTGCATGTATTATCTGTTATTAGATACTTAGAATTTTTCAAATTTTCACCATTATAAACAATGCTTCAAACAATATCTTTGTACCTGAGACCTTATTGACACCTATGGTAACTTCTTTAAGTGAAATTATTAGAAGGATAATGAATGGGTTAAATAGTTTGTACAAAAGAGGGCAAAACAATTTCTATTATTACAAGCAGGAAAGATCCTGAACTGCTTTTTCCCCTCAATATCCACTAGGCACAAATGCTTCATAGATGTTTATAGGCATGGAGAGATGGTCTATGGAAGAGTGGGGTGTGGGGTCTGCATGTCCCAGAGCACTTGTGGATGGCAGTGATCAGGGATAGCTCCAGCAACAAGGAGAAACTTCAAACACCTCCACGATGGGGGTCCTAAGAAGGGAATGGGGGCACCCATGGTTGGGGAACGATACAGTCAAAGACACAAGGATGGCATTAAGGCACAGAAATTAAGCAGACTGACAACGTGGCTGCCTGATTAGGTGGCCCTTACTGTTTCTGTGCCACCAACATCTCTTTTCTCTGAACCCCTACAGAGTTTGTTTATATCATCTACTTAACAGGGCAAAACTATTCCCTCACATTGCTCTGTCACTGAATATTTGTTATCATTGCTTTCCCAATGGGTTTGCAAAGTCTTTGGGGGCAAGGAACAATACCAGCCCCTCAGAGGCCCCAGCTGGTTCAAACAGAGAAAGTGATTAGCAGAGATCTGAAAACCTGCCCTATGGGCTGAGCTGCCCCTCTCTGTCTTTGAATGCCAATAGTTCTGCTTGTATCATTTTTTCCCCTTTTATACATGATTTTGCTTAAGAGAGAGAGCTGGGATTACTAAACATACTCCTCTCTCCCAACACAGACCTTTTTTTTCCCCCTCTAACTATTAGATTGATTTTAAGATTCAACCCAAATGATCAAACTTATGATTTCAGTTTCCTATTTTTAGTGGTATTATTATTTTGGGGCACTTCATTGACTGTCATTTTCCCAACATGAGTATTTTGTCACCCAGTCACTAAGTGCTCTGGGCTAGGTTTGTGTTTATAACCCATGGGTACTGGGAAAATAGGAATGGAAAATCAGCATCTTCACGTAGCCTTTATCTAGTGGGGTGATAGAAAATAATTTATTCTCAAGGGCTGTCTGCCTACAGCTTTTTGCACTGGGCTGCACCCAGTCAGGTTAAAAAAGCCACTGGTGAAGCACAAAGTCAGGTTAAAAAAGCCACTGGTGGTTCTTTGTGGAGCTCAATGAAAAGATATTTCAATGGGAAGTTTCTGTGTTGGGGACTCTGGCCCAGTAGCAGCTGTGCTTTTCAGTGTTTGATTGCTGCAGAATCACCTCTCTGGCGAATGGAGGGAGGGGCTGTGTTTCTATTTTCATTACTAAATAACAGCACAGGGCCAGGGCCATGAGCACTTTCTTATCCAGGGCCAATATTTCAGCCCTTATGGTCTGAGACACAGTCATTTGCATTCCTAATATATGATCATTTTCCATATACAATATTTCAACAAAATGTTTACCCTGTTCAACAGTTGTTCACGGCACAAATGAAGGGAAAAAAGGTGATAATTTATACAACTGTGTGATGAAGAATTACTGGTTGTCATTAGAAATGTGCCCTGTAATTAACACCAATCCTTTTCAAACTTTTCTAAAAATCAAAGAGTAGGGAAGATTCCTAAACTCATTTTATGAGGCCATCATTATCTTACTACCATAACTAAAAAAAGACTTACTAGGAAAGAAAACTACAGGCCATATCCTTGATGCAAAAATTCTCAATAAAACAGTAGCAAAATGAATTCAGCAGTACATTTAAAGGATCATTCATCATGATCAAGTGGGATTTATACCTGGGATGCAAGGATGCTTCAACATATGCAAATAAATCAATGTGATACCTCACATTAATAGAACGAAAGGAAAGAATTATATGATCGTCTCAATAGATGCAGAAAAAGCACTTGACAAAATTCAACATCTATTCATGATAAAAACTCTTAACAAAGAAGGAATATATCTCAACATAATAAAACCATATGTGACAAACCCCCAGTTAACGTCATACTCAATGGTGAAAAGTTGAAAGTATTTCATCTGACATCAGGAACAAGACAAAGGTGCCCACTCTCACCACTCCTTTTCAGCATGGTACTGGAAGTCCTAGCTAGAGTAATCAGGCAAGAAAAAGAAATAAAAGGTGTCAGAATTGGAAAGTAAGAAGTAAAATTGTCTTTATTTGCAGATGACACGATTTTATATATAGAAAATCCTGAAGACTCAACCAAAAAACTGTTAGAGCTAATCAATGAATTCAGTAAAGTTGCGGGATACAAAGTCAACATATAAAAATCAGTAGCATTTCTATTACAGTAACAACAACTTAAGAAAAAAGAAATAAAGATACCTATCCCATTTACAATAGCATCAATAACAATAAATTACTTAAGGAATAAATTTAACTAAGGAAGTAAAAGATCTCTACTCCGAGAACCACAAGACATTGGTGAAGAAATTGAAGATACATATAAATGGAAAGGTATCCCACATTCATGGATTAGAAGAATTAACATCGTTAAAATGTCAATATTACCAAAATGCATCTATAGATTTAATGAAATCCCAATGAAAATTCCCATGTCATTTTTTTACATAAGTGGAAAACAGTCTTAAAACCTGTATGGAACCACAAAAGACCCCAAATAGAAAAAAAAAAAAAATTCCTGAGAAAGAAGAACAAAGCTGGAGACATCACACTTCTTGATTTCAAGCTATACTATAAGGCTATAGTCATTAAAACAGTATGGCACTGGCATAAAAATAGACAAAAAGACCAATAGAACAGAACTAAGAGTCCAGAAATAAACCCAAGCATATATGGTCAACCAATATTTGACAAGGGAGCCAAGAATACTCAATGGAGAAAAGACAGTCTCTTCAGTAGATGGTGCTGGGATAATTGGATATTCATGTTCAAAAGAATGAAACTGGATTCCTATTTTGCACCACTCACAAAAATTAATTTGGATTAAAGACTTAAATGTAAGACCTGAAAGCATGAAAGTCCTAGAAGAAAACATAGGAACAAAACTCCCTGACATGAGTCTTGGTTATGATTTTTTGGTTAATGACATGACACCTAAAGCACAGGCAACAAGATAAAAAACAAAGTGGGACTCCACTAAACTAAAAAGCTTCTGCACAGCAAAAGAAACCATCAACAAAGTAAAAGACAACCTATGGAATGGGAAACGTATTTTCAAGCCATATATCTAATAAGGGGCTGATATAAAAAATACACCGAGTTTATATAACTCAATAGCAAAACCCCAAACAATCCAATTAAAAAATGGGTAAAGGGCCTGGCTACACATTTTTTCAAAGCAGATATACAAAAGTCCAACAAATACATGAAAAGATGTTCAACATCGCTAGTCATTAGGGAAATGCAAATTAAAACCACAGTGAGATATCACCTTATGCCTGTTGAAATGGCTATCATCAGAAAGATAAGAGATGACAAATGCTACTATGGAAACAGTATGGAGGATCCTCAAAAAATTAAAAATAGAACAACCATATGATCCAGAAATTCCACGTCTGGGTTATTTATCTGAAGGAAATGAAAACACTAGCTTGAAAAGGTATCTGCAACCCCATGTTCATAGCAGCATTATTTACAGTAGCCAAGACATGGAAACAAGCTAGGTGTCCACTGATAGATGAATGGATAAAGAAGTTGTGGTATATATACATATTTATATACCATATATATGTGTATATACATACACATACCATATATATACCATAAATATGTGTATATATATAATAAAATATTATTCAGCCATAAAAAACAAGGAAATTCTACCATTTGTGACAACATGGATGGACCTTGAAGGCATTCTGCTAAGTGAAATACTGTAGAATCTCATTTATATGTGGAATCTAACCCCTCCCCCCAGAACCGGAAAAAC